>NC_082665.1:106641811-107266811 GCF_025265405.1 Mesoplodon densirostris | reverse complement strand
AAAGGATTAATCTCCAAAACCTACAAACAGCTCATGTGGCTCTATGTCAAAAAAACAAACAACCCAATCAAAAAACAGGCAGAAGATCGAAACAGAGATTTCTCCAAAGAAGACACACAGATGTCCAAAAAAGCTCATGAAAAGATGCTCAACATCACTAATTATCAGAGAAATGCAAATCAAAACTACAATGAGGTATCACCCCACATAGCTTAGAATGGCCATCATCAAAAAGTCTACAAACAATAAATGCTGAAGAGGGTGTGGAGAAAAGGGAACCCTCCTACACTGTTGGTGAGCATGTAAATTGGTACAACTGCTATGGAGAACAATATGGAAGTTCCTTAAAGAACCAAAAATAGAACTACCATATAATCCAGCAATCCCACTCCTGGCCATATATTCTGAGAAAACCATAGTCTAAAAAGATACATGCATCCCAATGTTTGTTGCAGAGATATTTACAATAGCCAAGACATGGAAGCAATCTAAATGTTCATCGATAGAGGACTGGATAAAGAAGATGTGATACGTATATACAATGGAATATTACTCAGCCATAAAAAAGAATGAAATACTGCCATTTGTAAAAACATGGATGGACATAGAGATTATCATACTAAGTGAAGTAAGTCAGACAGAGAAAGACAAATATCATACGATGTCACTCATATGTGGAGTCTAATTAAAAAATGATACAAATGAACTTATTTACAAAACAGAAACAGACTCACAGACTTCAAAAACAAACTTATGGTTACCAAAGGGGAAATGTGGGGGGCTGCGGGGGGATAAATCAGGAGCTTGGGATTAATACATACACACTACCATACATAAAACAGATAACCAACAAGGGCCTACTGTATGACACAGAGAACTCTACTCAATATTCTGTGATATTAATAACCTGTATGAGAAAAGAATCTAAAAAAGAATGAATAGGGCCTCCCTGGTGGCGCAAGTGGTTGAGAGTCCGCCTGCCGATGCAGGGGATACGGGTTCGTGCCCCGGTCTGGGAGGATCCCATATGCCGCGGAGCGGCTGGGCCCGTGAGCCATGGCCGCTGAGCCTGCGCGTCCGGAGCCTGCGCGTCCGGAGCCTGTGCTCCGCAACGGGGGAGGCCGCGACAGTGAGAGGCCCGCATACCGCAAAAAAAAAAAAAAAAAAAAAAAAAAAAAGAATGAATACATGTATATGTATAACTGAATTACCTTGCTGTACATCTGAAACTAACACAACATTGAAATCAACTATATTCCAATAAAATTTTTTTTAATTTCCTTTTACAATGTTAACAAAACATATCTAAGAACAAATTGAGGAAAATGTGCAAGAGTCTTATGTAAAATATTATATTTTATAACTTTAGTTATAAAACCTCACCAAAGTGGGTAAAAGACATTTCAAAAAGACAACCATGTTCCTGAATGTGAAGACCATAAGATGTCAATCCTCCCTGAATTAATCTATAAATTCAATGTAGTTTTCATCAAAATCTCAGAAGAATATGTTATTTTTATAGGAATGTGACAATGTGATTCCTAATTTGATGTGAAATAGTAAGAGGCCAAGAGTAGCCAAAGAATTTTAAAGAAAAAGAATGAGGAGAGAAGACTCTTCTTCCAAATAATAAACCTTATTTTAAAGCTGTATTAATTAAAATATGTGCCATGGGTATAGGGAAAGACAAATGACCAAAAGAATAGAACAGAATTCACAAAAAGATCTATGTATATTTGGGAGTTTGGTGTACAGCAGTATGGCATTATAAATAAGTGAAGAAAGGACAAGAAAATGCCACATGGACCATTAGCCATCCACATGGAAAAAATATATAAATCCCTCTCTTGATCTGTTTACAAAAATAAATTCCAGATGGATTAAAAGCCTAAATGAAAAAAGCCAAACTATAAAACTCATATAAGAGGATATCCTTAATGCCATTAAATTAGGAAAGGAAATAAAAGTCACACACACAAAATTTTAACGTTAAAGGAAAAGACTGATAAATTAAAATAGAAGTCACTAAAAACCAAGTTAAAAGACATGCCATAATAGACTGGAAGAAGGCATCTCCAACATATAAAATCAGCAAAGGACTAGAGATCCAGAAATTAGAAAGAACTTCTAGAAATCAGTAACAGAAGGGCAAAACCTCAACAGGAAACTGGGCAAATGATATGAATGGATAATTCAAAGAAAAGAAAACCCAAAGTGTCATTAAAGATATGGAAAGATATGCAATGTTATGAGTAAGCAATGATAATCATCACACTGGCAAAAATTAAGGTCTAAAAACAGTAGAAATCAGCAAGGATGTGGAAAAACAGCAAATTTCAAATACTGATGATGAGACTGGAAACAAATAAGAAATCAACTTGGCAATATGAATAGAATTAAGCTGCTCTATTGTCTAAAGAATTCCACTTCCAGGCATACTACTTAGAGAAATCTCAGATGGGCACAAAGAAGATATGTACAAAGATGTCCAATGTAGCATTGTTTATAATGGCAAAAGACTGGAAACACTCTGAATGTCTGTGAATAGGAAAATATATAAACTGTGGCACAGTCATTCAATACACTATTATATGATCATTAAAATGAATGAACTAGAGCGATATGTATTAAAAACTGATAGATAAAAAAATTAATAAAAAAGCAATTTGCAATAGGATATTACTGTATGATACCATTAATACAAATTTTAAAAACATACAGAACTGTACCTTGTGTTTTATAGGTAAATTCATATACAGGAAAAATTTTTTAAATGGATGGGAAGGATAAACTTCCCATCTTCAGGTTGGCGGTAACCTCAGGTGAAACATGACAGATAAAGGATGCTTTATTTCTAAAACAAACAATAAAGATCTGAAGCCAGTATGGCAAAACATTAACATCTATAAAGTTGGATTGGTGGGAATATATGTACCCATTTTGCACATTTCTATGTATTTTGAAATATTTTATAATTTAAAAAATTTTAATTGTGTGGGCAGTTTAGGACATGGATGCAGAAAATACGGGTTACTGTTTCATGAGTATTGATGACAACAATATAAAGGTAGCTTAAAAACAAATTTTAAACAGGGAACATACTAGCCTCATGGTAGATTAGAATATGTGTGTATGTATACATATGTACGTAAGTGCATACACACACACACACACATTCATTTCCATTTGGAAACAGGAGAAAACAAGGAAAGAGAATCAAGGCAATGACTGTGTAATTGCCTTTTAGCCTAGTAAGTCACATGGCACAACAGGACTATCTAACCATCAGTGCCTGCAAGTAACAGCTTAGTTTTTCCCTCTTAATATTTTTACTGTATTCCTTTTTCTATGTTTATCCTGTTGGCTAGAATGCCTGTGAAACTTGATGAACAACGATGGACATGTGCTGTTTCTGACTCTACTAGAATAAACAGAGAGGCAATAACACAGCAATGCAGAGCATGCACGATGGAGTCAAACTATCTGGGTTCAATCTCTGGTGCTAGCACTTACTAGGTATAAACTTAGCCAACTGATTTAATATATGAATCTCCCTGTGCTCATCTGTAAAATGGTGAGCAATAAAGAAAAGTTTACCCTTGCCTTCTCTACATTACTGGTCTTACCTGAATAGTTTCTTCTAGGCGGTAGCACTCAAGGACTTGCAGTGTCTCTATAACCTGGTTTGGGCTGAACTGACACAACAGCTCAATGAACTGCTCTATAATACAAGGAGATATCTGCAGCAATTCTTGATTTACATGAATACCTTCCCTGAAAACAGAAAAGGCAAGACAGTAGCATTATTTAATCATACCATAATTAAAGCTACAGGTGAAAAGTATGTTACCTTAAAACCAAGACTACATTTTGATCAAGTAAAATCATGAATTAAAAGTCTTACTGTTACTTAGGTTATTAAGGTGAATTATAAACTACATCAGAAACATTCTAAATCACAATATTTCACAATTTACATTGAATAATTAAGGAAATGATATTCAGTGGAGGCTCCTCTAAATCATACCTGAAGTTGTACTGTTGCTCTAAAAGAAACAAAGATGACTCAATTTAGTTTAAACAATTTGATCCATGAGTAACTATATATAATAAGCCATCTTCTACTGTCCCTACTAAACTTCCCTTATAGCACCAATCACATCATGTTGTAATTACTTCTTCAATTATCTATCTTCTCTAAAAGAGTATAAATTCTGTGAGGGTAGGCACCAGTACCTTCTCACTAATGAATTCTTAAAGCCTACAACAGTGTCTTCCATGTAGCAAGGGCTAATTATTTGGTTGTTGTTAAAACAAATAAGTGGATGAATAGTAGGTTATACAAAATTTATGGTTCATTTGCCTTGTATGCCAGCCACTCACAAAGCCCACTATTCATAATGCCTATACAAAAGCTGTGGGAGTATTAGTTTTACCATGGTGGACATTACTGGAACTATTTAGAAAAATCAACTGTGGTTCATTGGAGATATAAGAATCATCCTCTCTCTACCTTCAAAAGAAGTCAGTTCCTTCTGGGAGTCCTATCTTCTCTTCAGAATTCCTCAACTAAAGCTCCTTATATAAAGAACTGGAACAGCATTAATAACATACAAAAAATTGCTACAAAAACTCCCTACAAACAAAGGTCCAGGACCAGATGGCTTCACTGGGAAATTCTACCAAATGTACAAAGAAGAACTTATACCGATCCTTCTCAAACTCTTCCAAAAGACTAAAGAGGAAGGAACACTCCCAAAGACATTCTATGAAGCCACCATCACCCTGATACCAAAACCAGACAAAGACACTACCAAAAAAGAAAATTAAAGGCCAATATCTTTGGTGAATATAGATGCAAAAACTCAACAAATATTAGCAAACCGAATCCAACAACACATAAAAAAGGTCATACACCATGACCAAGTTGGATTCATCCCAGGGTCCCAAGGATGGTTCAACACATGCAAATCATCAATGTGATACACCACATCAACAAAAACCACATGATCATCTTAATAGATACAGAAAAAGCATTTGACAAAATTCAACAGCCATTCATGATAAAAACCCTTACGAAATGGGTATAGAGGGAACATATCTCAACATAATAAAAGCTATTTATGACAAACCCACAGCCAATATAATACTCAACAGTGAAAAGCTGAAAGCCTTCCCATTAAAATCTGGAACAAGGATGCCCACTCTCACCACTTCTCTTCAACATAGTATTGGAAGTCCTAGCCACAGCAGTCACACAGAAAAAGAAATAAAAGGTATTCAAATAGGTAGGGAAGAGGTAAAACTGTCACTGTATGCAGATGACATAGTTTTCTACTATATATAGAAAACCCTAAAGACTCCACACAACAACTACTAGAACTGATAAATGAATTCAGCAACGTAGCAGGATATAAGATTAACATACAGAAATCGGTTGCACGTGTTTACACTAACAATGGAACAGCATAAAGGGAATGTAAAAAAATAATACCTTTTAAAATTGCATCATAAATAAATAAAATATTCAGGAATAAACCCCATCAAGGAGGTGAAAGACTTATACGCTGAGAACTACAGAACATTAATAAAGGAAATTAAAGATGATTCAAAGAAATGGAAAGATATTCCATGCTCTTGGACTGGAAGAATCAGTACTGTTAAAATGGCAATACTACCCAAAGCAATCTACAGATTTAATGTGATCCCTATCAAATTACTCATGACATTTTTCACAAAACTAGAACAAATAAATCTAAAATTTATATGGAACCATAAAAGACCCAGAATTGCCAAGGCAATCCTGAGCAGGCATAACTCTCCCAGACTTCAGATAATACTACAAAGCTTCAGTAATCAAAACAGTGCGGTACTGGCACAAAAACAGACATACAGATCAACAGAACAGAATAGAGACCCCCAGAAATAAACCCACACACCTCTGGTCAATTAATGTTCAACAAAGGAGGCCAAAAAATAAAATGTGAAAAAGAGAGTCTCTTTAGCAAGTGGTGCTGGGAAAGTTGAACAGCTGCATGTAAGTCAAAGAAGTCAGAACATACCCTCACGCCATGCACAAAAATAATATCAAAATGGCTTAAAGACTTAAATACAAGATGAGACACCATAAAACTCCTAGAAGAGATCATAGACAAAACATTCCCTTACATAAATTGTACCAATGTTTTCTTAGGTCAGTCTCCCAAGGCAATAGAAATAAAAGCAAAAATAAACAAGTGGGACCTAATCAAACTTACAAGCTTTTGCACAGAAAAGGAAACCATAAACAAAAGGAAAAGAAAACCTACAGAATGGGAGAAAATATTTGTGAAGGATGGGACTGACAAGGGCTTAATTCCCAAAATATACAAACAGGTCATACAACTCAACAACAAAAGAACAAACAACCCAATCGAAAAATGGAAAGTCAACCACTAGAAAAAGTTTTTTAAAAGAAGTATAATTAATATACTAAGAGAGACAAAAAATGGAATCATATACAAAACACTCAGTTAAAGTCAGAGGAGGCATAAAAATAGTAGGAAACAAACAAAAAGAAACAAAAAACAAGGGTGATGAATAAAAAATAGTATAAACAGAACAGAAGAAAGGGTAGGATTTTGTAAAAGCCACAAAGTACCTTAATATGTGTCCTTTTCATTGTAAATAGAAAAAGTATGGGTATTTGGAAAGATTTCTTTAAATATCAATGAACCAAAGTTTTTGAAACTTTAGTTTGTAGCACTCACATGCCAGTTTTCATTGTTTCAGAAATTCTAAAAGCAAAGAGCAGACAGTTCCAAACTCCTAACAATTGCTCTCATTTTTATTATTAACGTATCAATCTAAATTTCTATTATTAACTAAGCAATTAGTGGGGGCAAAGAATATGGTGAGCATTAAGCTACCTACATCTAACCACATCATCTGATTATCATTCAATCAGACACACAAACAGTATGTGTGCATACCATTTAATGTTACGTATTTTTCCAGTTTAGCATTATTTAAACATTCACATTGCCATGTTTGCCAATTTGGTATTTAATTATGTTCATATACCTTACCATTTATATAGCTATTTCCCCCATCTACTTTTTTAAACAGTTTTTTCACTATATAAATGTTAATATGGATATTTCGATATTAACTACCTTTTTCTTATGGTATTTCCTTAAAATATATTTTCCAAAATGGAACCACTGGATCAAAGCACATGTACAACCTTAGAGCTCTTAATACATATAGATAAAACTATGAAAAGAAAGAAAACAAAGTGGACTAAAAGGGAGGAACACATATTCAAAGGGTGGGCAGAACAACCCTGTGTAGTGTATCCCATGAACAAAAAGTTCAGTACTACTGAGGAATAAAGGGGAAAAGAGAAATGGCAGGATGGAAGAAAATTAAGCTGAACCGATATGCCTGAATAAGATTAAGAAGGGTCTTTTACACCATAAGGAGTTCAGATTTTACCTTGGATAATGGAAACTGAAAGAACTTTGAGAAGGGGAAAGGGAACACTATCATTATTTGCCTATTTGAAAATGGAAGTAGAAGAATTAAGAAGGCTGGTTAGGAGACCAGCAAAAAAGACCAGAAGAGAGATACTGAGGGCCTGAACCAGGGCAGAGCGGGGTGGACAAGAGAAGGACTCACATGTAAGAGATATACAAGAGGTACATTTTGATGACTGACTGGTTCTGTGTGGTGTGGCTGAGAAGGTGCAGTGGAGTTGGTAAAGGAAAGTTAAAAATTCATCATCACACCAAGGATTTTATTTAAGACACTTATACTGCAATTGCCTCTGAAGGCACGGTCCCACCTTATTCACCATTTTATCTCCCATGCCTGTCACAGTGCTTAGTATGCTGTAGTTACTCAGTAAATTTTTAAATAAAATAAATGGGTGGAGGGGCTTCCCTGGTGGTTGAGAGTCCGCCTGCCGATGCAGGGGACGCGGGTTCATGCCCCGATCTGGGAAGATTCCACATGCCGAGGAGCGGCTGGGCCCATGAGCCATGGCCGCTGAGCCTGCGCGTCCGGAGCCTGTGCTCCGCAACGGGAGAGGCCACAACAGTGAGAGGCCCGCGTAACGCAAAGAAAAAAATAAAAAAACAAAAAAAATAAATGGGTGGATACAGCCATTTGCTAAGAGAGAAAATAAAGTAGGAGGAACAGGTTTAGACTGAAAAAATTGAGTATAATTTTGAGCCATTTCAACCTCTCACACATTGCTTAGCAGATAGCAATCTCATTATAAAGACTTATTAAATTAAGGAATAAAGATATAAATGCATGTAAACTATCTATCTATCCATCCATCCATCCATCCATTTACCTAAAAGAAGATTAGTAGATGATGTGTTAGGATTTAGAAGGTTGAATTTGAGCTGTTGGAAAATATACTAACAAAGATAATGATATTTGGTGGTGAGCCTGGCCAAGCAGACAGACACTCACTGAGGTAGGAATGCATTTTTATATGTCAAAGTTCATGAATATATATAATGTTCTATTTTTTTTAACTTTGAAATATGTTATTTCAACACTGTGTCAATATCTTAAAATATCCCTTCAGAATTACCCACAGAAACAGTGACAGGTTCAATTTAAATCCAATGTATAACCATTTCCATAATCTATGTTTTGCTCCTTGGCAAAGATACTCATTTCCTTAGCAATGTTCAGTTTTTACTTTATTTTGATTAAAGACTTAGAAATACAGTACAGCGTTTTATGTGTTTTTTTCCTACAAGAAAATCATACCATATATTTCAGAGGCCTCCAGGACATTGTTAACAAAGGCTAAATAGACATTACCAAGAAAATTGTACTGAGGAAAATATTGTGACTATAAATACACTTGCACATTCTCTTTATTCCTTATGAAGCTCATAGCCCCACAAAAACCATCAGTGTCCTTTTGTATTATCCTTCAAGCATCCCCACTGCACAAAGGACCTGCATCTGGATGTAAGTATATCAGGAGAACTCCTGTGAGAAATCTTGGCCAGCAGGAACGCACACAGGGAGTGGGCGTGGGGTCGGGCTTTATGTAGCAGCTGTCCCAAAGAAGGGAATTGGAAGAGGATGCAAAACCTTTCTCCCAGGCTGTTGGCCTCAATTCAGGCAAATAATTTGTTTCTGGAGGATTAACCTCCCTCCCTTCAAAACTATCTAATCTTTCTACATACAAATGTCACCAATATCTTTGTAGGTTAATTAATTCTACAGAGAACATTATTTACAGAGCAAAGGTAACTTAAAGAAATTGGAAAAAGAAAATAGAGAAATACACATGAGAATTCAACTAGATTATTAGTTCCCTAAAACATGCTGTTGACAAAATAAGTCACTCCTTTAGAAACAACTCAATAAATACATATAAATGTTAAATCAAATGTGCATAAACTATACACACACACACACACACACACACACACACACACACACAGGAATGAGGATCCTACTAACTCAGGTTTTTGGGGCAAGAGCAAAAAAAGCAATTTTCTGCTATGACACATATATACAAGCAGTCACCATCTCAAAACAACTTTCTTTCATTTTCTCTACTCTCTAGAATGCTGCTATAGGAGCTTCATGAAAGGAAAAACCTGGAAGTTAAAAAAAAAATCCTATTGCTTAAGAAGAACAGAAAGGGAAGAATCAAAGGCAAAAATAGTCTGAAGTTGTCTGCCAGGGAAAACTGCTAGGCAGTACCCGTCTACCTATTCTTGATACTCTTTTGTCCATAAATACCTTTTTCTATACTCCCCTAGTTTCCCACTTCAGTTTTCCCAGTAGCTGGAAAGACTCTAATCCTTTACTTGAGATTAGTTAACAGGCATACTCATTTACAAAGGCTAAAGTGTGATGGGAAATCATTCAGAGACTTAACGTAATCTAGTCCACACAACCTGCTTTCTTCTTACCCTTGAGGTCAATTGGTATTGGAAAAGGGTTTTTTCATTATTGTGTATACTTCATTGTATTCATATGTTAGTTGTACACTCCCTCTGTAAAAGTGTCACATTGACAAGCAATTAGCAATTAGTTGTGATTGTTTTGACTGAGGCATAGAAGAAGGTAATTCTAGACTTTAAAAATCTACCTAGGCACAGTACTATATATCCGAGTGTGCTTATAAAGTGTAGAGCTTAAAGAAGTGTGTGCATCCTGCAACCCTTGAAAGAAGAGGACAGAGTGGAAGGAGGCAGAGTTCAAAGGGCATCAAAGACAAACTTTCTATAATTCAAAACTTTGTCTAAGGCAGGCTCAGGAAGCACCTCCTCCTTACTTCCTCTGAACTCGACCTTCTTAACCTTGCTCTCCCCCTCAATCCAGAATTCAATGTACGTGTTATTAGTGACAGGGTTCAGGACACGCTTCCCCAAAATACGGTATGTTGGCATATTGAATATTTTAAGCTCAAGGAATTTGAGAAATGTCAGGTGCAGGAAGGACTCTCTGCCCTTCCCCTTCTCCTGTGAAGCAGATCATAAGACCATCTTATGAAAGGTACTCTCTCTTTCTGGAGGAAAGGAGCATCCTCATCTCTGAAGATGGAGGGACACTGAGAGGAATCCAAACAAACACGTCTTGATAAGTTTCCCCCAGTTTATCATCCTTAGCGCATGTCTTTCAGTCCTATCACATTTGCCTATGACTTTCTACCCTTCATCAAACCTAGCACAAAACACTCAGGTTTAAGTGCTTCCTCAGGTCTTCATTTCGTTATGAAGGCTCCCGGGTCACGTAAAACACTCAATAAATGTGTATGCTTTTCTCTTCTCAATCTGTCTAGGACACAGAAGGGTAGAAGAAAAAAAAAATTTTCCCTCCCCTCACTGGTATTATTTATTTACATTGTGGGTCAAACAGGCTTTTATGGGTTAGTCTGGGACACTATCATTTAAAATACTGTTTATATAAAAATGATTGTACTGAAATGCCAAACATCAAATTTAAATTTACAGCATAATCTTAATGGACGTCTGCCTCCTATATAAGACATAAAATAAGAGGATAAAGTATTGGGTTGGCCAAAAAATTCGTTAGGGTTTTTCCATAACATCTTACGGAAAAACCCGAACGAACTTTTTGGCCAATCCAATATGCTGGATTCTGGACTGGGACTCTCAAAGCAGAACACCACTAGATTTTTGGCATCCTGGATAGGGTGGATCAATTTGAAAGAGTGCTCTTTTTAAAGGTGGAGCTAAAGTTATCTGTCTTGTTAATTCAAGGTTCTGTTAAAGAAAAAATTATCCATGATGCTTGTTAAAACAGTAAAGCAGAATTTATTCGGACTCTCGTGATAGGGAACACTACAATGGGGTATTGCAGTAAAGGAGACAGAGACTGGGCTCAACTCAAATACAACAAGGAAAAGCAAAGATTATAGCCATGGGGGTGGGAGTGGGGCAGTCAATGGATGGAGAATTACTAGGAGGGTAGGATAATTCTTCGATAAACTGACGTAACAGAATTCTTGCTGAAGGCAGGCCAGGATGATCACATATTACCTGGGGGGGCGGTTATAAATTTGGACAGATATCAAGGGTGATCACATATTGAGGGTGAGGATTCTAGCTAAACTGACTTAGCAGGATTCTTGCTAAAAGAGACTCTACAAAAACAGAGATGGAAGCCCAAGGTCAGACCTAGTGCAGCAGAGGGCTCAGAGGAGCCGGACTGAAGTTCGGTCAAGGGGAGAATCTTTGTCAACTCTGCATTTCTCTAGGCTAAAGGAGAGCTGGCAATTTAGCTGTTGTCAAAAGCGAGGACATTCCAGGTCATACTGCTTTTGGGGACAGGGAAGAGTAAGGACCGTGGGTGCACTGCTTCTCTCTGAAGTAGGTGAGAGAGGGCCTTGCAGCTGAACTGATATGACAGAAAGGAATAATGGGTGACAAGTTAACTTAGAGTTAATTATCCTGGGTTGGAGTTAGTTTAGGGAGATAAAATATACCGAGTAAATGTAAAATTATTCGTGGTTCGCTAGTGAACAAAACCACTTTCATAGTACTTCTAAAGGATCTTACCTATAACATATTTACAATCTACGTATAGGTCATAACAGAGCAAGACTTTCCATGGAAGACCTCTGATACTCTTGTGATTTGCCATTTTTACTACTGGGAAGTTTAACTAAATTCAGTATCAGAGCAAATGACTATATTGATATTTATATTACCTAATACTTTTTCTTAATTAAAAAAATTAAGATTTGGTCACCATTGTCTTCTGTACTTTGTTACATGTGAGAAAAGGCCGAGTTCAAAGATGAGCTTCTCTGTCCTTCCAGCCTGAGTCTCTCCAGGTAGGATGGATGGAGAACAAGGACTTGGTTAAAATAAATTATCCCAGGGGAAGAGGAGTCAGGTCCTAAGAAAATGGATCTGACACTGGAGGAAGCGAAAGAGGAACAGAAGGAATTTTGCTATGGGAAAAAAAGGTACAGGGGCTCCAGAGAAAGGGCTGGGCCCTCCTTCCTCTTCCACCTAGCTCAGTCCTCCTCGGCCCCCTCCCCCTTCTCTCAGCTCCACCCCCAGCTCCCCCATCCTTCTGCCAGCTCTCTTCCTTCCCTCTTACCCCTAACCCTAATTCTAAGGTATCTCCTAGTTAATTCTAGGGGTAGACTAGGGCCCAAACTGGATCTGAGGGAAGTACAACTGATTCATAAAAATAAAAATAGATGTCTAGCTTCAGTAATTTCTAAGAACAGGGAATTAAAACACAGATACTTTGAAAAGGTATTGAACTGAAGTTCAGGAGGGTATGTAGTCAGACTGCTCTTCTCAACATCTGCATATGCACATCTGTAGGACTAAATTTAAATGAACCATAGCCTGCTTAAGGTTTAAATGACTGAAATTTCAAAAAATTATTACAATCCACAAAACTCCTGGTATTTTGGTATATAAAAATAGCACAGAATACTAGAATAACCAAAACTTTCTATTTTTATAATATTATCTCTAAATTAAGTATATGACCATTTTCAATGGCTAGTGTACATTATAATGCAACTTAAAAATCTGTATGTGTGATGTGAAAGCTATACCACCCTGGAATATTAGATTTAGGCCAGTGATGCTTAACTCTAGAAGTATATCACAATGATTCTGTGGGGTTGGGGTCAGGCAACTATATTTTTAAAAATTTCTTAGGTTATTCTGACACACAATTCTGGTTAAGAGTGACTGTCTTAGAGGATGTTAAATACTACACTCAGCTCCCAGCGTACTCCACGTTGTCACAGGAAGATGTTACAATCTCACATATGGAGCTACTTTGCTTACAAATCCATTACTAATTTCATCATCTCCTTGGGTTAGTTTTTATTTGATGAGTACTACAGCAGCACTTAAAAAACATTTAAACTTTCCTTCTCACACCTCCAGGAAAGTTATTTAAAACTAAACAGTTCAAATGAAAGTTTAAAAGGTAATACATTTAGAGGTGGGCTGGGAACTAGGTGTTTACTTTGAAAAGTAAAGCTATCAATCTACAGCATGGAATAAGGAATCAGAAGGAGTGACGCTACCAGAGACAGGGGAAGCTAGATGGTCATCAAATTCTTCCTGAAACATGTCTTCATGGCACATCTCCATTACTTTCTTTACGCTGATGACAACTCATCACGTATGCTCATGTTCAAATGGAAACAAAAGTATTCCTTCAAGATGTAATCAATTTTCCAATCATGTATTTAGAATAATCTCTGTAACTATTACTCCTGCTAATATTAAAAATCAAGAGCTGACTATACTATTTGGATATCATGAGCCAGTTTCTTCAACTCAATTTATTTCCTTTGATTTCTCATCTATGTATTATGAAAAACTAAATTTTATTAACATACCTTGGGTCAAGAAGACTCCTCAAAAATTTGAAAAGCAAAACCTGGTTCTGAAGAGAAAAACAATAAAAAATACAATTAAATGTTAAAACAAATTCTTCAAACTAGGCCATGGTAAATAACTCTAGAATATCCCTTTAAAAAGCACACACGCGTATGATTACTTCCATTATGACCTCTGTACAGATCTAAGGAATTCTAAAGAATCATTTGGAGGTCATTTCCTCTCAGTAATTCTAATCACTGTCACATACTCGATTTTGAGAGTAGAAGAAATACAAACACCTTGGTTATTGGTCCCCCACCCCTGCCAAAAAAAAAAAAAAAAAAAAGGCCCTCTATTGAGACAAATCCCTTAACAGTTCCCAGCATGAAGACCCTTGGAATGGCAGGTGCTCTTAACTGCTCTGGCTACAATGACGGGTACACACTGCCTCACCTGGTCCTCCTTGTGACAACAGCCAACTGTGAGACAGTTAATCTAGGTGGGGTGGGAGGCTGAGGCCCAAACAACAACCAGTACCAAAAAAGCTCATTAACTCCCCAATATAATCAACTACAGAAGAGATGGCAAACAGGTTAGCAACTAATATGCAAAAAGTCTGGCTTCTGTTTCTTCCACTTTTTAGCTGTGTGACTGTGTAAGTCACTGACTCTCGTAAGCCATTCGGTTTCCTTATGTGAAAGAGAGAACACCAATATCTTCTCTTCCTCCTGCACAGGCTAGAGGTGAGAATTAAGTGAGATAAATCTTAGAATACTATATGAATATTAATAATGTCTCTAAGTTCTTAAGAAAGCTAAGCAAAAATAATTATAGTTTTGTTTTTCTTTTTTCTTTATTTTTTTTGACACATTCTAACTTCACCTATAAAAAGCAGGGGATCTCAAAACCAGAAAGGATTAATGTCATTTAGAATATAACATTTTAAATATATTTATCAGTCTTTGATTTTCTATCTTTTCCCTGGCCTATCACTTAATTTTATTTTACATGGCTTTCCTTCTGGTTATACCTTAATATTCTGGCTTATTTTTCATTTCAAGAATTCTGAAAATAATTGGTCAGAGGCATATTTCTTGCCATCAAAAGTGAAGGTAATTTATAAAATTTGTGTGGGATTCTTATACAATCAATAAAGCTCTGCAATAAAAAAATACTTCATTTCTTTAAAAGGAATGTGTAAGACTCCACAAACCGTCCATGGTCAAGAGCCACCTTTTTTGTGTGTGTAAGTCATTTCAGCTTTTATATATCTGTCTAATGAATGATATTATATTCATTTACCTAGCCTCTCTGCCTCTAAATATTTTAAAGCCTGTAGGAAAAAGAAAATCCTGCAATGGATAATCTTACATTTTTAAAAAAAATGTAGATCTAGTTTTGTTTTGTTTTTTAATATTTATTTATTTATTTGGCTGTGCCAGGTCTTAGTTGTAGCATGCAAGATCTTCATTGTCACATGCGGGATCTTTAGTTGCAGCATGAGGGCTCTTAGTTGCGGCATGTGGGATCTAGTTCTCTGACCAGGGATTGAACCTGGGCCCCCTGCATTGGGAGCGAGAAGTCTTAACCACTGGACCACCAGAGAAGTCTGATAATCTTACATTTTAAATGACAATAACATCACTATAGACAAGAAGATTCATCAAAATTGCTGACTTTTAAAAGGCGGAGATGCTCTGTGGGTTGAGAGTAGTTTTAGCAGAAATGTACCCTCCTCACTAGAATGGACTGGATGACCCTCCATGTACTTCCTCAGGATCCTGGGCAGTCCTCTATCATCATTCAAGTCAAACTATTCTACAATTATCTTTTGGCTTATCTGTCTTCTTGAGCACAGGGATACATTTACAGTTGACCCTTGAAGAGCACAGATTTGAACTGAGTGGGCTGACTTACACGTGAATTTTTTTCAATAAATATATTGGAAAAAATTTGGAAGATTTGCAACAATTTGAAAAACCCTGCAGGCTAACCACATAGCCCAGCAATAGTGAAAAAATTAAGAAAAAGTTAGGTATGTCATGAATGCATAAAATATACGTAGATACTAGTCTATCCTTACATAGGCATGAGTGATAATAAATATAAAATATGCCTCTCTCTCTCCCCCTCTCTAGTAATTGGAGAAACTGCATGTCAACTGACCATCACATGTGTTTTTTTAAAACAGTGCAATGCTTCCAATACTTTATCATGAATATGACTGTAATACTGTATGCTATAAAAATTTTATAACAATTCACTCATTAGTGTATACGTTAGGCTACTGTGAAGCAATAATATCGATTACACTAGACTACCATAGAGCAAACATTTGCTTTTTCATTATCCATGTATGAATTGATATACCTGTAAATAAATACAAATTTCTTTTTCACATCTTTTCATTTTTGATGTCTAGTGTTAGTAATATGTATAACACTACTTTGTTTAAGACAATATTGATATGGGTATTGACATATGGATGATTCATCTTATAAAAAGATGACATAAATGTACAGTATTGATAAGTTTAGTTCAGTACTGTAAATGTATTTTCTCTTCCTTATTATTTTAATAATATTTTCTCTTCTCTAATTCACTTATTCTAAGAATACAGTATATAATACATATAACATACAAAGCATGTGTTAATTGACTGTTTCTGTTATTGGTAAGGCTTCCAGCCAACAGCAGGCTATTAGTAGTTGAGTTTTTGGTTAAGTCAAAAGTTATACAAGGATTTTCGACTGCACTGGGGTTGGCACCCCTAACCCCTGCATTGTTCAAGGGTCAACTGTATATGTTTTTGTATCCTTAGCACTTTATCATGGTTTTGGCCCACAGCAGATACATAAATATTTATTGAATTAATGGATGAGTCCTTATCTTGATTTAATGGACTTCATCATGCTGGACAACCAACCCTACATCTGGGAGTCATTTTTAACTCCACCATCACATTCAACTAATTTCCAAGCCCTATACATTTTATTTCACAAACGTATCTTGGACCTGTCCTCTCCACTGCCACTGCTTTTATCCTGTCCTCACTGTTTTTTGCCAAGACCTTTTGCCTTCCAACTGGTCTAACTGTTCTCTCCTCTATCTGCTCTCTTTGCCAGTCCATTCTCCATACTCCAGAATTAATTTTCTATCAAATGAATCTAATGGTATAATTCCTTTGCTTAAAAAACTTCAGTAATTCTCCAGCACACGGAAGATATAGCATAATTTCTTAGCATTACATATAAAATTGTTCAATATCAGCCCCAAAAGTCTATTTCCCAGTCTCTATACTTTTAACTCCTTCCCTCCAATATACCTTTTACAGCTTAATCTGATGCTTCTTCCACCATCATCTTTACCACATCATCCTCTGAATATGCATGTTGCTTCAAGACTTCATCAAGTCTTTACATACCCAGAACCCTTTATCTAGAATGCCCTTCCCAATTCTCTGCCTAGAAGACTGCTACCAATTATTCAAGACCCAGTTCAGGCATATCTGGGAACTCTTGTCTGCTTCTCTCACACAGTCTGTCACTCTCTCCTCTTACTCCTACAGCACTTTTTTACATATGTATGGTGTAGAGCTTATAACACTGTGCTGTGGTTATATAAGTGCTTCTCTGTTCCACAGGAAAAATTAAGAAAAAGACTGTATTCTTATTTGTGCCCCCCAGAGCCTACCATACTATGCGGTACAGAGTGGCACCACGGTAGTGTGTAAATGAATGAATTCCACATCTTTGTCTCATGTCAGCTGCCTCCCACTCACTGCTTTGGTTTCCTTCTTGCATACCTAACCCCTCCTACTATTACTGCTACTTGAAGACTCTGGGTTGTGCTACGTGTTCCTGTCATTGTCCTATTCCCTATCTCTATCACTTGTGGCCGTAATGGTAATAAGCAAAACTCACTACTAGCACTGCCACAGTAGTGACAAGTGAAATACTAGGTCCATTAAATAGTACTTCAAACTGAGCATCTCAATATTCAGCATTAATATACCTGTATTCTAGCTAAGATTTTCCAAGAAAAATTCTAAATAGTCAGCATTGGGACTTCCATGGTGGTGCAGTGGTTAAGAATCCACCTGCCAATGCAGGGGACACGGGTTCGAGCCCTAGTCTGGGAAGATCCCACATGCCCCAGAGCAACTAAGCCCATGTGCCACAACTACTGAGCCCACGTGCCACAGCTACTGAAGCCCATGTGCCTAGAGCCCATGCTCTGCAACAAGAGAAGCCACCAGAATGAGAAGCCCGCGCACCGCAACGAAGAGTAGCCCCCGCTTGCCGCAACTAGAGAAAGCCCACGCGCAGCAACAAAGACCGAACGCAGCTATAAATAAATAAATAAATAAATAAATAAATAAATACACAATAAAATAAATAAAAAAATAGTCAGCATTAACCCAGTAGGAGGATGACAAAAGTCTGAATAAGTAACATGAACCCTGAAGAGAATATGGTTGCAGTCACTATAGCGAAAGATATGGAGAGGTGGGCGGTGGGGGAGGACCCTCTGTGGATTATGATTTCTAGGTAACTACAGGTTGTATTTCCAAAAATATTTCTGTGATGTTAATATTTGTTATGCACAAAGATGAACTCCCTCATTTCTAGACTCAGAGATTATCACACAATTGCTTCCAAATACACACACACACACAATATGTAGAAACTGCTATTAAAAGGCAACTATCAACTGAAGAAATTACTACAGTCAAAAGTTCTTAGGTGGATATTCAATAATTGTCTCTCCACTAGATGTTTCTTCCCAGTATATTTTGTGAAGTTTACCTGAAGTTTTTTAATGACTGTTTCAATCTGTTCAGAAAAGTGAGTAGCAACCAGCTCTGCAGCCTTACAGGGCTTCAGGGACACAAGCTCCTGTAATGAAAGAAAAATATAAAATAATCTTCAATGTTAAAGTTAAATAGAATTTCCACAGATGTAAAGTATGATCACCTACCTCAATAATTTCATGTGCTTCTACACTGCATTTCAGGAAACCTCAATATAGGGCCACAATTTAAAGACATATTGCAAATGAGTAAAATTAGAAAACCGTCATGTAAAAAATCAGATTTTGATATGAAAGGTACTTCAAAATTCTTAGAAAATGAAAGCACTAAAATTCTGGATTTAGGCCATGATATCTACAGGATAAATGGAAGGAACAAAAGCTTCCCAAATTCTCTGCCAGTGAATTTACCCTTGCTCTTAAAGTAATAACTTAAAGAAATGGAAAAAAAAAGAACATAGTTGTAATTTCTCTAGCTAAGAATTCTAAAACTTTACCTCTGATGCCTGGTAGATTTTGAAACCAGAGGTGTCTTAAGAAATCAACTTCAGGTCATAAGTCTTAAATGAGACTAAGAGGTTGACCACTGTTAATAAGACCTATTTCTGTCAAATCTAAGACTTCCAACCTGCCCTTTCCTGAACTTTCCTAGACACTACAGGCTTTCCTTTTCTTCTTGAAACTCTCTTCTTGGTTTCTGTGACCCTATTCTACCTTTTCAATTGCATGTTCCATGGCTAAAATGCCAAGACCGGCTATAGATCAACATATTATATTGTCAAATAAAAATAAGACAAATTATTGTGATGGCAACATTCGTGATATGTATCTAATAATTTTGTGTTAGTATGTGCAGATTAATAATACTTAGCTGACACAAGTTACTGTAGTTTAAACAACTTTTATACAATACATCTCAAAACAGAGAAGGCACAACTAATCAATATCACATATGAAAAGGGGGATATTACTACTGATCTTCAGGCATTAAAAAGATAAGAAACTATTATGAATTAATTTATGTTGAGGATTTAAATATTTAGTCAAAATGGATAAATTCCTAGAAAAATATAATTTAATAAACTGACTTAAGAAATAGAAAACAAGGGCTTCCCTGGTGGTGCAGTGGTTAAGAATCCACCTGCCAATGCAGGGGACACGGGTTCGAGCCCTGGTCCAGGAAGACCCCACATGCCGCAGAGCAACTAAGCCCGTGTGCCACAACTACGGAGCCTGTGCTCTAGAGGCCGCGTGCCACAACTACTGAAGCCCGTGTGCCTAGAGCCTGTGTTCGGCAACAAGAGAAGCCACTGCAATGAGAAGCCCGCACACCGCAACAAAGAGCAGCCCCTGCTCACCACAACTAGAGAAAGCCTGTGTGCAGCAACAAGGACCCAATGCAGCCAAAAAAAATAAATAAAAGAAATAAATTTAAAAAAAAAGAAATAGAAAACATGCATTGATTTTTAACCACTAAAGAAACTGAATGAATAGTCGAAAATCTTCCCATATGAAACACTACAGGCCCAAATAGCTTCACTGGTAAGTGCCCAGCAATCATTTAAGGAAGAAATAATTCTAATACCAATTAATCTCTTACGGAGAATAGAAAAAAGGAAGCTACTTCAGCTCACTGTATAAGGCTAGCAAAATTTTGATACCTAAACTCAGTAGAACAACATAAGAAAGGAAAGGAAAATTATAGATCAGTCTTAATTGTGAACACTAATAACTTTTTAAAAATCCAACAATATACAAAAAAGATAATATATCAGATTCAAGTTGAATTTACCCATAGAATTCAAGGCTGATTTAATATCAATAAAATTTATGACAAAAATAGAATAAGGGAGAAAAGATGATAAAATTCATTCATGAGAAAACTGTCAGCATAGTAGAAATAGAAGACTTCCATTAAAATCTTTACAGTAAACATTGTACATGTTAGAAATAAAATTTAAAAAATATCATTAATAGGCTTCCCAGATGGCACTGTGGTTGGGAGTCTGCCTGCCAATGCAGGGGACATGGGTTTGAGCCCTGGTCTGAGAAGATCCTACATGCTGCGGAGCAGCTAAGCCCGTGCACCACAACTACTGAGCCTGCGCTCTAGAGTCTGCGAGCCACAACTACTGAGCCCACGTGCTATTGAAGCCCACACACCTAGACACCATGCTCCGCAACAAGAGAAGCCACCACAACGAGAAGCCCACGCACCGCAATGAGAGAGTAGCCCCCGCTCGCCGCAACTAGAGAAAGCCTGCGTGCAGCAACGAAGACCCAATGCAGCCAAAAATAAATAAATAAAATAAATTTAAATAAATAAACAAAAATAAAAATATCATTAACAATAGCACTGTTATGCTAAAATATATGAAGTTGTGACAGTAAATCTAACAGTGGATGAAAAGTCTCTACAGAAGAAATTATAAAACTTTATAGAAAGTTATTCAGTAAACGGTTACACCATATGGTCATAAGGTAGAAGACTCACAATATAAAGATGTCAATTAAATTAAAAATGATTGAAAGAGTCAATGTAATCCTTGTCAGAATCATAAGGTTAGAAATTGTTTTTGGTGGAACTTGACAAGCTGATTCTAAAATGAATTTGGAAGTAAACAGCCAATACTCTCTGAAAAAACATGAAGACTTATTATAAAACCACAATATTTCAAGTAGTGTGGTACATGTAGAAACAAAGACCAATCAAACAGAAAAGAGCCCAGGGCTTCCCTGGTGGTGCAGTGGTTGAGAGTCCGCCTGCCGATGCAGGGGACACAGGTTCGTGCCCTGGTCCGGGAAGATCCCACATGCTGTGGAGCGGCTGGGCCCGTGAGCCATGGCCGATGGGCCTGTGCGTCCGGAGCCTGTGCTCCGCAACGGGAGAGGCCACAACAGTGAGAAGCCCACGTACCACAAAAAAAAAAAAAAAAGAAAAAAGAAAAGAAAAGAGCCCAGAAAAAGAGACAAAACACAGAGATCCTTAATATACTTATGATAAGGTAGCACTGCTGAGCTTTTAAAATAATTGTTGCTAGCATATAGATCAATGGAACAGGACAGAAAGCCCAGAAATAAACCCAGGCACTTATGGGCAATTAATCTACAACCAAGGAGGGAAGAATATACCATGGAGAAAAGACAGTCTCTTCAATAACTGGTGCTGGGAAAACTGGACAGCTACATGTAAACGAATGAACATAGACCATTCTCTAACACCATATAAAAAATAAACTCAAAATGGATTAAAGACCTAAATGTAAGACCAGATACTATAAAACTCCTATAGGAAAACATAGGCAGAACACTGTTTGACATAAATCATAGCAATATTTTTTTGGAGCTATCTCCTAGAGTAATGGAAACAAAAGCAAAAATAAACAAATGGGACCTAATCAAACTTACAGACTTTTGCACAGCAAAGGAAACCATAAACAAAACGAAAAGACAACTTACAGAATGGGAGAAAATATTTGCAAATGATGTGACCAAAAAGGGATTGATTTCCAAACAGCTCATACAGCTCAATTAAAAAAAAAAAACAAACACAATTGAAAAATGGGCAGGAGACCTAAATAGACATTTCTCCACAGAAGACATACAGATGGCCAGCAGGCATATGAAAAGATGTTCAACATGGCTAATTATTAGAAAAATGCAAATCAAAACCACAGTGAGGTATCACCTCACACAGATCAGAATGGCCATCAACAAAAAGTCTACAAATAGTAGGGGCCTCCCTGGTGGCGCAGTGGTTGAGAGTCCGCCTGCCGATGCAGGGGACACGGGTTCGTGCCCCGGTCCCGGAGGATCCCGCATGCCGCGGAGCGGCTGGGCCCGTGAGCCATGGCCGCGGAGCCTGTGTGTCCGGAGCCTGTGCTCCGCAACGGGAGAGGCCACAGCAGTGAGAGGCCCGTGTACAGCAAAAAAAAAAAAAAAAAGAAAAAAAAAGTCTACAAATAGTAAATGCTGGAGAGGGTGTGGAGAAAAAGGAACCTCCTACACTGTTGGTGGGAATGTAAATTGGTGCAGCCATTACGGAAAACAGTACGGAGGTTCCTCAAAAAACTAAAAATAGAACTACCATATGATCCAGCAATCACATGCCTAAGCATATACCCAGAAAAAATGAAAACTCTAATTCAAAAAGATACATGCACCCCAATGTTCATAGCAGCACTATTTACAATAGTCAAGACATGGAAGCAACCTAAACGTCCACAGACAGATGAATGGATAAAGAAGATGTGGTATATATATATATGTACAGTGGAATATTACTCAGCCATAAAAAAAGAATGAAATAATGCCATTTGCAGCAACATGGATGGACCTAGAGATTATCATACTAAGTGAAGTAAGTCAGACAGAGAAAGATAAATATCACTTATACGTGGTATCTGAAAAAAAAAATACAAAGGAATTTATTTACAAAACAGAAATAGACTCACATACATACATAGGAAACAAACATACATACATAGAGAACAAACTTATGGAAGGGGGAGGGATAAATTAGGGATTTTGGATAAACAGACATATACTACTATATATAAGATAAATAAATAACAAGAACCTACTATATAGCATAGGGATCTATATTCAAATATAGTTTATATATTCAAATATCTTGTAATAACCTATAATGGAAAAGAATCTGAAAAAGAAAAATATATATATATGTATAACTGAATCACTTTGCTGTACACCTGAAACACTGTAAATCAACTATATTTCAATTTTTAAAAAGGAGGAAAAAAGGAAAAAAACTGTTGCTGGAGAACTGGGCATCCGTATTTTAAAAAATTAATTGGATCCCCACCTCAAATCATATACAAAAGTGCTTTCAGGTGGATCTAAGATTTATAGATGAAACAAAAAACAAGAAAGCTTTTAGACAATAATATAGGACTTCTTCAGTACCGAAGGAAAAAATTGATTATTCTGACTACTTAAAAAAAAAAACTTTTCTTAAAAAGAACCACAGAAAAAAAGCCACAGAGTAGAAGATATTTGCAACATGTATCACTGAAAAAAAGACTAACATCCAGGATACATAAAGAACTCCTACATCAATGAATACAAGATACATTCTAACAGAAAAATGGGCAAAAGACTTGAACAGGGACATCACAGAAAGGAAATTTAAGCGGCCAATAAATATGAATTTATCAATCCCATTAGTAATTAAGGATATGTAAATTTAAAACATAATAAAATATCATTATTTATCCACTAGACAGACAAAATTTTAAACTCTAGCAAGAATATAGTCAATGGAAATATCTCACACAATGTTGGCATCTGCTTAAGTTTAATATATTTATCCCAGTTAACTGGCAACTACAGACCCTAGAACAGAGATTATCAAATGTTAACATGCATCAAGATCACCAGGACGGCTTGTTAAAATATACTGCTGGGCCCTGCCCCCAGAGTTTCTGATTCAGTAGGTATGAGGTGAAGACTTAAACTGCATTTCTATCAAGTTCTCAGCTGATGCTGTAATGCTGTACCAGGAATCAAACTGAGAACCAGTGTTCTAGAGAAATGCATGTGGTAGCTGTGTTCAAGATGCATATGTAAGAATGATCCTGGATGGACTACTTTTAATAGTCAAAAACTAGAAACAACTGAAATGTCTATTAACTGTAGAATGGATAGACTGTGATATACTTGTAAAGTTTAACACTATACAGTAATAAAAATGAACTAGCTACAAACAATAAAATGTACAAATTTCTCAAAATATTGAGAAAAAGAAAATACAGAGTATAACTCCATTTATATAAAGTTCAGAAACAGGAAAAACAAAAATACATATTTTTAGGGGTGCAGGCAGGTGCAATAACAATATATAAAAGTGCAATAAATTATGAGAAGAACAAGGATAATGAATATATTAGTAAGGCAGTGAATTGTGATAAGAAAAGGATAGATGGGAATAGTCTGGGATACTGGAAATAACTCTATTTCTGGGATGTTGGCCTTTTAATTTTTTTATTAACTGTACTTTTATGCACTTTTTTGTTTCTTTTTTATATTTCAAAATCAAAAATATTTTTAAAAATCTCATGAAACGTGTGTTGTCCATATTGGAAAAACCATCTTTACCAGAGATTCTTTACCTGAAATCTACAGACCCAATCTAAGAATGGCTTTTAGGGAGTCTGTGGATCCCTGAAATAGCAAACGAAATTATGCGTCTGAGCACATGCACAGTACTATGAGGCACAGGTCCAAATCTTTCACTAGATTCTCAAAAGAGGTCTATAACCCCCAAAGTGTTAGGAACCACTAATCTATACACTATGTAGACTGTCTGAAAACTTTATTATGAGGGCTTTCCCCCTACGTATTTAACGTTGATTTTATTTACATTACCAAAGCCACACAAGTCCTTCAAAAGAGTCTATAGATTTCTAACGTGGCCTTAAGAAGTATTAAAAAGTTCAAGGTGAAAAAATGCGCAGATGTGGGGAAAATAGCAGAAATAATTGCTGTGCAGAAACAATACTTCTTGCTTCTCCAGTATGAGTTTTCTGCTGAATAATTTGTTTGTTCATTGATTAATTCATCATGTTTCACATTATGTGGAGAGACACAGCTTCATTTCTGGATGTCTGGAGTCCATGTGCTCAAACCACTGCATAATGCAGATGAAGTGAAATGAACAATGAGGCATAATGTAACTATGGAGACTTAAAGGGGATGATGAAAGGAAAAAGAATACAAAATGATTAGAGGAAAAAAGGATATAATTCAAAGTAGAAGGTTTTCTTGGGTTATTTCACCAAGATATATTGATCTTATTGTTAGCAGGAATACGATAAGACTAAATAAATAACATATATATGTTCTCAATCCTATAGATGAAAGTGTGGAAATTACTTCAGCCCACTGACTGTACCACCTTTCACACCAGATGTTTTACATAATATGCTGTTCACATTTCTGACCTTTCTAAATGTTACAATTATCAGGAACTAAAAGTATTCACACTACATGCAATGCTTTCTCAAAGTTTCAGAGCTCTTATTATTTTTCATATGTACAAAAATTTTAAAACATGTTGCATAATCATATCTTTAACTACATCTCTAAACCCATCATCAGAAGTTACCTGATCCTTGCTACAAGGAGGAGAAGAGAAACTCTGTAGATATAAATGTTATTTCCAAAACTCGAATTACCTCAACATCCTTCATTATAACTTTTTTTTCAATAATTAGTGACCCATAATACAGAACAGATTAAAACAAATCTCTAGCTCTGTTGGTTTCTGAGGAATACTGTATTTATGAACCTAAAGAAACTAAAAGTGAGGAGTGATTTTTGGGCCTCTTTTTAGAATGCATTCTGATCACATGTTCATCACACACGTATTCGTCTCTCCACTTAGGCATCTATAAGCAAGTTTTGTTTTGTTTTGTTTTGTTTTTTTTGCTGTACGCGGGCCTCTCACTGTTGTGGCCTCTCCCGTTGTGGAGCACAGGCTCCGGACGCGCAGGCTCAGCGGCCACAGTTCACGGACCCAGCCGCTCCGTGGCATGTGGGATCCTCCCGGACCGGGGCACGAAACCGTGTCCCCTGCATCGGCAGGCGGATAGGGCTTCCCTGGTGGCGCAGTGGTTGAGAGTCCGCCTGCCGATGCAGGGGACACGGGTTCGTGCCCCGGTCTGGGAAGATCCCACATGCCGCAGAGCGGCTAGGCCCGTGAGCCGTGGCCGCTAAGCCTGCGCGTCCGGAGCCTGTGCTCCGCAACGGGAGAGGCCACAACAGTGAGAGGCCCGCGTACCGCAAAAGAACTTTTAGTTTCAAAGTCAATTCTTGCATTCTTGTAAAACAGCATGCATAAACAAAATCAGAATAATCATCCTCTTACATAAAGAAGGGAAATACATCAGAGAGAACAACTCATTGCAGTAATGTTTCTAAAATTCCATCAGGTGACTAGGGGGAATGGCTCCGTCATGTAGTAGAGATAAAGATCAGCAGTACTTTCAGAATTTCTAAGAACACTGTAAAAACCCACTAAAATTCCAGTTTGTCAACTAGCTGGTTGAACATGAGTTATTTTCAGAAGTCATGATATACTAAATTGTGTATGACATGGGTTTTACAAATACAAATGTGAGGTAGAATAAATTATCTGAAAAAGATGTTAACCCTCAAGCAAATCAATTTAATAATATAATACCTCCAACTGCTTAGTTAGAAAAACTTCATTTGGGAGATATCCATACAAATGGGAAAGTTTTAAAAATTCTGTTGAATCAGTACCTCAATATGATCCATTGCCTTCTGCCATACAGACTGCTTCTCCTCTGCACTGTGTCCAGGAATGGACAAGATATTGTGAATGTAGTTAAAGACTTCTTCCTGAAAAGCACAAGACAATATAATTCATTCATTCATTCACTCAAGCAATATTTAGTCACTATCTACTAACTGTACCAGTCTTGGTAAATATCTGTTATTTGGAGATGGAAAACCATTTGGAGATAGTTAACTGATGGACAACTGACTTAAAAGAGAAAGAGTAATTGTTTAAAGTTTAGGGTAGATTCTTAGAAGTTGCAAATCTGTTCCAATTAATGTTAGTCTCAATTTCATAAACCTAACAGTGAATATCATTCTTTTGCTTTGGTGGTCTCTGTCCACATTCCCAATTTCATCTCAAATCACTTTTGCCCTTGCCCATTATGCTCAACTTACAATGATCTAAGCTTCATTTATACGATCTCTATTCAGTTCCTTGAACATGTCAAAACATTTTCTCACCTCAAGATCTTTGCATATACTGTTCCTGATCCTGCAACATTTTTCTATTGGCTCTTGGCTTGACTGGCTTCTTCTCAAATTCCAAAACTCAGTGTACAGGTCATTTTACCTAAGATTCCTTCCCTGGCTGCTCTGAATAAGTCAGTTTCCCCATTATCCTCTCATGTTGCACCCGGTTTCTCTAGCGCTCATCACAATTTGTAACTAAATATTTGGTTTCCTTACTGTCCATCTCCATCACTAAACTATAAGTTATAAAATTACAGGAACTATATATCTGTTTTAATTATGAATATATACTTGGCTAATAGCAGGCACTCAATTAAACCCTGTTGAACAATGAACAAAACTTTAAGTCAGCAAACATATGTCCAAATATTTCTACTGAATAGTTACGCCTACTGAATAGTTATTTCTCCTTGATAAGGGGAGGAGGGGGACTGAGTAAGAAAAAAGGGTAAAGCTGTCTCTTAACTCACCTCTCTTAGTGGGTCACGTAAGTAGCAATCAATAATTTTGTCATATTGGTGTTCTCGTTCATACATAAATTCACAAATTTGATAGCTAGAACATAAAAGGAAAAACTTCAGTGTACCAAACAGGCAGGTAGTTATTAGCTTATTGTTTCAAGACATTTGCTCAGGCATAGAGGTTAGTATTAAGGAAAATGAATGTAGTAGATGTGATTTCTATTGTTAAATGAAGTTATAGTACCTGCCATTCCTCTAAATATATGTTTAAGATGCTGCTGAATACTACGTTTATAAGAAATTTCAAACCTGGGTACAAAATAAATGTTAAAGCAACAATGTGTCACATAAAAAATAGTTAATATATTACATATCAATATAATCAATTATATGAAATTTCCCTATTCAGAATTAAATATGTCAAATGAAATATTCAACAAACTAAATAGTAGTGCTAACATATTGCATCTTATTTGCTATGCTAAATTCTGCATTGTTTATAATATATATAACTGTCAAAAATCTATGAAATACCATGAAAACTTTAAGTAAAAAAAACTACAATAATAAATCATAAGGCTGCTATTTCATTTTCACACTAAAATGTACAAGCACTTCAAATTTACTTGCTATTAATTTCTGCAAATCTAACTAATTTCTAGACTTGCAAGGGAAAAACTTTTGCACCCAGGTCTTTTTTGTTGTTACATGCATAACTTTTCTTAAAAAAATGGCAATGCATAAATAAACTGGGCTTCAAGTTAGAGAAATGTGATTTAATAGTTCTATGGGAACTAATACATGGCTTCAAAGCAACTTACAATTCTGCCTTTTCTGCCATACGGATGAGCCGACTCTCTTCAAATTGAACTATGCCTCCAGCCTGCAGCAATTCTAAAAGGACCTGAACATTTAAAATAAATGAGTAAAAACACTTTGGAATCTACTTTTATTTATTAGCTCTCTAAGGGTCCATTCAGCCACAGAAACCATACCTTTTTTGCTTTTGTCTTATTATGTGCTGATGTTTCAGTTTGGCTTTCATGTATACAAGGGATTAGACTGCCATTATAATGTTGATCATATTGTATTTAAGTCTTACAAAAAGATAAACAGCTCTATTTTCAAACATGGAAGGAATGCCAAAGTGTTTGCAAACAAAGCCTTATTAGAATATCTAATTGACCCTCCACTAAGCTAATAACGTCCATAGGTATTCTTTCAATAAGTGAATTTTTGTCTGGTGCCTTTATGACTTATGGCTCTTTAAAATCTGTTGCCCACAGGTAGTATCCATGTTCACGTGTTAATTTTTCTAACTAAACTTGGGGTTTCTCACAGTATAGCATTATTCACAAGAGCTGAAAGGTGGAAACAACCCTAATGTCAATCAATGGATAAATGGATGAACAAAATATGGTATATACATATAATGGAATATTATTCATCCTTAAAAAGGAATGAAATTCTGACACATGCCACATATCGATAAACCTTAAAAACATTATGCTAAGTGAGATAAGTCACAAAAGGACACATAATGTATAATTCCACTTATACGAGCAATATGAGAAAGCTCTCTCCTATATTTAAGTTCAAGATCCAGAGTAACATGCCCTTTCTCAGAACTCCAGGAAACCATTTAACAAAGTATTTTTCTAACACAGGAAATTGATTACTTTCAAGTCAAATTTTTTTAAAAGGCAGAAAAGAAATAAAACCTATGCTACCTTTACACTTCAGAACTCTAACTTAATCCATTTTGAGTATTATAATGTACTGCTACATAGAGCAATGATAGCGTGAACCCACCTGCTAGAAGCCCTCAGTGTGGAATAACATAATCAACTGCCATTGCTGGAGCCATTCTGAACCAACTTACTGAGCTGAAACTGACTTAACTTTTCAGGAATTTTGTAAGCCGGTGGTTAAATACAGGCATTGTTAAAAATCTAATTATATAAACCTACAATTAAATAAATTAAATTAAAAGTGAAGGTAATCAATACCCACACTCACCACTTCCTAATTATTTTACTACATTTTACTGTGTATGCTCTCAAGGTTAGTTACTGTAGCCGTATCTGTATGGTGGAAATATTACATATGTGTGTGGTATGGTGCATCTCTCCCCAATTCCATGTGCCGGGTGACATCATGCTGGTAGACTGAAGTCAGCCATGGTGGGAATACTTACACCATGGAAACTGGCAAATGCTGTAAATCAGGGCTTGTTACATGTTCAAAGGGTTATAAAACAAACAAACAAAGAAGAATATGTGACAGAGACTATATGTGACCCATAAAGCCTAAAATATTTACTCTCTGGTCCTTTACAGAAAAAGCGTGCCAATTTCTGGTTAAGAAAGTGATGGAGATAATGTTAAAAAGATAGTCAAACTTAAAAGTGTGCATGTCAGAGACATTACACCATAAATAGCACAAAAAAATTAAGGAATTATTTTCCAGTATTCAAAAACTGTTATCCGATTCAGCAAAGAAGTCACAACGCTGATGAATGAAGTTGACATGCTTTCACTGTTGCACTTTCATCTTATTCACTTTAATAAATGAAAACATCAACCAACGTTCATATCAGTGTGAACCAGTTGTTAAACTTTTATCAGCATACCACTGGAAAATATTCAAATATATTGCATAAACAAATTTTGATATATGACAAACAGTACAAGAGAAAGAGTGCTGGATTAGAAGGGAAGGAATTGAGTTCTAATCTCATTTATGACCTTGAGCAATTTACTTCATCAGTTTTCTTTCTATTTTCTAAAATGAGTTGGGGAAAAAACCCCAGATAATCCCAAAGGGGATTCCCAAAAATAGATTACTACATTATGATTACTTTTAAAGGTTTGGCTTTTACATTTAGGTTTGGTTTTTATTTTTGTTTTATTTAGTAATTTACATAAGAAGTTTTTATCATTTTATATAGCAGCACCATGCATAACATGTTTCACTTTTCCTGCCAATAGAGAAATAGGGGCAAAATGAGGGATCCACACTACTATTTGTATTCAGTATAATTTAAGAGACAATCAAAATTTTAGCAGCTGTTCTCTTCCCTAAGACAGTCTGCAGCAGTCACAGGGCCACAGCTGTGCAGAGAAAGCATTCGCTGTTGTGATCCTATATTCTTTATCTGAGTCTCAACCTCTGGCCTGGCATATATGACCATAAAAAATCAGCATAGCTCTCAAAGCACTTAATTTTTGTAGCTTACTTAGCTGACAAAGTCTTGCTATCAATTTTAAATAGACTGCCTCTCTTAGTGCTCACAATTACAATGGGTAAGCTTTTAAGAAATCCTACTCCTAGAAAGGACCCTCAAGAAAGTGGCTACGTAGAAAGAAGTGGTAATCAATTTCTTTCTCACAGTGATTAGTGGAGAGACAGATGGATTCTAGTCTCCAGAAATGTTGAGCACTAGTGTAGTGGCACTCCCAAAACCTCAGTGTTCCAATACCCAGGATCCTGAAGGCTTTCTGGTTCACGGCCATAGCAACTGGAAGTGGTTACCAGCTTAATGACACTGGTGGAAAGCAGCATACAACAGGTGCCAACTGTTGCTCATGAAGGAGAAGGATAAAGTTTATATTCTCTTTGATGTCATGTTGAATGCAAGACAGGTCCAGTCTGCCTAGGAATTTAGTTTGATTGAGGCTCAAACTAACAACCATCCACACTATTTTCTGGTTGCCACTGTCTAGCTTAGTATTACGGTTTGGCACAAGTCATTTTCCCCTTATGTCTAGTGAGGTCTAGTACAGAAAGGTTCTTTCTGGCTTGCTCTGCCTTCTTTCCCATTCTTTAGCAAGTTCCAGTAGTTCATACCTGCTGTCTTTCTGAGTGTCGGGAGTCATCGTCAGGACTACAGAGGAATTCAAGGACCTGGTCAAAGAAAAGGTTTTTTTTTTTATTGGATACCAGCATGCATGCCACACCACTGTCATAATGAAAACCATTACTACCCTTTCTATATCACCAATTCATTCACACTCGGCTCAACAAACACCACAGGTATATGGTATCTTCCCAACTGATTGGCATAGTAGATGACACAGCAGGCTTCAGGTATGCTAACAATTTAATATATACCTTATACACATTTCTTTGCTGTTTAGAAACATGACTGGAAGCCAGCATCATCTATATACCCTAACTTTAAGATCCTCAACACCGTGGACCACACAAAGCATGGACTTTGGAGTCAGGCCACTTGAATTTGAATCCTAACCTTATTAACACTTAACAACAATATTTATTGCTAATAATAACATTTATTAAGTATGACCTTGGAAGAGTGACTTAACCTCGCCAGGTTTTAGTTTCCCCATCTGAAAAATGGGAGTAATAACTATACCAATTTCAGAGCTACTGGGAGTATGGAGTTAATAATACATACATATAAAACTTTGGAACAGAGCATGGCACTATGAAGTGCTCAATAAACGCTGGTCATTATTAGCAACTTTCTCCAGATAAAAAGTATTTTCTTCGCCACCTGTGGCTTTGTGGAGATATTTAACCGGGATTAGGAAGTACCTTCACAGTTAAAGTCATTTGTAAGTAAATTCAGATTTTCTAAAAGTAATCTCTCCTCCAGATGCTCAACAGCATAGTCTTACTACCAGTGAGATGGGTGATTATTAAATTGGAAAATTCTTAAGCCAAGAATTCTGGGCAGTTTAGAACAACAGAATAATTGGGAGAACAGAATCTATATAAACCAATCTCCACAAACCATACTCCCATGATACCAAGTTACTAGGCAGTCATACTACCCAAACACAACATTAAAAAAAAAAAAAACTAATTTAGATCCAAACTGAAAGGTGAAAGAGCTTCTACCTGGTAAGGCACTTACCCAATAGGCTATTATATTAAGAAACCATGTAATCCAGTGAATTTTTCTATGAACAGTAAATAAAAACAATTCTAGTTCTAATGGTTAAAGGCGCTCACCTGATCAAAAAGGGTTCTGTTTACAAACAAGGTATTGTCAGGCTTTGCAAGCTGCCGGGCAAGGAAGGTAAAGAGACACCCTACTTGTGAGGGAGTAAAATCTGAATTCTCCACCATAACCTGATAAGCAAAAGAGACCATTTATTCAATATGCCATCTGGTTTGACACAGAAAAATAAATAATTAGAAGCTGGGGGAAGCCTCAGTACTAAAGACTCGAAGATTCTTTTATTGGCTATGTAACAATTGAGTTCAATACCATTTAGAGAAGGAGCACAACTACTTGCACACCCTGAAAGCATTTTAGTAATTTTTGGCATAATTTTAGGCACAAGTTGGATAAGAACTGAATTGTTAGAGAGGTGGATTTCAAAGAAATATTAATCATGTTTCCCTCTTGAATTCTTAAAAGAGAATCTAAAGTTAATTTAAATTAAAGTAACCTTATTAAAAATTTGTCCACCAACACAGGAAGAAGGGAGTTGCTCTGGGGTTGAAAAGTAAGATAACTTGAGAGGGAAGGTATCCCAGAAAAGAACTCAGCCAGCCCACGAAAACATGAAGTGAATGGCTTCTGCCTTGTCTATAAGCAGTTTCTTGAACAGATGGTTTCATATAACAGGCTCTTTGCAACCACACACAGTTATCAAGTCATAATCAGTCCTCTGATTTAAGTGACCTCTCATCTCCTGAGTACCTACTACTATGAGTAAGATGCTATGGTAGAAGCCTTCAAGAGAATTATGAACCAGAAAGCAAGGTGAGACAGGTAAACAAATCTTAACTAAAAAGCATAATGTGATCAATCAGCACTATTATAAAGGAACAAATGACTATGGAAGCACAGTGAGAGAAATTTAGTTCAACTGGTTAGAGAAGAAATTTGAAAAAAAAAAAAAAGAGAAAACTAGCTTTTAAACTAAGCTTTAAAGCCCATGTGGAACCCATGACAGGGGGAAATGTCAGGAGAAAGAGCAGTCCAGGCAGAGAGAAGAGTAGGGGCAAAAGCATGAACACAGGAAAATACAAGTTTGTCTGGAGAAACTGTGTGCTTCATTAGAATGCAGCAGCATGCATGAGGAAGGAGAAATTAGATCGAAAGGAAAGATTAGGCCTCCAATGTCATTCTAAGGAATGTAGAATTTACTCCACCAAAAACAGAGGAGTTTCTAAAGGGGCAGTGAGGAGAGCTGATCATGATCAGCACAGTGCTTGAGAAAATTACCCCATCAGCAGTGTTTAGGATTAAATAACAGAAGCAAGAGATAAAAGGTAGAGAGACCAAGATGCATGTGATTTCAGGGGTCCAAGGGAGAGACAGAGGGGTTCAGAACAATGCAGTGATAATGAACAGGGAAGGAGAAACAGATGCAAAAGTCACTGCAGAGAGAGAGGAGACAGGGCAAGTATTCACATGTGTGGAAACATGTGGCTAAAGGAGGAATGAAAAATGGCAGGTCTTGAGCCTGACAGGCAAGGAGGAGAATGATGCCATTAACAAAGAGGGAGGGCTTCCCTGGTGGCGCAGTGGTTGAGAGTCCGCCTGCCGATGCAGGGGATACGGGTTCGTGCCCCGGTCTGGGAGGATCCCACATGCCGCGGAGAGGCTGGGCCCGTGAGCCATGGCCGCTGGGCCTGTGCGTCCGGAGCCTGTGCTCCGCAATGGGGGAGGCCGCAGCAGTGAGAGGCCCGCGTACAGCAAAAAAAAAAAAAAAAAAAAAAACAAAGAGGGAGAATGCAGAAGTATGGGAAGGAAGACCAAGTATTGTTTTGGACTAGATGAATTTATGGAGGCAACTCTAAAACAAATTAGGGAATAGTACCCCATCTCATCTAGAGAAAAGTCCTAAGTTCCCTTCTTTCATTTTCCGTTCAAAGATAAAGTATAAGATTTCTCCTATAAAACATTCCCTTGGGGCCGAGCTTTTAGCCTACCTTTTCTTACTTTGCTAAGCACTATGTCCCTTTCTTTTTTCACCATGCCTGCTTTTAATCCAGCAGTCACAGCTTGCTCAAGTGCAAAATTAATCATTACTAGAGTATGAGGATATTTCAAGTTGTAATCTGTGTGTGTATCTAAATTCCAATTTATAATATTCAAAGAGCTTTCTATAGCTTTAAAATACCCAGTCATCACTCCCTTTCAGTGTGCAGGTCCTTTCCTAGGACTCAGCTCTCAGGGCCCAACTAGTGCCCTTCTCTGCTTTTAGCTCTTCCTTTTGCTCTGAAGTGTAATTTTAACTATCTGATCCTAGAAACACCTTCAAAGGAAACAGTTCTAACTCACAGCCCATTCCCTTGCCACCTCAGCAAGTTATCATGCTAGAAATTTTAGTTTCTTTTCATTTCCTCTCTGACCGATTTCAGAGACCATACTTACAAAATTTTCTGAGCAATCTTACAAAAAGTCACAAATTAACAGCTTTCCCCCACTGTATCTGCAGCCATTCAGCACCCATGATAATGCCTGAGGTTTGATGCTCACTCACCTGTTCTCTGGTCCTTGCCTATGCTCCCTCAGAAAAACACTTTAACAAATGAGTACAACTCTATCACCAGAAATGAGAAAATAATCTCAAAAGTTCATTCTTCATTGACCCTAGGTAAATACTATCAAAACAATATACAAGATGCAGCCACTATGGAAAACAGTATGGAGTTTCCTTAAAAAAACTAAAAATAGAGCTACCATATGAGCCAGCAATCCCACTCCTGGACATGTATCTGGAAAAGATGAAAACTCTAATTCGAAAAGATACATGCACCCCACTAAAGATGCAGCACTGTGTACAATAGCCAAGATATGGAAGCAACCTAAGTGTCCACCAACAGACAAATGGCTTTAGAAGATGTGGTTTATATATGTAACGGAATATTACTTGGCCATAAAAAAGAATGAAATAATGCCATTTGCAGCAAACATTGATGGAACTAGAGAATATTATACTTAGTGAAGTAGTTCAGAAAGACAAATATTATATGATATTACTTACATGTGGAATCTAAAAAATAATACAAATGAATCTATATATAAAACAGAAAGAGATTCACAGATATAGAAAACAAACTTACGGTTACCTATGGGAAAAGGGGGTGGGGGGGTCAATCAGGAATATGAGATCAATGGATACAAACTACTATACATAAAACAGATAAGCAATAAGAATTTACTGTATAGCACAGAGAACTATATTCAGTATCTTATAATAACCTATAATGGAAAATAACCTGAAAAAAAATATATATATAAAAAACTGAATCACTTTGCTGTACACCTGAAACTAACACAATATTGTAAATCAACTCTACTTCAATTAAAAAATATATATATACAAGAGCACAATTCACCAACAGTAAGAGTTTAAGTACTTCATGGAGCTTTATTTCCTTCATTTGGATCATTCTTCCAACTTAGTACAGTTTTATTTTTATTTTTTAAAATTTATTTATTTTTATTTATTTTTATTTTTGGCTGCATTGCGTCTTTGCTGCTGCGTGTGGGCTTTCTCTAGTTGCGGCGAGTGGGGGCTACTCTTTGTTGCTGTGCGCCAGCTTCTCATCGCGGTGCCTTCTCTTGTTGCGAAACACGGGCTCTAGGTGTGCAGGCTTCAGTAGTTGTGGCTCATGAGTTCCGTAGTTGTGGCTCGTGGGCTCTAGAGCACAGGCTCAGTAGTTGTGGCACACGGGCTTAGCTGCTCCGTGGCATGTGGGATCTTCCCAGACCAGGACTCGAACCTGTGTCACCTGCATTGGCAGGTAGATTCTTAACCACTGCACCACCAGGGAAGTCCCTTAGTACAGTTTTAAATTCGAATTCTAATTCAATCAACTTGCAAACATTTCTTGAACATCTACCAGGTTGCAGGCATCATGCTGGACATGTTTCTGTTTCTGGGCATGTTAAAACAATGACCAAAAAAAAAAAAAAAAAAATCCTTACAGTTGCTACCTACAGGAAATTCATTCCAGGTAGGAAAATATACATGTAAACGATTACTATAGTGTGCCAAGTGTAGCGTGAAGTGTTACATGAACACAGAGAAGAGGCAAATAATCAAACTGGAAGTGTGAGAGAGGGTTCTAAAAGTTTCTCATGGATAGTATTTGAGTTATGTCTTAGAAAATGGCTAGGAATTTGCCAGGTAGGGAAAGGGAAAGAAAAGGCATGGTGGGATAAAAGAAAACTCACACAAAGAACATAAGCTGTAAAGGTGACAGAGAAAGTTCACTGAATTCCAACAATTTAAAACTGTTGAGAAGGGAGTCCCCTGGTGGCCTAGTGGTTAGGATTCTGGGCTTTCACTGCCGTGGCCCAGGTTCAATCCCTGGTTGGGGAACTGAGATCTTGCAAGCTGTGCAGTGTGGCCAAAACAAACAAAAAACAAAATAACAAAAACAAAACTGTTGAGGAGTTCATAATACACAATGGTGCGGGGGGGAGTGGTAAGGAGGGTCAGAGAGGGGAGCAGTTATAGAGAAGTAGTCAGGGACCAGAAAATATAGAAGCATCTTGGATGTCGTGTTAAACAGTTTAGATGGGTATGGCAGAAACTAATAGTTGTGCTCCAACATCTGTTCCTTCCTTCTAATTTAGAAACAGAACTCCTCATTTTTAGCTAAACACATGGCCACCCACAAAATAGAGTAAATTTCTCAGTCTCTCTTAGCATCTAAGGGGCCATATATCTAAGTTCTGATCAACATGATATAAGCAGAATTGCAGTACACAACTTCTAAAAAATTTCCTGAAAGAAAGAACACTTTCTTCTTCATCTCTTTCTGCATTCAGGCTGGCTAGAATGCAGAGGTGATGGCTGGAGCCTCAGCAGCCATTTTGGGCCAAAAGACACAAACCACATACTAAGAATAACAGCAGTAAGACAGAGGGATTGTACATCACTGATAAGTTTGTGAAGCTACTCTACTAGATCAGGTTGCCTACCCTCCAGACTTACAGGAGAAAACTAAATTTCCATAACAAGCTATTATTATTTTGAACTTCCTCTCACAGCAGAACTTAATTTCAACTGAGCCAAGGGGGAGCCATAGAAGAATATTAGGTAGAAGAGAAGTAAGATCATGAATTAAAGAAGGACAAGAGGGGCTTCCCTGGTGGCACAGTGGTTGAGAGTCCGCCTGCTGATGCAGGGGACACGGGTTCGTGCTCTGGTCCGGGAAGATCCCACATGCCGTGGAGCGGCTAGGCCCATGAGCCATGGCCAATGAGCCTGCACGTCCAGAGCCTGTGCCCCACAACGGGAGAGGCCACAACAGTGAGAGGTCCGCGCACCACCAAAAAAAAAAAAAAAAGGACAAGAATAAGACCATTTGGGAAGGTATTTTGGAAATCTAGGTGAAAATTCTCCATACTAGCCACCTGGATCAAACTGGTATTATTTGGGAGCTTAGCAATTCTATTTTCTTATTCATCACTGCCTATCTTACAAGGTCAATAAATAGCTCAAATGAGATCATGTATATAAATGAGCTTTGAAAATTATGAAGAACTATTATAAATGTAATTAATGCATTAATGTTATGCACAACTAGAGAATATTTTAATTCTAGTCTCTTGTCCAAAATAATCTAAAAGTTACTAAGAGGATGAAATCTCCATTTTATGGCCAAGTTAACAGGACGAAAATTCTAAGCTTTCAACTACAAGAAGAAACTGGCGTGGCTGAAGCTGTGCAGATGGACAGAAAAGGAATCATTCACTAGCAACAGTATGAATCTCAAAATAGCTTTCAACTGAATCTAGTTAGATTTAGATTGGGATGATCATCTCTGTGTGCCTCAAATCATTCTTAAGTGTCACCATCATCTCAGTTCCATGGCAAAACTATGTATGGCACTACCCTAGCAACACAGTGGTGTTGGTATGAGACAGAAGGAGACTCTTTTTTTTTTTTTTTTTTTTTTGGCGGTACATGGGCCTCTCACTGTTGTGGCCTCTCCTGTTGCGGAACACAGGCTCCGGATGCACAGGCTCAGCGGCCATGGCTCACGGGCCCAGCTGCTCCACAGCATGTGGGATCTTCCCGGACCAGGGCACGAACCTGTGTCCCCTGCATCAGCAGGTGGGCTCTCAACCACAGCGCCACCAGGGAAGCCCCAGAAGGAGACTCTTCACATTAATTAGTTCTCAAAGCATTCTGAAGTTAGTCTCCATTACTGAATGTAATCATACTAATATAGGAATTATCACAATATGCATTTCTCAAGAGTAGCACTCTGTAGCTGAGACACATTATATTTTTTGAACGAATGCTTTGTCTTCAAAAGCTGAATAAAGTACTAAGACATCATAATAAAATTTTTAAATGATTGCAACATGTTACTTTATTAAACAAGATTATTTTAGAACTTGCTATCAAATAATTCAGTTTTCTTTATATAAACATCAATACAAAGACATATATTCTTTGAATACTTACTTTCAACAAAATATCCACAATACGTTGTTGATATTCTACAGCTTGCTTGTCATTTTTAAAATCTTCAAAAGTCTGAAAGGGAAAAAGAAATTTTTAAAAAGTAAGTATTATTTGGAAATTTTAGAAGGAAACAAGATATTAAATTCTTGTTAATAGTCAGGTAAATTCCAAATAAGGTAACCACTCCTCATCAGGTTTTTCCTGATATATCTTTAATAAGTTATTTTTAGTGAGTTAAATAGAAAGCTACAGTATTCAATATTGCATAGTATTCTGAATAAATAAAAAGTATAAACATATAGTGATTATTATATAACCAAAAAGTGACTCAGGAAAGGAAGGCAAAGTTTACAGGCAACAAAAAAGAAAGAACACTAATGGCAAGAGGCACTTTGTGAGCAAGGGTTTGAAAAGGATGAAATACATGTTACATGCTCAGCCATCATTCCGTCCATGCTATTTGGAAATAATAACTGAAATACAGTTTGTTAACTGTCATGAAAAATAATTTTCATGATTTCCATGACAACTTGGAAAAAATGATGCTCAACAATAGGTATTTTTAAAAATTATTATGGTAGAACTGTCACAATGTTAAAAACCTCAAGGATACATACAAAGAACAGGCATTCTATTTTCAAAACACTGCCAAGTACAGCATTTTTGATTTTATGCCCTTGCTCAAGTACAGCCAAATATATTTTGAATAGAACAAGCACCCACGTATATGACAGCACCAGATTCTGAAAATACCTAGAAGCTATAGGATGCATATATGAAGAAATTGAAATTATATTCACTATAAAAAAATTTAAATGAAAATATTTACTGAATAATAAGCATGATGAAAGACTTGAAGATCTGCCTATGGTTTTCACTTAGCACATTTGGCCCTTAGTAATGTTTAAATCCACACAGCAATAATTTATTGCTTACGATCCTGAAGCAAAAAAACAGACTACATATTGTCCCAATAGATTAACAAAGAATTTCAAAGCCACAAACTTTCAAGACTACATCATAGTTACATTCAAACCAGAACACTTGCTGTTCTTTAAATGGGCCCTGAGCTTCCCCAGCTTCTCCAAAGTACCTCGGCTCGTGCTGTTCTCTTACTAGCATGTCCTTCCTTCCCTTTTCTTGTCTGACACACAGTAAGCACTTTAATCAACGACTAGTGATTTGTCCAGTTAATTACAGAGGAAAATAAAATCTTTAAAAAATATTTCTTCTTCAACTAGAATGCTTTCCTGCCAGTTAGTTAAGAAAAGCTTAAATGAGTTACCTAGGGGACTTGTAGGAACTCTTAATATGGAAAGCTCAAACAGAGGGTATTTTGATGCTTACATGGGTTAAATATGACCTGGCCTGAAGACAGAAAGATGGTCTAGAAAGTCTCTCAGTTCTAAGGTTTATGAGAACAACAAACACGCACACACTCACACAAATGCACACACACCCTTCCCAGGGCGTGTGGCCAAAATGAGATGTCACTCTGCCGTCACAGAGACAAGGTACTATCTGCTAATACAACTGCTGTTCAACTAAACACAAAACCACAGAGAATTAACATATGTATTAAACAACTACAGCATTGACAGCAAGTAAAAAAGAATTTCCGTATCCACTTTCCTTTTGGCAGCATGTATTCACTGCTTTGAAACACATATTGCAAGTTTACTTCTGTAAACATAATTAAGTGGTGATATACTTTCTTATGAATGTTGTGATACACATAATGACATATTTTAATTGTAGTTAACAGCTGCCACCAAAATGGCACATTTATGTTAAAACATTATCATTCCACAAAGATGCTTCTAATTATACAATGCTTGTTAGAGGAATAACATGCAAAGATGTCCTAATGGAGAATGACATGGTTTGTGAAGTGCAAAGGTAGACCTAAAATTCAAGTCCAAAGTCACCTGTGAATTTGGTCATAAAAACTTCTTTCTGTAGCCCCTTAAAAACTATTATAGGGTTTCTGTAAGATAATGATAGTTGGCTAAAGCCTGATCCAGGGGTCAAGAAACATTCTCTGTAAAGGGCTAGAGAGAAAATATTTTAGGCTTTGTGGGCTACATGTGGTTTGTACGACATAGTCTTCTTCTCTTTTTATAACCTTTAAAAAAAAAAAAAACTCTTAGCTCACACAAGCTAGAGGCCAAATGGAGCTGGATTTGGTCTACAGACTACGGTTTGTCAACCCCTGACCTAATAGCTTCACACATCTCCCAATAAGATCCGTGTATGTAGAAAAGAACAAAAAGAATCACCCAACCCAGGCTAAGGGGAAAACCGGAAGGACAACAAATGTTACATACTTCAACTTATATAAAAGTGGGAAAGTAAACATCCCAAATTAGCAAAGTTGGCTCCAAAGCCCATAAAACCAAAATGAGGTCAGGATAGAACTGGGTAGAGGAAAGGAGGGTGTGACGAGGTTTCAGTAGGAACAGAATACCTATAATATCAAATGGAATTCACCTCCAAAAGAAAGGGGAAATCCACCCTGGGTGAGGAAATAATGAGGCCACATCTGCAACCTGGTGGATCAGCACACTGGCTAATAGGAAGAACAAAGGAAGAGGTCTGGAAACTATGGATCCGAGGCCTTGGTAAGATACAGCTTTTAACATAGAAAAGGGAATGGAGAGATATTCCTTGGAGGCTTATGGTAAAGAAGAAAGTGGCTCAAGATAAAGGTCCTAATAAAACAAGAGACTGTCAAAGATTGAGAAGATAGGCTATCCCCAAAACACACTATTTATTTAAAAAATTGCACTTGGTTGTAGCAAATAAAGAAGGTACTTGAATGCGGAAAATAGTATGTAATTTTCCCCCACCATCCAACAAGGTCACCTATTATTGCTAGTCCAGAAAAATCCAACATAAAAAAATGACAATAAAAACAGCAAATGAAGGCACTCAAGAATAAAACAAAATAAAAACTAGTCACAAGATAGAAGTAAACTATAACAATATCCCAACATATATGAAATATATTTAAACATACAATTGCAGATTTGAAAGAACATCACAAACCATAAATTTAAGAACTCATAAAAGGAATGAACAAAGAGCAGGAAGATAGGAAATAGCAGCTAACTGAACTCAGGCAAAAACTGAAAAAAAAAGTCATCTCAGAAATGAAGACAGAATTACAAGCCACCAAAGGGAGAACAGATATGACCAAAAGCACTATAAAGAGAAAGAGAGTGTAAATGAAAAGAACCAAGAAAATGAAATTAAATAAAGAAGGAAATAAAAGAGAACAAAAAAAGGTGATAAATATAGAGGATAAAGAAGATACAATATACAAATAAATGGAGTTTTTGAAGATGAAATACAAAATAATGAAGCAGAAAAAGTATTTAAATCTATGTTCAAGAAAACTTCTTTAAATAAAAAGACTCGAATTCACATACTTGAAAAGGCCCACAGTACATATATGGCAAAACTGACCCAAAATAGTCAATTCTGAGTAATATCTTAGAGTTAAAATATTAGTCTTTAAATATAAGGAAAAAAGTATTCTGTCCTCTAGGAAAAAAGATTAAGTCCTTGGGAAAGTTAAAAAATGTCAGGTTGACATCAGTTTTCCTTATGGCAGTATACAAAAGCAAGGTAAGTGGGAGGCAAGTGTTATTTTACTTTATCAAGAATTTTAAATTGTACAATAGTAGAGAAACATTACATTGAATCCTTATCACTCAGAAAACTACACTGAAAACTATAAAATATTACTGAGAAAAATTAAAGAAAACCTAAATAAATGGAACAGTATACCTTTTCATGGGTCACAAAACTCAGTATTGTTAAGATGTCTATTCTTAAATTGACTAAACACTGAACACAATCCTAATCAAAATCCAGGCAGGCTTTTGTAGAAATTAACAAGATAACTCAAAATTCATATTGAAATGCAAAAAAAAAAAAAGAAACCCCAAAACTACAAAAGACAATGTAATTTTGAAAAAGAACAAGAACATGGAAGAGCTAACATAATGTGATTTTCATACTCATTATAAAGCTACAGTAATCAAGGCAGTGTGGTACTGGCATCAAGACAAACAGACCAGTGGCATAGAATACAGTTCAGAAGCAGACCCACATATACGCAGATGATGCATCTTTGACAAAGTACAAAGACAACTCAGTAGAGAAAGGACAGTCTTTTTGTCAAATGGTGCTGTAAGAGTTAGATATCTATACGCAAAAAAAGAAAGAAGAACTTGCATCTAAACCTTGTACCACACGCAAAAATGTCTTCAAAATGAATCACAGATCTAAATGTAAAACCTAAAACCATAAAAGTTCTCACAGAAATACAAGAGAATATCTTTGTGACCTTGGGTCAGGTCAAGATTTCTTAGATACGGCACCAGAAGCAACATCCATAAAACAAAACTAATAAATTAGACTTGATCAAAATTTAAAACTTCTGCTATTCAGAACACCTTGTTAGGAGAATGAAAAGACAAACTACACACTGGGAGAAAACATTTGCTAAACTTACGTAATCTGATAAAAAACATATATTAAAAAACTCTCAGAACAAGAAAACAAACACAATTTTTAAAAATAGGGGGAAAATTGGCAAAAAAAATTGATATTTTCAACAAAGAGGATATATGGATGGCAAACATAACTCCTTTGCTAATATATTTTAATGAAAAGATGTTTAATATTATTTGTCAGGAGGGAAATATAAATTAAGACCACAATGAGATACCACTATACACCTATTAGAATGGTCAAATTAAAAAGATCAACCAGGGACTTCCCTGGTGGCACAGGGGTTAAGAATCTGCCAGCCAATGCAGGGGACACAGGTTCGAGCCCTGGTCCGGGAAGATCCCACATGCCGCAGAGCAACTAAGCCTGTGCGCCACAACTACTGAGGCTGCATGCCACAACTACTGAAGCCCATGCGCCTAGAGCCCATGCTCCGCAACAAGAGAAGCCACCGCAGTGAGAAGCCTGGGCATCACAATGAAGAGTAGACCCCACTAGCTGCAAGAAAGCCCACGGGCAGCAACGAAGACCCAACGCAGCCAAAAATAAATAAATAAATAAATAAATAAATTTATATATTAAAAAAAAGATCAACCATACCAAGTGTTGGAGAGAAGATGAAGAACTGATACTCTCATACACTACTGGAATGTAAGCTGGTAGAACCACTTTAGAAAAGTCTTGTCAGTTTCTTCTTAAGTAAAATAATACACTTAACAAATGACCCAGCAATTCCATTATTTGGTATTTACTCAAGAGAAATAAAGATATATGTCCACACAAAGGCCTTTATGTAAATATTCATAATAGCTTTATTCATAATAACTTAAACTGGAAACAACCCCAAGGACCAACTATTGGTGAATGGATCAAATTATATATCCATAAAATAGAAAATTACATAGCCATAAAGAGGAACAACTTATTGGTATAAGCCACAGCATGGATAAGTCTCAAAAGCATTATTTTAAGTGAAAGAAGCCAGAAAAAACTACAAAGTATATGATTCTATTTAAATAACATTTTAGAAAGGCGAAACTATACTGCCACAAAGCAGACCAGCAGTTGCAAGGGGCAAGGGACTCAGTACAAAACTGCAAGTGACCTTTTGTTCTATATCTAGATTGTGGTAGTGGCTACAAGACTGCATATGTCTGTCAAACTCTTCTCTTGAAATGGATGAATTATATTTTGTATAAACTGTACCTCAAGAAAGCTAAATTTAAAAACCTCATTTGAAAAAATATTACAAAATTTTTAAAAGTGGGAAAATATGATTTAAAAGTCTGTCATCTAAATTCTTTTCTGCCTCCCTGAAAATGTTCTTTTTATTAAGGTATACTAAGTAGGAAAGTCATATGAGTAATCAATTATGGTAGACATAATAGGCAGTGAATCTAGAATTTAGGATCCTACATCTTACCCATTTCTCCAGCTGTAATACTTGGGAATGCAGCCAACCCCTGATGCACACACACAAGGAAGCCTCCACTTGTCTTTTAGGCATTTCAAATTCATTAAGTCCAAAAGAGAGCTAATTTTCTACCTCTACCACACTTCACCATTACTTTGCACCACCACCAACCCCAACCCATCCCTCTCCCAAGAAACCTGTTTCTCCTCTGATTTCCTGTTGAATCCACAAGTAAACCACTATACATCCAGTTTACCAGGTCAGAAATCTAAGAATCTTTGATGCTTCCCTATTTGTCTTATCTTTCACATCCAACTGTATATTAAGCCCTAAATCTTAGGCTGATTTGTCTCCTAAAATATCTTTCAAATCCTTTCGTGTCTTGGTTACCCCCACTGTCACTACCCCAATCAAGCCACCATTACCTTCTATCTAGATTACCACAAAATTTTGCTAACATCTTCCTGTCTCCCATCTTATCTTATTTCAATCCATTTTCCATTCAACAATCAGAGGGAATTTTTCTAAACTCCAAATCATGATATTTTTCTACCTAAAAGGCTTCAATGGCTACCTGCTGCTCTAGTATAAAGTCCAAACTTCCTACCATGGATAACAAAACTCAGACTCTACCTAACTCTCTAATTTCTCTCTCTGCAGGCTTCCTTACACTTAAAGATGTGGCCATACTGAATTTTTTCAATTACCTGAACACACATTGCTCTGTCTTATTTCCAGGCCTTTTTACATAGTCTGTCTTTCTGCCTAGAATATGTTTCCCTATCCTTAACCTAACTTCTACATATCCTTTGAGACTCACCATGGACATCATTTCATCCAAGACACCTTCCTGAACCCTCCATTAGATTCCCCTTCTAAGTATTCTTACAGCATCCTGCACTTCTCCAGTGACACATCTTACACTGTGCTATAATTAGTTATCTACAAGTCTGGATCCTCTTCCTCCACAAAGGCAGGGTTTATATCCTGTCAGCCCAGGGTACACACCCAGTTAGTATGGTACATGTGATATATTTGACACTCAAATATTCGTCAAGTAAATGACAGAGATTTTATTGCAGCCTTACAATCAATGCCAATATCATAATTCAGACATGAGCATAATTCCAATCTTCAGTGCTACCACAGCCCTTTAAAACAGGAAAATTAGGTAAAATTCTTTGTTGCTCTCTATCATGCTTTCTGAACCCCAGCCCCACCACTTCTTGTTTCTTTTATCCTACATGCCAGACACTAAGTACCCTTATACTCTATTCTGGGCGTCTAAGGTCTCCTAAACCAACTAGATCTGACTTCTCTTTTTTAATTAATTAATTTATTTATTTATTTTATTTTTGGCTGCATTGGGTCTTTGTTGCTGCACGTGGGCTTTCTCTAGTTGCGGCGAGTGGGGGCTACTCTTTGTTGCGGTGCGCGGACTCTAGGTTTGCAGGCTTCAATAGTTGTGGCATGCGGGCCCAGTAGTTGTGGCTCACGGGCTCTAGAGCGCAGGCTCAGTAGTTGTGGCACACAGGCTTAACTGCTCCACGGCATGTGGGATCTTCCCAGACCAGGGCTTGAACCCATGTCCCCCGCATTGGCAGGCGGATTCTTAACCACTTCACCACCAGGGAAGTCCCTAGATCTGACTTCTAAGTTTCTTTTCCCTTCTTCCTATGCTATTAAAGTTACTACTTCTGATATCAGATTTTCAAATTAAACTAATGCAAAATATGATATGAGTGGGATCTCAACCTTCTCACAGGCATTTTTAAAAATTATAAGTTTATTATTCAACTTACAAAAGTACTATATGCTCATTAAATAAATTTACCCCATCTCACACAGTTAATCTCTATTAATATTTAGAAGTACTTCCTTCCTGTTTTTTCTCTCCAAATATTGTACACATACAATATTTGGTTTTTTAATAATTTGTGAGCCTGCTGCTTCACTAAACACTAAATGTAAGTGCTGTCCATATTATCAAAAGCTTTTTAGAAAACAACTACAATATGATTTAATTGGGAAAGTATATCATGTGTTATATAATTATTCCCCTGGGGGCATTTTCACAGAGACTCTGGCTCACCCAAATCCATCTTTAATAAAACATGTACAAGGATGCTTTTTCAGCAAGCCTCCACGTTCCACTTCAACTCCAGTTACTTCTACTATCATCACCACCACATGTCGTTCAGAGCAATCTTCCATATTTAGTACACAAACTAACAATTTATGAAATCAAGGATGTACCACATCTAACCCTGCTTTAACTTTTTAATAAGGATGTGTCAGAAAGAGACAGAGAACAGAGACAGACAGACAGACACAGAGAAACAGGAAGGGAGAGAGTGGAAGGAAGGAGGAAAGGAAGGGTAGAAGGGAGAAAAACAATTAGAAAATATGGGTGGCAAAACAAAATTAAACATTTGAAACCCTGCCTTACTGCTAGGGCATAAAAACTGTACGTGCATAAGGACTATTATTTGTCTTTCTTTCTATTAGAAAAAAATTATCACCCTGACTCCTTTTAAAAATACCTTAGAATCGTATTATTTCTTACCAGTGCCAATACATTTAGAAATTCTCTTGTGTCAAAATGTAGCAAAGTCCGTATATAGGGATAGATTTCTTCCTCAGGGGGAGCTTCTGTTGAATGCAGGCGAATTAAAAATTCAAAAACCTACAAGTTGAAAAAAAAAGGTGATTATTTTCTCACCTTACAAAGTATCTTGCTGAAGCAATGATTCCCATTTGGATAAAATAAAAGCAGGTTGAATTTACTTTAAATTGCCACTGTGTTATAACTTCTCTAACCTCTCTCAGCTATAATTACTGGCTTCAGTGATAGAATGTAGCCTCTCTCCTGTCACAGCTGATAACTCCTGACCCATGTGTAACCCTATTACAATTTGTCTTTATTGAATTTTAACAAGAGTAAAAACACTATGAAAATAGCACCAACCTGGTTTTTAACCAAGGGAACAAGATCTTCGGGGATGTCACCAAGGGGATAGGCACGACCTGCTAGACAACAGCTAGAAGAGAAGAAAGAGAACAGATTTGGTGATTTATAATAGGCTAAATAACTTTCTGTTCTGGGAACACATTGTTTCTCAAACCCAAGATAGTAGTTTGAAGTTTAAGCAAGCTCAGCTTTTGTCAGTTAGGTCAGGTCCAAGCCCAGATCAAGATGATAGCCAGTTCAGAAAATGTGGGCAACAGAGATGGTGGTGAAATAACACACCCTGTAACTGAGTAACAGCTTTCATTTTTTCTTATTTTTCCTATGAAAAACTCAAGCTGCACTAAATGGGCAAGAAGGAATAAGGACAAATGACCTAAAAGTCTCATATCCAGCATCTGGAAAGAGACTAACAGCATCATTATACTGTTAACAGGTAAAAGTCTCATGTTCTCAGAGACTTTTAAATCCAGTGGTTCTAAGAATGGTGAATAAAGATGGGGAATGAGCCAGGCTAAAAAATATCTGTAGTCAGACAAGTCTTCAGGGAGAATTAGAATCTCATGAGAAATTAACTGTACAGTTTCACCTCCAAATCAGACCTTCCTAATGGCTAATGACTTGCTTTGTGGGCTGGATTATAAAAATGTCTCCTGAATATGCCCTCATTTTGGCAGCGGGGGTAGGGAGAAGTGAATTTTAAGTGAATTTGAAGCAGTCATCAATTTTGAATGTTAGAGACAGCTAGATACCTACATATTCTTAAAAGTTTAAAGTACAGAAGATAAAGTACTAGGTAAATGCTATACATGTTCTTCTACACTAAAAACTCAATGTAACAAATATGAAATAAGTCTCGAAGTTAACTCTGATGCATAAAGAAGCTAAAATGATGTGCCAGCAGGTTCTGCCACCTTCCTGCCTGTCTGCCAGCCAGTTATCTATGTAAAAGCTCTATTGGGACACAGTTCTGAGCCTGTATAGTCTATTGGAAGAACTCCGTTTCAGGAGTAAGGACATAAACATTTCAGCTCACTCTGTCACTAACTTCTTCGTGATGCAAGCTAATCTCTTGCCCTTATATATAAAATATGGACAAATACATATCCCACAGACTTGTTGGTAGTAAAAGTAAAATACTCTGTATCAGGGTTTCTCAACCTCTGCCCTATTGATACTTTGGGAGAGAGAATTCTTTGTTGTGGGGACTACCCTGTACATTACAGGATGCTCACCAGCATCCCTGGCCTCTACCCACCAGATACCAGTAGCATCTCTACCCCACCCCAGCTGTGACAAAGCAAAAAGGTCTTTAGGCATTGCAAATGTCTGGCGGAGGGGAGAGGGGATGGGGGACAGAATCACCCACCGTTCAGAAGCACTGCTATACGTGAAAGAACACTGAAAAACGCATAAATAAATTAAAAATCTCTTACCTAATATATACAAGAAGCTTGTTGCCCATAACAACTTGCTCATCTAAAATAGAGAAGTATCTTTAGCAATTCTCTCTCAAAACCTTTTCAGAAATATAATCTTTATGTGGAAACAAAAAATAAAACTTGGCATTTGAGGTGAGGTAGGTATATTCCCAAACAATAGAAAAGTGAGATAAGACCACTTTAATTATTATTATTTTTAGAATTTCCTTTAGAGTCTTTTCACAGACACAAAATCAATGAGTCACTCAAGGGTACATGTAGAAGGTATAAATCTTAGTGTAGAGGTCTATGTATTGTTGGCTTAATGAATAGCTTGGACCCAGGGAAGGTATTGAGCAGGCAATGAGTTGCTGAATTAACTAATTAATATTAAGGCATAACTATAATGTCTTCTTATTTGTAACATGGACTCTTGTTCACAAATGTTTAAGAAACTTAAGACTAAACACTCTTTCGGACCCTTTGTATCCTAAGTTACATCTAAAATGTAAGATTCTGTCATCTGGTAGTATAAACCTATTTCTTGGTTAAAAGAAATAGGAAATATAATTAGACTAAGTTTTAGGCTAAAAGATCAAAGTTAACAAAGAATAGTGTAAGAGCATCAGGAGTGGGTGAAGTGATCAGTAAGCCTTACAGTGCGCAGATTACAGGAATCTGTAGTTGGTAATACTGATGAACTGAAATTTCTACTTCTGACATGAATACTGGAATAATGCAAGCAAGTGTATATCTCTTAATCAATAATCCTTTATAAATACTCCAAATCTGTGTTGTTGTAAGTGCAAATAAACTTGAATTGCTCAAAATTGTATGAATAATTATTCTGCTTCAATTCTATTTTTCCAATCAATAAACGTTGTTTTTTAGAGAAGTTTTAATTATGTTCACAGCAAAACTCAGAGGAAGGTGTAGAGATTTCCCATCTACCCCTTGATCCCCACACCACACGACCCCCCAGCTGACAACACCCTGCACCAGTGGGACATTTCTTATAATCAATGAACGTACACTGGCACATCATTACAACCTAAAGCCCACAGTTCATATTAAGGTTCACTTTGGGTGCTGTACATTCTATGCGCTTTGACAAATGTACAATGACATGTATCCAGCATTATAGTATCATACAGAATAGTTTCAATGCCCTAAAAATCCTGTGCTGTACCTATTTATCCCTCCATTGCCCCCAACCCCTAACAAACGCTGATTCTTTTACTGTCTCCATGGTTTTGCCTTTTCCACAATGTCATATAATCAGAATCATACATGATGTAACCTTTTCATACTGGCTTCTTTCACTTAGCAATGCATTTAAGTTTCCTCCAAGTCTTTTCATGGCTTGATAGTTCATTTACCTTTAGTGCTGAATAATATTCCATTGTATGGATGTACCACACTTTATTCACCCATTCACCTTCTTAAGAATATCTTGGTTGCTTCCAAGTCTGGGCGATTATGAAGAGAGCTACTATCAACATCTGTGTGGAGGTCTTTGTGTGGATAAATATTCAACACCTTTGGGTAAAGGAGTGTAACTGCTGGATCATACAGTAAGAGTATGTTTAGTTTTATAAGCAATTGCCAAACTGTCTTCCACAGTGGCTGTACCATTTTGCATTCCCACCAGCAATACATGAGAGTTCCTATTGCTCCACATCCTAGCCAGCATTTGGTGTTGTTGATGTTCCAGATTTCAGCCATTCTAATAGGTATGTGTACTGGTATCCCACTGTTGTTTTAATTTGTAATTCCCTGAGGATGTTGAACATCTTTCAATATACTTACTTGCCATCTGTATATCTTCTTTGGTGAGATGTGTGTTCAGGTCTTTGCTCATTTTTTAATCACATTATTCATTTTTTAAAATAAATAAATTAATTTATTTATTTATTCTTGGCTGTGTTGGGTCTTTGTTGCTGCGCGCGGGCTTTCTCTAGTTGTGGCGAACGGGGGCTATTCTTTGTTGCAGTGCACGGGCTTCTCGTTGTGGTGGCTTCTCTCGTTGCAGAGCACAGACTCTAAGTGCACGGTCTTCAGTAGTTGCGGCACGCAGGCTCAACAGTGTGGCTCTCAGGCTCTAGAGTACAGGCTCAGTAGTTGTGGCACATGGGCTTAGTTGCTCCGCAGCATGTAGGATCTTCCTGGACCAGGGCTCGAACCCGTGTCCCCTGCATTGGCAGGCAGATTCCTAACCACTGTGCCACCAGGGAAGTCCACGTTATTCATTTTCTTGTTGTCAAGTTTTAAGAGTTATTTGTATACTTTGGATAACAGTCTTTTGCAAATATTTTCTCCCAGTCTGTGGATTATCTTCTCATTCTCTTGACATTGTGTTTTGCAGAGCAAAAGTTTTTAATTTTAATGAAGCCCGGATTATCAATTACTTCTTTTATGGATAATAATCTTTCTTTCATGGATGGTGTTGTATCTAAAAATTCATCACCATAACTACAGTCAATTAGGTTGCTGCCTGCGTTACCTTCTAGATATTTTATAGTTTTGCATTTTCCAATTAGGTCCATGATGTACTTTGAGTTAATTTTTGTGAAGAGTGTAAGGTCTGTGTCTAGAGTCAACTTCTTTGTGTGTGGATGTCCAGATGTTCCAGCACCATTTGTTGAAAAGACTATCTTTACACAAATGTATTGCCTTTGCTTCTTCAAAGATCAGTCATCTATGTTTATGAGAGTCTATTTCAGAGCTATTTTATTCTACCGATCTTTTTTTTAATTCTTTTGCCAATACCAGACTGTCTTGATTATAGTAGCTTTATATTAAGTCTTGAAGTCAGGTAGTGTCAGTCCTCCAACTTTGTTCTTCTGTCTAAATACTGCCTTAGCTATTCTGGGTCTTTTGCTTCTCCATATAAATTTCAGAATCAGTTTGTTAATATCAAAAATAAATAAATAAATAAATAACTTGCTGGGATTTTGACTGGGATTGCACTGAATCTGTAGATCAACTTGGGACAAAATGACATCTTGACAGTATTGAGTCTTCCTATCCATGAACACAGAATATCCCTCCATTTACTTAGTTCTTTGATATCTTTCATCAGAGTTTTGTAGTTTTCCTCATACAGATCTTGTACAAACTTTGTCAGATTTATGCATAAGTATCTCATTTTTTAGGGTGCTAATATAAATGGTAATGTGTTTCTAATTTCAAATTCCACTTGTTCACTGCAGGTATATAGTAAAGTGACTGCCTTCTGTATATTAATTTTGTATGTGCAAACTTGCAACAACTGTTTATTAGTTCCAGGAGTTTTTGGGTCAATTCTTTCAGACTTTCTACATAAATGATCATGTCACCTGTAAACAAAGACAGTTTTATTTCTTCCTTCCAAATCGTTATAGCTTTTATTTGCTTTTCTTGTCTTTTTGCATTAGCTAGGACTTTCAGTATGATGTTGAAAAGCAGTGGTAAGAAGAGGACATCCTTGCCCTGTTCCTCACCATTGTTTCTCATCAATAAGTATGACATTAGCTGTAGGGTTTCTGTACATTTTCTTTACCGAGTTGAGGAAGTTTTCCTCTATTCTTAATTTGCTGAGAGTTTTTATCATGAATGGGAGTTGGACTTTGTTAAATGCTTTTTTGGCATCTACTGATATATGATCATGTGATTTTTCTTCTCTAGCCTACTGATGTGATGGAATACATTAATTAATTTTCAAATGTTGAAGCAGCCTTGCATACCTGGTATAAAATCTCAGTTGTGGTGTATAATTTTTTTTATAGCTTGTTGGATTCAATTTGCTAATATTTTGTTGAGAATTTTTGCATTTATGTTCATGAGAGATACTGGTCTGTAAGTTTTCTTTCCTTGTAATGTTTTTGATTTTGGTATTAGGGTAATGCAGGCCTCATAGAAAACGTTAGAAAGTATTCCCTGAGCTCTGTCTTCTGAAGAGACTGTAGAGAATTGGCATAATTTCTCCCTTAAATGGTTGGTAAAATTCACCAGTGAAACAAATCTGGGCCTGGTGCTTTCTGTTTTAGAAGGTTATTAATTACTGGTTCAATTTCTTTAATAGATACAGGCTTATTCAGATTGTCTGTTTCTTCTTGTGTGAGTTTTGGCAAATTTTATCTCTCAAAAAACTGGCCTGCTTCATCCGGGTTATCAAATTTATGAGCACAGAATTGTTCATAATATTCTTTTATTATCCTTTTAATGCCCATAGGATCTGTACGGTTGTCCCCTCTTTCATTTTTTTTTTTTTTTTTTTTTTTTTTTTTTTTTTTTGCAGTACGCGGGCCTCTCACTGTTGTGGCCTCTCCCGGTGCAGAGCACAGGCTCCGGACGCGCAGGCTCAGTGGCCATGGCTCACAGGCCCAGCCGCTCCACGGCACGTGGGATCTTCCCGGACCGGGGCACAAACCCCTGTCCCCTGTCTTTCATTTCTGATATTAGTAATTTGTGTCTTCTCTCCTTTTTATCTAAGTTAGCCTGACTGGAGGCTTATAGATTTTATTGATCTTTTCAAAGAAACAGCTTTTGGTTTTAACCAAATCCCCCCAAATCAACAATTTTCTCAACTGATTTCCTGTTTTCAATTTTATTAATTTCTGCTCTAATTTTTCTTTTCTTTTCTTCTGCTCTCTTTGGATTTAATTTGTTCTTCTTTTTCCAAATTCCTAAGGTAGAAGCTTAGAGTATTGATTTTAGATCTTTTTCTTTTCTGCTATATGCATTCAATGTTATAAATTTCCCTCCAAGCACTGCTTTTGCTGCATCTCACAAATTTTTGTAAGCATTTTCATTTAGTTCAAATCACTCTTAAATTTATCTTGAGATTTCTCCTTTGTCCATGTATTACTTAAAAATATGTTGTTTAATTTCCAAGTATTTGGGAACTTTCCAGCTTTCTTTCTCTTAGTATTTTCTAGTTTAATTTCATTGTGGTCTGAGAGCAAGCATTATATGATTTCTATTCTCTTAAGTTTGTTGAGGTGTGTTTTATGACCCAGAACATGGTCTATCTAGGTGAATGATTCATGTGAGCTTGAGAAGAATGTGTAATGTGTTATTGTTGGATAAAGGAGCCTATAGATGCCAGTAGTATCCAGCTGAATGATGGTGCTTAGTTCATAACTTCAGCTCAACTATGTCCTTACTGATTTTCTGCCTGCAGGATCTGTCCATTTCTGATAGAGTGGTGTTAAAAGTTTCCAACTATAACAGTGGATTTACCTATTTCTCCTTGCTATTCTATCAGTTTTTGCCTCGTGTATTTTGACACTGTTGTTAGGTGCACACAGATCAAGGATCATTACGTCTTCTTGGAGTATTGTGTAATGCCTCTCTTTATCCTTGATAATTTTCTTTGCTCTGAAGTTGGCTGTGTCTGAAATTAATACAGCTACTCCAGCTTTCTTTTGAGTAGTATTATTATAGTACACCTTTCTCTATTTCTTTACTTAATGTGTCTTCATATTTAAAATGGGTTTCTTATACCCAACACTTAGTTGGGTCTTGTTTTTTAATCCATTTTAACAATCTCTTTTAATTGGTATAGACTACTGATATTTAAAATGATTAACATAGTTGGATTAATATCTACCATATTGTTACTGTTTTCTATTTCTTGTTCTTTATTCCAAATTTTGTCTTCAACACTTTTTCTGCCTTTTGTAGTCTTAAATGAGTATTTTATATGACTCCATTTTCTCCCCTTTCATATTACAACTATTATGTGTCTATTTTTAGTCGTTGCCCTCAAGTTTGCAGCATACATTTACAACTAATCCAAACCTACTTCCAAATAGCACTATACTGCTTCATGGGTAGTACAAGGACCTTATAATAACAAAATAGTCCTAATTCCTCCCTCCTATAACTGTATCCTTGCTGTCATTCATTTCATTTATACATAAGCATACACACACACGCATATAATATCAAATACACTATTGTTATTATTATTTTGAATAAAGTGTTATCTGATGGCTCAATTAAGAGTAAGAAAAATGTAAGTTTTTATTCTACCTTTACTAATCATTCTCTGATGCTCCTCCTTTCTTGGGTCCAGATTTCTTATCTATATTATTTTCTTTCTCTCTAAAGAACTTCTTTTAACATTTCTTGCAAGACATTTCTATTGGTAACATTCCCTCAATTTTTGTTTGTCTAAGAAAGTCTTTATTTCTCTTCTGCTTTTGAAGAATTCCTCAGGGTACAAAATTCTATGTTGGTGGGTTTTTCTCTCAAAACCTTAAATATTTTATTCTCTCTTTACCTTTCATTTTCTGCAATTTGAATATATGCCTACCTGTAGGGTTTTTTGTTTTGTTTTGTTTTGTTTTCTGTTTATCCTACTTGGTGTAATCTAAGCTTCCTGGATCTATGGTTTGGTGCCTGACATTAATCTGGGGAAATCCTCAGTCATTATTGTTTCAAATATTGCTTATGTTCCTTTCTCCCTTTCTTCTCCTTCTGCTATTCCCATTACGTGTATGTCACACACTTTGTAACTGTCCTGTAGTTCTTGGATATTCTGTTCTATTTTTTTTTCAGTCTTCTTCTCTTTGCTTTTCAGTTCTAGAACTTTCTAACGTTATATCCCCAAGCTCAGAGAGTCTTTCCCCAGCTATGTGTCTGGTCTACTAATGAGACCATCAAAGGCATTCTTCATTTCTGCTACACTGTTTTTGATGTTTAACATTTATTTTTGATTCTTTCTTAGAATTTCCATCTCTCCGCTTATATTATCCACCTGTTCTTGCATGTTGTCTACTTTTTCCATTAAATCCCTTAATATATTAATCATAGTATTTTTTAAATTCCTGGTCTAATAATTCCAATACTCCTGCCACATCTAAGTCTAGTTTTGATGTTTGTTCTGTCTCTTCAAACTTCAAACTCTTTGACTTTTTTGCCTTTTAGTTTGCCTTGTAATTTTTGAAAGGCACACATGATGCACTGGGTAAAAGGCACTACAGTAAATAGATCTTTAGTAATGTGGTAGTAAGGTGTGAAGAGAGGGAAGTGTTCTATAGTCTTGATTAGGTCTCAGTCTTTTGGTAAACCTGTGACCCTGGAATGTGAACTTCACCAGTGCTTCTCAGTATTTTTCCCCCTTAGGTGGACAGATGGGTTGAAGGTGCTGGAGTTGGGTATTTTCCTTCTCCCAGGTAAGTTCAGCTCTGATAAACCCACAGCAGGTCAAGCTTCGGCAAAATAGCTTTTCCTGAAGGTCGGCTTTAGTTAAGAAACACAGAATACTCTGACATATTTCAAAATGGTTCCTTTCCCCCATCCCCCTGCAGAAGCACAAGGGATTTTTCCTGATGATCACTGTGAGAACCCGGTAGCAGCCCTGGAGGTAAATTTCACAAAAGTGTGGAGGCTTCCCTACGACTGGGTCCTCCTGGAGTTTTTAAATTTCAGACTTGTTCACATTGAGCCTGCAACAAATCATCGATTGCAGTTCAGATTTTCCTACCCTAGCACTGGTTCCTGCAGAGATGTCTGATCCTGTCAGTTGTGATTCTCTGCATCTGCCTGTCTCTCTAGTTTTTGGTGCAATGGTTTGGCCTGTGACCTTACTTCTCTGGCAAATCTAAGAAGAGTTGTTGATTTTTCAGTTTGTTGAGCTTTTTACTTGTTGTTAGGACAGAGCGGTGACTTCTAAATTCTTTCTCTGCCAGACCAAAAACCAGAAGTCCCAAATGTTACTTGATCCAACTCAATTAGCATGGTACATGGTAGCAGTCACTTTACAGATATAACACGTTCATGTTTATTGGCTAATTAGATAAACCTTTATTGCTAGAAATCTCAGATAGGAGGCATCTAGCTCATGACATTCCTAGAGAGAGTTAAATTTACTTGTTTAACATATCCATCTCCATTATTCCATTACCATGAGTTTAAGGGCATGGAGTCTATCTCTGTGTTCCTAGCATCCAGCACAGCATCTGGAACATGGAAGTGCTTGGTAAATATATACTGAATTGACACAGTATTTAATTTTCCTGACCCCCTTTCTACTTTTCTCTCCCCAAAATCTTTTTTTAGACAATTTTCTGTTGCAAAAGCTCATCCACTCCATTTGGAATTCTTAATAGTCTTTTTTTTTTTTTTTAAAGTAGGTCCTTGTTGGTTGGAGTTCTTAATAGTCTACTTTAACTTCTGTTACATATATTATGTGGAAGAAAATTTTCAAGTTTGTTTCAAAAGGATTAGTTTCAGGGCAACTGAAAACAGACTAAGACTAAAGAGGGACTAAGACTCTACCAAATTATCCTCTGTGCTCCTGTCCTTACAGAAAAAAAACCCTATAAAACCTGGACATAATACAAAATGCTACCTGAAGCTACTGAGGAGGGAATAGAAGTAGACAAGTCTGGCAGGGAGTTCACACTCACTGGGAAGAGGACAGACTGGCAGCCACACAAGTAACTTCACACAGAGGTGGTGGGGGATGGAGAACTCCTAATCTTTCTGGCATAGGGGACCAGAAAAGTGAAGCCAGGAAACCATGAATGTGGAAGAGACTAGGGGAAGCCCAAAAGGGAAAGAGTCAAAGAGGGGATCTCCAAACTATCTACCCACATCCGTGACTGATCCCTAAACCAGCATGTACAAACAACAGTCAAAGCAGCTCAGCCATACAGAAAAAGTCAGAACCATGACTGGAGTTCCCTCCCTGAAGGTCCTGAAGTGTGAAGAGAAGCAGACAGGCTCTGGTGTGGAGTTCATGTGCTCAGAGGAGAGGAGACAGGGCGGTATACAAGTAAATTACCATCACAGGCTTTCAGCCTGTGACTAAGTACAGTCTGTGTGGCAAGCACAGCAGCAGCTGGGGGCTCACATGGGAAAACCAGCAATTTTTCTGGTTGGGGAAATAGAGAAAGCAGGACATGTGAACAGTAAACAGACTGGCAGAATCTTGCAAAAAGAAAGCCAGAAGGAGGATCCTCAAACTTGACTACCTTCATCACTGACTGATCCCTAAGCCACACACGTGGGACAGAATCAAAGCAGACCAGCTAAAGACAAAGGCCCTTTTGAGAAGAGACTGGAGATACAATGGAAAGCTACAATAGAGTCTGCAATTCAAGCCCAGCCAAGAAAATTACCTGATAAAATAAAGAGAAAAAATTCTCAGTGAAGAAAAATAACAGAACCCAGAATCTCCATAATGTAACATTCAAATATCCAGGATACAATCTAAAATTATCCAACATGTGAAGGAACAAGAAAATAAAACATATTTTTCTTAAGAGAAAAGAAAATCAAGTCCAATCCTGAAATGAACAAAATGTTAGAACTGATAAGAATTTTAAATCAACTATTATATTTATCCTCAGTGAAACAAATCATGTTTCAACGCACGAAAATTTGAACAGATAAATGAAGAGATGCGGGAAAAAAACAGAAACAATTAAAAAAAACCAAATAAAAATTACAGAATGGAAAAATACAATTGTGGGAGATAAGAATGCACTGAGTGTATTTAACAGCTGAGTTTACATCAAAGCGTGAACCTGAAAGTAGAGCAATAGAAATCATCCAAGGAGAACAAGAGAGGAAAAAAGAGCAAACCAAACAAAACCAAAACCCAGAGGGACTGACCTATGAGATGCTGGAGGAAGAACCTTCAATAATCTGCTCCTCCATGAAAGCAAAGAGAAGACTGGCAGAAACAGTCAAAATCAACTTTTCCAGAACTCTTGAAATTAACTGAAGGCTTGAAATAATCCACGGAATGTTTATTCAAGAAAAATGCCTGAATCTCAGTAAGAACTGTGAGCTTCATGGTGGCTTAACATTACCTAATCCCATCCCCCTTCCCCCAGCTTCACCGTAGCTTTGAAACCAACCGCCTTGCAACTATGGTAGCTGTGAAAACAAGCAACCTAGCAACCACTCCAGGGGGCCAAATGGGTTTGGAGCTCCCCAAAAGCCCATCCTTAAGAGAACTGTCACTACCTAACCTATCTGGCAGCTCACTCAACAGCTCCATTCTCAGGGCTTGTCTTTTTTTCGTCCTGACTCAGAGCTTACTCTAAGCAAACAGCACTATCCCCAAGGCACATTATTTAACTTTACAGGTGCCAGAGGCAGTGCCTCCAGAAGAGACTAGAGACCCACCAAAAACCTTAAAAGGAAAAACTGGAGAATGAGAGGTCTGCAGAGGCTTTCAAAAGCTCCAACATATTTCTGGAACTCTAGAAAGACATGTGCATGTACAGAGCTGTGGACATACACAGAAAAGACCTGTAAAGGCCTACAACCTATGGCTGACTTTGAGGATCTGCATAAGCAGGAAGTAAAGGCTAATAAGGCAGAATTGTAAACTGTCTGCCAGAGCATTAGAAACCCCAAAATAAAATGAAGCAAAAGCTGACAGACCTAGAGTTAGAAATAAACATTTCAACAATAACATTTAGATGCTTCAATACTCCTCTTTCAATAATGGATAGAACAATTAGCAGAATAGGAACAGGAAAGAGAAGTTTTGAATGAAACTATAAGCCAACTAAACTTAGAAGACATCTATAGAACACTCCACTCAACAACAAAACACATTCAACACATTATTTTCAAATGCACTTGGAATATTCTCCAGAACAGGCTTTACATTAGACTATAAGTTTCAATAAATTAAAAAAACCAGAAACCATACAAAGTATGTTCTCTAACTGTAATGGAATGAAATTAGAAATCAGTATCAGAAGTAAATGTGAGACATTCACAAATATGTGGGAATTAAACAGCGTACTTCTAAATAACCAATATCACAAGGGAAATTAGAAAATACTTTGAGATAAATGAAGACACAACATACCACAACTTATGGGACGCAGCTAAAGCATTGCTTAGAGAGATATCTGCAGCTGTAAACACCTATTTTAATAAGGAGGAAAGATTTCAAATCAATAGTCTAGACTTTCACCTCAAGAAACTCAAAAAAAAAAAAAAATGACAACAACAACAAAAACCCAAAGCAAGATGAAGGAAGGAATAAGACTCAGCAGAAATAAATGAAAGAGGAAAGAAAAATAAAGAATATCAATAAAGTCAGAATTGGTTCTTTGAAAAAAAACAGTAAAATTGACAAACCGTTAGGTAGACAGACCATGAAAAGAAGAGAGAAGACTCAAATTACAAAAATTAGTAATAAGAGGAATTATAAGAGAATACCATAAACATTATATGCCAACAAATTAGACAACAGATTAAATGGACAAATTCCTGGAAATCCGCAAACTACCAAAACTGACTCAAGAAGAAATGGATAATCTGAATAGATTTAACAAGCAGACACTGAACTAGTAATTTGAAAACTTCAAACAAAGCATATCCCTGGCTCACATGGATTCATTAATGAATTCTACTGTATATTTAAAGAATTAATACCAATCCTTCAAAACCTCTTCCAAAAGACAGAAGAGTGAACACTTCCCAACTCATTCCATGAGGCAAGTATACCAAGATACCAAGACCAAAAAAAAAAAAAAAAAATGAAAAGAAAAGAAAACTATAGAACAATATCCTTTATGAAGATAGCCATAAAAAATTCTCAAAACAAATATTAGCCAACTCAACCCAACAACATATAAAAAAGATTATACCCCATGACCAAGTGGGATTTATTCCAAGAATGTAAGACTGACTTAACAGAAATCAAAAATCAATCAAGCTTATAAACCGTATCAATAAAATAAACAAGATTATGTTAATAGATGCATAAAAAAGCATTTGATAAAATCCAACCCTTCCATGTTAAAAATACTTAACAAACTAGGAACAGAAGGCAACTTTCTCAAAATAAAGCCATGTATGAAAAACCCACAGTTAATGTCATACTTAATGGCGAAAAACTGAATGCTTTCCCCTTAGGAGAAAAGAAAAAAGATAAGGATGTCCACTCTTGCCAATTCTGTTCAACACTGTATTGGAGGTTCTATCCAGGCCAATTAGGGAAGAAAAATAAAAGAAATTCAGATTAGAAAGGAAGAAGTAAAACTAACACTATTTACAGATGACATGATCTTATACATGAGAAAATTCTAAAGAATCCATTAAAAAAAATTAGAACTAATGAATGAATTCAGCAAGGATGCAGGATACAAGATCAATATAAAAATCAATTTTATTGGGAATTCCCTGGCATCCCAGTGGTTAGGACTCAGCACTCACTGCCAGAGCCCAGGTTCAAACCCCTGGTCAGGGAACTAAGATCCCACAAGTTGCATGGTGTGGACATTAAAACAACAACAAAAAAATTTTATTCCTATACACCACCAATGAACATTCTGAAAAGCAATTTTTAAAAAAAATCCACTTATAATAGCATCAAACTGAATAAACTAGGAATAGATTCAGCAAAAGAAGTATATGACTTGTACACTGAAAACTGCAAAAACATTGCTGAAAGAAATTAAACAAAACCAAATAAATGGAAAGATATACTGTGTTCACGGACTGGAAGATGTAATAATGCTAAGATAGCAACACTCCCCAATTTGATCTATCAAGTCAAAGCAATCCTTATCAAAATCCCAGCTGTCTTTCTGCAGAAGTTGAGAAAGCAAACTGATTTTAAAAGACCAAAATAAATGGAAAATATACCATATTCATAGACTAGAAGACTCTGCATTAAGACAGCAATCCCCCCCAAATTAACCTATAGAATCAACACAATCCCAAACAAAATTCAAATAAGCTTTTTAAAAAAAACTGCAGAGTTGATTTTAAAGTTCATACAGAAAGGCAAAGGACATAGACTAGCTAAACCAATTTTGAAAAAAAAAAAAAGTTGAAAGACTTAAGGTACCTAATTTCAGGACTTAATACAAAGTTACAACGAAGACAGTATATTATTGGCATAAGTATAGACATATAGACCAATGGAACATGGCAGAGAGCACAGAAATAGACCCATACTTATATGGTCAGTTGATTTTTGCAAAAATCAATTTTTAGCAAAAAATTTTTTTACAAAAAAGGTGTACAGGTAATTCAATAGAAACAAGATAATCTTTTCAAAAAATGATAAAGGAACTGATAACTGTACAGGGAAAAGTTCCTGAACTTGACCTTGCATCATATATGAAAATTAACTCAAAATGGATTATAAACCTAAATACAAGTGTTAAAACTAGAAGAAAACAAAGGATAAAATCTTTATGATGTTGAGTTGGAGAAAGATTTCTTAACCAGAACGTCAAAGGTCTAAAACTACTGAAGAAAAAATAAATAAAATGGACCTCATGAAGATTAAAAACTTTTGTTCTTTGAAAAACATGGTTAAAAAAACAAAACGGTAAGCAACGGACTGGGAGAAAATTTTTGCGAAACACATATTTTAAAATGTCTTGTATCCAGACTACATAAAGAACTCTTACAGGCTCTGGTGGGGAGTTCACATGTCTAGAACTCAACAATATGAAGTCAAATAACATCTCTTCCCTACCCTTCTAAAAAGTGCTAAAAGATTTAAACAGATGATTCGCAAAAAAGATACGTGAATGGGCAAGAGCACATGAAAAGATGCTGAACATCACTAACTCCCAGGAAAATTAAAATTTAAATCACAATGTGATACCATTATCCATCCACTAGAATGGATAAAAATTTTCAAAGACGTAAAAAGATGGACAGTACCAAGTGCCTGCAAGGATATGGAGCTATCAGAACTCTCATATATTGCTGATGGGAATGCAAAATGGTACAGCCATTTTGAAAAACCAAATAGTAGTACCTTAGAAAGTAAAACATACATTTACCATACAATCCATCCATTCCATTCTAGGTAGCTGACCAAGAAGAATGAACACATATGCCCACACAGAAACTTATTCATAGCTAGGGGTCAGCGATGGAGGATAAGGACAACATAAGGATACCTGTGGTGATGAAACTGTTCTGTATCGTGATTTTATCAATGTGAATATCTGGTTGTGATATTGTGCTTTAGGTTTGCAAGATGTTATCACTGAGGGAAAATGGGTAAAGAGTACACTGGATCTCTTGTGTCATTTCATACAACTGCATGTGAATCTACAATTTCCTCATAATAAAAAGTTTAATTAAAAACATAACAAAACTCATTCGCAAACATAGCAGCATTACTTATAATAACTCCAATCCAGAAGCAACTCGAATGTCCTTCAACTGGTTAACAGATAAACAAATAACAGTATATCCAACCCATGGAATACCATTCAGCAATTAAAGGGAACAAAATAATATATGCAACGACATGGATGAATTTAAAAAACATTAAGCTAAGTGAAAGAAATAAAACACCAAGATCAAGATTACATAGTGTATGATTCTACTTACATGAATAGCAGTAAAGGAAAGTAGATCAGTGATTGCCTGGAGATGGGACTGTGGGGAAAGGTTAGAGTACAAGGGACAGGAGGAAACTTTTTAGTGTGAAGGAACTATATTGCTCCTTCTAAAATTTGATTATGGTGGTGGTTACATGATCATGTACGATTATCAAAGTTCACACTGTATGCATAAAATTGGTGAATTTTGTTATCTAAATAATATTTTTAAAGAGAAAAAAATTAAGGCTTAGAAAATTAATACCTGTTAGTGTCTTTCCTGCATTCAAAGGAGGTGCAATGACTCTGAAAAGTTTCTGCATAAAAATTAATAGGAAAACAATCAACATCATCTTAAAAAAATATTAAAAAAAATAATCTAAATCTTATGCTATTAATCACCTTTCTCTGATTGAATTAGATAGTCACTTGCTATTAAGATTAAATATAAAAACTCTTAATGTGGACATGAACTGTTTTCGTAGGATCACTGGGAAATCATTATTGTTATATTCCTCACTGAAAGAAACCATTTAATAAATACCAGTTAGAAGAAGGTCCTTGTTAAGATCATTATTTCTAATATAAGATATCCTTAGGTTCCTAAAAATGCTTTATTCTTTAAAAAATAGTAAGCAAGTCAAGGGATTAATAGCCCACCAAAAGGGTAAGATTACTTTAAGCTGAAAACATGTGAACAGTCAGCAGCCATAGAAACAAATACCTAAATGTAAGCAGAGCCCCTGAAAACACAAGATTAATAGCAAAACTATGTTGGCCTTCCTGGGAGGGAGCTTCCTATTTAGGAGAAGATTGACCCTTAGCACTGGGAGGTGGTGCAAAGCCAGCTGTGCATTAGCAACAAAAAGCTCAATAAAACTATTCATATTTTCCAAGGAAAACCTAAATCCCTCCCTCACACCCCAAATTTCGTTAAACTGATATATAAACCTTTACTTCTCTGGTTGTTCAGTGATTTACTCATTTCTGCATGCTCCCAATACAACTGTGAATAAACCTTATCTTTTCTCCTGTTGTCAGTTCATTCGCAGCCCTCTCCCCACAATTCGGGTTTCAGGTGGTAGAGGAAAAGTTTTTCCTCCCAACACAAGGCACTCAGAAGCAGCCAAAACTAGAATTAAAGATTTCAGAAACTATGGTAGTCATCTCAAGTATGATGACACTGCCTTTCATTCTAGAAAATCTAGAAAATTTCAAAAGGCACTACAGTTCCTCTTTTTTTAAAATTTTTATTTTATATTGGAGTATAGTTGATTTACAATGTTGTGTTAGTTTCAGGTATACAGTAAAAAGATTTAGTTATACATATATCTATTCTTTTTCAGATTCTTTTAATTTGGACCTTAAACTGAAATGACTAAATGTGGACATGAACTGTTTTAGTAGGATCACTGGTAAATCACTGTGATTTTCAGTTTAAATCTCTTTAAACTGAAATAACTAAACTTTAAACACTGAACAGTGATCTCTTTTATAGGCAGAGAATTATAAAAGAGCAATCACAGGATGCATCTAACTTCCCACTGCTAAAATCTCCAAATGACTATTTAATAACAAATACCAAGCTCCTGCTGAAAGTCATTAACTTGAAAACTACTCAACACAAAACAAGGCAACGTCAATAGAAAAGTGTTCCATCTGAGAAGCATAGCTATAAATGCAAACCAGATTTTGAGGAATAAAAAATCCACACAAAACAAAAACTTCAAAAGCAACAATAACAAAAACCCCAAAACCATTTTCTTCAACATAGAATGCATCAAATAAGAATCTGTTTTCACAGATCATTTTGAGAGAAACTAGAAACTGCATTAATTCTTCCTAATTATGGTTTAATAGTGGGATGGAGAACATTTTTGCATGTGCGCATGGACCTCACTGAAGAGTCAGTTAAGAGGTGTGCAAATGTTAAAAATACTTATCTGAAATACAGACAGTCGAGGTCAAAACCAGTGGGGAGGGCTGTGGCACTCATTTGGAAAATGACCAAGAGGCAAGAAGTACAGCCAAAGCTGAAGGAGTTATGAATTAGAGGGCTATTCACCTACCAAGCTAAAGATATTTAAAGGAGACTGAAATATCATAGAATGACTGCTGACTTAATACTGAACATGGTTTTGGATGTCCACTAAATATGCAAAAAAGTTGACTGGATGCCTTCAGGAGAAGCCTGGGTCTTCTGATCCAGGTAATGAAGTCACTGTAATAAAGCAATGGGCTGGCAGTGCACGACATGCATCCACAATCCATAACCCATAATTCTGTCTATAAATTTAAGGGAAATAACAAGATGAAGATGGGTTTGGTTCTTTTTAAAATAAGCCCAAATGCTTTTTAGATACTCTCTTCTAATGGTAAGGAGAATAAGAAATTATAATGAATGCTATAAAATTCTGAAGTAGGAAAAGCAACAAATTAGCAATTGGCAAATCATGACCTCCCACCATTTTCAGGACCTTTCCCTAGAAGAATATATCTACAAAATAATATTACTCAATAGTACCATTACTCTATACAGTAAATATATATAATGAATTTCTTATACCTTTTGGAAAAGCTATAATAATATCACAATTTTTTAGAAAAAATCTTAAAGTCTAATGGGCTTTTAATTTTATCTATCGTTCCCTGGGATTTAAATACCTACTTATGCAGATAAAAAAGAAAGCAATAGTAGAAGGTATAAAACTAAAGACTATCTAAAGTCCTAAACAACAATGGGTGCAAGTCTAATAAATCTACAAGAAATTTTAAAGTGATTGGATGAAAACAAACTATTCAAAGCAAATGGAGAAGTGAAAAAACATTAATAGACAGTGTTAAATATGCATATAAGTTAGAATGTATCTTACCTCCATTGGACTAATAAATTCATTCATGCCTCTGTTGTAGACATAAATCATAGCATCGTACAGCCGATTTTCCCAACACATGAGAACTACCTGTAAAAAGGAAAAGTTGCTTGGTCCACACAATTGAGCAAATCTCACCAATTACTTTCCTCAAAGCTTTAAGAATGGGGAAGATCTTAAATTCTCTTTCCTAATTTTTCTTATTCTTTCTCTGAAAAAAAACTGAAATTCAAGTACTCAAACACAATGCCAGGGTAAGAGCTGTTGTAGGTTCAATGTTACTTTCAACAGTACAATAGCTACTTTTAAACATCCTCCAATGTCTGATTTTATTTCTTCTCTATCTTCCCCCTTTCCATATCCATCTTACCTTTGGTCACTAGTTCTACAAATATTTACTGAACATCTATATTCAGGTCCTCTCCTAGGCACTGGGGATAAAGTGATAGGTAGGACAAACCCAGACCTATTCTCTACCCTGACAGAACTTCCAGTCATCCTGGACACTCACCAAAAGAAGGGACACAAAATGGTGCGTGAATTATGACTTGGGGAAGATACTCAATTACACAAATAGTTCATTTACAAATGTGGTAAGTCTATAAAGGAACTTGACTTGGTCTGGAGTATTCAGGTCATCCTTGAGGGAGCAATATTTAAGTTAGGACCTAACGGATACATGTATGTGAGCCAAAAGCTGATGTGGAAACTAGGGGCTCTGCAGGCAGAAGGAGCAGTAAGCATGAGGAATAGAGATGACTTAAGTACAGAGTACCCTATATACTGTTCCTACAAGAGCTATATTATACTACTGAGTGACAGGAGAAGACCGAAGTGGAAGAGTAGAGGTCAACAAAGGAGAATGATAAGGAACAGCCAAAGGGAAAACAAACTACTAGTCTGAGGGAAAATGGAAGTGAGGTGTCATGGGAGAGTCCTTCTAGACAACGGCATGTTCTGGGACCTCTTCTCGTTTCTCACTTTCCGCCCTCTCAGCCAGTGCCATGATCATACATCTCTTTACAGCTTCAGCCCTAACCTCTCCTCTGACCCATATATCCAACCATTGACTTGATATCTTCACCTGGATGCCTAGTAGCTATCAAAATAAAATGGCAAAATACAACTCCTGATTTTGTCTCCCAAACTTAGACCTACCCCAGTCTTCCAATCTTCTTAAAGGAATCACTATCCACCTTGTTTTTCAAGCCCCAAAATTAGGCAACAGCCTTAAATTCTCTCTTTCCACACCTTTAGGTCCAATTCATCAGCAAATCAGTTCTACCTCCAAAATGTATCCAAAGTCAGGCCATCTCTCTCCATCTCACCACTATCATCTCTGACTAGGACTACCTCCTGGACCAGCTCTTAACCAATCTCCTTGCTTCTTCTGTACTTGGCCCCCACCCCTCATTCTGTTATCTATAGGCAAATCAGAGTGATCTCACTTAAAACCTTTTAATGATTTCCCATAGCACTCAGAATAAAAAGGAAAAATCTGTACCTTGCCCTGAAAGGGCTACCTCTCTCTTTCAAGCAAGCTCTGTTTGCCTTTTATCTGTAACTTTTAGCACCCAAGGCATATCTTTTTTTTTTTCCATTAGCTGTTGTTCTTACCTGTAACAATCTTCTCCTCCAAGATTTTTGCACTACTGATTCCTTCTTGTCATTCAGATTCCAGATTTGATCAGACTCAATGTTATTTTCTTGGTTTTCTATAACTGACCCATCTAAGATAGCCTCTTATTCTCTATCATACTGCCTGTTTGACTTTTAACAATACTTGTTTTCAATATTTCTGGCTTGTTTACTTGTCTGTTTATTGTCAAACTTTTTTTGCTAACGTAAGCCTTACGATAAGCCTTGTCCACCAGGGTCACTAAAGCATTGGAGGTCATTACAGACTCTAGTGAAAGTAAAGCTGAAGAATTATTAGGATGTGAATGAAATGGAAGAGGCAACCTAGAGAATGCTTTCAAGAAATGTGGGAAAGAAAGAGGGAAAGGGGTGGAGGAAGGAAGGAAGGAAGAAAGGAGGGAGGAATCTGGCTGCAAGTGGGAAATGTGATATGGCAGTAACCAAAGGGGAAGGAGGGGAAGGCTTGATAGGGAGAGAAGGGAATCTGACGGGGAGATTGTTTAAACTGTTGTTTTAACATGAAAAAGAGCAGAGAATATTTACCTAGTGTTGGAGAAAAAGCTAAAAATGTTGGAAGGATAAGAAATTAGAAATTTCTCTTATATCAGTGATAGGTAAATAAAGCTAGATTGATAACATGTTCTCACATCATCAGACCTATTGTCAGACATGAAGATTACGCCAAATTACCCACATGACAGAAAGGCATATGTAAAGAGGACCTGGCCTTTGCAAACTTACAGCCATTCATAAAGAACTTCCATGAAGAAAACAATAAACATTTTCCAAACCCTTCATTTCCATGTGATTTTGTACATTAAAAACAAACAAACAAACAAAAAACCTTTAGTCCTTCTAAGTTTGTAAGCCACCGTACTTTAGCTCAATAGGGCTCAGCACTTTGGTACCTTTGTGCCTTTGCTCAGCATTAGGACTGAAGAGTTAAATGAAGAGTTAAGAGTGAAGTGTCTTAGGTCAGATACATATTGCTCCTCAATTAAGGACTTAAAACTTATTGTGGAGACCTCAGATATACTGGAGGTATATTATCAATGAGCTGGCTGATCATGCTAAGATGTCCTGAAGTTTGCTTCTTATACTATGCTCTGCATTTCAAAACTTAATGTATGAAAGTTATCAACTCTGAACATATAAACTAGCTTTTCAAAAAAATGGCATCATACTCTTAAAAGTAAAAATATTCTATTTTTCACGTGGAAGTGCTTATAGTTGAAATTCACTTGCAAGATGAAAATTGTAGTAGTGAACAAACCAACTGGTGAAGAAGGATAGGGCAATAAGCATTTACTGAGCAACTACCAAATATAAACCCTATGCTAAGGGCTCTGGGGGATGTCAAAGGAAACCAAAGACTACTGGCTTGCAGGAGTTCCTAATCTAGCTTTAAGTAAAGAACACTCCTAAGAAATATATTGACAAATATAAGTTTATGAGACCTCTTACCAAAAAGTGCTAAAAAATAATTAGGGTTGATGAAAGACAGAGTAAGGCCCGATGAGTCAGGTAAATATATTCAATAAAGGGATGATGTTTATTCCATAAATTAGTAGACTGCCTATAAACTCACCTGCTGAATATCCAGACTGGTGATATCCATATGTACAATGAGGGCTTCCACATTTTCCATCAATTTTTTATCTTGGAAATGAACAATCAAGTCTTTCATTACCTGGGGTGTGATCCCCACCAATTTATCACTTAAAATATATGGTTCAAGGCACTCCAAAAACACTCCTTTGGCCACTGAATTCTCACTTAATTTGTCATACACCTGGCTAAATAAAAGATCCCTGCAACAAACGGGGAAAAATACTTTTAGGAACATTCCAAACATCCATTAAGTTCAGTCTACTAAGTATATCTCATCTTTGTCCTATTTCAACTTACATGCAAGTTTATTAAAAATAGTAACTATTTGCAAAGAGCTTTATATTTTGAAAAATCTCTTATGTATACTATCTTAATTTACCCAATACTTTTTACAAATAAAAAATGTTGAATAAGTTAAATTATGTGCTGAAAATCAGTTAGCTAACAGGTGACAGATTCAGAATTTGCATCAGCCTTCTGACCTAAACCCTGTGCTGAATCCATTATGGCACACTGCTTCTTAAAGACAACATTGATATGGGAGCAGGTAGTACGGAGACTATGATGAAGTAAAAAAAAATTAAATGGACTATTCACAATTTAGCCTTTCCTCTTTCCTGGTATCTAAATATTCCCATCTGATCTGCAAGGCCAATCTGCTTCTTTATCTAGTTCTTGCCCCTTGCTTCCCAAAAGGTTTAGGTAGTGATTATTGATGGGAGCGGAAGAAGAAAATGTTCGATGTTTTTAAAATATGTCTGAAAACTATTTTATTGCAGAAACAAAAAAACTGTAATTAATCAAATGCTACCACACTCAATAACTGTGTTTTATTTATTTTGTATCTCTTCTGCAGAGTCCAGAAGTAATTTTAGAGTTCTATTCACCATAGACATAATCTGAATTTGTTTTCACCCAGTATTATATAAGCATTGTCCTAAGCTGCTACTTAACTCTTTAAAATTACCATTTTGTCTAACCACAATGTTTCAATATGCTGAAACATAAGAATTTAACTATTCCTGTAATGTATCACTTATTTCCACTATTTCACTATTATGAGTGAGGCGACAATGAACATCTACATATATAGTCTTTCCATTTGGGGGCTTAATTCCTTAGTCATTCTACTTTTAGAAATTTATTTAAAGTCAAAAGATACAAAAAATGTTGTGGCACTTAAAATGTATTACTAAATTATCTTCAAAAATCATCATAGCACCAATTTACACAGCCATCAGTAATGTATAATTTCAACAGTTTCAACAGACAATTGTCTTTAGCTTTTTCCCATATAGTTTTAATGTATAAATTAAACAACATCACTGTTTTCAATTCTTTGATGACTGGCAAAATTAAATGTTTTCCATGTTTCCATTTATACAGTGTATTGACTTATATCATTCACTGATTCTTTAATTCTTTTTTTCAAATACAAAAACTGTGCTAATTCTATTTACCTGTTAGGATTAACTGATTGTTTATTTATTTATTTGCTAAATGTATAACCTCTATATATGTGCATCATGTCAACTGTGAAAAGTGGTAGATGGTTCATCCACAGGTGTGATCTTTCATGACAAGTTCCACAAAAAGGACAAGGAAGACTCTGAAACCAATGGGATGGGGTCTTGCCTCATCTGAAGTCCTGGAAGGGGGACCAATGATAAACGGACTGGCTACAACCGCATAGAACCCCATGTTGCTTTTCAATAAATAGTATTTGCAATATCCTGGGGGGAAATCTATATCCATTTATTTTTTTTTCATATCCACAAGTATAATTATTGCATCATTTTCCCCCTTGCTTTATATTTATCAGAGTATTTTTCATGTTAGTTTCATTTTAATCAACAGTCCATTACTTTTTTTTTTTTTTTTTTTTTGTGGTACGCGGGCCTCTCACTGTTGTGGCCTCTCCCGTTGCGGAGCACAGGCTCCGGATGCACAGGCTCAGCGGTCACGGCTCACGGGCCCAGCCGCTTGGCAGCATGTGGGATCTTCCAGGACCGGGGCACGAACCCGTGTCCCCTGCATCGGCAGGCGGACTCTCAACCACTGCGCCACCAGGGAAGCCTGACAGTCCGTTACATTTTTGTGATTACCAACTACTAGCCAAGCAAAAGGAACTGAGATTAATGAAGGCCTACTGTAAGAAAGATAAAATAAGAGTAACAAAGTAACTCTTATGAACTTAAAGAAAATGTCATATTTGCTAGCTCTTGCGCTCTGTAATGTGTTGTTAAAAACAACATGCTAGGAAAGATAATTATATATTTCAGTTCAGCACAAAAAGCCCTGGGGAGGAAAACTAAAAAGCTACAAATTCAGTAAAGAGAGCATAAAAGTTGACAAACAAGACACTCCTGTGACAAACTACAGCATGCAATGCTGGTAAGATTAATGGCAAAACTATATGCTTCTTTCTTAACCAGTAAGAGGCTATAATAAAGAAGCAAGAAAAATATAACTCAGCAACTCCTATCTGCATCTCTACCTTAAAATAAAAATAAAACAAAATTTTAAGACATATTCTCGTCATTCTGGGAAAATATTTATTAGATCATCAGAGAAGGAGGGAAAAAGAAAAGTACATTAAAAAAAAAAAAAAAGGTTTTAGCTCTTGTGTTTCTTTCTGTACTTAGGCATTATACTCCAGGGTGCTGACCTTGTTCCCTGGAACAGCTCATGTCAAAACCGATGTTTATCGCTTCAAGCTTAGCCTCCTTATAACCAGTATAATAGAAAAATCCATTCTGAGTAACAGAGGGCCAACAAAAAGGTCTTCTACATAACTTCACTTTATATTAATACTCATATTAAAGACATTATTTGGAGTTTATTACACATAACTTCAAATTGATAGAAAAAATGACCAAATTCACTTTTTGCACTATCAATTTTACAATTATAAAATGTGAAGAACTCAGCTTTGATTACGAGATCATTACAAATTCAGAGACTGTCTGAAGGGAGCAAGAGCATCAATCCTAACACTTGCCAGAGTACACTAAATATATAACCACAAATATATAACCCTCCTCTACATATAAGTGGGATTTAATAAATCCAAAGTTGATTTCGGCTGGCCTCTTTATTTATAAAATTAAAAACAAAGTTCAAAAGAATAGATACATGTAAATACATATGAAAAGATGTAAATACACCTGAAACTAACACAACATTTTTAATCACCTGAACTCCAATATAAAATAAAAAGTTTTTTTTAAAAAAAGGGCTCCATATGACCTGGAAAATATGAACTTTAGAGACAATCCACTTTTTTTTTTTTTACCAAATTTCACTTATTTAATTAAAATTTATTGAGAACCTGTTACATGTCTGGCTACTATCATAGATGCTGAATTGTGTGCAAAATGAAAGTTATTTCACTGCTCAAAAAAAAAAGTTCAAATGATCTTCAAGAAATTATGTTCAAAATGCTCTGTTTCCTGATACAAGTATCAGTTTGTAAATATTTCCTTTAAAAAGACATGGTTTAATTAAACTCTGTGAATATACTGAAAACTACCATACTCTTTAAAATGGTGAATTTTATGGTACGTGAATTATAATCTCCATATAGCAGTTAGACAAAATAAAAAAGGCATGGCCCCATTTTTCACCTAGCTTTGAAGTTTAGAATTTTAACTTGCAGTTACCAAGAAAATGATGAGAAAACTCAAAACATTAAGTTCCTCAATCATGGCTGATCATTAAAATCTTTCTGTTTCACAATAATAATCCTGATGTTGAACAACAAGGTTAAACAAATACTCTGGCTATCAAAAGGCCACTTCAGGTTCACTTTAGATTTAAGAGAAATATTTTTTGGTTCAGATTTATATATAATTCAAGTTATCTAAATAATGGCTTCTTTTTGGATACCTGCTTACAGTGATATAAGCTTGAAGTGGTCAAGATCCTCTACATACAGCACCTATATTGTTTTATAATGGCTTTGAGATATAATTCACACATAATAACATAGCATTTATTTAAGCACTTATTTTTAAACAATGTTCAAAATTATGATTATAGTTCAAGTAAACTCTGGACCTATTTTCAAAATAAACTGAAATTATGGCTACTGTTGTATAAGCAAAATGACAAATCATTAAATATCCTAAAAAAACCCTTGAGATATTTTATATCTTTTTCTAGTACTGAAAAAATATATATGCACTATCAAATTGAAATGAAATTGTGTGAGCAGAGACCAAATTATGAAAATAAAGGTAGATCTTCAGAAACAGAATTTCCTATAATTTCTGATTTTAAAAGATTCACAGAAAGATAATAAAGCCAAATTTTAACCAAAAAAGATGTCCATTACACACTGATCAGTATGCCCTACAGAGAAAAAGCAGTGTGGTTCCTGCCACAGTAAAAAGGATTTTACATTATAAAAGAATTCTTACATATGAATGGAAATACATATATATCCTAGTAATATAATATTACTGCTGGGTATGAAATTCTATAACTTATGATACAGAGGTAACAGTGATCATAGTATAATAATGGTTGTGGTATTGAGTTAAAATTAATTTCAGAGTATGTACTGTGTTTATAATTTAACCCTCATAAGAGACAGTATAATATATGAAAATAAGGGGACTGACTATAAAACCAATGTACTCAATCAGAAAATATTAATATAAAAGGTATCTGGAGGCCAGTATTGAGTGTCTAAGTGACCACCCTAGAAGTGGAAGAAGTTACTTGAAATTGGCTGAGTACTAGATTATGTTTTGTTTGTTTGTTTTAGTTGTTTGCTATTTAATGTAATTACTGATATATTTTTAAATTTATCATTTATTATCTTTCTCCTTGTCTTAACTATTTTTAATTCCTTTTGCTCCTTTTGACTTTTTTTTTTTTTTTTTTTTTTTTTTTTGGCGATATGCGGGCCTCTCACTGTTGTGGCCTCCCCCGTTGCGGAGCACAGGCTCCGGACGCGCAGGCTCCGGACGCACAGGCTCAGCCGCTCCGCGGCATATGGGATCCTCCCAGACCGGGGCACGAACCCGTATCCCCTGCATCGGCAGGCGGACTCTCAACCACTTGCGCCACCAGGGAGGCCCTTGACTTTTTTAAATTGTATTTTTCATCATGACACCATTTATTACCTTGTTAGTTATATATGTTTTTACTATTATATACTAAGTATGGGTTTAGAGATTACAATCTGCATCTTCAAACTATTAAATTATAATATAAATTAATAAATTTACCACCTTCTAGACAGTGCAAGGACTTTAGAACATTTTAACCTTATTTACCCTTTTCTCAAATTATGTAGTATTGTTTTCATATATTTTTCTCTTCATTTTTCTTCCTGTTTTATTCAATCCTCACACATATTGATTATATTCTATATTCACTTACCCACATATTAGCTTTTCCACCTCAATCATTTTCCTTTTATCTAAAGAACAGCTTTTGTTATTTTTTTAGTGCAGGTCTGCTAATTATGAATTCTCTCAGTTTGTGTTTCTTAGAATATATTTCTGTATCACTTTCATTTTCAAAAGGTATTTTTGTTGTATATAGAATTCTATATTAATAGATGTTTTCTTTCTGTCCTTTCACAATTCTGTTGTCTTTGGTTCCATTATTTCTGTTTAGAAGTAAGCTGTAAGGTTAATTGTTACTATTTTAAAGGGGTTTTTTTCTTTCATAATGACATTAAAGATTTTTTTTGTCTTTAGTTTTCAGCAGTTTAACCATGGTGAACCTACATGTGTTCTAATTCAGCATTATTCTTAGGGTGTAGCTCTTCATAGCTCAACAAAAGCCTGGAATATTTAGCACCCCTCTTTTTGTGTGATCCTTGAACCCAACTGCAGCAACATCACAAATTGCTCTAAAGTTTTGCTCAGCTTCTCAACCCCTCAGCTGCCGTTTTTCAGAGTTGGCAATTATCTCAACAGGAAGAGCCAGCTTCTGTGCCTCTCTCCTCTGCCTGGATCTTGGTACCACAGATCCTCATCCCCTTGGTAGCTCTCTGATGCTTTCATATAAATTTTGTTAACAAATTATCCAGATTTCCCAGCTGTCCTCATTGCCATTGCTAGAAGCAGAACTCCTATGTGAGACGCTCAGTGCAGTATGCAATGCTATGCCACTGTCACTCTTAGTATAATCAAACTCATAGGTGTTATGCCACTGTCACTCTTAGTATAATCAAACTCATAGGTGTAGGCTTGTTATGATTTGTTCTGCTGTGCACCAAGAGTTTTCTTTCTGATAATTTCTGTCTTCCTTTAATTCAGGAAAATTATTAGCCATGTTCTCTAGTCTTTAATTTTGGAACAATGGTCAGGTATATGTTGAAGCTTCTTTTCTATTTTCCTCTCATATTTTCTAAGTTTTTATCTTTGTTTATGCTCTACATTTTGTTCCAGGTAAATCTTTTTTTTTAAGACGGTATCTGTGTTATGCACAATCTGAGCATTCTTAAAAGCAATCTCAACATCACAAATATTTTGAAAATTTGGAAATGTAGAAGAGAAGATTCTAGATGCAAATGGAACCAAATGTCAAAGAAAATGGCATAAAGAGAGTATCCAGTTTAGGGAGAAAGATATCATACTGGAATGAAGTTACATAATTTTTAAATCCCTCTGCTTCAATTGAGTCTAGGGAATTGATCATTTTTAATCTTATTATCTATGGAAACTCTAAGAAAAAATTTAACTCTATTTTTAAGTGTGATTACACTGAAGCATTTATGAAACACAGAATTTTTATATCTAATAAATCTTTAATCATTGCACGTTTGCAATGGAAGGAAATTGAAAGATGACCTAGACACAAAGAATCAAAGTTGATCAAATGGCTTATTTGACCTCTTTACTCATAAGCTCAGGCCCATATACAGATTCTTAACATTATGATGAAAAAGAAAAGCCAGTATGATGAGAAGTAAGCAAGCACAAGAGCACAGAATCTAGAACACAAAAGGGAGCATGTGACCCAATGCCTAGTTCCACAGCCTCAAACTTTCTTACACTGCTGAGGACACTACCCTGTCCCTTCTGCCCCTACTGGAACCCAGAGAGTAGAAAAAGTGGGGAAAGAGACCAGGAGGGGAAAGAGAGTAAGAACACACATGCTGGAACTTCTCCTAAGCAGAAGCAGGATCTAATACAATCTGGTCTTCAGCCTTCAGAAACAGTCAAGAGAGAAGGAAGCCATACTATTTGCACTATGGTCCAGGAAAAATATCCAATCCTGGATCTAGGAGTATGTGTGTATGACTGGATGAAGGAAGGAGAAGAGGACCAAGAAGAGCTCAGAATAGGACCCTTGAGATCTCCCTTCCCCTTGGCAGTCAGGAATATACTATGACGGCCGGTATTTCTGAGATCTCCAAAACAAATACTGTACTCATTTCAGACACAGCCCAGAAGAAAACATGCTAAGGAGTCAGGAAAAATTAAAGGAAAGAAAGAAACTGATAAAAATGAAGAAATAATAAATAGATTCTAATTTGGTGATAATCTAGACTAGATCTTGTCTTCTATGTTGGATGCTCTGATTTAATAAAGAAATTACTGCATTCTCAGCCAGTCAATAGATTAAATAAAGTTGGAAATATTTCCTTTTCAAGTCATATAAGAAAAGAAAAATTTAGCTCTGGAACATTTTTGGGAATAACAGAAAATATTTCTGAAAGAAAAAAAACCTTTTTTTTTTTTCTTTTTCCCTATATAATCCATCTTACAACTGCTCAGGTCATTTCAACTTTACCTCACTGTGAGAGTATTCAAGATTTCAAGTTAATGATCACAAGTCACCCTGCAAACCAAGAGGCAGAATTACTTCATTAATTCAACCATCAGGCTACTTTGTGCCAGGTACCATTTAGGTAGAAATAATCTGTTTTATAAAGATATGCCTTCTTACTCTAAACCAAATTTAATCTCTTAGATATTTTATTTTATCTCATTTATATTATCTTAATTTGAAGATTTAGGTTGGTCCCAGCACTTATTAGTATTAGAAATACCACTACATCTCAATTTCCTCATCTGAAAATGAAGATAACTTTACCTCTCTTACACTGTAATTATGAGGTTTAAATGAAATAAAATATGTAAAACTGATCCATAAACTATTGAGGCTGCTTTAAAAAATATAAGACAAATAACAAGGAAGTGGAGGTGTAAAACATGAGCTGAAGAGAAAACTAAGTTAAGAACTAGGGTGAGGTTAGTATACCATGGCTCTTAGCTCCCTAGGAAACAATAATTAGCTATACAATTCACTGTCCATCAGCTAAAAGTGAGTTAGCTGTCCAGAAGATGCAAAAGTATTTCTGGTACTAACACCTGAGAGAAATTTCTTCCTTGGGCCCTCATAAAGAAGACAATGTGGGGCTTCCCTGGTGGCGCAGTGGTTGAGAGTCCACCTGCCGATGCAGGGGACACGGGTTCGTGCCCTGGTCTGGGAAGATCCCACATGCCGCGGAGCGGCTGGGCCCGTGAGCCATGGCCGCTGAGCCTGTGCATCCAGAGCTTGTGCTCCGCAACGGGAGAGGCCACAACAGTAAGAGGCCCACGTACCAAAAAAAAAAAAAGAAGACAATGTGTAACATAAAACCATGTTTTCAACTACATCCCAACCATGAAGACAACGTATTTCACTGGATAATTACATGTAACACTATAGCTAAAACACTGGAATGAATCTGAGCCCTAAGTAAACAGAAGCTAGAGCTCTTTGTGATTTAACTGAAGGTCTGACACAGCAAATAACTGCCCTCTTGATAACCTTCACTGATACTTTCTAAGTATGATCCAACCTTATATGATTTAGGCAACCTGAATATACATAAATTCAGGAGTCAAGACAGTGTTGTAGAGGGTTTGGGGAGTATCTGCACTGGATCCTCACAGCTGTTCACCACTGAAAAAGCAGTACAAGCTGGTAGTTACGAGCAAGAACCCAAGAACTAGGCTGCCTGCATTAGAATCCCACCTTTGCTCCTCAAAAAAAGTGTGAGCAAGTTTTGGCAAGTTACTTAATCGCATACTGCCTCTTGAACCTCCTATGCAAAATGAAGATAACAATAATACCTACCTCACTGTTACAAAAATTAAATAAGTTGTTATAAAAAATAGATAAATTAAAGTGCTTAGAACAATACCTGGCATGTAGGAAGCTAACTATTATTCTAAGTGTGAAAAATTATGAACTAGCACAGGTTGGTTAATTTATGTAGTTACTATTTAAATGAACAGACCCTAATCAAGAGTTTATTTAAAGTGATTTCCTTTAAACAAAGAGGTTCTTAAAAAAGAAGCACAATAAATCTTTCCTTTTTTTGAGTGGTATGAAATACTGTTTTAGTGATGGTTCATAAAAGAGCATATATATATAATGCATGAATCATACACTTTTAAGATCTTTAAGTGATTAAGTATTGCTCTTTTGCTATGTTCTTCACCTCCACTATACTGCCACATAAATACACAGATGATACATCTATATTGGACAAGTTAATTTTATTAGGTAAATGGACTGAAAATTCTTAAAGAATCAAATTTCTGTAAATTCATTTTTTAAAATAACCTATTGAGTCATATTCATAGAATTCATAGTAGTAAATTATTGCTATAATATAAGCAAGAGGCAACTTGGACTCAAAATAATTGAACCTGACAGGCAATGTATACTCACTTTCGCTGCAGCAGAAGGCAGTAATCAACTATGACGGGCACCATATCCTGTACAGAAACCGTAAAGAAAGCATCAGCACCACATCTCTGTCCAATGGCCCCCTGGTTAGACACAACACATAATGAAAGTAGCCTGCTTCAGATACTGTTAGATTGTTGGGAGAATATAACTTGTACCATACTTTTGGTAAGCAATCTGGCACTCTGTGTCAAAAGCCTTAAAAATGTGAAAACACTTTTACCCAGTAATTCTATCTGGAAATTTATCCTAAATACATTTAGTAAGAAAAAAAATTTAATGCATTAATGTATTCACTGCAGCTCTATAATAGAAGAAAGATGAGAAGGAGGGGGAAGTGAGGAAGACATTGAAATTAAATATACAACATGGGAAAACAGTTAAGTAAATTTGCTATTTAAATAAAATATTATGTAGATATTACAAGTTTATAAAGAGTTTACAACATTATAAGAAACATTACGTGAAAAAATGTATTTATCTCACAGCTTTGTAAAGAAAATCTGCAAAGAAAATATATCAATTGATAATATAATATAGTTGGTCCCACTGGCGGCTCAGGTGATTAAGGTTGTCCATATTTTGTCACAATCCTCCAAACCAGCTATTTTAAGGTTAATTAATTTCTCAGTTTCATAACATTTTGACTGTTTTAAATTCATCATGTATAGACTCATATCAAATGAATGGCAACCCATAATTTTGGTCTTTTTCAAGAGAAACACTTTGAGGGAGGAGCAGTAGCTTATTATGACTAGAACTTGTCAAGTACCCAAGCATTAGATTTCAGCAGTACTCTTTCATTTTCTGCTAGCTGAAGAGCAATGGTTTCCTTTTAAAAATCCTGGAAGGCTTAGGTTCTGGGCAGAAGAATATCCCATCAGGAGGGAGAAGACATTATGTGAAAGAGAATACCACATGCTAACACTTCTTTGACAAAAAGAACAAAACCTGAGGAACCACTATTATCTGAGAGAGAAGTAAGCAGAAGGACCTATAATCCTAAAAGGCTAACCCTGCCCCATCCATCCTGCTTCCTTTATTTATCAATATTCCTCATGACTACATTTATAATCTTACTTAGATTCTTCAAAAACAGGAACTAAAACCATAGATTTGAAAAGTGTTAGAGCTGTGTTAAATCTCAACCCTGAATGAGAATACATATAGAGGGACAAATAATCTGCAGAGAAAAAAGCTTTCTAGAAATACTGAGGAAATTTAACAAACACTCTTTAAAATACACAGCTGAGCTCCCCCAAAACTAGGGGCAATATCCAGGGTTTAAAATTGAAAAAGGCACTGCAAACTAAAGCAATAAGCCCTGAGCCATCACTGAGACTGTACTATAAATTTGTTGTTCATATAAGAGCTTGGATTTTAATGCCAGAAACAAACTGAGGCCTTAATTCTTGCAACATAAGGAAGTAAAGCAAAGATCCTCCTAAAAACAGGATTCTTGAAAGGTGCCTCCTTAGTGAAAGGCAATTAGAAAAAACAAAAAACAAAAAAACCTGCCCATATGCATAGGAAGCTAACAAGAAAGGTTGTCTGTCTCTGCCTGGACTCAGTGGGGATAAATCTGTACTCTCCAAGAATCTATAATCAAGATCCTGCCCACAGGTGGATTTGGGATTTGATTTACACTATCTCCTTAGTATGGGAATAATCAGGCCAAGAAATTAACACAAAAGGTGATCCTGAAAAAAGGATACTCCTGGAGCACTTGAAAGAAAAAAATTCCAGAAACAGTTAACAGTGTTTACCAGTGCTTTGCTTAACAGGCAAAATAAGACCTCCTGATAAAGCCCCCAAAAGATGTGCCCAAAATAAAAAAGTTTAAAGCACCTCATGAAATAACACACCATAAGTTAATGTCAGCAGAAACTACAAACAGCAGGGGAGACCCCTAAAACTTCAAATATTATAATTATCAGGTAGAAATTATTAAAGTATATTTAGAATTATTAAAGGCATAAAATAAGGAATTAAGTGCCTATCCTAGCATTAAGTACTAAGAATATACTATAGGGATAATGGAGAGTGTGTAACCATCAGATTAATACATGTAGACAAAACACTCTGCTGATTCTATGATGGGAGGATCTGGAAAACCAAGACTGAAGATAGGTGGCTAGTATAGGAGTTCAAGATGGAAATAGGAGACCAAACTAGCGTAGTGAGGGTAAGCATAAAAAACAGCAGATAGAATCAAGCACTGTTTATAAAGCAAAACTGTAGAGGTTGGTGACAGATTGGTTATGGGTTGGAAGGCACAGGCAGGAGTCTAAGAAACTCCTAAGTTTCTAGTTTGAGTGATGGTTGGATGCAGATTTCATCAAATGAGATAAGGAATATGGGAGGAGGTGTTAGAAGGAAGAAGCTAAACATAGTTGGGGCTGTCATAGCTTTGAGGAACATCTTTACTTCGATATTGAATAGTAAGAAACTGGATATAGTAATCTAAAACATCTGGGTTAGAATTACACACTTGTAAGTCATGAAAGGAAATACTGTATATGAATAAAACTGTCCAGGGATAATAGAGATAAAAATCAGTGAACAGTGGATTACATCTTGAGGAAGACCAATATTTATGATATGGTCAGAGGATGGAAACAAAATCCAACTCAGGAACAGTCACAGAGGTTTAAAAATCAGAAGACCACACAATCATAGATATCTACAGGATACAGAATTTTAAAAAGGAAGGGGTGATCATCACTGTTTAATACAGCACTGAGAATGAATAAGATGTGGAAGTTTTATTTGATTTATAAATTAGGATATCACTGGTATCTTTAGAAAGATGATGTTTTATCTTCCTCATTAGATAGTAAGCACAGTAATGGGTGATATGCAGCTTGCAGAGAACTGGGAGGAGAAAGGTGAGAGGGAAAGAGGGAGGAAAGGGGGAGGAAGAGAAAGAGAAAGCATCAGTGTATGTGTAATTAGAATCCCTGAATAAGAAAACTAAAACAGGGAGTTGAGGAAGATGGCGGAAGAGGAAAAGCAGAGATCACCTTCCTCCCCACAGATACACCACAAATACATCTACACGTGGAACTGCTCCTATAGAACACCCACTGAACGCTGGCAGAAGACCTCAGACCTCCCAAAGGGCAAGAAACTCCCCCACGTACCTGGGTAGGGCAAAAGAAAAGAAAAAACAGAGACAAAGAATAGGGACGGGACCTGCACCAGAGGGAGGGAGCCGTGAAGGAGAGGTTTCCACACACAAGAAGCCCCTTCGCGGGCGGAGACTGTGGGGGGCAGAGAGGGGAGCTTCGGAGCCATGGAGGAGAGTGCAGCCACAGGGGTGCTGAGGGCAAAGCAGAGAGATGCCCGCACAGAGGATCCGTGCCGACCAGCACTCACTAGCCTGAGAGGCTTGTCTGCTCACCCGCCAGGGTGGGCGGGGGCTGGGAGCTGAGGCTCGGGCTTCGGTCGGATCTCAGGGAGAGGACTGGCAGCGTGAACACAGCCTGAAGGGGCTAGCCGGGAGGGAGTCCGGGAAAAAGTCTGGACCTGCCAAAGTGACAAGAGACTTTTCTTCCCTCTTTGTTTCCTGGTGCGCAAGGAGAGGGGATTAAGAGCGCTGCTTAAAGGAGCTCCAGAGACTGGCGCGAGCCGCAGCTAAAAGCGCGGACCCCAGAGACAGGCATGAGACGCTAAGGCTGCTGCTGCCGCTTCCAAGAAGCCTGTGTGAGAGCACAGGTCACTATCCACACCTCCCCGCCCGGGAGCCTATGCAGTCCGCCACTGCCAGGGTCCCGTGATGCAGGGACAACTTCCCCGGGAGAACGCACGGCGCGCATCAGGCTGGTGCAATGTCACGCTGGCCTCTGCCACCGCAGACTCGCCCCGCATCCGTACCCCTCCCTCCCCCCGGCCTGACTGAGCCAGAGTCGCCAAATCAGCTACTCCTTTAACCTCATCCTGTCTGAGCGAAGAACACACGCCCTCAGGAGACCTACACGCAGAGGCGGGGCCAAATCCAAAGCTGAACCCCAGGAGCTGTGCCAACAAAGAAGAGAAAGGGAAATCTCTCCCAGCAGCCTCAGGAGCAGCGGATTAAATCTCCACAATCAACTTGATGTACCCTGCATCTGTGGAATACCTGAATAGACAACGAATCATCCCAAATTGAGGAGGTGGACTTTGGGAGCAAGATATATTATTTTTTCCCCTTTTCCGCTTTTTGTGAGTATGTATGCGTATGCTTCTGTGTGAGATTTTGTCTGTATAGCTTTGCTTTCACCATCTGTCCTAGGGTTCTGTCCGTCCGTTTTTTTTTTGTTTGTTTGTTTTTACTTTAAAAATAATTATTTTCTTAATAATTATTTTTATTTTAATAACTATATTTTGTTTTATCTTGCTTTATTTTTTCTTCGTTCCTCCCTCCCTCCTTCCTGCCCTCACACGCTCTCTCTTCCTTCCTTCCTTCCTCCCTCCCTTCCTTCCTTCCTTCCTTTCTTTCTTATTTTTTCTCCCTTTTATTCTGAGCCGTGTGGATGAAAGGCTCTTGGTGCTCCAGCCAGGTGTCAGGGCTATGCCACTGAGGTGGGAGAGCCAAGTTCAGGACACTAGTCCACAAAAGACCTCCCAGCTCCAGGTAATATCAAACGGCGAAAATCTCCCAGAGATCTCCATCTAAACCTTCACTCAACGACCAGCAAGCTACAGTGCTGGACACCCTATGCCAAACAACTAGCAAGACAGGAACACAACCCCACCCATTAGCAGAGAGGCTGCCTAAAAATAATAAGGCCACAGACACCCCAAAACACACCACCAGACGTGGACCTGCCCACCAGAAAGACAAGATCCAGCCTCATCCACCAGAACACAGGCACTAGTCCCATCCACCAGGAAGCCTACACAACCCACTGAACCAACCTTAGCCCCTGGGGACAGACATCAAAAACAACGGGAACTATGAACATGCAGCCTGCAAAAAGGAGACCCCAAGCACAGTAAGATAAGCAAAATGAGAAGACAGAAAAACACACAGTACATGAAGGAGCAAGATGAAAACCCACCAGACCTAACAAATGAAGAGGAAATGGGCAGTCTACGAGAAAAAGACTTCAGAATAATGATAGTAAAGATGATCCAAAATCTTGGAAATAGAATAGAGAAAATGCAAGAAACATTTAACAAGGACCTAGAAGGACTAAAGAGGAAACAAGCAATGATGAACAACACAATAAATGGAATTTAAAATACTCTAGAAGGGATCAATAGTAGAATAACTGAGGCAGAAGAATGGATATGTGACCTGGAAGATAAAATAGTGGAAATAACTACTGCAGAGCAGAATAAAGAAAAAAGAATGAAAAGAACTGAGGACAGTCTCAGAGACCTCTGGGACAACATTAAATGCACCAACATTTGAATTATAGGGGTCCCAGAAGGAGAAGAGAAAAAGAAAGGGACAGAGAAAATATTTGAAGAGATTATAGTTGAAACCTTCCCTAATATGGGAAAGGAAACAGTTAATCAAGTCCAGGAAGCACAGAGAGTCTCATAGAGGATAAATCCAAGGAGAAACACGCCAAGACACATATGAATCAAACTATCAAAAATTAAATAAAAAGAAAACATATTAAAAGCAGCAAGGGAAAAACAACAAATAACACACAGGGAATCCCCATTAGGTTAACAGCTGATCATTCAACAGAAACTCTGCAAGCCAGAAGGGAGTGGCAGGACATATTTAAAGTGATGAAGGAGAACAACCTACAACCAAGATTACTCTACCCAGCAAGGATCTCATTCAGATTTTATGGAGAAATTAAAACCTTTACAGACAAGCAAAAGCTGAGAGAGTTCAGCACCGCCAAACCAACTTTACAACAAATGCTAAAGGAACTTCTCTAGGCAAGAAACACAAGAGAAGGAAAAGACCTACAATAACAAACCCAAAACAATTAAGAAAATGGGAATAGGAACATACATATCAATACTTACCTTAAATGTAAATGGATTAAATGCGCCCACCAAAAGACACAGACTGGCTGAATGGATACAAAAACAAGACCCATATATATGCTGTCTACAAGAGACCCACTTCAGACCTAGGGACACATACAGACTGAAAGTGAGGGGATGGAAAAAGATATTCCATGCAAATGGAAATCAAAAAAAGCTGGAGTAGGGCTTCCCTGGTGGCGCAGTGGTTAAGAGTCTGCCTGCGGATGCAGGGGACATGGGTTTGTGCCCCGGTCTGGGAGGATCCCACATGCCGCGGAGCGGCTGGGCCCGTGAGCCATGGCTGCTGAGCCTGCACGTCCAGAGCCTGTGCTCTGCAACGGGAGGGGCCACAGCAGTGAGAGGCCCGTGTAGAGCAAAAAAAAAAAAAAGCTGGAGTAGCAATTCTCGTATCAGACAAAATAGACTTTAAACACTATTACAAGAGACAAAGAAGGACACTACATAATGATCAAGGGATCGATCCAAGAAGAAGATATAACAATTGTAAATATTTATGCACCCAACATAGGAGCACCTCAATACATAAGGCAAATACTAACAGCCATAAAACGGGAAATTGACAGTAACACATCATAGTAGGGGACTTTAACACCCCACTTTCACCAATGGACAGATCATCCAAAATAAAAATAAATAAGGAAACACAAGCTTTAAATGATACATTAAACAAGACGGACTTAATTGATATTTATAGGACATTCCATCCAGAAACAACAGGATACACATTTTTCTCAAATGCTCATGGAACATTCTCCAGCATAGATCGTATCTTGGGTCACAAATCAAGCCTTGGTAAATTTAAGAAAACTGAAGTCGTATCAACTTTTCCAACCACAATGCTATGAGACTAGATATCAATTACAGGAAAAGATCTGTAAAAAATACAAACACATGGAGGCTAAACAATACACTACTTAATAACCAAGTGATCACTGAGGAAATCAAAGAGGAAATCAAAAAATACCTAGAAAAAAATGGCAATGGAGACACGACGACCCAAAACCTATGGGATGCAAAAAAAGCAGTTCTAACAGGGAAGTTTATAGCAATACAATCCCACCTTAAGAAACAGGAAACATCTCGAATAAACAACCTAACCTTGCACCTAAAGCAGTTAGAGAAAGAAGAACAAAAAAACCCCAAAGTTAGCAGAAGGAAAGAAATCATAAAGATGAGATCAGAAATAAATGAAAAAGAAATGAAGGAAATGATAGCACAGATCAATAAAACTAAAAGCTGGTTCTTTGAGAAGATAAACAAAATTGATAAACCATTAGCCAGACTCATCAAGAAAAAAAGGGAGAAGACTCAAATCAATAGAATTAGAAATGAAAAAGGAGAAATAACAACTGACACTGCAGAAATACAAAGGATCACGAGAGATTACTACAAGCAACTCTATGCCAGTAAAATGGACAACCTCGAAGAAATGGACAAATTCTTGGAAATGCACAACGTGCCAAGACTGAACCAGGAAGAAATAGAAAATATGAACAGACCAATCACAAGCACTGAAATTGAAACTGTGATTAAAAATCTTCCAACAAACAAAAGCCCAGGACCAGATGGCTTCATAGGCGAATTCTATCAAACATTTACGGAAGAGCTAAAACCTATCCTTCTCAAACTCTTCCAAAATATAGCAGAGGGAGGAACACTCCCAAACTCATTCTACGAGGCCACCATCACCCTGATACCAAAACAACAAAGAAAGAAAACTACAGGCCAATATCACGGATGAACATAGATGCAAAAATCCTCAACAAAATACTAGCAAACAGAATCCAATAGCACATTAAAAGGATCATACACCATGAACAAGTGGGGATTATTCCAGGAATGCAAAGATTCTTCAATATACGCAAATCAATCAATGTGATACACCATATTAACAAATTGAAGGAGAAAAATCATATGATCATCTCAATAGATGCAGAGAAAGCTTTCAACAAAATTCAACACCCATTTATGATAAAATCCCTGCAGAAAGTAGGCATAGAGGGAACTTTCCTCAACATAATAAAGGCCATATATGACAATCCCACAGCCAACATCATCCTATATGGTGAAAAACTGAAACCATTTCCACTAAGATCAGGAAAAAGACAAGGCTGCCCACTCTCACCACTCTTATTCAACACAGTTTTGGAAGTTGCAGCCACAGCAATCAGAGAAGAAAAAGAAATAAAAGGAATCCAAATCGGAAAAGAAGAAGTAAAGCTGTCTCTGTTTGCAGATGACATGATACTCTACATAGAGAATCCTAAAGATGCTACCAGAAAACTACTAGAGCTAATCAATGAATTTCATAAAGTAGCAGGATACAGAATTAATGCACAGAAATCTCTGGCATTCCTATACACTAATGATGAAAAATCTGAAAGTGAAATTAAGAAAACACTCCCGGGCTTCCCTGGTGATGCAGTGGTTGAGAGTCTGCCTACTGATGCAGGGGACACGGGTTCGTGCCCCGGTCCGGGAGGATCCCACATCCTGCAGAGCGGCTGGGCCCGTGAGCTATGGTCGCTGGGCCTACGTGTCCGGAGCATGTGGTCCGTGGTGGGAGAAGCCACAGCAGTGAGAGGCCCGTTTACCGCAAAAAAAAAAAAAAAAGAAAAAAAAAGAAAACACTCTCATTTACCATTGCAACAGAAAGAATAAAATATATAGGAATAAACCTACCTAAGGAGACAAAAGACCTGTATGCAGAAAATTATAAGACACTGATGAAAGAAATTAAAGATGATACAAATAGATGGAGAGATATACCGTGTTCTTATCAATATTGTGAAAATGACTCTACTACCCAAAGCAATCTACAGATTCAATGCAATCCCTATCAAACTACCACTGGCATTTTTCACAGAACTAGAACAAAAAATTTCACAATTTGTATGGAAACACAAAAGACCCTGAATAGCCAAGGCAATCTTGAGAACGAAAAATGGAGCTGGAGGAATCAGGCTCCCTGACTTCAGACTATACTACAAAGCTACAGTAATCAAGACAGTATGGTACTGGCACAAAATCAGAAATATAGATCAATGGAACAGGATAGAAAGCCCAGAGATAAACCCACCCACATATGGTCACCTTGTCTTTGATAAAGGAGGCAAGAATATACAAGGGAGAAAAGGCAGCCTCTTCAATAAGTGGTGTTGGGAAAACTGGACAGGTACATGTAAAAGTATGAAATTAGAACACTCCCTAACACCATACACAAAAATAAACTCAAAATGGATTAAATACATAAATGTAAGGCCAGACACTATCAAACTCCTAGAGGAAAACATAGGCAGAACACTATGACATAAATCACAGCAAGATCCTTTTTGACCCACCTCCTAGAGACATGGAAATAAAAACAAAAATAAACAAATGGGACCTAATGAAACTTAAAAGCTTTAGCACAGCAAAGGAATGCATAAACAATACCAAAAGACAACCCTCAGAATGGGAGACAATATTTGCAAATGAAGCAACTGACAAAGGATTAATCTCCAAGATTTACAAGCAGCTCAATAACAAAAAAACAAACAACCCAATCCATAAATGGGCAGAAGGCCTAAACAGACATTTCTCCAAAGAAGATATACAGATTGCCAACAAACACATGAAAGAATGCTCAACATCACTAATCATTAGAGAAATGCAAATCAAAACTACAATGAGGTATCACCTCACACCTGTCAGAATGGCCATCATCAGAAGATCTGCAAACAATAAATGCTGGAGAGGGTGTGGAGAAAAGGGAACACTCTTGCACTGTTGGTGGGAATGTAAATTGATACAGCCACTATGGAGAACAGTATGGAGATTCCTTAAAAAACTAAAAATAGAACTACCATACGACCCAGCAGTCCTACTACTGAGCATATACCCTGAGAAAACCATAATTCAAAAAGAGTCATTTAGAGCTTCCCTGGTGGCGCAGTGGTTGAGAGTCCGCCTGCCGATGCAGGGGACACGGGTTCGTGCCCCGGTCCGGGAAGATCCCACATGCTGCGAAGCGGCTGGGCCCGTGAGCCATGGCCGCTGAGCCTGCGCGTCCAGAGCCTGTGCTCCACAACGGGAGAGGCCACAACAGTGAGAGGCCCGTGTACCGCAAAAAGCAAAACAAAAACAAACAAACAAAAAGAGTCATGTACCAAAATGTTCATTGCAGCTCTATTTACAATAGCCAGGACATGGAAGCAACATAAGTGTCCATCATCGGATGAATGGATAAAGAAGATGTGGCACATATATACAATGGAATATTACTTAGCCATAAAAAGAAACGAAATTGAGCTATTTGTAGTGAGGTGGATGGACCTAGAGTTTGTCATGTGGAGTGTGGTAAGTCAGAAAGAGAAAAACACATACCGTATGCTAACACATATATATGGAATCTAAGAAAAAAAAAAAGGTCATGAAGAACCTAGGGGTAAGATGGGAATAAAGACACAGACCTACTAGAGAATGGACTTGAGGATATGGGGAGGGGGAAGGGTAAGCTGTGACAAAGTGAGAGAGTGGCATGGACATATATACACTATCAAACGTAAAATAGATAGCTAGTGGGAAGCAGCCGCATGGCACAAGGAGATCAGTTCAGTCCTTTGTGACCACCTAGAGGGATGGGATAGGGAGGGTGGGAGGGAGGGAGATGCGAGAGGGAAGAGATATGGGAACATATGTATATGTATAACTGATTCACTTTGTTACAAAGGAGAAACTAACACACCATTGTAAAGCAATTATACTCAAATAAAGATGTTAAAAATACTAATAATAATAAAGAAAAAAGAAAACTAAAACAACAGAACAGAATGAATAGCTCAAGACATAATTCAAGAAAACTTTCCTGAGATTATTTTTTTTAAAGTCTTAAATCTACATATTAATAGAACACATACTATTCCAGGGAAAAATGGCCTAGAATGATTATACTGAGACCCAATGCAGTAAAGTTACTGGATTACCCAAACTAATAAGTAGCCAGGAAAAAAGATGAATTTTGAGAGAGGGGAAAAAAAAAACCTGGCTAGCCTCAGATTATCCCACAGTGGCACTCCATGACAGACGGTAACAGAATAGTATTTTCAAGATCCTTAAGGAGAGCCAAAATGTTTTGCAATATAAAAGCTAGAGGGACTTACTTCCCTGGTGGTCCAGTGGCTAAGACTCCACACTCCCAACGTAGGGGGCCCGGGTTCAACTCCTGGTCAGGGAGCTAGATCCCACATGCCGCAACTAAGAGTTCACATGCTGCAACTAACAGATCCGGCACGTCGCAACTAAAGATCCCGCGAGTGCTGCAACTAAGACCTGGCACAGCCAAATAAATAAATAAATATTTTTTAAAATAATAAAATAAAATAAAACCTAGAGACCAACAATTTGAAGACTCAACAAACTCAAAAAATATTGTTCTCATGAGCCTTCCCTTTTTTTTTTAAGCCTCCTCCATATTAGTTTACTTTCAGCCAAATCGTGGCCAAGTGTCCATATTTAGAAACAAAGATGTGTCTTTCATTAAACTTTTGTCCCCTTCTATTTAGAAGCCTATCATTTTACAGCCAAGAATGTGAAGCATGATATTCTTTTCTTCTTCATGAGAGTAATATGAATTAACAGAAGAACATCTGAAAATTACATAAAGAGGGGCTTCCCTGGTGGCGCAGTGGTTAAGAATCCGCCTGCCAATGCAGGGGACACGGGTTCGAGACCTGGTCCAGGAAGATCTCACATGCCACGGAGGAGCTAAGCCCTTGTGCCACAACTACTGAAGCCCACACGCCTACAGTCCGTGCTCCACAACAAGAGAAGCCACCGCAATGAGAAGCCCGCAACAAAGAGCAGCCCCTGCTCGCCACAACTAGAGAAAGCCCGCGCACAGCAATGAAGACCCAACATAGCCAAAAATAAATAAATTTATATTTTAAAAAAATACATAAAGATATTTTAAGATAAAATGTCCTCCATAATTTTACCATGAAGAGAAAATATTACTTAAAACTATTATATTTCTTTGCCTTTTTCTAATTATTTAGCATAATTAAGATCCTATCAGTTGTTCTCAAAGTCTGATTCATGAGAGGCCACAGGAGGTCTTCAAGACTCAGGGGGTTTGTGAGGTCAAACTAATTTTCATAAACATATGAAGATTTCATTTTTACTTTTCAGGATGTTTGCTTTTGCAAATGTGGTGTAACTGCAAGGGTCAGTAAAACTGCTGTCTCCTTAGCCCGAATCCAGGCCGTGGCGCCAGTCCATACTAGCCGTCATCAGATTCTTGACAGTCATGCCCTCAGAGGAAAGGAGAAAATGCCATTTTCACTCAAGACTGTCCTTGATGAAGCAGTAGTTTTAATTTTATTAAATCTCAACCTTTAAGTACATTTAAAAAAATATTCTGCATGATGAAACGAGAAATAGGAATAAGCCATTTCTGTTGCACAGCAAAGTGCTATAGCCGTCTCAAGGAAAAGAACCTGTGCAACTGTTTGAGTTGTGAGCTGAACCAACCACTTCTATCACGGATTACCACAACAGACACAAAAAGGTATCTATTCAGATTTGAGTATCTGACAAAAATTTTTTCAGAAATGAACACAGAAAAGCTGTCACTTCAAGGAGAAAAAGTGAACATATTTGTTGCCAATGCTAAAATTCAACCGTTCCACTGAAAATTAGAATTTTGGAAATCACACAGCCACTTCTGTGAGCTTTACAGCTTCAGAGTAGTTAGACTTTACTGATGAGACTGGTGGTGATTCATTAGCTTTTCTTCTTTTTTTTTTTGGCCGTACCGCATGGCTTGTGAAATCTTAGTTCTCTGACAAGGGATTGGATGCGGCCCCTCGGCAGTGAGAGCGCAGAGTCCTAACCACTGGACTGCCAGGGAATTCCCTCATTAGCCTTTCTTGAAGAAACTGCTTCAGCAACCAAGAAATGACTGGGAAAACTATAGCAAAAGCACTGGTGATCAGCAGGAACTATATTTAACTACAAAAGTAAGCATAAAACAACAAACAGATACCCTCTGACAATAAGGAAAAGATTTATACGAAGACAAATTGGGAGGAGAAAGAGAAAAGATCGGGGGGAGGAAAGATTAAGTGGCCTCATCTGTAAATTGGTAGTCAAAAGATATCTTTTAGGGCTTCCCTGGTGGCGCAGTGGTTGAGAGTCCGCCTGCCGATGCAGGGGACACGGGTTCGTGCCCCGGTCTGGGAAGATCCCACATGCCGTGGAGCGGCTGGGCCCGTGAGCCGTGGCCGCTGAGCCTGCGCGTCCGGAGCCTGTGCTCCACAACGGGAGAGGCCACAACAGTAAGAGGCCCGCGTACGGCAAAAAAAAAAAAAAAAAAAAAAAAAAAAGAAAAAAGAAAAAGATATCCTTTAAAACTCACAATTAAACTTAGAACTAGAAGCATTTTTAACAATATAAAAGATAATGATTAAAATCCGGTAATAGAGGAGGGGTTGAGGAGAAAGAAGGAAGAAAAATATGCTAAATTTAATAACAGAAAGGACCAATGCCCCCAAAAAATAGAGGATCAAGGGTACTATATAATTCTATAATTACAAAGGTAGTCACTGGAATAAAATACACAATTGTAAATATCAGAAGTATTTGTAAAAAATAAAGTGGTAAAAGGCTTTCTTTATAAAAAATAAAAACAAAAAATATTTGGCTTAACTCACCTAAGATTTTCAGATTGAAATATGAAAAAAGCAAAAATCTGAAATCTTCAAAAAGCAAACACCCAACCCTACATAGTAAACAAGAAACAAATACAAAGTGATCTGGAAAGGCCGAAAATAAAAGGATAGGCAAAAGTATACCATGCAAAGAAAAATCAGGATTGTGATCAGATTAAAGGTTGTTTATCAGCTAAAGTAAAATACAGGCTAAAAGGGCATTAAATGAATAAATAAATCATAGTGACGATAAATTTCCTATTTCTATATGCCAAATTGCTACAGGGTACGTTCTAAATTATACAGTGCTAACATTCCTAAGGCAGAAAAGAACACTATTAACAGGGCACTTTACTTCTCACTGTAAAAATAAAGAAAAGAACACTATTAACAGGGCACTTTACTTCTCACTGTCCATGAGAAATTGGGTAGACAAAAATGGGTAACGGTTTAGAAGATTTAACAATTAATTTTAAAAATCTGACTGACAGGGCTTCCCTGGTGGCGCAGTGGTTGAGAGTCCACCTGCTGATGCAGGGGACACGGGTTCGTGCCCCGGTCCGGGAAGATCCCACATGCTGCGGAGCGGCTGAGCCCGTGAGCCATGGCCGCTGAGCCTGCGCGTCCGGAGCCTGTGCTCCACAGCGCGAGAGGCCACAACAGTGGGAGGCCCGCGTACCGAAAAAAAAAATAAATAAATAAATAAATAAATAAATAAAAATCTGACTGACAATGAATGATTTTCTGTGAAAATATACAAAATATTATATCTCAAGTGTTTGTGGAACATTAATGATCATATATTAGACCACAGACACAAAAAAAAAACCCTAAATAAGCTCCAAAAAGTAGAATTGGTACACAAAGCATTATCTGAACACAATACAATAAAACTAGAAAGGAATCATATATCAGAAAACAAAATGTTCTCTCCACCTAAAAAAATACACTTTCTCTAAAACTCTTCACAGAAGGAATACCAACCACATTTGATGATTACATATAAAGACAATAATGAAAGTGGTACATATTGAACTGATAGCTTTAAATAAATCTCTAATTTGACAGTTTTCGAACACTCCAACAGCAGCAAAATACACATTTTTCTCAAATACAGAGAGCATTTACTAAAATAAATGATATATTTTAGGCCATAAAACAAGTTGCAAATTTTAAAAGATTCAAGTTGTACAAAGTATGTTCTCTGACCACAATGAAATTAAATTAGAAATTAACAAAATAAAGAATAACAGATGACATCACTATAGATTCTTCAGATATGAAAAAGGTAATGAAAATGCCATGAGCAACTTTTTTGCCAATAAACTTGACAACTTAGATGAAATAGCTGAATTTCTTTAAAGATAGAAAATACCAATGCTTATTCAAAAAGAAACAGAAGAAATATATAACCTTCTAAGAAATTGTAGTTTAAAACTTTCTTACAAAGAAAACTCAAGGCCTTGATACTTTCAAAGGTGAATTCTATCAAACATTTAAGGAAGAAATAATATCAATTATTAATTATTATACCAACTCTTCCATAACATTGAAAAGAAGGTAATAATTCACAACTATTTCTATGAAGTCAGCATTACTCCAATACCAAAACCACACAAAGGCATTACAAGAAAAGAAAACAGATCATCATTCCCCATGAACACAGATGTTCACATAGAAAGGATAATATATCATAACCAAGTGGGTTTATCCCAGGAATGTGGAGTTGCTTTGAAATTTAAAAAATCAGGGCCTTCCCTGGTGGCGCAGTGGTTGAGAATCTGCCTGCTAATGCAGGGGACACGGGTTCGAGCCCTGGTCTGGGAGGATCCCATATGCTGCGGAGCAACTAGGCCCGTGAGCCACAACTACTGAGCCTGCGCGTCTGGAGCCTGTGCTCCGCAACAAGAGAGGTCACGATAGTGAGAGGCCCATGCACCGCGATGAAGAGTGGCCCCCGCTTGCCACAACTAGAGAAAGCCCTCGCACAGAAACGAAGACCCAACACAGCAAAAATAAATAAATAAGTTAATAAACTCCTACCCCCAACATCTTCGGGGAAAAAAAATTCAAAAAATCAATATAAATCACCTAATTAACAAATGAAAAAAGAAAAACCATATGATCATCACTATGGACAGAAAAAGAAACTGACCAAAGCTAACAACATTCATTCCTGAAAAAAAAAAATCTTAGAAAATTAAGAATAGAACTTCCTCAACCTGATAAAGGGCATCTTTAAAATCCTATAGCTAGCATCATATGTATAAATTTAAGACTGATGCTTTCCCACTAACACTAGAATAAGATAAGGATGTCAACTCTCACCGTTTGTATTCAACATCACACTGGAGGCCATACTGGAGCCAGTGTAATAATGCAAGAAAGAGAAACACAAGACATCCAGATTAGAAAAGAAGTAATTCTGTCTTTATTGCTGACAGCATGATTGTCTATGTAGAAAATCTGGTGGAATATACAAAAAGCTATTAGAGCTAATAAGTGAGTTTAGCAAGAGTATAGACCAAATACTAAAATCAATTGCATTTCTATAAACTAGAAACAAACAAGGTGAAATTGAAGTTAAAAAAATACCATTTACAACAGTGTCAAAAAGTGAAAAAGGGAAAACTGTGCAACTACCAAAAAAAAAAAAAAAGACTATTCTTTCTGTGAACCAATTTCAAAAATCCTCCAAGGCATATTAAGTGGAAAAAAAAATTTTGTGTGTGTACAAAATTACAAATATAGTTTTCTATCATTTGTGTTAGAAAAGGAAAAAATACAAATGCATGAGTAGGTAAACATGTATATGTGCTTGCATTTACAAAAAGAAAGCCGAGAAATATATTTAAAAACAGTAACAATGGCAAGAAGCAGGGGGGAACTAGACAGATAGCATTAGGGTGGGAAGGAAACTTTTCACTGTACCATTTTTACATTTTTGAATTTTTGAATCATATGAATATATAGCTGATCCAAAAAATTGAATGTTTAAAAAAGAACAGAAGCAGGTAATACAACTGTGTACAACAGGACATATAGACAAGGACATACACCAAACCACTGGTGAAATTCAACCATGTTTACATAAAGCATCTACTATGGACCAGGCACAATACTAGATGTTAATGATGCATATTTAACAAAACAGATATATTTTATAGTTGGTACAAAGATTTTTTTAAAAGAGTACCAATGAAGTATGATGAAAGTTAAGAGAGGAGAACTATGGAATACCAGGGGCACTGACAGCAAGAAAGACTACCTGTCTGCCTTCCTGAGAATGTGACATTTAAATGGACACCTAAAAGATAGCATTCACCAACAAAACTGTAGAGAAGAATGCTCCAGCGAGAGGCAATAATAGCTTGTGGAAAAGCCCAGATCTAAGCGATGGCATAGAACCTCAAGAAACTGAGACACTGCGACCAGAGCACAGAAAGATAAGACTGCCGTTGGATGAGGAAGGGGCAATGTGCAGGATTCCGGACTTTATTCTAAGGGTCATGGAAAACCACCAAAGGACTTTTAAGCAGGGACGTGAGATTAAAAACTTAAGAATTGTGGCAGGATTACAAATGGTTTTAGTCTTTTTACTTCTGTCACTCATAAAAATAAAAACACAAGTACATTAGAATACATGTGTAGACTTTAATTACTTCTTTGCAAATTTCTGCTACTATATGGCACTTGCCGACTCCAATTCCCTACAGACTTCTTAGCTCGCTTAGCCTAGACTCTCTCACCATCTGCAATTCCAAATTTTTACTCACTTCCTTCTTTCTTTATCAAGGAACCTTTAAATGCCTTGAAAAGAGGACACACAGGAGATTTCCACTTCCAGGAAGATGGAGCAGACATGTTTTTCCTTATTCCTCCCACCTGTACAACTAAAAACCCTGAACAGTATATACAACACAAATATAAGACTCTAAAAGGTAGAGAGGAAAAGGTAGACCAACTAGGACCTCAGGATCTGAGGAACGACATAGTGGTTGAGTTCCCTGGTTTCTTTTAACCATATGTCTCAGGTTTGGAGATGAAGAAGCCAGCAACCTGGAAATGCAACAGGAAATATGTCCTGTTGTACACAGTTATATTACCTGCTTCTGTTCTTTTTTAAACATTCAATTTTTTGGATCAGCTATATATTCATATGATTCAAAAATTTTTTAATGTAAAAATGTGTACAGTGAAAAGTCTCCTTCCCACCCTAATGCTATCTGTCTAGTTCCCCCCTGCTCCTTGCCATCGTTACTGTTTTTAATGCCCACGGGTGCAGACAGAAAAGCCTGAACGAAAGCTTACTCTCTCTAGCTGAAACAACAAAAAAGGAAGAATCTGGTAAAATAAAACCGGTCCCACAGCCACTGTGATGGTTAATTCTATGTATCAATTTGGCTGCACCATGAGGTGCGCAGATATTTGGTCAAACATTATTCCAGTGTGTCTGTGAGGGTGTTTCTGAATGAGATTAACATATGAATCAGTAGACAGAGTAAAGCAGGTTGTCCTCCCCAGTGCTAAAACATCGGCTCTTTGTGGGTCTTGAGTCTGCCAGCTCTCAGACTAGAACTTTATCATCAGCTCTCCTGGTTCTCAGGCCTTCAGACTTCGACTGGAACTACACATCAGCTCTTTTGGGTCTCCATCTTGCCAACTGCAGATCTTGGGACCTCTCAGCCTCCATAGTTGTGTGAGCTAATTCCTTATTTTAAAAAAATCAAACAATATATCCCCTATTGGTTCTATTTCTCTGGAGATCCTTGATTGATACACTCACCCATGCCAGCAAAGGCTGAGTTGAAAACCTAGATTTTCACCCCACACAGAATATAACAAGGTACTCCAATCCTCCCTTCCCCGATCAGGGTGGTATCAGAGAAGTCTATAGAAAGTCAGGACTTTCAATCCCAACAAGCCAATAACAAACCCCTTCCTCCTCCCCCATGGAAAGTAGCAATGAAGATCATGTTGGGAGCTGAATTCCTACCTACACCCAAGAGTAATGAGGTCCCACTGGGGAATGGTGTCAGAGGAGGCCTATGAATCAGAACTTTCATCAGCGCCCAATCCAGCAGTAATGAGGCCACTCTCATCACAATGTCAATGGAGGTCACAAGAAAAGCAGCAAGGAGGCACCCCTAGTCTCACTAACTAGCCAGTGAGGTACCAGGGAAGGACTAATAAGGAGCAGGAAGTCCCAGCTCAGTCCAGCACTGAGGAGGAGCACTCCTCATCAGGTATTAATGGAAGATGAGTAGGGAACCTGGACTTTTACCCAAATTTGGCAGTAATAGAGTGGCACCCCTCCTCTTATCCTGCCAGGGCACTATCAGAAGGAAGCAGCTAAAACAGAAAGCTTAAATAAGATATGGAGTCTCACAATATAAACATCCAGAATGCCAGGTTCTAAAGAAAATCAGAAATTATATCCAGAACCTGGAAGATGTGAACCTGAATTTAAAAATGATAATCAACAGATGCCAGCACTGAGATGACAGAGATGTTAAAATGATCTGACAAAGATTTTTAAAGCAGCCATCATAAAAGTGCTTCAATGAACAATTACAAACAACCTTGGAACAAATGAAAATACAGAAAGTTTCACCCAAGAAATAGAATATATAAAGAAGAACCAAATGGAAATTGTAGAACTGAAAAATATAATAACTGAAAATTTTAAAAACTCAAAGGATGGGCTCAATAGAAGAATACAGGGTTCAGAGGAAAGAATCGGTGAACTGGAAGAAAAAACAACAGAAATTTATAATCAAGGAGAAAAAAAAATGACCGACTGAAAAAAAAGTAAACAAAGACTCAGGGACTTGTAGGACTATAAAAAAAGATCTAACATTTGTGATATCAGAGTCTCAGAAGGAGAGAAGAAATAACATTTGTGATATCAGAGTCTCAGAAGGAGAGAAGAAAGATGGTGGGACTGAAAAAGTACTCAAAGATGTAATGGCTAAAAATGTCCCAAATTTGGCAAAAGACGTAAACACACAGATTTATCCAAACAGCATAAATCCAAGAAATCCACACCAAAGATAGTTTTCAAAACTTCTGAAAACTAAAGACAAAAAAAAAAAAAATCTTAAAAGTGGCATAAAAAAGACCACACCTCGGAATTCCCTGGCAGTCCAGTGGTTAGGACACTGCACTTTCACTTCTGAGGCCTAGGTTTGATCCCACACCTTGGCGATACAGGGAAAAAATAATTTGAATGACTGGGTTTCTCAACAGAAATCATGGAGGCCAGAGAAAGTAGCATGATTTTTTCAAGTGCTGAAAGAAAATAACTGTCAACCCAGAATCCGAAATCTAGTGAAATATTCTTAAGGAATGAAGGGAAAATCAAGACATTCTCAGATGAAGAAGACTTTGCTGCCAGCAAAATTACTCCAAAAGAATGGCTAATTAAACTTCTGTAAACAGAAAGGGAACGGTAAAGCAAGGTACCTTGGTACATCAGGAAAGAAGAAAGAACATGGCAAGCAAAAACAAGGGTAAATAAAATAGACAGTCCTTCTCTTGAGTTTTCTTACTTATGTTTTATGGTTGAAGCAAAAATTATACTGTGTGATGTGGTTCTAAATGAATGTAGAGGAAATATTTAAGACAATATATTATAAAGAGGAAAGGGTAAATGGATATAAAGGCAGGTAAGGTTTATACACTACTTCAATTGGAATGTATATATAATACCTAGAGCAACCGCTATAAAAATCTATACAAAAAGATTCACTCAAATATACTACAGATAAATCAAAATGAAACTCTAAAGAATTTTCAAGTGACTCACAATAAGGCAGGAAAAAAGAAAACAGAGAAGCGAAAAATTGAGAGAAGAAACAAAACAAAAAATGACAGACTTAAACCCTAACATATGGACAGTTACATTAAATGTAAATGGTCTAAATATACCAATTAAAAGACAGAGGTTGGCAAAATGGATTCAAGAAGTCTACAAAAAAAACTCACTTCAAATTTAACAATATAGGCAGGTTGAAAATAAACTGATAGAAAAAGACATATGATGCAAACATCAATCAAAAGAAAGCAGGAATGGCTACATTAATATTAGATAAAATAAACTTTGGAGCAAAGAACACTGCCATAAACCAACAGAGACATTATAATGATAAAAGGGTCAATCCACCAAGAAAACAGCAATCCTAAATGTGTATGCACCAAATAACAGCGCTGCAAAGTAAATGAAGCAAGAATTGATAGAAGTGAAAAGATAAACAGACAAATCCACAATTCTGCTAGAGACTTCAACACGTAGTCTCAAAAACTGACAGAACTAGATAGAAAATTAACAAGGATATAGACAAACTCAGTAACACCATCAACCATCAAAATACCCAAATGATTTTTTTTTTTTTTTTTTTTTTTTGCGGTACACGGGCCTCTCACTGTTGTGGCCTCTCCCGTTGTGGAGCACAGGCTCCGGACGTGCAGGCTTAGCAGCCATGGCTCACAGGTCCAGCCACTCCACGGCATGTGGGATCTTCCCAGACCGGTGCACGAACCCGTGTCCTCTGCATCGGCAGGTGGACTCTCAACCACTGCGCCACCAGGGGAGCCCCCAAATGATATTTTTAGAACACTCCAACCAACAACAGCAGAAAGCAAATTCTTTTCAAGTGCCCACTGAACATATTCCAAGATAAATGACATCTAGGGTCATTAAAAAAACTTCAGCAAATCTGAAAGTACTGAAACCATACAGCATGTGTTCTCCAACCACAACTGAATCAAACTAGAAATCACAACCAGAAAGATAACAATAAAATCTGCAAACAGTTGAAAACTAAGCAACACATTTCTAAATAACCCATGAATCAATGAGGAAGTCACAACAGAAATTTTAAAATACATTCAACTGAATGAAAATGAAAATACAGCACATCAAAACTTGTAGGACACAGCTAATAGTCATGCTGAAAGGAAATTTACAGCACTAAATACATACATTAGAAAACAGAAAAAGTCTCAAATCAACCTAAGCTCTCATTTCAAAAACTTAGAAAAAGAAGAACATAAATACAAAGCAAACAAAAGGAAGAACATAAGGAGCAGACATCAATGAAACTGAAAACAAAAAAACAATAGAGAATGTCAGTAAAACAAAGAGCCAGTTAATTGAAAAAAGAGAGTAAAACTGAGGAAACTCTACCAAGACTGACAAAGAATAAGAAGTAGACACAATTACCAACATAAGGAATGAAGCAGGGGATATCACAACAGACCCTGTAGATATCAAAAGGATAATAAGGGAATACCATGAACAACACTACACACATAAATTTCACAGCTTAGATGAAATGGATCAATTCCTCAAAAAAACAGTATCACAGCTCACTCAATATGCAATAGATCACTTGAATACCCCTCTAATTATTAAAGAAAGTGAATGCATAATTTTAAAACTCCCCCCAATCTCTATGCTCAGATGGTTTCACTGAAGAATTACATCAAACGTTTAAAGAACTGATACCCATTCTATATAATCTCTTCCAGAAAACAGGTGAGAACACTTCCCAACTAATTTTGTAGAGTATTACTAACACCAAAATCTGAAAAGACATTACAAAAAGAGAAAACTACAGACCCAAATCCCTCATGAATAAAGATGCAAAAATCCTTAACAAAATATTAGCATATATAATTCATCAATATATAAAAAGAATTACACATCCTGACCAGTGAGGTTCATTCCACGGATGCAAGGCTGGTTCAAACCAGGGTTTTATCAATTTTGAACATTTAAAATCATAAACAAAACATTAGTCGAAGTCGAATCTATTTCCTTATTTAAGCCTTCCTTTCCAGAATCTGATTATGAAGAGACAAGCCTGACTGTCCAGTAGATGATCCCTGGTGGCAATCTCCTAGATGCCTGAAAATGAGCTAGGTAGGATCAATAGCTCCCCATCTTCCCAGTGGTAAGGGCTAAGCACTGACTCAACTTCCCACAGGATCTGTGGTCAGTTAGGCAGCTGACATTCCCAGGACTAGTATACAACCACCTTGAGCAGTTGATGCCCAAGCTCAGATGATCCCCACTTAACTCATTTGGAAGGCTGCTCTTACAAGAGCCCTAAAGAAAAAGAGAATGGAAAAAGACCAGTCCTTCTACTGAAGCAAAACCCTCAGTCCAGCCAGCCAGACCTGGTCTACATATGCCAACCTATGGGATATTACAAGATCAAGGGCCTAGCCCTCCTGCCTTTAAGTTCAGCCTATACTGTGTGCTGCCTGCTTATCTGACTGTCTTTCAACACAGACACAGTAAGCAACATCTGCTTTAAGAAGATTCCTCTCAGTCTCAAAAGCTTACAAGGCCACCCCTGAGAAATGGATGAATTTTTGGTCTCCAGAATCCCAAAAAAGTAAATATTTCTCTAATCTCTTCCTCAATGTACAGCCCTATAAGTGACCAAAGAAGACTGTTTCTCTTGTTAGGTATCTGTGTACATTTAAGATTAATTAAAGAAGACAATGTGGATATGTGAATAAAACTCTGAGCTAACAGAAAACCTAAATATTTAAGCGTGTCAATTGTCTGAGCGACTGAATAGATCATTTTATTGCATTGTGACTGTCTTACCATCTGCCAACTGAAGACATAATCTCTGCCTTTCCTTATTTCATAGGGATGATGTGAAAAGAAATGAGATAGCAGATGTAGATTCCTTCGCTTTCTGGAGCAATATAATTCTCATAATTTATATTCTAAAAATCAATCAGGCAATGAAAACCACATTGTTTGATAATGATTCAAAATCCTAACAAAGCCTAGAATGTACATGTACAGCAAAGTAGATAAACATACCTGAACACACACACACACACACACACATACCTCAGAAAGTCAGACAGATAGATCAATCAATCGATCCCTGTGGGCTCTCAGAGCTAAGCAGCTGGTATTGTAGTATTAGTACACAAACAAAACACCGTGAGCAGCTATATAGATATAGATAGCTCTCTGTATGTATATATATATGTTTATGTATTTTTCCTTTTTTTTTCTTTTCAGGTATGATGATAACAAAATAATCTTCTAGGAAAAATCTGACTCCCCAGAACCAGCATTTTTAAACAAGCCTCAGGGATAAAGCAGTATGCTGGACACCAACACTGTTTTTCTTTCTTCAAAGCATCTCAGGGAAGCATGAGTTAGACAAGGAAAGCTCTACAGCCTCACCCTACATTCAGCTTTCAGTCTCTGTCCATTCTTTGGCATGAACTCTTAATACAAAAATATATGCCAACAGCTGCTATAACAATGGCCTTGAATGTTCTCCCTGTCATGGAAATGTAAAATGAACCCGGAAAGAGAGCTTGGTAACAATGTAAGGCTTCACTCTGAAGATATTTTAAAATTACATTATTTTTTCAAATCTTTTTGGCCTTATTGATATTTTTTAAATGCCTCCAATTTATTATACCTCTACTTTGTTTCATAAACAAACAAAGATAAATGTAGCAAGATAAAATAACCCAAAATACACGAAAATGCTTCCACAGTTCATTGGGCAACTTTAGAGTTGGAGAACACTGTTAGCAGGGAACTTGGATACCAGAGAAGCCAAAGGGACAGACTGTTTCCAGAGTCGTTGACTGTGTTGACCACTGAGGACCAATAAGATGAGGAATAAAAGGGCCCACAGAATTCACAGACACGGAATGAGAGGGAGGTGAGGAGATGGAGACAGCGCATAACATGTGTGTCTCCGTTAAGACTGTACAAACAAGAGGCATAAGACTATGGGAGATGGTGCGGGGCAAAGAAGGGATTTGTTTGCTGTTTGACTTTGTTTTGGGGATGGGAAAGACAGCCCGAAGAAAGGGCAAGGTTCAAGATGTATGAGGCAGAGAACACTTTAATTTTTTTTAATCTTACTAGCTAGTGTACAAATAAATTATAATTATAGGTTCAAATCTTTTGTTAGATAAATAAAAGCCACAGCCTGTCAAAAACATCATGAGATCCAGAAGTTATCTTCTGTAGTTAAGACAGGGCAAAATATTGATTGATCTTTGGAGGAAAGCAGAAATACTGAATGGCATTATATATTCTGACTCTAAGGAAAAGGTGAGACTCCTCCTCAAAGGTAAAGATTAAAACTGAGACAGCGGGCATGAGTGCCACCTGCTGGTAACATGTAAATGCTCAGTATTTTGCCTGAGATAGAAACCAGTCTCAGGAATTGGAACTAATTGGATTAGAGGTTACCTGTTTCCAATGAGAGTTTCTCCATAATGATACAGAATTCTCAGACCTTCCCACCCAGCAAAACAAAGTCTTTTAAAAAAACACTCCTGGGGCTTCCCTGGTGGCGCAGTGGTTGAAAGTCCGCCTGCCGATGCAGGGGACACGGGTTCGTGCCCGGGTCCGGGAAGATCCCACATGCCGCGGAGCGGCTGGGCCCGTGAGCCATGGCCGCTGAGCCTGCGCGTCCGGAGCCTGTGCTCCGCAATGGGAGAGGCCACAACAGTGAGAGGCCCGCGTACCTCAAATAAATAAATAAATAATAAATTAATTAATTAATTTAAAAACACTCCTGATTAGTTGGTCATCATCCCTTTACTTCAGTACATTCAACAGTAGGAGGCACACAAGTCCAAGACTTGTTACATCATCACTAGGTCATTTTAAACTGAAATAGACTTTCTCCTGATTTCTACCCACTTACATTAGCCTTCCCTCTGCTGCAATACAATAAATCTCCATATGACAGTCCTTCACCATCTGAAAGCAGCCGTGTCTCCACTTACTTTCTCCTCAGATTAAACAACCCCAGTATTTTTTTTAACTGCTGTTTTTAAAACCTCCCACCATCCCAGTTGTGGGATGTAGGTCAGTCTGTCAACAGTCCATAAAATATCTTAGAGTTTTTATTTTCAACACATAGGCCAGTGGTACCATCACTTTCTTCTATCTGGACCTTAACACACAATTGGCTCACACTAAGTTTGTGGTCAACTAAAATCCTGTCCAGATAGATTTTCCCAATCCAGTATGCATGCAACTTAATTATTTGAATCTAGTGCAAGTTGTTTACCCTTGTTAAATTTCATCTCATAACAATTTTGATTGCTCTTTGTCAGGATCATTTGGGACCCTGAATTCTTGGTGCCATCTAAATTCAACAAGCCACTCCATAAATCTTCATCCAAGTCAATGATAAAAACTTGGATATGAAAGATCCCTAGAAAGTAATTAATACTAAGCCACCAAGAATACTCTTGGGTAGGGATGTTCATCATTTTCAAATCTACTTACTATTTACTAATCTATTTCAGCAATGAGGATAATGGAAAACTAAGACAAATTCTTTAACAAAATCAAGATGTTCTGTAATAAGCACTGCATGAATATAGTGTCCGGGGACTTCCCTGGTGGTGCAGTGGTTAAGAATCCACCTGCCAATGCCGGGGACATGGGTTCGATCTCTGGTCTGGGAAGATCACACATGCCACGGAGCAACTAAGCCTGTGCACCACAACTACTCAGCCTGCGCTCTACAGTCCACGAGCCACAACTACTGAGCCTGTGTGCCACAACTACTGAAGCCCGCGCACCTAGAGCCTCTGCTCCGCAACAAAGAAAAGCCACCGCAATGAAGCCTGCGCACTGCAATGAAGCATAGCCCCCACTCACTGCAACTAGAGAAAGCCTGTGCACAGCAAAGAAGACCCAATGCAGCCAAAAAGTTAATTAATTAAAAAGAAGAATATAGTGTCCTCACATTCCTGCCAAAAATGCAGTTTATGAGTTTAGCAAGGTTGTTTTTAGGTGAACTCATGGAAAACTGCTCATAAACCACACTGGGGTTATCAGTGGGTAGTTTCCTATGTCCACTCTTCTTTTTAAAAAATTACACTTTAAGAGTTAACCTATTTAATTATTTTATGACTGTTTTATGATTAAATATTTATGACCTAACACTTAAAACAGCAGATTTATGGTGACTTGTGCATGTATTTCACTCATCCTAATGGGCTGAAGATCACCTTTTCCAAAAGCAAACAGTCCTGCTGAGTGAAATAAACTGTGTCTCCTCTGCTTAGGCATCCATGCTTAAGTGAGTGTGCCTTAATTGAATACTGATCCAAAGTTACTTACAAATTTTTAATGATAGCTCAGATCATTCAAACAGGATCCCAAGTTATAATTCCACTGTGTCTTGAGATTTGAACAATCATGATGTAACTATATGAAATATATCCTGGGCTTCAACTTTTTTCTTTAATATATTTATCTGGACTTTTTCTTTTTTTTTTTTTTAAGATTTTCTTTCTTTCTTTCTTTCTTTTTTGATGTGGACCATCCCCAAAGTCTTCATTGAATTTGTCACAACCCTGCCTCCACTCTATGCCCTGGCCTTCCTACCGCAAGGCATACGGTATCCTAGTTCCCTGACCAGGCATCGAATCCGCAACCCCCTGCACTGGATGGTGAAGTCCCAACCACTGGACCAACCTGCATTGGATGGCGAAGTCCCTGGACTTTTCCATTTTAAAGACCATGCTCTGTGCTCATGAAAAAGGAAGCAAAACAAGCAGTGTTGCTCTAGAGTAGAGTGTAGAAGTCCAGATGTGGACTCTGAAGCCCAAGTGCCTGGATTCTAATCCCAGCTCTATCATTCACTAGCTATGTGACCTGCAACAGGCAATTCAACCTCTCTGTGCCTCAGTCTCATTGATAAATGTGAATAATGACAGTGCCTACCTGATAGAGTTATAGGAATTAAATGAGCTAACAAGTGTGAAGGGTTTGTAACAGTGCCTGCCACACAGTAAGCACTAAAGACTTCAGATGTTTGCTATTATTATCATTCTTGATCACCTATTAACATCACCCCTTCTCACTCATCCTTTCCCTGCACTTGCTCTGAAAATAACAATATAGTACAGTGGTTAGTTAAGAGCTGGGCTCTGAAGTCAGAAAAACCTGGATTGGAGTTCTGTCCTCACTCTTTATCAGCAATACTACCTTGGGAAGACACTTAACCTCTCTCAGCCTAAATTTGCTCATCAATAAAATGAGGATAAAAACAGTATCTACTTCGTGGTGCTGTTGTGAGAATTAAACAAAAATGAATGTCTCACCCTTCACGTAGCACTTGGCACATAATATACGTATTCAGTGAATCTTTGCCAAAAGCCCTCCTTCGTGCCCCTTAGCATTTTGGTAGGCACAGTCTGCACCAGACCAGTCTCTTTTCTGACAGTCGTATAGATTCTTGATGCTTTTGGCAAATATCTTTGGTTATCTGCCTCTATCCAACTCTGGTAGCTGTTCTGTGTTTTGTAGACAGATACTGCTCTCAACATTCCTCCCCATTTCCTTTCTCTTTGAATTGTTTGTGGTTATTACATCAGAATTTAAGAATTTCCTGTTCTTTGTGAACCTATTATTATTTTGGAGGCTATAACCATGAGACTGTGCCCATATTTTTTTCCCTAAAATATCTTCTTTCTAAAACACAGGATTCACGAGTGTTATTTTTTCATCATTATTACAAACTTTAAAATAAATGATAATTTTCCTATCGATAATCTATCCCTTCTATTTCCCCAATCATTGGGAAAAAGTAAATTCAGGATAATGGTTCCCACCATCATTTCCTTGACCACCTATGAGACTAAATGATTAATAAATCAAAAATGTTATCAGATACTCTTTTTAGCAGAATAAAACCTCTGACAAATACCTAGATGGTTAAAGAACACATTACTACTACAGTTTGTTTCTCAGTAAATTTTACAATCTCATGCTGAGATTCTTTCATATCTCTCCATCAGAATATCACTTTTGTTCCTTTCTTATTTTATACCTCTCTACCATATTCTTCCCCAGCAAGGTGGTTTCCATCTTATGTGTACATGCGCACACGCACACACACACACCCCTCTTTAGCCCCTCCTAGCATTCCCTATTGGATGTTTCTTTTCAACAAAGTACATCTTCCAACGACCAGAGTTCTTACATGAGTACCATCCTACCACCTCTTGGTAACAGATACCTTCTGGTTAAAATACTAAGTTTTCTTTTCTATATATACTGCATTGATATACAAAATCATATATATACAAGGTACTGTTCCCAAACAGTTTTGTCCCCAAATGCCTTCTTTCTGCCATATGTTTTCCTCTCCTAAGTTATCTATTTTTATAATCTTATATAGGCTTCTTTCTCTTCTTTACTGACAAATGTAATAAGCCTCTAGCCAAAAGGCAATGCAAGTTACTCTGCCAGAAGCCCACTACTGCGGCATTAAAGAGTACAGTTCAGGAAACCAAATCCTGTTTTGATACCCTCCAACTGTTAACTGCCCCATCTATCCTTGTCTTCCAAAGTTAAGAGCAGCAAACGGAAATATAAAAAAGATATGAGCTGTGTCTGCTCCTCCAGAACTCCAAAACCCTAGATTTCTTTTAAACATTTCCATTAATGTACACAAGAAAAGTTATTTTGACTAGATTGTCAACTTTAAGATAGCAAGGACTACTTATCTTTTACATACTACCGCCCAGTGCCTAGTACATGTTAGACCAGAGGCTGCATCCTTTGACCCATGGGCCAAGTCCTCCCACAGCCTGTTTCTGAATGGCTCACAGCTAAGAATGGTTTTTACATTTTTAAAGAGTTGTTTAAAAACAAACAAATAAGAAATCACTCAGAGGAATATGTGACCGAGACCATATATACCCCACAAAGCCTATATTTCCATCTAGTCCTTCTCAGAAAATGTTTGCTGACCCCCGTATCAGACCCTCAAATGTTTGTTAAAAGGGGAGGCAGGGGGAGGGGAGGGAGCCCTCAGAATGGGAAAGAAGACACAGATTTGCAACAAATATATTTTGAGGTCAGTGCAAATGGTGAAACTCTCGTAATAAGCACTGTGCAGGTCTTTAAGTCATTCCTTGACTTCCATTTTCACTGAGTTTCAAGAGAAACTAAAGGTCATTCATCAGTATATTTAAGAGATCATAATTTTTTTTTTTTGCAACGTATCTAATCTTGAATCACAGGTGCTCCTAGGAGAACTAAATTTAAACCTTGGTAGTACACTTCTTCTCCAACTAGCCTAGTTAACGTAAGTGTTAGTCATCAGCAAGGTGTAAGGTGTCAATTCTCAGGTATGTGCCCTTATACATACATCCTTTCCTTCCATGCAGCACCAAGTGCCTAAGCACTAACAACCCACAACATTTTACTCACCTGTTCCCATGTGTCTGTACACCTGTTACCTCAAAATTCAATCACTGAGAATGCTCCACAAACCCTGTAATAAAGCTCTGAACACTGAAAAATGTTTAACCAAAACATGAAAGTCCCATTCTCATATAATATCAGAGCAGTAATAGTAGACCTATTCATAGCAATGTCTATTAGAAGCACTTGCAAAGGTGTACCTGAAAATGCTGTTCCATCACTTGGATTTTTCCCTGGTCTGGGCACTTTTTTAGAGCTCGATCTGCATAATGGAACAGGATTTCCACCATCTGTAAGGAAAACAGCTTTGTATATAAATTAAAGTATATCTCTAAAGTTTTTCAATACTTAATATATGTGATCTTCTTAAATAATACAGAATCAGGCTTTGCTATTATATTAAAAATACAATTTAAAATTTTAGTGACTTTATTTCTCAGTTTTTTTAACCCCAGCCTAATTTCTTTCAGCCTCAGGGTTAGTACCAACTTGCTAATCTTTCCTAATAAATACCTCCAGGTTCCAGACCTCATTAGTATATATATTGCTCAGGAACTAAAAAGTTGAAGTTTAGCTCTTCAGTTATCCTCTGCATATGTCTTTCCCTAAAGAACACAGACAGCCAATACTTTTTTACCAGATACTGAGAAAATCAGTTGTAAGTCTCAGGATTGACCAATTTCTGTGTATGTTTTCTAAATGTTTATACTAATTTGGAATCTAATTTTTACCAATGCATTTGCACAATAAAAAGGGGGAGGAATGACTATAGTAAATGAATTCAAGCAAGTCTAGACTAGGAAAACAAAGCTAATGTTAAATATTAACATTAACCATATTAATACTAATTAATAATAATAATAAACATCAGGCTTCTCTGCTCCCTCAGGCAACACAAACACTTGCACATATAGTATTTCTCATTATTACTAATCAGTTTATAAAGACCAACAAATGTCAACTTTCTGTGGACTATAATTAGGTTCAGAGATAACCCAGATCCCTGGGTTTTTTACTCCTCCTACTGTCTGCTGTCTTTTAGCTATTTTACTATTTATAATTTTCATAAGAGAGTGAGCAAGGGAAAAAAGAAAGGGTGATAAGAAGGAATTTAAAAAGCACTCAAGATAACACCAAGGAATTACAATCTGACTTGTTTTCTTTTTTTTTTTTTTTTTTGCTGTACGCAGGCCTCTCACTGTTCTGGCCTCTCCCGTTGCAGAGCACAGTCTCCGGACGCGCAGGTTCAGTGGCCATGGCTCATGGGCCCAGCCGCTCCACGGCGTGTGGGATCTTCCTGGACTGGGGCACGAACCCGTGTCCCCTGCATCAGCAGGTGGACTCTCAACCACTGCGCCACCTGGGAAGCCCTGACTTGTTTTCTTAATACACTCTCTTCTTAACTGTAGTTATTTACCTAATCATGCCCAAGATTATTAGCAAATACCAAAGGCAATCTGCACTGTATCCCAGTAAAGACCCTATTAAAATACTCACCCGATCTGCAACAACAGCCTTTCTCTTACTGGCATCCCCTGATAATCCTGCAGAGAAGCAAAATCCAGCATAAATACAAAGTTAATCCATATCTTCAGGAGTGAAACTGCTCTGGTCTTGTACTGATAACCTATGCTAACAGTAGATATAACAATCCTTAGGTATCAAAATGTTGGATAATATGCCATAACAGGAACACCTCCCATCTAGTGGACCAGATACCTTATCAATGTACTTCCCTTTTGTTCTAATAATAAATTTTCCTTATGAAATGAATTTTAAAAGTGACATTTAAAATTCTATATCCTGTATTTGTCATTAACCTTTTTCGCTGAAAGTCTGTAAGGTTTGATAACATCTTGCTTATAAAACACTTGAACACTAAGTCAAAAGTGTTCTGTAAGTGATTAGTATTATTCATTTTCTCTGCTCCAGAAAAACAACACCTACTACACCAGTGTTCTGTTAACTTACCCACTACTGCTTTTGCTTTTCCTTCATGGAAAGACCATGCAAGAGCCAAGGCTTCTGTAAGGCAGTCTTGTTTCAGGAGGTGATCCACTCTCTAAAATGAATAAATGAGAGAAGACAGACCCCTTTGTCTGACCAATCACCAGTCAAAATTCCTATTCTACCTAGTATCTTTCCAGAAGTTGCTGCTTAGTATCTAAAGTTATTCCAATAACCATGTGAATATCTTATTTCCAAGAAAAACAATTTCTTAAGGCACTGGATAGTACAGTGACTGTATAGGCGAGTATAAGCAGCCACAAGGCCTAAATATGAAAAGAGGAAACAGCTAGAATGTCACTGTAGCAGAAACAGCTAGTTATCACAACATCCATTCACTCCCTCCTCTTTCGTAACAAATCCCAAGTTTATTTGAGACAGCAATAAACCAGCTAAAGGACATTTCTAAGACTCCCTTGTAGCCACTTGGGGCCATGTGACTAAGTTCTGGCCAATGATAAGTGGAAGTGCTATCTGGACCTTTCTGGGATGTCACCTTAAAAGGCCGGGGCCAGCCTTCTCTTCTCTTCCCTCCTTCCTGGAATGTGGATTTAAAAGCTGGAACTCCAGCAGTCATATTGGAACATGAAATGATCCTGAGACTAGAATCCACACACAAGGATGGGACAATAGGGTAGTATGCCAAAGACCATGGAGTTGCCATACCAGCCACAGACTGCCTACCTCCAGATTGCTTTTACATGAGAGAGAGTTCTTTTACACCACTGGTATTTTGAATTTTCTGATATATGCAGCCAAACCTTAACATTAGTTATAGTCAGTTTTATCAAATCAAGTATATGATAGTTACAATGGTTTTGATGTACACTTCTGAAATTAAAAAGCACAAATCCAAACACTCTTTTTCTGCAAAGTCAGAGCAAAAAACGTGAAGATGCTCTCAATTCAATAGCGCTAACATATAAAATTACTTTGAACTCACCTCTCTCCAGCTTCTCAGCATCATCACATAAACAGACTGGAAAACAAAGAGACGGAAATTAAAATTATCATCTTTAACAGACTTGTTTGAGAGACACATTTGTCTCAGTCCTACATCTCATTTTACATCTCTTTAAGTAAAAACATTTCATACTACAGTTAAAAGTATTTACTAAAGGGTCTTCAACGGCCCACGTTAAAGAGTAAATCAAACATTTAAAGGTCAATAAGTCCACAGTCCAAGAAGGAGTTAATTCCACGGGCAAGGAAGAAGGAAAGTCCAATCTCCCAACATGTTTCTCCGTGCTAAGTTTTTTTTTTAATTTATTTAATTAATTTATTTATTTTTGGCTGCACTGGGTCTTCGTTGCTGCGCACGGGCTTTCTCTAGTCGTGGAGAGCAGGGGATACTCTTCGTTGCAGTGTGTGGGCTTCTCATTGTGGTGGCTTCTCTTGTTGCAGAGCACAGGCTCTAGAGTGCAGGCTCAGTAGTTGTGGCACACGGGCTCAGTAGTTGTGGCTCACGGGCTCTAGAACGCAGGCTCAGTAGTTGTGGCGCATGGGCTTAGTTGCTCTGTGGCATGTGGGATCTTCCTGGACCAGGGCTCAAATCCGTGTCCCCTACATTGGCAGGCAGATTCTTAAACCATTGTGCAACCAAGGAAGCCCTCCATGTTAAGTTTAAAGAAAAAAAACCCACAGGAACAAATTGACATACAAAAAGTTCCTATTCTAAGTTAAATGTCTCAATGCACTTTAATATACCCTAAGATGATCTAAGCTAAAGGACATCTTAATTACATGTCAAATACTAATGATAAGGTATCTTCCTGGTCATGAAAACATAAATGTGAAGGAACATTATGAAAGTATCCCTCTGAACAAAGAAAACCAGAACCTAAACAAAAGTAAAAATACAGTATGTCTAAAAGTAGAGGAAATAATTAGTTGTAAAGCACAGAGAACTATATTCAACATCTTATAATAACCTATAATAAAATAAAGGGGCAATCATAAAAACATTAATTAAAAATCATCTAACCCCTAAAAGTTTTCAATTACTGCTAATCAGTATTCATTTTGTAATGCACTGCCCTCTTTACCAGCAACCTCCTTCAGCCCCTACTATCCTGACACAAATGCACACCAAGTCACAGAGTGGAAGAACTTACTTTTGTCCCCAAATAAAAGATCTGACCACCATAGCTGCTGATGGATTGATAACAAGCCTTCTCTCCAACCAAAGCCTAAAAAGAAAAATTTAAAGGTAAAAATTACATGCATTAGGAGTCTCAAGTTTTAAAGAATGTGGATTACAGAGACAACACGGCTTCATCCCATAAGTGAGTGGGGGAAAAAAAATGTCCGTCAAGTGCCAGCCTGTCAGTGGAAGTGGCATAAAGGCAAAGTGCAAAAAGTAATTCTCTGCTCATATACGGTCTCTTTATTTTTCAGAGTAATGCGTAAAGGGAAGAACATGCCAACTTCTAAATTTGAAGCAAAATTGTTGCAACCTGCCCACTACTGGATGACAGGTAGTCACTGCTTCTGGCAAAGAATAGGGCTACTTGAAATGGTACCTCCAAGTTCTTTGAAATAAATATCAACAAAAAACACAAGAGGAAACAGGAAGATAAAGCAGCACAGTATATGAAAGTCAGCACAGCCCAGCAAAATAGAAACGAACCCTACTATCTGATAAATCGGGTTGCAGATTTTGGCTCTGTCACCCAATAGGTGACAGAGTTTAAACAAGTTTCAAACTTCTGACAATTACATTTTTCCGTCTTTGAAAACCATGTCGTTTCTGGGAGGCTTAAATACATTAATATTTATAAATCTCCTAAAATATGTAAGTGGTCAATACTGATAACTAGTAAGTTTTCTTAACTTTTTATCATGAAAATTTAAAAATATATACAAAGCTAGAGAGAATAAAATAATGAACCCAATGTATCCAGTAACCAGCTTCATTAATTATCACTTCATCACTGATCTTGTTTCATCTATATTCCCACTGACTCCCCTATAACACAGTAAAAATTCTGAAGTAAATCTCAGATCTTGAACATCTCATATACAAAAATTCAGTATATGCACAATAAATAAATCCTTTCTAACGTAACCACACAATTTCATTGACAGGCTTTCAAAAATTAACAATCATTCCTCCATGTCAAATATCTAATCAGTGTTTGGATTTCAAATTGTCTCATAAATGTCAAATGTTATTGAGCTTTCTGTTCTTTGTTTTGTTTCTACATTTCATTTGTTTAAATCAAGACCCAAATAAGGGCCACACACTGAAGCTGGCTGATGCATCTCTTAAGTCTGTTTTAATCTACAGAGTTTGCCTCTATCTCTCACGGTCCTTTATTTTCCTTGAAGTTTATTTGCTGAAGACGCTGTAACAGTTATTCCATAGAGTTTCCTACTATCTGGATTTTGCTAATGGCATCCCCATGGAATCTTTTAACATGTTCCTCTGCTTCTGTATTTCCTCTAGAAGATCAGAATCAGTGGGTTTTTTTTGTTTGTTTGGTTTGGTTTTCTGGTAGTACCACTTTAAGTATGACGTTAGTGGTAGGATTTTTGTAGATGCTCTTTATTATCAGGCTGAAGAAGTTCCCTTCTATTCCTAGTTTGCTAAGAATTTTATCAGGAATAGATACGGAATTTTGTGAAATGCTTTTCTACATCTTTTGAGATGGTATTATGACCTTTCTTTTACAAAAAACTAAATCAGTGAATTACACTTTTTTTAAAAATAAATTATTTATTTATTTATTTATTTTTGGCTGCATTAGGTCTCCGTTGCTGTGTGCGGGCTTTCTCTAGTTGTGGCGAACAGGGGCTACTCTTCTTTGCAGTGTGCGGGCTTCTCATTGGGGTGGCTTCTCTCATTCTGGAGCACTGGCTCTAGGCGCACGGGCTTCAGTAGTTGTGGCACGTGGGCTCAGTAGTTGTGGCTTGCAAGCTCTTGAGCACAAGCTCAGTAGTTGTGGCACATGGGCTTAGCTGCTCTGTGGCACGTGGGATCTTCCTGGACCAGGGCTCAAACCCGTGTCCCCTGCATTGGCAGGCAGATTCTGAACCACTGCGCCACCAGGTAAGTCCCTACATTGACTTTTTTTTTTTTTTTTTTTTGCAGTACGCGGGCCTCTCACTGTTGTGGCCTCTCCCGTTGCGGAGCACAGGCTCCGGACACGCAGGCTCAGAGGCCATGGCTCACGGGCCCAGCTGCTCCGCGGCATGTGGGATCTTCCCGGACCGGGGCACGAACCCGCGTCCCCTGCGTCAGCAGGCAGACTCTCAACCACTGCGCCACCAGGGAAGCCCCCTACATTGATTTTTAAATGTTAAACCAGCCTGGCATGACTTGGATAAACACCCTTTGACCATAATTACTCTTTTTATACATTGCTGGTTTCTATCTGCTACTGTTCTAAGGATTTTTGCTTCTCTGCTCATGAGGTCATTGGTCTATAGCATTCTTTATTGTAATGTCTTCGGTTTTATTTTCAGAGGTAAGCTGGTGTCATAAAAAGAATTACGTGCTCTCTTTTTCTCTATTTTTAAAAGATTTTTGTGTAAAATTGATATTTTTTTCCTTGAATATAATAGACTTCACCAGTGAAGCTATCTGAGCCTGGACTTTCTTTTAGGAAATCAAGTTAATGTACAGCCACACAGAAGTACAACCACTTAGATTTTCACTTCTTGAGTCAGCTTTGGCAATTTGTGCCTTCCAAAGAATTTTTCCATTTCATCCAAAATTGTTTAATTTATTGGCATAAAGTTATTCATATTATCTTTTTAATATCTTTAGACTCCATAGCAACCGCACCTCTCTCATTCCTGATATCAGTAATTGTGTCTCCTCTTTCTCTGGATTAGTCTCACTGGAGGTTTATCAATTTTATTTATCTTTTAAAGAACAAAATTTATTTTCTTTGATTTTCTCTATTGTTTGTCCATTTCCTACTTAACTGATATATGTTCATCTTTATTATTTCTTCCTTTAATCTACTTCAACTTTATTTGCTCTTCTCTATTTCCTAAGATAGAACCCTAGACAACTGATTTGAGATCTTTTTTTCTCTAATGTATTTAACGTTATAAATTACCCTCAAACTTTTTTTTTAAATTTATTCATTTTATTTTTGGCTGCGTTGAGTCTTCGTTGCTGCACGTGGGCTTTCTCTATTTGCGGCGAACAGGGGCTACTCTTCGTTGCAGTGCATGGGCTTCTCATTGTAGTGGCTTCTCTTGTTGTGGAGCACAGGCTCTAGGTGCACGGGCTTCACTGGTTGCAGCACACAGGCTCTAGGGCACACAGGCTTAGTTGCTCCACGGCATGTGGGATTTTCCCTGTCCGGGGATTGAACCCGTGTCCCCTGCATTGGCAGGAGGATTCTTAACCACTGTGCCACCAGGGAAGTCCCACACCCTCAAAATTAATTTAATTATAGGCCCCAATGTTTTTCTGAAATATAGCTGATTTACAATGTTGTGTTAGTTTCAAGTATACAGCAAAGTGATTCAGTTATACATATATATATTCTTTTTCAGATTCCTTTCCCTTATAGATTATTAAAAGATATTGAGTATAGTTCCCTGTGCTATACAGTAGGTCCTTGTTGGTTATCTATTTTACATATGGTAGTGTTTATATGTTAATCCCAAACTCCTAATTATCCCTCCCCCTCTTTCCCCTTTGGTAACCATAAGTTTATTTTGTATGTCTATGAGTCTGTCTGTTTTATAAATAAGTTCATTTGTATCATTTGTTTAGATTCTGCATACAAGTGATATCATGATATTTGTCTTTCTCTGGTTTACTTCAGTCAGTATGATATATCTAGGTCCATCCACGTTGCTGCATTATTTCATTATTTCATTCTTTTTATGTCTGTGTAATATTCCGTGTATATACCACATCTTCCTTATCCATTCATCTGTCGATGGACATGTAGGTTGCTTCCATGTCTTGGATATTATAAATAGTGCTTCTATGAACATTAGGGTGCATATATCTTTTTGAATTATAGTTTTGTCCAAATATATGCCCAGGAGTGGGATCGCTGGATCATATGGTAATTCTATTTTTAGTTTTTTAAGGAACCTCCATCCTGTTCTCCACAGTAGCTGTGCCAATTTACATTCCCACAAACAGTGCAGGAAGGTTCCTTTTTCTTCACACCCTCTCCAGCATTTATTATTTGTAGAGGTTTTGATGATGGCCATTCTGACTGGTGTGAGGTGATACCTCATTGTAGTTTTGATCTGCATTTCTCTAATAATTAGCAATGTTGAGCATCCTCTCATGTGCCTATTGGCCATCTGTATGTCTTCTTTGGAGAAATGCCTTTTTAGATCTTCTGCCCATTTTTTGATTGGGTTGCTCGTTTTTTTGATATTGAGCAGTATGAGCTGTTTGAGACCACAGCTGTTTGATATGCTGTATTTTCACTTTCGTTTAGTTCAAAATATATTCTAATTTCCTTTGAGATTTCTTCTTTGACTCATGGGTTATTTATAAAAATGTTACTTAATTTCCAAATATTTGGTTTTTCTCCAGATTTACCCTGGTGATTCCTTCAACAATTTGTTGTAGTTTGTTTTATGGCCTAGCATATAATCTATTGGATGCTCCATGTGCACTTGAAAAAGTTTGTAATTTGCTTTTGTTGGGTGGAATATTCTATAAATGTCAGTTAAGTCAAGTTGGTCAATAATTTTGTTGTCTTCTATACCCTTGATGGTTTTGTCTACTAATTCTATTAATTATTGATAAAGGAGTTTTGAAATTTCCAAACTCTAATAGTGGACTTGTCTGTTTCTCCTTTTAGATCTGTTAGTTTTAGTTTCATATATTTTGAAGGTCTGTTATTAGGTGCTTAAACCTTTAAGACTGTTATGCCTTCTTGACAAATTAACACTTTTTTATCAATTTGAAATTTCTCTTTATCTCTGACAATATTCTCTACTCTGAAATCTACTTAATCTGATATTAAAATAGCCATTCTAATGATTAGTGTTTGCATGATATGTCTTTTTCCTTCCCCTTACTTTTAACTTGTCTGTGTCTTTGTATTTAATGTGAACTTTTTGTAGACAGCATATAGTTGGTTCTTGCTTTTTTTATCCAGTCTGACAATCCTTGCCTTTTAACTGAAATGTTTAGACTACTTCCATTTCCTATAATTATTGATATAGTTGGGTTTAGATTATCTTATTGTTTTCTTCTTTTTTTTTTTTTTTTTTTTTTTTTTGCTGTACGCGGGCCTCTCACTGTTGTGGCCTCTCCCATTGCAGAGCACAGGCTCCGGACGCGCAGGCTCAGCGGCCACGGCTCAGGGGCCCAGCCGCTCCACGGCATGTGGGATCTTCCCGAACCGGGGCACGAACCCGTGTCCCCTGCATCGGCAGGCAGACTTTCAATCACTGCGCCACCAGGGAAGCCCCTATCTTATTGTTTTCTACTTGTATTACCTGTTCTTTTTTTATGCGTTGTTGAATTTAATATTTTTTAACATTCCATTTTGTTGCTACCAGTGACTTATAAAGGTATACTTCTTTTTCAGTGACTGCTCTAGTGTTTACAACATGCAGCTTTAACTAATGTCAGTCTACATTTACATAATATTATACTATTTGATGTATAATGTTAACAACCTTACAATAATATACTTCCTTCCCCCCACTCCCTGCTGTTACGTACTATTTTCGTCACACTATTACCTCTACATATCATAAACATTACTTTTGTTTTAAACAGTCAACTGCTTTTGTTAAATGACAATATTAAGGTATAATTTACATACCATAAAATTCACTCATTAAGTATACAATAATTTTTAGTAAATTTACAGTTGTTCGACCATCACCAAAATCCAGTTTTAGAATGTTTCCATCACTCCACAGAGATACCTTTTACCTATTTCCAGTCAACCCTCATTCCCTCTCCTGGTCCCAGTCCCACTAATCTACATATGGCTCTATAAACCTGCCTTTTCTGGACATTTCATATAAATATAATCAAAGAGTATATGGTCTTTCCATATGGCTTCTTTCACTTAACACAGTATTTTTGAGGTTAATCCATGTTGTAGCATGTGTCAACAGTTCATCTTTTTTATTGAGGAATAGCATTCTATTATACAGATATGCCACATTTTGTTTATCTATTTATCAGCTAGTGGACATTTTGACTGTTTTGACTTTTTAGCTATTAAGAATAATACTGCTATGAACATTTGTGTACAAGTGTTTATGTAGAGATATGTTTTCATTTCACTTGAGTAGCTACCTAGGAGTAGAATAATCGCTCAGTCATATGGAATCTTTATGTTTAATATTTTGAGGAACTGCCAAAATGCTTTTCACAGTGGCTGCACCATAATCCACAAGCAAAGTATGAGAGTTCCAATATTTCTGCATCCTAATCAACATTTGTTATTGTCTGTCTTTTTGATTATAGCCATCCTAGTGGGCATGAAATGGTATCTCACTGTGAGTGTGATTTGCATTTCCCTAATGATTAATGATGTTGAGCATCCTGTCATCTGCTTATTGGCAGATGACTGCAGACACTCATTATATATGACCTTCATTACTACTTTTTTCAAGAAATTATCCAGAGAAGACTCAAAAAGTCTAAATTTCCTGCTTAAAGATTACTGGCTTAGGAAACATGAGATCACAATTCAAAGTAATTTAACTGTAAACTACCTGTGTAAACTGCTAAAGGCCATTATTGTCGATCATAACTTTTGTGTCTTCCTTCTCTACAGGCTCCTACATTTCATCTATTTCCTATTCCTCCAGAATCATCTTTCTTTCTCTCAAAGCTCTCTTTGCCTTTTAATGGCTACAGCCTCCATACCTGTTCCAGCCTTTACTAATCCCCCAAATATTTCCAAAGCCTTATAGGCTACCTGTCTCTCTAGTCATTTATTCCTTAAATCTATCAGGCTTGCTGTCAACATAATAAACTTTCTAAAATACCTTGCTTTTACAATTTCTTTCTCATGAACTTTCAGTTTCATTTCATTATTTCAGTATGAAAGTTAAAATTCTTTGGTATTAAATTAGTCACATTTCCAAGTAGAAGACAACAGGAATTATTGTTCTAATTCACATTCCTGAATACTTACAAACACACTCACATCCACTTCAACCTAGTTAGTGGCTTTTAAAAAAAAAAATCTCAAGACTTAAAGATAACTCCTCAGAATTCCTATTTCTAAAACAAAACAACAACAAAATACCAAGTTTATCAAAGCAATACTAAGATAATGCATTACCCTTACCAGTGCCTGGCTCACGTTTCCTCCAGTGGCTAGAGATTTGAAATGGCTGCTATTATAGACCAACTGAACTTCTGAGATCTCTACCGTTTCCAATTCCTCTTGAGTTTGCCGATCAATCACATGCAACTTCTCTACACTGTCCAAGAGCACAATCGTGCGTGAGTTTATCCACTGTAATTCAAGCACACAACAACACAAAAGTGAGGCCCATCCCACACCGTCATCCAGGGCAAAAAAGCTTGGCAACTCATTTAAATGACACTGACGACCTTATCCATTTAATTAATAACTTGATGACACCACAATCACAGCAAGAACTACTCAGTGACAACCCAGAGAACGACAGGTGCACAGCGTAGTACTGAGTTTTGATGGTGTTAAAATGACTCATAGTGTAAAAGATGGCTAACTAAGAGCTCTAATAGATATTATGGGATATACTGTTTTTTATCAATGTTTTTGAAAGGTACATCGGCACAATGACTTAAGCAAAGTGACCAACTTTGCATTTCTAGTGTTTTTGACATTAATCAAACAAAAGGGCAAATGAAACCTTATAAACCTATCTGGTCAAAGAATGATTGTTACCATTTAAGTAATTCATATTTAAAAAATACAAGCTATTTAAAATATGTATTTCCTTCAAAATATACCTACAAATTATGGCAGAGTTCTTTGCTCTTTCTATTTCTCTATATATTCTGAATATTCTTTAATTAGTACTATTATAATATTAAAAGTAATAACAATAATAATGTTAAAATCTTCTGAAGGATACCATTTTGATAAATTTCTTGGGTTATATATAAGATTTCTTATTTTCAAAATATTTTTTTGAAAAATCTCAATCCCTTCCCAAGAAATAAATGAAGTCTTAAAATCTGCTCAATTAGAATTCTAAATTAGCCAGAACAAAGTACTTCCCCTGTACTTTCTCTCTCTGGTATTCATTTTGGTTTATTTATATGAATTCTTCCCATGTTATCAGAAATTATTTGCATAATATCATATCAAAGACAATCAAGTTGAAAATGGATCAATTTTCTTTTGACTATGTTGAATATGTACTTTAACACTGTGTTACACAGGAAGGGTTTGGTTTTCCAAAAAAAACTGTCCCTCAGGAAACAGAGTTTGACACTCAACTCATTTACAAAGAGCTTTTGTAAGGTGCTCTCTTGATTACTTTACTTTGAGAAACAAAGTATCATTTAGGAAAGACACATTATTCAGCCCTGTATAAACTTAGTGCTAGTTTTTAGATGTTTTCAAAGGTCACCTGGTTAAAAGAGAAAGAATAACAAAAAAACATTAGCAGGATTAGCAATTATTCTTGGGATTAGATCCTCACAATTTTAAGCATTGACACATTGTAAACAAGCCTTTTAAAGGTAATTTACAAAGCAATGCAGTTAGGGGTCGCATCATGAATAAGCCACAGGACAAATGAAAAACACCAACTGTCCTACTAGTAGGAGAATGGCTACGTGTGGTTGGGAAAATTTTTTCCAGGGACAGAATCATATGCAGATTTTTAAAGTGCTGCATCTCAAACATCTTAAATGGAAGCAATGATGATGAATTCTAGAAAATTGTGTTAGATGATTTTCAACAAGGGGTTCTGGTGATGACAAAAACACTGATGTCTTATATGCATGAGAAGAGGTTGAACAAAATTATTTCATGAAATGTGTATGAAAAAAGTATTATTTCTAAATCAAGTCTGTATATGAGATTGAAAGGCAATGTGCAAATAAATTAATAAATCATCTATTATAAAAATTGATGCAAAAAGAAATAATCTTTTTTAAACCAAAAGTTGCACAGGACTGAGATGCATAGTAGAGAGAGAACTCTGAAAAGTTTTTAGCCACAGATAAAGAATAGCTCCTGAACTCCTGAACCAATTAGGACATACTCAGAAGTACAAAAATGTGTTAACAAAGAAAGCCTGGCAATGATCCTGAAGAAATGATTCTGATCTCCTCTTTGAGCTAATCAGGATATTAAAGAAAACTTTTGCTGATCCTGCCAGTGTTCAGCAGGACATAAGGCTAGAAGGCAATAAAAATAATGTGGCATCACACCAGCCTCAGACTTTATTCAGTAGAAGCAGGATTTAACTTTTTTTTTTAATTTATTTATTTTTGGCTGTGTTGGGTCTTCATTGCTGCATGCGGGCTTTCTCTAGTTGCAGCGAGTGGGGGCTACTCTTTATTGCGGTGCGCAGGTTTCTCATTGCGGTGGCTTCTCTTGTTGCGGAGCACAGGCTCAGTAGTTGTGGCGCAGGGGCTTAGTCACTCTGCGGCATGTGGGATCTTCCTGGACCAGAGCTCGAACCTGTGTCCCCTGCATTGGCAGGCGGATTCTTAACTACTGCACCACAGGGAAGCCCAGGACTTCACTTCTGTCCACATTTTATATAATCCTAAAGGTCATGATTTATGGCAGAAATCCTGGTAGCCTTAATACAACATGGAGTCAAAACAATCACATAAGATGAACGGGGATATTTCATTTCAACAATACTCACAGTAAAGTTGATGAGGTCATAGTATAGGTGAAGATGCTTTTGCTTAGTAACATGTATTGCTCCAGATTCGTCTCTCTTAACCTGATGACGAAATAAAAACAACCTAAATATCAGCTATTGTTTGAGAGACGTTTTAAAGTCTCACCTAGTCAATCCACCTAGAAAATGATTTCCATTCAGAATATGGATAAAACAAAAATATTGATAATTAAAGAAACTACACAAATGAAAAAAATCATTCACATCATGATTTGTACCAAAATCCATAGTACACCTTGTCAGTGGTCTAGTTGTCAGTTTAGGCATACCTTGTTTTATTGCACTTCACTTTATTGTGCTTCCAGATATTGTGTGTTTTACAAACTGAAGGTTTGTGGCAACCCTGTGTCAATCAATCAATCAGCGCCACTTTTCCAATAACATTTGCTCACTTCATGTCTCTGTGTCACATTTTGGTAATTCTTGCAATACTTCAAACTTTTTCATTATTATTGTATTGTTATAGTAATCTGTGATCAGTGATCTTTGATGTTAATATTGTCATTGTTCTGGCATTTTTTAGCAATAAAGTATTTTTAAATTAAGGTATGTACATTGTTTATTTTAGAGATAATGCTATTGCACACTTAAGAGACTACAGCATAGTGTAAACATAACTTTTATATGCACTTGGAAACCAAACAACTTATGTGACTCACTTTATTGCAATATTTGCTTTATTGCAGTGGTCTGAAACTGAACCCACAATATCCCTGGGGTATGTCTGTACAGGCAAATGCTGTATGTAATATTCACTCTGTCATAATTCAGAAAAACCTAACTGCATCACGTCAATGACTATTTAGCCAGAGTTAAAGCATAAAATGGGATTGGTGGCATAATGTAAAAAAGTAAAACAAAAGTTCATTAAAAGAAAAAAAACTGCTGCAGTGAGAAAACTAGGCTTCTTTGGGTGAAGTATGATACTATTATAGCTCAAACAGCCCAAAATCTCCCAAAAGAAACTCAAGTGTCAATATTTTACTTATATATGCATATATATACTCTCTATAATCTTCAATCATCCTTATAATTTGCTCTCTCCACTTGTGCTCCAAGGTAACAGAGCACTGAAGAAGAAGAACACACCACAATGACCTGCCTGAAATTCATGACGTTTAATTCAACCTGGGTTTTCTTGCATACTCTCCACAGTAGTCTTCCAGATGTCTTCCTTTCCCTTTAAGTCACAATTCCTCTTTGCCTTCTAGTCCCAACACTTGTAGCGTTGACCTCACCAGATATCTTAACAAACAACTGAGACCATTTAATGTGAGCCCTTTGTGTACTCCCATCTTCACTTCCTAAGTCACCTCCCCTGTAAGAAAGAATGCTCTGGTAAAAAGGAGCGTAAGATCTACAGCTATGTGTTTAAGAGTAAGTTCCACTATTACAGCTGAGTCACCAAGGGTAAATCATTTATTCTTTCAGTTTCCTCATTTGTAAAATGAAAATAAGACAGCACCAAATTGTTCCATATCTTGCATATGTTGAAAGTGTTTCGTAAACAAAAAGGTCAATGCCAACATTAACTATTCTAAGATTGGCTAAAGTCCTTGCTAAAGAAAATCACTTCACCTATATATACCCTAAATCCTACTCCCTCCATTGCTGTTTAATATTACCCCTCCCCTGCTAACATACTCAGTCACTCCTTTCAAAAGACTTTTTCCCTCTTGCTATCAAACAGGTTTCTGACTTCTCCATCTTCAAAAAACAAAAGCAAAACACCTTCCCTTCATTTACTTCTTCCAGAAAGTTAACCATTCTTTTTCCTCTTGTAACCAAATGCTGTACTATGATTGTGTGAGTCTGTTCTTCTAGATACCCATTTCTTTAACAAGGCTCTATAATCTAGCTTCCACCTCAGTTCCACTGATAATTAGTCCTCTGAAAAGTTTCTAAAGAACTACTTCTTGCATATCTCGTGGCCTTATCTTCAGTCTTCTTCCTTGATCTCTCTTTGGCATTGGTATTATCCTGGAATTGATAATGTCCTGAAGCCTCTCCTTCTTCATCTTCTGTGATGCCATACTGGTCTATTTCCCCTCCTACCTCTAGATGCCTTTATAGGATCCTCCTTTCCTACTGTCTTTCCTTTTTCCTTTCCCTTACATGAGTGTCCACCAAGGTTATGTATGCTTTCGCTTTTGATTTTCACAGCTTCAACTACCTTCTCTATTCTGGAATTCTCATTTTCACCCCAGACCTGGACTGCCTATCCTCCCAGAGGACATTCCCCAATACAACACTTGAGAGTCTCACCTTCACTTCCAACCCAACACATTCAATTCTTCCCTGACCCTAACTCATTGAATATTTCATGCTTCTAAAATGCAAAGCCAGAAATGCAATGTTTTGTTTATGTCCTTCGGTCCCCAGATCCACTAAGATGAGAAGCCTTGTCTTTCCTTCAAAATGCCATCCCTAACTCTCACTGCAACCAACCATCCTTGTCTAAAGACCTCACACTTGCTTTATTACAAGAGCAAAACCTTTCCTTTCCCTCCAACCTCCTATAATCTGTTCTTTTTGCTATTTCTGCAGTGATCTTCTTAAAACGTCACTTTAATCACATCACTTTAATTACCTAATAACCTGTGATGGCTCTCCATTACCAATCTAGGTCAATTATTATATAATCTAGATCAGAGGTTGGCAAACTTTTTCTGTGAAAGGCCATACAGTAAGTATTTTAGGTTCTACAGAGCATACAGTCTCTGTCACGACTACTCAACTCTGCCACAGTAGTGCAAAAGCAGCCATAAATAATACATAACTGAATGGGCATGACTGTGTTCAATAAAACCTTACAAAAACAAGCAGCCAGCCAGATCTGGCCCATAGGCCATAGTCTGCCAACCCCTAATCAAGATCCATGCCGTGTGTTCAACTTTATTCTCAACAGTAAGTTTCTCCCTGTCATTAACTCTATAAATATTTATTAGGGACTTTCTACATAGAAGCACTGTCCTAGTGGCTGGAATAGAGCAGTAGAGTTGGTTTTAGATTTACAGAGCTTTCAGTCTAGTGAGGAAAAAAAATATTAGATAAGTAATTTTAAAAATGCTGAATGTTGTCAAAAAAGGTCTTATCGGTGTCTATGAAGAGGGAAATGCTAACTGAGGTCAGGAGGTCAGGAAAGGCAATGCTAATCATGAGCCAGTATAATGTGGAAGAGAGCACACAGCTTTCCTGGCAGAGGTGCTGGCATATGTAAAGACACCGAGGCCAAAGACATGGAAGCAACCTAAATGTCCGTTGACAAAGGAATGGATAAAGAAAATGTGGTGTATAAATATATATGTATACACACACACACACACACACATACACATACAACAGAATACTATTCAGCCACAAAAAAGAATGAAATAATGCTATTTGCAGAAACATGGATGGACCTAGAGATTATCGTACTAAGTGAAGTAAGTCAGAGAAAGACAAATACCATATGATATTGCTTATATGTGGAATCTAAAAAAATAATACAAATAAACTTATTTTCAAAACAGAAACTCACAGACATAGAAAACAAACTTATGGTTACCAAAGGGGAAAGGAGGGGGAGGGATAAATTAGGAGTTTGGGATTAGCAGCTACAAACTACTCTATGTAAAATAAACAAGGTCGGGGGCCTCCCTGGTGGCGCAAGTGGTTGAGAGTCCGCCTGCCGATGCAGGGGATACGGGTTCGTGCCCCGGTCTGGGAGGATCCCATATGCCGCGGAGTGGCTGGGCCCGTGAGCCATGGCCGCTGAGCCTGCGCGTCCGGAGCCTGCGCGTCCGGAGCCTGTGCTCCGCAACGGGGGAGGCCACAACAGTGAGAGGCCCGCATACCGCAAAGGAAAAAAAAAAAATAAAAAATAAAATAAAATAAACAAGGTCCTACCGCACAGCACAGGGAATTATATTCAGTATCTCATAATAATCTATAATGGAAAATAATCTGAAAAAGAATATGTGTATATGTGTGTGTGTGTGTGTGTGTGTGTTTGAAAACCGAATCACTTTGCTGTACACCAAAAACTAACTCAACACTGTCAATCAACTATACTTCAATTAAAAAAAAAAAAAAAAAAAGACACTGAGGCCCAAGACTAGTCAGGAAGCTACTCCAGAGCCTAGGCTAGAAATGTCAGTGGGAAGCAGCAATGGGGGAGACAAAGAGGAAGTATACTCAGAGTCAATAGATGTGTGATAGAGTAGAAATAAAGGGAGAAGTGTAACTGAAAGGCAACTCCTGGATTTCTGGCTGGAGAAACTAGGTGGATAGTGGTGTACTTGCTTCACTGAGCTAGGAAACCCAAGAAGAGATTCCATAGGCACATTCTCACCTCTATAACTTCAGTTCATCTTATTTTCCCAATATGCATATCCACCCCTCCTATAGTATTTGCCTTTTTTTGTTTTTTGTTTTTTTTATAAATTCATTGATTTATTTATTTTTGGCTGTGTTGGGTCTTCATTGCTGTGCACAGGCTTTCTCTAGCTGTGGCGAGCTGGGGCTACTCTTCATTGCAGTGCGCGAGCTTCTCATTGCGGTGGCTTGTCTTTGTTGTGGAGCACAGGCTCTAGGCACACAGCCTTCAGTAGTTGTAGCATGCAGGTTCAGTAGTTGTGGCTTGTGGGCTCTAGAACAAAGACTCAGTAGTTGTGGCGCAGGGGCTTAGTTGCTCTGCAGCATGTGGGATCTTCCTGGACCAGGGCTCGAACCCATGTCCCGTGAATTGGCAGGTGGATTCTTAACCACTGGGACACCAGGGAAGTCCCTAGTATCTGCCTTATATCCTTCATAAAGTCTTCCACAGCCTCTTTAGTCTGTACAAATCTCTTCATACTCTGAACTTGGATCAATTTTTAAATTCTCATCACATACTTAAATCCTTAAACTGTTCTCATTAGTAGTAATGAACATACTGGTTTTGCCTTTCAAAACATATTTTAACCTATGTGAAAGAAGGAGTTAATTTTTATACTTCTTTCAATCGCCTCGTGTCCATTACAGTGTAGATAACATAGTATGTGCTCAATGATAACGTGCTGTCTAATAAATACACTATATGTAGATAGGTAAGCCATTAATACAGACCTATGTACATTTACATATTTATACATACACATAAACCATCAATTATTTATTAGTCAAAGGAGATGGAACTAAGAAATATACCATGAAGAGGCATGGAGCTGAGGGTGATCATCTGTTTTCCATGTTAACCATTAAAGCCTCGAATAAACATTAAATAGGTCACTCCCTCTCCAAAGAATTATGATAGCATATTTCTTTGACACAATATTAAATTACTGGTGAATCAAAAAAATAATCTTATGATAAAGGACTTTACCACAGATCTAGCATCATATTAGGACTTACCAGTAGAAAATGAACAACATCTCCTCTGCAGAAGGCAAGCATGGGATTCACATAATTATGCACTGCCACAAAGTGCCAGGCCAGCAATGGAACACTGGAAGGATCCATCTAAGTGAGGAGAAGGGGAAAAAAAAGTCATCACTGTTAACACACAGAAAAACAAAGGGAAAACTCTGGTTTACAACAGCATCTGACTGGTGTTCCTTGATAAAACTTCTCCTAATTTATCATTAAAATTCCTAAAGGAGGGACTTCCCCTGTGGCACAGTGGTTAAGAATCCGCCTGCCAATGAAGGGGACACGGGTTCAAGCCCTGGTCCGGGAAGATCCCACATGCCGCAAAGCAACTAAACCCGTGAGCCACAACTACGGAGCCTGTGCTCTAGAGCCCGCGAGCCACAACTACTGAAGCCCACATGTCTATAGAGCCCATGCTCCGCAACAAGAGAAGCCACCGCAATGAGAAGCACGCGCACCACAATGAAGGGTAGCCCCTGCTCACCGCAACTAGAGAAAAGCTGGCACGCAGCAACAAAGACCCAATGCAGCCAATCAATCAATCAATCAATCAATTCCAAAGGAGCAGGGACTGACTGGGAAGTGTCATGAGGGAACTTTCTGTGTAGATGGTAATGTTCCACATCTTGACAGAGGTTTGGATTACAAAAGTACATACATCTTGTCAAAGTTCAGCAAATGTACACTCAAGATCTGTACATCCGTTGTATGTAAATTGTTACACCAAAGGAAAAACTTCAATAAATACTGAACTGTACTTAATTATATGCATGTTGAATATTTAGGAAAAAAGAGTACTAATTTCTGTAATTTACTTGGAAATACATTTTAAAAAAACATAATTTGATGGGTGCATAGAGATAAACAGGTATATAATAAAATACAATAAAATGCTAATGGTAGAGTTTTACAATGGTAAGTATATAGATGTTCAGTGTAAAATTCTTTCAACTTCTCTACTTGTTTGAAAATGTTCATAATAAAATGTTGGAAAAAACACCAATAAAAACATACAAAAAGATGTAAACACATACTACCATGATAAATCTCAATTAGCCAATGAAGCTCACCTAAGAACTGTTAATGGCAATATAAGCCAGCTTTGCCAGTTGAAAGGGCAGACCTGCTTCCCCTGGGGTCCAAAGATACACCAAGTACCAACAAGAAAACAGAAGAGTGAGCTCCCTCATTACAGCGGCTACTTTCTGAACTAGTCTTCGTTCTGCACCATCATTCTCCATCCCATCCCATCCCATCAATACCTCTCCTCATATACACACTAGAAGAAAACAACTCTTTGAAAACAACCAATCAGGAAAAAGAAAAGGGAAATTGCGGTGTGCATAATACATTCTGAGAAGTATCATCCTCCAAAGTAAAATATCAGAGGCAGAAGAAGCCAAGGAAAGAGTATGCAGCAGCAATTCATGCTGGGTATTACGGTGGGGTGTCCTCTATCAGTAGTTCATTATCAAAGCAGCAGCTGTTCATGAGAGAAAAACTTAACAGAATAAAGGTAGAAAAGTACAGATCTTGTGATCCCCAGGTTACTGCTGTAGTCACCAGCTTATGCTGCTTTGGTCACATCAAGGTAATTAGACAGTGACCTTTGCAGCACTGATTTCCATTCTACTTAGTTTTCTGACAACCTCACAGAATGTGCCACTTCCAAGTCATTTTCCCCAACCTCCTGACATGGTCTTTTTACCAATAAGATGGAGAGGCTTACTTACCCGTCCATAAGGAAAAGTCATCCACACTTTCAAGGAGGGCTTCAATCCAATGACCAGTATCTTTAGGGGAAAAAATACATTTTAATATTTACCCTGCAATTTTCAAATTTTTGGTATTCAAAGCCTCTAAAGTTATGAGCTTCATCTTCTAAATACACCTACCTTTGTTAAGGATGCCATGGCCAATAAGGAAAACTGTGTGATGGGATGATCTTTCAACTCGGGCTTAGAATGGAGAGGCTCAATACAGCAAACTTCACCCTTGGAACCACTGAACAGGCATCTAGATTCACATGTTCTCACTCCCATCACTCTCCTGAAAATGTAACCAAAAAATGCCAGATCAACTTAGCAATGCTCCAAGGCGCTATAGCCCTAACGTGGCCTACTAAAAAACCCTCCTAACAATCCAACAATTGTTACTCCTGCCCCCAACAATCCAAACTCCACATGACATCAGCATGTCATTTTTAATGTGAGTCAGATTTATCACCCTTCTTCTAAAAAGTCTCCAGTGGCTTGCCACTGTACATAAAATAAAATCCACTCTTCACCATATTTAAAAGGTCCTATATGATATGGCTCCTGCCTTCACTCCTCTCCCACTACTGTTGCTCCTGACAAACACATGCTCCAGCCACACGTGCTTTCTCTCCACTGCTCCAGCATGCCACGCTGTGCCCACCTCAAAGGCTCTGTGCTTGAACATCCCTCTGCCTGGAACACTTCTTCTAGATCTTTCCACTTGTTGACCAGATTGTCATTCAGGTCTTTGCTCAAATGTCACCTTCGGAGAGAAGCCTTCCTAAATTATACTCAAATGCGCTCCAGCACACTGACCTGTTTTATTTTTTTCACAGTACTCATAACTATTTACAGTTATTTCATTTATGCATTGGTTTATTGTGTCTCCCTACCCCCGACCCAACTAGAATGTAAGTGCTATTGGAGTAGCAACCTTGTCTCGCTCAAAGCTGTTAACTCTGGTGTCTAGAACAATGCCTACACATAGGAGGTGCTCAATAAACATTAGCTGAATAAATCAATAGTATTTTTTAAGCAATTACTTTGGGCTCGACATTGTTAGAAGGTATGAGGAATACAAGAAACATAGTCCTTACTTTGAAGAACTTATGGAAATATAATACACATTGAATTTTTTGTTCTTTTTTTAAACTCAGATTTGTAAATGTCCTTCCATGTATCTAAATAGTCTTTCCTCTTATTTAAAGAGTAAACAGGGCAATGCTAAGGCAATAAAAACCTTTCTACACCTGGCCATTATGGTTATAATCAACTGGGCCTGGGGCCTAAACGGAAATTAGTGAGATACTCCAGAATAATGGTTCCCAAGATTGACAAAGCTTATGAATACTCTGGGGAGTAGGAGTCTAGAATCCCATCTCGGACCTACTGCAATAGAATGTGGGGGGGCCCGGCCTGGTGCTCTGTATGTTCTATAAGCCCCCCAAGGTTAAGTGTAATACACAGCCACAACCTATTTCCAATCACATGGGTTTTCCAGACCTCTTCATATTCAACTTCAAGTCATTAAACTGGAGCTAATCTTTTCATTTGTCTACAAATGTCCATTAGTCTCTTACTTAAATGTCAATTCAAAAACAGAGCCTCCGCTGTCGTTGCAAACTGCAAGAGTTGGATCATCTGTAAACTAAACAGAGAAGGAATTTATTTTCTTATACATTTTCAGACAACTAATCAAGTATTAAAAAGGTAAGGGAAAAAATTATAAAATTTTAAAAATCTAAGACAAACACATTTAATAGCATTTGAAATCACCTAAACTATATCTACATCAGTACTCTAAACATACAAATTTACCCATATTTGGAATAAAAATGGCTCAATATCTTTAAAAAAATGAGGCTTTTTTTTTTTTTTTTGCGGTATGCGGGCCTCTCACTGTTGTGGCCTCCCCCGTTGCGGAGCACAGGCTCCGGACGCGCAGGCTCAGCGGCCATGGCTCACGGGCCCAGCCGCTCCGCGGCATATGGGATCCTCCCAGACCGGGGCACGAACCCGTATCCCCTGCATCGGCAGGCGGACTCTCAACCACTTGCGCCACCAGGGAGGCCCAAAAATGAGGCTTTAAAAAAAGCAAAAACCACGTTTCATCAGGATAAAAGAAAAATACAAACTATGACTCATAAAAGCCCTAAAGTTCTCTACTTAGGTTCTTACATTAATTTTTTCTAACTTCCTATTAAGCTAAATAGGATACTTTGGATACATTTGCAGTTGCCTAGCTTTCAAGAATAAAGACACAGTGAAAGATATTTGGTATCTTTGGGAAATAAACTTATTGGAATATGTTTTCCAATAACTGAAGAGTTAATCCACTACATGTAAAACAGTTTAACTTTTTATGTAACTCTTTCTAAAACGTGCTGCCCCCTCAATCTTCTTCGACAGAGTATACCTTCAGTTATTATTATCTACCCTGGAAAACTCAAATAATAAATAATGTTCACAGTGACAGATGGTCCTAAGGGCTTTTGGTAGATATGAGTGTTGTAAGATACAAAGTTGAATAACTTAATTTGTATCACTTACAGTGACTAGTCTCCCTAACCCCAGAGGTTTGTAAAACCATCCTAAATCTCATGCCTTTGTGCTCTTCAGGGATGGTTGAGGTACAGGAGGCTACTATGAAATTATTCTTCCTCAACCCCACACACAGGTAAAGAAGTCCTACACCTTTGTTCTCAAGGCCTAGCTGAGTAGTTGCCAAAGTGGAGTGTAGGGAAAATAATAGCACTCATGATTTTATTTATTAATTTTCTACTTCTTGTGTATGTGTTTTATAATGTACTTAAATATAGTACACTAGTATATTTAAATAATTTTAAAATAAATACACACACACACACGTATATAAAAATGAATTAAAGCCCAAACTGTTATTGATGGGATGTGTAGTGTTAAGTCTGGAGAACAATGAGTAAGAGGTTTGAAGCGCAAGTAGCCGTTGTCAGTGGAAGACCTCAGAAGTAAAGTCAGTGTCTGCACTTATCACCATTCCCAAGAAACACAACGTCCACTACTAGTCTGCTTTTAACGTCAGCTGCCTTCTTCTGCCTTTATCTCTTCTGCCTTTTTCTCTCTGCCTTTATCTCTTCTGTTTCCTATTGCTTCTCCCAAAGATTTTGCATTTTTCTGCAAATGGACTGGACTTTTATAAACAACCAACCAAACATTTATTGAGCACTATTTATTGTAATGTGCCACTACATGTAACACACAAAAATTAAAGAGAAATAGATACTGATTTCAAAGATCTCAATCTATTAAAGGAGATAAGACATAACACAAACAACTACAACATATTAGAGGTTGGCTCATGCCGTATGAAAAGAGGTCAAGATAAACTGCCATGATGTTCAGAAAGAGGAGAAATTCTCTCTACTTTTACTTGTCTTGGTTGTTTTCATTGTAACTAAATGCTTCAATGCTGCTTTGTCACAAAAGACTTTTATGTAACTAACCGAGATGCAGACACATAGACTCCAGATGCTACCAGACTTTAAAAAGAATGTGTATGGATAAGAGAGGTCTGCACAGCTAAGTAACCAAATGTGTACATGGTTAAAATCCAGAAGATCTGATTTTAGACTTCCTTAGTTATAGTCCTGTACACTTTATACTTCTGAACATGGGCTTGACAGCATACAAAAACCAAGGTTCGCATTGCATTTATAAATGAAATCTGTTACCTAAGTTGGTTTATTATTTTCAGGCATGTAAGGAGAAAGCCAAGATTCAAATCTTGATGCTTTTCCTTTGGAGGCCTGAAAGAAAATAAACCAACAGATTTGTTTCTAAACATAATGCAAAGCTTGGTTCTTTCACAATTGGTGCCTTGAACTTCAGGTAATTCCCAACAAAGAGTGACAGAGCACACCGCCTCAGCAATAAAATCCTGGCGGACTAAACAAAGTAAAAAGACCTTTTACAGTCTGCACGTGGGTTTTCAGTAGGGTACTGCCTGTCTTTGCTGCCAGCCTTTCGTCCAGGATCACATCAATTTACTCTCTTTCCTGCTATATCTACTAGACTTCAATACAACTTACAGCTGAATGTTACCATGCCAGCCCATCTCTGGTTTTAACTTGGGAAAACATCTTGTTGGGCCAGTCTAATAAAAGACAGTTCACTTTCAAGGATTCTGTTTATAAAGAAATCTACTTAAAAATGGATACAAAGGCATAATAATAAAGATTATTAGAAAAAGAAAGTAAGGACTTTACCTTAATATGCAGTATTGCTGTTCCTGGAGGATGAGCATCTGTTATTGATCTTAGAAGTTTTCCACTGGCCAAATCCCACATAGTGATCTATAAGACAACTAAATGCTTTAAAAACAAATTTATTGCTCTTTTTTGGACTTAAGTATCCTGGCTTTTGGCTGAAATAATCTATTCCTGGTCTATAAACATTGCAGACAAAGAACTATAAAGTTAAAACATAACTAAAGGTTGCAGATCCACTAAAGTATGGGGCCTTTATTTCATCTTCATCCTCCCCTCATCCTGCCCAACCTACTTTTCCCTTCAGATTTTAAATCTTGTTGTTTTACTGAGAGGTAAAAGAAATTTCTTTAATGAGTCAATCTCTTTAGCACTGGTAAAAATTATAGAAAGGCTTACTGCCAAACCAATTAATATGTCAGAAGAAGAGAAGAAACAAAACTTACTGCCAGTTTCAGAAGAAAAAGAAATACCAAAATAGTTATCTAGGAACACAGTAATAAGAATACACAAAGCAGAATATAGTGTACTTAAAAATCAACAACAATTATCCTCACTACAGTAAGAAAGTAAATTTTGTATAACAGCCTGGTTGGTTTACAAAACCTATGTACTTATATGGACATATGAATTAAGATATTAAAAATCACAGGCTCTGGCTCAGTCAATAATATTTAAAAATTTGGACAAAAGTCAGACTAAGCAAACTCAGCTTAGCTCTACAGACATGTCACTTTATAACATGTTTTAGTCTTTGAGATACTGATCTAGAGATAGTACTTTTTTAAAAATTGATTTTACATTGTCTTATGGGTAAAATAAAGTTCCTATTTACCTGTCCTTTAGCAAAGCCACAGAGAAGTCGTGAGCAGTCATTGTTGATACTGAGGGCAGAGATGGCTCCATATTGACCTCCAACACTAGTGCTACCCAGACAGAGTCGCAAAGCTTGATTCTGATCTAAAGAAAGCAATTGGTAAAATCAAGTGAAAGAAATGAAGGTGTGAATAAACATATACTTAGTATAGGCTTGTTTTCAAACACTTTGAGGTAGCAAGTATCAAAAGAATCAAACAATGAAGTTACATTCATCTTAAAATATATTTACTGAGCATCTACTAGACACTGGGCATTGAATTAGACACTAAGAAAGCAGAAAAAAAGAATAACTACAAGGAAGCATAATACAAAATTTGCTAATAAGTTAAAAAAATTCTTCGAAAGCTCTTTGAACAAACTAATTTTCATTCTAGAATTGTATTTCTTGCTATTTTTAGGATGCAAGGTTACATGAAATACCATCTTTTAAAGTAGGTTTAAAACTTCAAAAATCAAAATTTATTAATTTAGAGTTGGCTGAAATTTACATTATATTATCCACGAAGAAAAGGTTTACCAGGCACATGAACAATATAAATAAAATCACAGGGTATGTTTAAACTGCTTAAGAAAATTCTTTTCAAGCATCAACATTTGATATGCTAAAAGCAAATAATTCAAATCTCTACTAGATTAAGTTACTTAAGGGCAAGGATTTTGCCGTAATCACCTCTGATTTCTCCAGGAGGCACTCAGGTATTATTAAACCTTATTATCTAATAATTAAATTCCTCTAGGGCTTCTCCTAGGCAATGCTTATTTTATATTATATAGAGTTCATTATTGTACCCACTTGAAAACAATGAAATAAAAAATTTAAACATAAGAAGGCATGCCTACAAAATTGAACTGTTTAAGGGGGAAAAAAACTACCATACTTACACAATCAGGAGGTCTCTTAACTCCCCCCAGCAATTCTTTGTGCTTCCCTTCACTATCTATGTGCTAATTTTTGGAGGTAAATACATCTTACTCTCACTCTTAGACTATGACCTCCCTAAGGGCTGAGATCATGAGTGAATTAACATCCCCAGAATACCTAGCCTGCTGCCTTGCACACAGAAGTCATCTGACAATCATCTGAATAGCTGCCAAATTTGCAAATCTTCCTCCTATAAAGGTAAATCTAGTTATCAGAAAGAGCCTAAAGACATTCATTCTCAAATGTAGGGAATAATACTAGTTAAGTCCTTTTGCCCATCCAAAGTGACTACTGTAAGAATATTTTTCTGTGTTCATAAGCAGGCTCAAATAGCAATCCCCACCTACCCAGGAGTTCTGACACAATTAATGGCTGTATTCTATCTAGCACATAGGAAATATTTGATGTTTTCTGAAATCATTTTAGATCTTAGCCTTCCAAGATGAATATCAGAAAAGGAATAAAATTCATAAATATACAAGGTCTGATGTATTTTAAAAGTCCTATGTTTACTCAAATGTAAAACGATTACAATTACAGATTTTTTCCTTATTTTTTCCTTACATACACTTTCCTCCCTCCTCCAGTTTAATCCAATTTATTAAAATTTCCTTTTCCCTGACTCTAAAAATGACATCACATTTTATTTTGCTTTATTAAATCGCATGCGTAAAATAGTGCTTTCCATGATTCTTATTTTGTCAGAGCCACCTTTACAGTTAGAGGATTATCCATGTACCTTACTCTGCAAATTGTCAAGATGCAGTGGTTGGGCAACAATTTTCTATATATGCTACCACTTTGGGTCATGTGAGTAGTCCAACGAATGGGCTGAAAGTAAGAGGACAAAGACAGAAATTCCACACCAGCCTCAAAAAGAAGTCCCTTTAGCTGGGGCTAACTGCCTTCTAGGAGAGTAGTGTTTGAATAGCATCCTGCTGAGATCCTTTGTAATCCCGGTTTTGAGATCCAAACTCTATACAGCTCTGATCCATAAATACTTAAGAGACACTAACTAATGCTTCCTGCTTTACCTAAGTTCATACTTTAAATTAGACTATTTGGGCTTCCCTGGTGGCACAGTGGTTAAGAATCCGCCTGCCAATGCAGGGGACACAGGTTCGAGCCCTGGTGTGGGAAGATCCCACACGCTGCAGAGCAACTAACGCTGTGCACCACAGCTACTGAGCCTGCGCTCTAGAGCCCACAAGCCACAACTACTGAGCCCACGTGCCACAAATACTGAAGCCCGCGCTCTAGAGCCCACAAGCCACAACTACTGAGCCCACGTGCCACAACTACTGAAGCCCGCATGCCTAGAGCCTGTGTTCCGCAACAAGAGAAGCCACCGCCATAAGAAGCCCGTGCACCACAACGAAGAGTAGCCCCTGCTCACCTCAACTAGAGAAAGCCCGCATGCAGCAACAAAGACCCAATGCAGCCAAAAATAAATAAAGAAATAAATCTTAAAAATTATACTATTTAAGTACTCTTATAACTCAGGGAAAGTAAGCACAGGAGAATTAAGGGGTATGACAAAATAGAGAATAAGGGTACCATTAAGAAAAAGGAAATAGAGAAAAAAAGAGGGAAGGAAAAAGACACATCTAACTTCTACATTAAAAACCCAAACCTGACTCTGCTTTCCTGACTGTGGGTCCTGTGTACTAAAAAACTAGCTAAGACAAGGACCAAATTATCAGCCTTGGTCACTCCTGAAATATGTATTAAATTTACATCCCATAGGACTATGTTAATGAAAACATTGTCAATTTTTGTCCTTAACTTTTACAATGTATTCATTATATTTATAATGTCCCTTTATAAGGTAGAGTGGCTGTGACGTAATAGACAGTACATAAAATATAGTTTAACTCCACAAAGACACTTATCAATTCTTATTGCTGTCATTATTCATTCTATATTTATGGTGCCATATTAACAAACTTGTTATACAATTTAGACTGAAATCAGAAAAGGTAGAATTTCTGTTGAAAGAAGAAAGCAGAGTCTTATTGAAGAGGTTTCTTCTACTAGAAGAACATTCTGTAGTCCAGATTTTTCTAGACAATTCTGGGGAAAGGTATTTGGTGAAGACAAACTTAAAACCTCTTCCAAATATTTAATTTCTAAAGCTACATGGAAAGAACAAAAGGACCTGGACAGAAGCAAGAAAGGTGAAAATCAGAGCTCTCCACATTCTCCTCCTCCAATGGGGCTCTTGATCTGGGCAAGAAATATGAAATGAGACTATCATTTTTCCTATAAACTTCACAGAGTTGGCATAGAGCTTAAATTTTGTAAATGCCTATGAAAAATATGAAAACTATCCAGTGGTACACATGCAAAGAATTTTTTTTTTTTAAGATTTTTTTTTTGGCCGAGTTGGGTCTTAGTTTCGGCATGCGGGATCTTCATTGAGGTGCACGGGCTCTTCTTTGTGGTGCACGGGCTTCTCTCTAGTTGTGGCGTGCGGGTTTTCTCTTTTCTAGTTGTGGCGCACAGGCTCCAGGGCTCATGGGCTCTGCTGTTTGCGGCACGCGGGCTCTAGTTGAGGCGCTCGAGCTCAGTAGTTGTGGCGCGCGGGCTTAGTTGCCCCGCGGCATGTGGAATCTTAGTTCCCTGACCAGGGATTGAGCCCATGTCCCCTGCATTGTAAGGTGGATTCTTTATCACTGGTCCACCAAGGAAGTCCTACGAAGAATTATTATTAATGGTAATAAATAGCTTACCAATTAATTAAGAGAACTCGAAGCCCAGATACCACAAAAAGCACATCCATTTGGTAGTGCAATGAATTATATCTATTTCTTTATTAGTATACCTTTCGCAGTACACTTTACTTAGGGTAGATCTCAGCATATTCTAGGCTTAAGAGTAATGTGCTAAGTAGCAAAGAAAAGCCATAAATAACATATAAAGTCTATAATAGCCATAAAATCTAAATTTGTACATACTTCAAGAATTTCTGCTCTCTCTCCATATACCAAAATTAACCTAATCCTCTATTTCTTCACCCCTAATTTGTTTTAACTACATCCCAAAGACCATCAAAGAAGGAAATACCTAGATCCTAGAAAGAATCAAAATCTAATTATGTGTGTAAAGCTCTACTTTTATTGCCAGTATTCACCATTCTTCAATACTACTCCTTTGTGCATTATTAAAATATTCTCTAAGACCAAAGGAGAAGAAAAGAGTTATTAGGAAACATTTTTCATCAATGATCATAAAACAGCAGAAGCACTTTACCTGACCGCCATCTAACAAACACATAGAATTAAAGTTCTCCATTCCCTCTATAAAACTTACTGACTAAAGCCCATGATACACTGACTCCCCACAGCTAACTGGCTATTTTCTAGAACTCAGATGCTTACAAAAAGTCAGTTATGTTCATTTCCAAACCTGTTCATGCCACTGTAATATTACTGTATTTTAAAAATGTAATTAAACAATATTGTCAACTGATGAAATACAGTGGAAAAGAAAGAGCTGTTGTTTCTATGAAAGCTAAATGAATGTTTTAGAAAAACTTGGTAAAGATGAGTTGCTTTAAATTAACTGTCATGAAGTAAGGTATGGACAAGATAACTGCGGAAAACTGAAAAGAAGTTTTATGAAAATCTAAAATTTTGCACACCTCGACTGATTCACAGGTGCCTAAGCTTTTACCTCTTTTTTTAATTAAAAGTATGAATTTTGCATGACCCATCACTGATGCAGCTTATGCCAAAAAAGATGCTGCAGACGTCCAACTGGCAGATACAAACTCAAAGAAACAGTTTTGGTCTATGCCAAAAGATTAAGATCAATATTCACTGATATATTTTCATTTAAAATAAAACATTGAAGGTATGCATATATTTATAATTTTTAACAATTCCCTACTTTAATTTCAAAACTTTTCAATAAGCATTTCATAAGAGGACATCGACTGTAACTAGTAACATTCTTTTTCAACATTAAAAAGGTCAAAAGAAAAAGAGTCACTCATGCAAACCAAAATTACTATACCTTTTCCTTTGAATCCATGGAGAAAAGATCAAAAAAAAGAGAAAAGCAAGAAATCAGTTCAAAAGTTCAGAGAAAAGACAGGTAAATTTTCAAGAGTATAAGTGATAAACTTCAGTTATCTGTGGGAATGATACTAAATGTGATTAAATGATCCATCTAGGATTTATATTTAGGTATTGGTATGGAAATAAAGAAAATGCATAATATCCAAATTTTAGCAGAGTAAATCCAAGTCCATTAAGTTTGATAAAAACAAAAACAATTTCCAAAAGATAATCTACTAAAGTATACTAACAACCCCAAAAATGGAAAACTAAGGGCCTTAGGATAGGGAGATATCTTTATTAAGATTCAAATTTTTGAGATCCTATGTTTAGATAAGAACCAAGATACATAATAAATACCATATACCTATAATTCCATAAGAATAGGCAATTTACATGACGTTTAAGAAGCTTATAATGATTACTATTTTAATGACCCAGGCCTCTATTCCAAAGAGAATCTAATGGTACTTAAACAAGTACAGTTCTGCACTTTTTCCTATGATCAAAAAGGATGTTTAAAAGATCAGATTTAACCCAGACCTCTAATCTAGATACTTCATAGTATTATTACTCTGCCATTTTTTTCCTGGCTTTCAAGCAAATTTTAACCCATTTGTTAAAATTCATTGTCCAAATATCTGATTCCCACAAAAATGAGTAAAATTTATTAACTGCATGATTAAAAATCCAAAGCATAACTAGAATATTATGATCCTTTCTCAAAATGTTCATTATGGCATACCTCCTTTTTCATGAGACTGTAATGAAAGATTATTATTTCATCAAATCTACAAGAAAGTTGCTGGGGTCTAAAAAAATTAGAAAGCAGGCCCAAGGAAATTAAGAAGACAGTAATGAAAGACAATAAACTCTTCTTCTCCTCTGTTAGTTTTTATTTTAAAAGACTTCATTTTATTTTTTTTTTGCGGTACACGGGCCTCTCACTATTGTGGCCTCTCCCGTTGCAGAGCACAGGCTCCGGAAGCACAGGTTCAACGGCCACGGCTCACAGGCCCAGCCGCTCCGCGGCATGTGGGATCTTCCTGGACTGGGGCACGAACCCGTGTCCCCTGCATCGGCAGGTGGACTCTCAACCACTGCGCCACCAGGGAAGCCCTAAAAGACTTCATTTTAATTTGTTGCAGTAAGCTCTGCATGGATTTGATTATAAGCAGGCACATATTCTTATAACCTTGCGGTAAGGAAGGGATATTAAAGCAGATAGAGTTGAAGAAAAGTGAGTACTGGTAAGTGGGAACAAAAATAAACATGTATTCTGCTGACAGATAAACACGTACATTATATTTTATCCTCATTCACCTTAGTTCTTCCATTCTTTCCTTTATATATCTTGCAATTTGCCTCCTTTTCTCTCAGAACTGGAGAACTGCTTGGAAGTGTGGAAATGTATTGATCTTCGGATTCAGTATTCCTTGATTCTGAATTTTGCTCTGTACATGTCACTTAACCTCTCTGGTTCTCAATCACCTCATATGTAAATAAGGGGATTGAACTAAAAGTCCTTTGAAGATCCTTTCCCAGAATTCTATCAATCTGATACCAACTATGCCCTCATAGGAAAACAAGCATTCTTACACATGATAGGAGAGCAAGCTGGTAAAACTTTCTAGAAGGCAATTAGGCAGTATACATCAGAAGTGCTTAAAATGTTCATACCCTGACCTACACAAGCCCACTTTTAGTAATTTGTCCTGAGGAAGTAATCATGTGCACAAAAATGCAGTTACAAAGATGTTCATCACTCTACTTTTTGGTTAGAAACAACCTAAATGTCTTATAGTAGGAAATGATTAAGTAAAACGTGGCCATTAAAAATGATGTTACACAGAAACAGACTCACAGACATAGAAAACAAACTTACGGTTACCAAAGGAGAGGGGGAGGGGTAAATTAGAAGTTTGGGATTAGCAGATACAAACCACCATATATAAAATAGATAAACAACAAGGTTCTACTGTATAGCATAGGGAACCATATTCAATATCCTGTAATAAACCATAATGGAAAAGAATATGAAAAAGAATATATATATATATAAACTGAATCACTTTGATGTACACCAGAAACACAATACTGTAAATCGATCATACTTCAATTTAAAAAAAAAAAGCTAATAACTTAATACAGAAAAAAATTATGTTACAGATGACTAATAATCACATGGAAAGATGTTCATTATAATGAAAATGCAGGTTACAAATTAACATGATCCCATTTGGGGGTGTGTACATATATATACACACATGTACAGGAAAAAAGATTAGAAGGTCATACAGAAATGTTAGGAATTATTCCTGGATGGCAGAATTTGGTGTATCTTCAAACTTGTGCTCATCTAAATTTTTTATTATGAACACATATTATGGAATAAGAAAAAATTATTGTTTAAAGAATCAATTCTAAAGTTCTCTCAAGAGAATTATATTTTTGTTTCCATTCTTCTCATCCCCAGACAATAAAACTTTATTATTTATACCAATCGCCTTTGAAAAGACTAGGTGTTAAAAACATAGATAAATAAGGCTTTTGGCATAATGGAAAATTTATAAATAGGAAGTCAAATTGTTCAAAAACAAGGGAAAATAATTAGTTATTCACTCATATGATAAATAAAAATGCAAGGCCCACACAGATCAAACTGTGGTTCTGCTATTAAGGTCTTTCCAGGTAATTCTTATACAATATCCTGTAGAGTCCTTACTAAAATACAGTGTCATCAGGAATTCCATTTAAGAAAGTTGCAAAGGACTTAAGATCCATAGAGAACACTAAAAATGACAGGAAAATATTATCTAGTAGTTTTTAAGTAAACAGAACAAAATGTTCTGCTCATAGTATTGAATGCAAAAGCAAAGAAAGATTAAAACTAGGTTTATTTAGTCTCACGTAGGAAAAAAAAATGAGAAAATACTTAGGACTATCACCTACCATACAAATAAAACTAGCTAAGTTCTCTTCTCAACCAAAAAAAGAAAGTGATTATGGGCTAACGTTTTTTCAGTTTAGAGGGATTTACAATGTAAATGAAAAAAACTTACTGTCAGTAAGAGTTACTGAAAATTTCTGAGAAAGCCTGGGAATCTCTTTCCCTGAAGATCTTTTCAAATACCTACTACTCAGATATGATTTAGAATAAAACATTAGCACCACCACAAACCAGAGGCAGACAAAATGACAACCTCTCAACTTTATATCCCTTTTGTCTAGGTCTGCAGAGAGTCAAAAGATATGATATGATAGCTTATAAAATTCATAAAGAAGAAAATAAACTTGCAATGAGCAACAAAATGAAGCTGAGTCAAGTAATTTTTAACTACTTTTCAAATTTTTCTGGCTTTTTTCAAAAAAATAAAGTTTACTATATAAACTGTGATTAAAAGATATTATTTAAAAAACCCAAATACTTAACATTTAAAATAAGGAAAGTAGTTAGAAAATTTACCAAATATTAAAGCCAATCCATGAGATGTACCCACTGCTATCAGACTCGACACTGCCTGAGAACAAAAGAGAAGATTACATTTTAAGACATTACAAGGATCTTGAAATAATCAGAATTGAATTTGCTGGTTTTCTTTCCTCTAAGCACCAGATAACATACCAACTATTATAAATAAGGAAAATTTCATCTAGGAGGCAAAACAGGAAATGAAACTCAGTACATCTTATTTCTGGGAATCCCTCTAAATTTACTCTAAGGGTAACAATATTAAAATATCATATGTTCAACATTATAGGCAAAAAAATGCCACTTAACTTCCTCTAAAGCAATTTTTTGAAAAACTCAGGGGTCCACACAAAGTAAGAGGCACTTATGCTCCCCAACCAAGAGCCTCCTATGAGGTGTGGGAAAGGGACAAGAAAGCCCTTCTCCAGCTTATTCACAGGAGCCAAAAGGCAAGAGAAATACTCAAAACCCAGCCCACTTCCTCACCAATTGACTATCTAATAAGAAAGCTACAGGAGGCAGCTGGAAATAGTTGAAAATAGAAAAGAGGGCACTAGTGTGCTTTCAATATCCCCCAGTTCTCTATAATCACTCCACAGATTTACTATTTGGCAGGCTTGGCAATGGAGTTAGTTCAGAGCTGTTAAGTGTACTATTTACCACAAAGTGATTTTACCAAACACTGTTTTCCACTCCCTAGAACCAAAGCGAGGCCAAGTCACAGAAGGAGCAAATATACTTGGGCAGGGTAGTACCACATACAAATAAACTGGGAAAAGGCTAATCATTATTTTTCTTAAGAAACAAAACAAAAAAAGAAAACTGAAAAGTAACAATACACTAGAAAGAATGAGAACATTCAACACGGACAAATTTTAAACCTGATTACTGGCAGTAAATGACATGAATTAATTATCACAAAATTTATGTAATAACTTTGAATATCGGAAGAATAAATCTAAGAATACCTGATCAAATAGAAAGCTTACCTTTAAAGGATTATTTAAAGTATACTTACAATTGCTGTAGGCAAGCCAGCATCTACTTTGTCCTAAATAAAATTTAAAGAAAAAGTATTTGAAAAGACATTCCCATTTTTAAGCAGAAAATGGTACAAGGCCCTCTCTTTACATATACAATTCAGACAAGAGGTAGAACCATCATTTCTGCCCCCCAAATAAGAGAAACTACAAAAGTTGTATATACCAACAAAATATAAAGAGCACAAGAATAGATCATTTTCTTTTACTGCTTCAGGAAGGGTACTGATTATAAATGAAAATGTAAAGGAAAAGAGAGAGGAAAGAGATTCTATTTTCAATAATGTGAATAAACTATAAGTACTATGGATCACAATGGTAAGAGTACATAAAGACTTTAAAAACGGAAACATTCTTCCTCTAAGTAGGAGCTTCCTACCCAGCAGATTATAAAATAACCCCTAAATAAAAACCATCAGCCATAAAAAGAAACGAAATTGAGTTATCTGTAGTGAGGTGGATGGACCTGCAGTCTGTCATACAGAGTGAAGTCAGAAAGAGAAAAACAAATACCGTATGCTAACACATATATATGGAATCTAAAAGAAAAAAAAATGGTTCTGATGAACCTAGGGGCAGGACAGGAATAAAGACGCAGACGTAAAGAATGGACTTGAGGACGGGGGGAGGGGGAAGGGTAAGCTGGGATGAAGTGAGAGAGTGGCATGGACATATATACACTACCAAACGTAAAATAGATAGCTAGTGGGAAGCAGCCGCACAGCACAGGGAGATCAGCTCAGTGCTTTGTGACCACCTAGAGGGGTGGGATAGGGAGGGTGGGAGGGAGACGCAAGAGGGAGGAGATATGGGGAGACATGTATACGTATAGCTGATTCACTTTGCTATACAGCAGAAACTAACACACCATTGTAAAGCAATTATACACCAATAAAGATGTTAAAAAAATTAAAAAATGAAAGGCAAAAATAAATAAAATAATTTTAAAAATAAAAATAAATAAATAAAAGCCAGAGCAGGGTATATTCAGTCAGAATAAGAAAATCAAAACTTAAGTGCTAGTGCCAGCTCTTTACCAGTGACTATGTGACCTCGGCACAGCCACCTAACCCTTCTGAGTATTAGTCCCCTTACCTACCTGTTTGCGGAAAAGGTAAACACTGCCCTAGCTACCACCATGAGTTGTCCTGAGGATCAAATTAAATGTAAAGTATCCTATAAATGTAAGGGTGTCTACTAATATTTGGTACTTTTGTAGCTTTAAATAATAACAAGGGCTTTCAGTGACTAGAACTGTAGTAGCAAAGAGCTTTCAAATGCATTTGTCACATTATTTGATACTCAAACCAGGAGAGATGGATCAAACAAGTAGTATTATTCTGATTTTCCAGATTAAGAAAACAGATTGGGCTTCCCTGGTGGCGCAGTGGTTGAGAGTCCGCCTGCCGATGCAGGGGATACGGGTTCGTGCCCCGGTCTGGGAAGATCCCACATGCCGCGGAGAGGCTGGGCCCGTGAGCCATGGCCGCTGGGCCTGTGCGTCCGGAGCCTGTGCTCCGCAATGGGGGAGGCCACAACAGTGAGAGGCCCGCGTACAGCAAAAAAAAAAAAAAAAAAAAGAAAACAGATTAAGATTCTTAAGATTCAGATTAAGTTTCAAAGAGCTTAAATTGACTCACCCACAATTATTCAGGAAGTGGTAGACTATGTCTAAAATTCAGGGTTTCCATTCCCAGACCAGGCTCTTTGGATCACTTCTGTATTTCTTTTCTGTCTGTCCCTGTCAATGTGCTCAATTCATTATTATAATCTCTCAGAAGGCAGAATCTATTACATCCAACTTTACAGAGCTTCCCAGGAACTAACCTAAAAAACTTACACCAGGGCATGGAACTCTGAGGAAGAACAATCACCAACGCTGCTATGTACAACGTTCTGGATAGTAGGATATACTCAACTTTGTGTGGATGTGTGTGTGTAAAGGATGCCTAACATAATGCTGAACAATAAAGAAACATGCAACAAATGTTTGATAAATGATTGATTTGTGTCCTGGACAGGGAAAAAGAATGAGCCAGCAGATGAAGAACATAAACTATATTCAAACTGGAACCTGAAAAATGCAATTGGAAGTCAGCTAACTTTCAAAGCTAAAACCCACAGATGTGGGAAGCAATTTAGAGGATGTATGAATAGAATTTTAGTGCTGGTGTTACGGCATCTAAGGATAGTGATTCTCAAAAGCCACGGTGCATTAGAATCACCTGGGATACCCGTTAAAATGCAAATCCCTAGCTACACTTCTAGAACTAGATTCCAATTCAGGAGGTCTGGGATGGTGCCCAGGAATCTGTATTTTCATAAGTACCCTAGGAGATTCTTATACAATGGACACATTTTGCAAAAACACTATGCTAAGGTACGCCCGTTATCTTAAGTGATCATAAAATGATAAATATCCTTTAAAATTAATTTGAATCAATTTTTTAACATCTTTATTGGAGTATAATTGCTTTACAATGGTGTGTTAGTTTCTGCTTTATAACAAAGTGAATCATCTATACATATACATATATCCCCATATCTCTTCCCTCTTGCGTCTCCCTCCCACCCTCCCTATCCCACCCCTCTAGGTGGTCACAAAGCACCAAGCTGATCTCCCTGTGCCATGCGGCTGCTTCCCACTAGCTATCTATTTTACCTTTGGTAGCGTATTTTAAATATAGTCACATGTCACATTACTTTGAGGAGGATTCCAAAATTAAACAATGAGGTTCACAACTCCAAAAGTTTCATCTCTCCTAAGTGTTCTCCAGGCACAGACTACAAGGCCATGATGATCAATGCCCTAGGCAGCCCTAAACAACATCACTATCCACATGGCTGAAAGCATTACTGAACAGCTATTCAGGAGAGATACCCCAAAATATAACTAGCTTTACATGTTAATAAACCAACCATCACAGAAAAGCATACAATTTAAATTGAGCTGGTAATACAAAATTAGGAAAGCAGAGTATGAAGACTGTCACAAGAAAAGCAGTTTTCATTTTAACATACCAAAGGAGCTCAGCCATGGCAATGAAATAAGAACAGAATGCAAACACTCTGGGATTTATTACAATTTTTCCCTCCTCTTCAAGAGAAAGGAGAAACCCTTTTAAATAACAGATTTATCTAATCATTGTTCAATGTCTGAGTTTTAGTTCAGTCTCCATTATTCAAAATATTTTTAAAACTGCACAGGTGGGTCAAATGACTGTTCTGGTTCATCTTGATTTTGAAAGGAATGAATTTCATCACCTACATCAGGATTAAATTCAGAAAACGTCATGGAAATGTAATCCTCAACAGGTGGTTCCCATTCTAGCAAATATGAGCTACTCTCCACCTACAAGAGAAAGGACAATTGCCCAGGTTTCCTCCATTGCTTGACTATCTCTCTATTTAAATTGACTTCATGATATATGAGCTGGGTCAGGGTATACCAACTGCCCGCAGAGAACACTTTTTCTTTCTTTCTTTTTTATTGTTTCTTTGGGGGGTTTTTGGTTGTTGTTTTTTGGGGGGGGTTTGTGTGTGTTTTTTGTGTTTGGTTCGGTTTCTGCAATAAGAGTTTTCTCTAATAAACCTGAAGATTACAATGTGGTTATGGTGTCATGATGCCACTTCTGTATCAATCTCTTACCCTTGTGAAAAATCAAAACTTTGTCCAAACTGAATATGCAAAATACCAATTAAACTCCAGGAAAAGAACATAAAAACATATCAAAGTTCCTGGGGTATGAATCTGTCATCATCATCATTATTATTACTATTATTATTTACAGAATCTATATACTGAATTCAGAAAACCAAAACTGAAAGACTGCATAAAACTACAGGCCTTGAGGCCAAAGGAAAATTTGATAAAACATACCCGAATCAGCATCTATTGTCTTGATGGACTATTAAATATTTCTGCACTTAACACAGTACTCTAAATCATTTCCAAAAAAGACACAGATATTCTGTTCCAGCTATTATACACTGGCCACATTCACCAATACCACCCTCATTTCACAACAAAGAAGCAGTAGACTTATGGGGTTTCCCTGGTGGCACAGTGGTTGAGAGCCCGCCTGCCGATGCAGGGGACATGGGTTCGTGCCCTGGTCTGGGAAGATCCCACATGCCGCAGAGCAGCTGGGCCCGTGAGCCATGGCCGCTGGGCCTGCACGTCTGGAGCCTGTGCTCCGCAACGGGAGAGGCCACAACAGTGAGAGGCCCACATACCGCAAAAAAAAAAAAAAAGAAAAAAGAAGCACTAGACTTGGGAGCCAAAAACCCCAATTTTGAGTAACTGCTCTGCTATCTCCTAACCCAATGATGTAAGACAAGTTAATGTCACCTCTCTGAGCCTGTCTTCTCATTTGTAAAATAGGATATGGCTTTCCCTACTTTCAAAGTTGTTAAGAGTATATGAAATAAGGTACATGAAAAGACTTGTGAATTATAAAAAAATCACTCAGTTGCAAAAGATTCTGATCAATCATTTCTCCATATGAAAAGACTAAAAAAACAAGCACTCTACCTCAACCAAATACACAAGACGGCAACTAAACTGAAAAGGAATTTAAAGAAAAAGCAGATAGTGTTTCTTTTAGGCTTGCTGCCATATTTCATTTAGGCACACCCGAGACTCTGGGCAGACCTTTATTTCATGGCTGCACTAATTTCTATGTCAAGATGTGTAGCTATGTCTTATGAGTCAAAAATAATCACACAAAACCCATGAAAGCCAGATTCTATTTTTCTTAAGCCTCGGGCCAAGAGAAGTGCTGTGCTTTTTTTTATGCTCATTCCTACTTCATTATGCCATTGCAGGTTATAAAGCTGGGGGAAGAAAACAAAATACTTACAGCTGCAGACACTATTTGGGCAGAAATTCCCTTCAAAAGTGAATGTCGCATAACTGATCCATGGAGTGAAAAAGAATCAGGTAATTTCTTCTTTCTTAAAAAGAAAAAAAAAGGAAAATGTTTAAGAATTGGAAAAAAAATTGAAGAGGCAGGGTCTGTAAAACTTTGAAAGAAGAAAAAATAAAAACAAGAAAAGCATAAAAGACTGTATTACTTTGTTAGCTCTGGTTTGCAAAGAGGTATAAAATCTAACAGTCTCACGTTAAAATGTACTGAATCCACCCTGAACCTCAAAGAAGCACAAGCAGGAAAATGAATAAAGCCACCATTTCTTTTTCACTGATTCAACCTGTTCCTTGCCCACCTTAAGAAATAAGCAAGAGGTTCTGCTACTCATCAGAAGGTTGCCTACAGAGCACCCCTGCTCACATGTCTACATTATCTCTACCTGCCTTCCACCTTTGCCACCTTTCTTGCCCTCCTGTTGTCTGTAACGACCCTCTCATTCTCCAACCAACTGCCTCAAATTCCCTACTCATTACTTATTCTCTGATGCTCCTTTCACTTAACCTACTCATCACTGTACAAAAAATAATTTAACTTTTAACCAAACATTGAACACCTACTCTATGTGACTAAACGTATGTTCTGGGAATACAAAAATAAGAAGGTCAAAGTTCCTACTCTCAAGGACCTCATATCCTAGCTAGAGGGACTAATGAGTAATTCACTCTTAAATTAAAGGATAAATGTTAGAAAAGAAAAATAAATAAAGCACTATAGAAACGAAATGAAGAGTTTAATCCTGTTTATTAGGGAGCTATTAGGGACAGCTATAGAAAAGAAAAGGCATCTAAGCTGGCCCTGATAGATAACTAGGAGTCTGTCAGACAACAAAAAAGCACAAGCAAAAATATGAAGATGTGGGGCTTCCCTGGTGGCGCAGTGGTTGAGAGTCTGCCTGCCGATGCAGGGGACACAGGTTCGTGCTCCGGTCCGGGAAGATCCCACATGCCGCAGAGTGGCTGGGCCCATGAGCCATGGCCGCTGAGCCTGCGTGTCCGGAGCCTGTGCTCCGCAACAGGAGAGGCCACAACAGTGAGAGGCCCGCGTACCACAAAAAAAAAAAAAAAAATTGAATTTGTAATGGTGCACAGTGTGTGGGGAATGTGAGTACACAAAAGGCATGGACCAGGAGGACAGGAGAGGGAGTGCTCAGAGATTATGTCAAAATGGTAAGCAGGGTTCAGACAGATGCCATGCAAAGCAGTTCTGACATTCTATGTAGGCAAAAAGAAGACACCACAGCTTTTAAGCAGGTAGTGACCAAATCGTCCAAAACATTTATGTTATAATGGTTCCATACAAATTTTAGGATTGTTTTTTCTGTGAAAAATGTTATTGAGATTTTGATAGGGATTGCACTGAATCTATACATGGCTGTGGGTAGTATGAACATTTTAATTAATCCATGAACATGGGATATCTTTCCATTTGTGTTTTTAATTTCATTCATCAATTCTTATAATTTCTGTGTACAGCTCTTTCACCTCCTCGTTCCTAAACTTATTCCTAAGTATTTTATTGCTTTTGATGCCACTGTAAATGAGATTTTTATTACTTTTTTATATATTTCATTGTTAGTTTATAGAAACACAACTGATCCAAATCAGTCAAAGTAACCTTGAGAAAGAAGACCAAAGCTGGAGGCATCACACTTCCTGATTTCAAACTCTATTTCAAGCTACAGTAATCAAAACAGGATGGTACTGGTATTAAAAAAGACACATAGATCAACGAACAAAATAGAGAGCCCAGAAATAACCACTTGCATATATTGTCAACTAATATTTGACAAAGCAGCCAAGAACACTCAATGAGGAAAGAATATTCTCTCCAATAAATGGTGCTAGGAAAACTGGGTAATCACATGCAGAAGAATGAAACTGTACCCCTACCTTATACCACTCACAAAGATTAAACAGATTAAATACTTAAACATAAGACCTGAAACCACAAAACTCTTAGAAAAAAACAAAGGGAAAAACCTCCTTGACAGTGGTACTGGCAGCAATTTTTTGGTTATGTATGAAACCAAAAACACAAGCAACAAAAGCAGATATACATATAATATATATAAATATATATAAATGGGACTACCTCAAACTAAAAGGCTTCTGCACAGCTAAAGAAACAATCAAAAAATGAAAAGGCAACCTATGGAATAGGAAAAAATATCTGCAAACCATTAACCCCATAAGGGGTGAATAACCAAAATATATAAACAACTCTTATAACTCAAGAGCAAAAAACAATCTGAGTAAAAAAATGCACAGAGGACCTAAATAGGCATTTTTCCAAGGAACACATACAGATGGCCAACAGGTACATGAAAAGGTGCTCAACATCACTAAGCATCAGGGAAAACCACAATGAGATATCATCTCATATCCATTAGTATGGCTATTATCAAAAAAACAAAAGATAAGCATTTGTGAGGATGCAGGGAAAAAGGAATCCCCAGACACTGTTGGTGGGAATGTAAATTGGTGCAGTCACTATGGAAAACAGCATGGAGGTCCCTCAAAAAATTAAAACTAGAACTACCATGTGATCCAGCAATCCCACTTCTGGGCTGTATATTCAAAGGAAACAAAATCACTATCTCAAAGAGATATCTGCACTCTTATGTTCATTGCAGCATTATTCAAAATAGCCAAGATACAGAAACAACCTAAGTTAAATGTCCATCTACAGATGAATGGATACAGATGTGTATGCACATACATACACACACACACACAAAAAAATGGAATATTATTCAGCCATGAGAAAGAAGGAAATCCTGCCATTTGTGACAACACTGATGGACATTGAGGGATTATGCTACTAGAAATAAGTCAGACAGAGCAGGACAAATACTGTATGATCTCACTTATAGTAGAATTTTAAAAAGCCAAACTCACAGAAAAAGAGACTAAAATAGTGACATCCAGGGGCAGGGGGAAATACAGAGATGCTGGTCAAAGGGTATAAACTTCCAGTTTTAATATGAGTAAGTTCTGGGGATCTAATATACAGCATGGTGACTATAACAACACTGTGTTATATACTTCAAAGTTGCTAAGAGAGTAGATCTTAGATGTTCTCACTGCCAAAAAAAAAACAGGCTAATTATGTGAGGTGATAAGTAACCCTTCTGTGGTAATCATTTCACAATATATACATATATCAAAGAATCACACAGAGGGCAGACAGCAGAAGCAAGAAGAATTACAATACTGCAGCCTGTGGAACAAAAACCACATTCACAGAAAGACAGACAAGATGAAAAGGCAGAGGGCTACATACCAGATGAAGGAACAAGATAAAACCCCAGAAAAACAACTAAATGAAGTGGAGATAGGCAACCTTATAGAAAAAGAATTCAGAATAATGATAGTGAAGATGATCCAGGACCTCGGAAAAAGAATGGAGGCAAAGATCGAGAAGATGCAAGAAATGTTTAACAAAGACCTAGAAGAATTAAAGAACAAAAAAACAGAGATGGCTTTTCCGGTCAGCGGCCTGAGGTGACCTCTAAAAATGGTTCGCTATTCACTTGACCCAGAAAATCCCACAAAATCATGCAAGTCGAGAGGTTCAAATCTTCGTGTTCACTTTAAGAACACTCGTGAAACAGCCCAGGCCATTAAGGGTATGCATATCCGAAAAGCCACCAAGTATCTGAAGGATGTCACTTTAAAGAAGCAGTGTGTGCCATTCCGTCGTTACAATGGTGGAGTTGGTAGGTGTGCCCAGGCCAAACAGTGGGGCTGGACGCAGGGTCGGTGGCCCAAAAAGAGTGCTGAATTTTTACTGCACATGCTCAAAAATGCAGAGAGTAATGCTGAACTTAAGGGCTTGGATGTAGATTCTCTGGTCATTGAGCATATCCAGGTGAACAAAGCCCCCAAGATGAGGCGCAGGACTTATAGAGCTCATGGTCGGATCAACCCATACATGAGCTCTCCGTGCCACATTGAGATGATCCTTACTGAAAAAGAACAGATTGTTCCTAAACCAGAAGAGGAGGTTGCCCAGAAGAAAAAGATATCCCAGAAGAAATTGAAGAAACAAAAACTTATGGCCCGGGAATAAATGCTGCAAAAAATAAATGCAAATAAAAGTAAAAAAAAAAAAAAAAAAAAAAAAAAAAAAAAAAAAAAACAGAGATGAACAATACAACAACTGAAATGAAAACTACACTAGAAGGAATCAATAGCAGAATAACTGAGGCAGAAGAACAGATAAGCGACCTCGAAGACAGAATGGTAGAACTCACCGCTGTGGAACAGAATAAAGAAAAAAGAATGAAAAGAAATGAAGACAGCCTAAGAGACCTCTGGGACACCATTAAATGCAACAACATTCGCATTATAGGGGTCCCAGAAGGAGAAGAGAGAGAGAAAGGACCAGAGAAAGTATTTGAAGAGATTATAGTCGAAAACTTCCCTAACATGGGAAAGGAAATGGCCACCCAAGTCCAGGAAGCGCAGAGAGTCCCATACAGGATAAACCCAAGGAGAAAAATGCCGAGACACATAGTAATCAAATTGGCAAAAATTAAGGACAAAAAAAATTATTAAAAGCAGCAAGGGAAAAATGACAAATAACATACAAGGGAACCCCCATAAGGTTAACAGCTGATTTCACAGCAGAAAATCTACAAACTAGAAAGGAGTGGCATGATATACCTAAAGTGATGAAAGGGAAGAACCTAAAACCAATATTACTCTACCCGGCAAGGATCTCATTCAGATTCGATGGAGAAATCAAAAGTTTTACAGACAACCAAAAGCTAAGAGAATTCAGCACCACCAAACCAGCTCTACATCAAATGCTAAAGGAAGTTCTCTAAGTGGGAAACACAAGAGAAGAAAAGGACCTACAATAACAAACCCAAAACAATTAAGAAAATGGTCATAGGAACGTACATACTGATAATTACCTTAAACGTGAATGGATTAAATGCTCCAACCAAAAGACACAGGCTTGCTGAATAGATACAAAAACCAGACCCATATATATACTGTCTACAAGAGACCCACTTCAGACGCAGGGACACATTCAGACTGAAAGTGAGGGGATAGAAAAAGATATTTCATGCAAATGGAAATCAAAAGAAACCTGGAGTAGCAATACTCATATCAGATAAAATAGACTTTAAAATAAAGAATGTTACAAGAGACAAGGAAGGACACTACATAACGATCAGGGGATCAATCCAAGAAGAAGATATAACAATTATAAATATATATGCACCCAACATAGGAGCACCTCAATACATAAGGCAACTGCTAACAGCTATAAAAGAGGAAATCGACAGTAACACAATAACAGTGGGGGACTTTAACACCTCACTTACACCAATGGACAGATCATCCAAAATGAAAATAAATAAGGAAACAGAAGCTTTAAATGACACAAGAGTCCAGATAGATTTAATTGATATTTACAGGACATTCCATCCAAAAACAGCAGATTACACTTTCTTCTCAAGTGCGCACAAAACATTCTACAGGATAGATCACATCTTGAGTCACAAATCAAGCCTCAGTGAATTTAAGAAAATTGAAATCATATCAAGCATCTTTTCTGACCACAACGTTATGAGATTAGAAATGAATTACCTGGAAAAAAATGTAAAAAACACAAACACATGGAGGCTAAACAATACATTACTAAATAACCAAGAGATCACTGAAGAAACCAAAGAGAAAAATCAAAAAACACCTAGAGACAAATGACAATGAAAACATGATGATCCAAAACCTATGGGATGCAGCAAAAGCAGTTCTAAGAGGGAAGTGTATAGCTATACAAGCCTACCTCAAGAAACAAGAAAAGTCTCAAATAAACAATCTAACCTTACACCTAAAGGAACTAGAGAAAGAAGAACAAACAAAACCCAAAGTTAGCAGAAGGAAAGAAATCATACAAATCAGAGCAGAAGTAAATGAAATAGAAACAAAGAAAACAATAGCAAAGATCAATAACACTAAAAGCTGGTTCTTTGAGAAGATAAACAAAATTGATAAACCATTAGCCAGACTCATCAAGAAAAAGAGGGAGAGGACTCAAATCAATAAAATTAGAAATGAAAAAGGAGAAGTTACAGATACCGCAGAAATACAAAGCATCCTAAGAGACTACTACAAGCAACTCTAGGCCAATAAAATGGACAACCTGGAAGAAATGGACAAATTCTCAGAAAGGTATAACGTTCCAAGACTGAACCAGGAAAAAACATAAAATATGAACAGACCAATCACAAGTAATGAAATTGAAACTGTGATTAAAAATCTTCCAACAAACAGAAGTCCAGGATCAGATGTCTTCACAGGTGAATTCTATCAAACATTTAGAGAAGAGCTAACACCCATCCTTCTCAAACTCTTCCAAAAAATTGCAGAGGAAGGAACACTCCCAAACTCATTCTATGAGGCCACCATCACCCTGATACCAAAACCAGACAAAGATACTACAAAAAAAGAAAATTACAGACCAATGTCACTGATGAATATAGATGCAAAAATCTTCAACAAAATACTAGCAAAGATAATCCAACAACATATTAAAAGGATCATACACCATGATCAAGTGGGATTTATCCCAGGGATGCAAGGATTCTTCAATATATGCAAATCAATCAATGTGATACACCATATTAACATATTGAAGAATAAAAACCAAATGATCATCTCAATGGATGTAGAAAAAGCTTATGACAAAATTCAACACCAATTTATGATAAAAACTCTCCAGAAAGTGGGCATAGGGGGAACCTACCTCAACATAATAAAGGCCATATATGACAAACCCACAGCGAACGTCATTCTTAATGGTGAAAAACTGAAAGCATTTCCTCTAAGATCAGGAACAAGACAAGGATGTCCACTCTCGCCACTATTATTCAACATAGTTTTGGAAGTCCTGGCCACCACAATCAGAGAATAAAAAGAAATAAAAGGAATACAAATTGAAAAGAAGATGTTAAACTGTCACTGTTTGCAGATGGCATGATACTATACATAGAGAATCCTAAAGATGCCACCAGAAAACTACTAGAGCTAATCAATGAATTTGGTAAAGTTGCAGGATACAAAATTGATGCACAGAAATCTCTTGCATTTCTACACACTAATGATGAAAAATCTGAAAGAGAAATTAAGGAAGCACGCCCATTTACCATTACAACAGAAAGAATAAAACACCTAGGAATAAACCTACCTAAGGAGGCAAAAGAGCTGTATGCAGAAAAGTATAAGACAGTGATTAAAGAAATTAAAGATGATACTAACAGATGGAGAGATATACCATGTTCTTGGATTGGAAGAATCAATACTGTGAAAATGACTGTACTACCCAAAGCAATCTACAGATTCAATGCAATCCCTATCAAATTACCAATGCCATATTTTACAGAACTAGAACAAAACATCTTAAATTTGTATGGAGACACAAAAGACCCCAAATAGCCAAAGCAGTCTTCAGGGGAAAAAACGGAGCTGAAGAAATCAGACTCGCTGACTTCAGACTATACTACAAAGCTACAGTAATCAAGACAATATGTTACTGACGCAAAAACAGAAACATAGATCCATGGAACAAGATAGAAAGCCCAGAGATAAACCCACACACCTACGGTCAACTAATCTATGACAAAGGAGGCAAGGATATACAATGGAGAAAAGACAGTCTCTTCAATAAGTGGTGCTGGGAAAACTGGACAGCTACATGTAAAAGTATGAAATTAGAACACTCCCTAACACCACACACAAAAATAAACTCAAAATGGATTAGAGACATAAATGTAAGACCAGACACTATAAAACTCTTAGAGGAAAACATAGGAAGAACACTCTTTGACATAAATCATAGCAAGATCTTTTTTGATCCACCTCCTAGAGTAATGGAAATAAAAACAAAAATAAACAAATGGGACCTAATGAAACTTCAAAGCTTTTGCATAGCAAAGGAAACCATAAACAAGACCAAAAGACAACCCTCAGAATGGGAGAAAATATTTGCAAATGAAGCAACTGACAAAGGATGAATCTGCAAAATATATAAACAGCTCATGCAGTTCAATATTAAAAAACCAACAACCCAATCCAAAAATGGGCAGAAGACCTAAATAGACATTTCTCCAAAGAAGACCTACAGATGGCCAAGAAGCACATGAAAAGCTGCTCAACATCACTAATTATTAGAGAAATGCAAATCAAAACTACAATGAAGTATCACCTCACACCAGTTAGAATGGGCATCATCAGAAAATCTACAAACAATAAATGGGTGTGGAGAAAAGGGAACCCTCTTGCACTGTTGGTGGGAATTTAAATTGATACAGCCAGTATGGAGATTCCTTAAAAAACCAAAAATAGAACTACCGTATGATCCAGCAATCCCACTACTGGGCATATACCCAGAGAAAACCATAATTCAAAAAGACACATGCACCCTAATGTTCACTGCAGCACCATTTACAATAGCCAGGTCATGGAAGCAACCTAAAAGCCCATTGACAGATGAATGGATAAAGAAGATGTGGTGCACATATACAGTGGAATATTACTCAGCCATAAAAAGGAACAAAATTGGGTCATTTGTTGAGACGTGGATGGATCTAGAGTCTGTCATATAGAGTGAAGTAAGTCAGAAAGAGAAAAACAAATATCATATATTAACGCATATATGGGCAGCCTAGACAAATGGTACAGATGAACCGGTTTGCAGGGCAGAAATTGAGACACAGATGTAGAGAACAAACGTATGGACACCAAGCGGGGAAAGCGGCGGGGGCGGGGTGTGTGTGTGATGAATTGGGCGATTGAGATTGACACATATACACTGATGTACATAAAACTGATGACTAATAAGAACCTGCTGTATAAAAACATAAATAAAATTTAAAAATTAAAAAAAAGAATCACATTGTATACCTTAAATCTACACAGTACTGCATGTCAATTCTATCTCAATAAAGCTGAAAAATTTTATTTATTTGTAGAAGAAAGGGATGAACAGGTTAATATATCCAGCCATGGCCTGTATCCCACAAGAGTTGACGACCTAAAGAAGACAGCACTGACACAGGCAAAATTTAAGTAGTTGAAGAAAAATTCACCAACAACTTATCAACATTAAAGTTACACATGAATTCAATAAAGTATTTACATTATGTTTCCTCCACTTCTCTTTCCTTTTATGTGCTCTCCAAGAATTTGGAAGGTGAAAAGCAGCCAAAATGAAGTTATATAGGGTTAGAAGTCCTTTTCCCAAATCTTTAATCATCTTTGTGGCTCTCCTCTGAACCCATTTCAAGGAAATGAAGAAACACTGGAGCTGTCCTTAGAGAGCAGGAGGAAGGTGGTGGAGGGAGGAGGGAGGGAACAGAAAGGTGGTGAGGTAAACCAAGCCCCACATTTCCACCACAGACATTGTACCAGGTGTGATGTGTGCACCCTCTAAGGGCTCTCCTGCTTCTGGGTGTCCCTGGCTATTATTATAGCTTCCTGCTGGGTGTACAGAAGACAGTCGTCATGGCATCCATCTTTTTATCCTCTCCCCTCAACAGTGCCTAAATATTCAGGGTCTAGCAAGCATTTTATTTCCACCTGAGTGGGCCTTCTACTTACTTCCTATGCAGAGCTTCAGCAGGCCATACTGTATGCAAGTGTGATTTAAATGAATGCTTAACCAGAGAGCCCAGAAATAAACCCACACGCCTACGGTCAATTAATCTTTGACAAAGGAGGCAAGAATATAAAACAGGAAAAAGACAGTCTCTTCAGCTATTGGTGCTGACAAAGTTGGACAGGTGCATGTAAATCAACGAAGTTAGAACACACCCTCTCATTATGCACAAAAATAAACTCAAAATGGCTTAAAGACTTAAACATAAGACATGACACCATAAAACTCCTAGAAGAGAATATAGGCAAAACATTCTCTGACATAAATCATACCAGTGTTTTCTTAGGTCAGTCTCCCAAGGCAACAAAAATAAAAACAAAAGTAAACAAATGGGACCTAATCAAACTTACAAGCTTTTGCACAGCAAAGGAAACCGTAAACAAAATGAAAAGAATGGGAAAAATATTTGCAAACGATGCACCCAACAAGGGCTTAATTTCCAAAATATACAAACAGCTCATACAACACAACAACAAAAAACCAAACAACCCAATTGAAAAATGGGCAGAAGACCTAAATAGACATTTCTCCAAAGAAGACATAAAGATGGCCAGTAGGCACATGAAAAGATGCTCAACATTGCTAATTATTAGAGAAATGCAAGTCAAAACCACAATGAGATACCAACCCTCACTGGTCAGAATGGCCATCATTAAAAAGTCTACAAATAACAAATACTGGAGAGGCTGTGGAGAAAAGGGAACCCTCCTACACTGTTAGTGGGAATGTAAGCTGGTGCAGCCACTATGGAAAACAGTACGGAGGTTCCTTAGAAAACTAAAAACAGAATTACCATATGATCTAGCAATCCCACTCCTGGGCATATATCTGAACAAAACTATAATTCAAAAAGATATATGCACCCCTATCTTCTAGCAGCACTATTCACAATAGCCAAGACATGGAAACAACCTAAATGTCCATCAACAGATGAATGGATAAAGAAGATGTGATAGGGCTTCCCTGGTGGCGCAGTGGTTGAGAGTCTGCCTGCCGATGCAGGGGACACGGGTTCGTGCCCCGGTCCGGGAAGATCCCACATGCCGCGGAGCAGCTGGGCCCGTGAGCCATGGCCGCTGAGCCTGCGCGCCCGGAGCCTGTGCTCCGCAACGGGAGAGGCCACAGCAGTGAGAGGCCCGCGTATCGCAAAAAAAGAAAAAAAAAGAAAAAAAAAAAAAGAAGATGTGATACATATATACAATGGAATACTACTCAGCCATAAAAAAAGAATGAAATAATGCCATTTGCAGCAACATGGGTGTAACCAGAGATTATCAATAATAAGTAAGTCAGAAAGAGAAAGACAAATACCATATGATATCACCTTTATGTGGAATCTAAAATATGGCACAAATGAACCTATCTATGAAACAGAAAGAGACTCACAGACATAGAGAACAGACCTGTGGTTGCTTGGCAGGGGCGGGGAATGAACTGGGAGTTTGGGGTTAGTAGATGGAAACTATTACATATAGAATGGATAAACAGGTCCTACTGTAGAGCACAGGGAACTATATTCAGTACCCTGGGATAAACCATAATGGAAAAGAATATGAAAAAGAATGTCTATATATGTATAACTGAGTCACTTTGCTGTACAGCAGAAATTAACACAACATTGTAAATCAACTATATTTCAACTTAAAAAAAAGAAGAAAAAAATAAAAGGATATTTACCTTTTTAAGTTGGTCCTGTCACCACTATCTGAGCTTGCCACAGACGAAGTATCATAGGAGTGAGAATCAATAGTATCAATATTTAACAATGTAGGATCTTCAAGAACAAAAGAATCATCTTCATCATCAGTCTAAATTAGAAGAACATGGATAAATAAATTCAAAATTCCAAATACTCTATAAGTCAAATAGGCGTTAATGGGTTTCTCCAAAACACTCATATACTTATTCCGTTTTTCACCCCTTTTCCACGCCTTGTTGTTGACCAGAGAGGCATAGTACAGAATTAAATTTCAACTCTAGTTATCTCTCCCTACAAAGAGTTCACTCCAAAAATTTCTTTCTTGTAGCTGGAAGAAGTAGGAGCAGTTACGCAGATTATTGTTAGTTGCCAAATATTTCTTAAAATTCAAACCTGTATAGATGCTTTACTAGTTAACTAACAGCCAATGGCTAATTGAAGAAAATAAATACCACCTGACTATAGATAGTTTACCTTAAGAAATATGACAAGCAGACAGAAGAAAGGCATTCTGGGTTGGAAACAGCATGTGCAAACACAGTGATTTCATAGTATGAATTTTGCCCATGAAAAAGGAAGTAGTCTAAAATGAATGGAGTACTTGAGTAGGAGTTGGAGGTGATGCTAGAAAGATAAACTGGGATGCAAATTGTAGAAGTCTTATATTCCATTAAGCTAGGTGACAGGAGGGCCCTATTTGTCCACCACTGTAACCCTAGTGCCTAGTACCATGCCTGACACATAATCAGTACTCATTTACTTAATAAATTAATGTACTATATATAGTAGGCAGAGGGAAGGCAACTGAGATCTTTAAAAAATGTACACATGATGGGAACCATGCTTTAGAAAGATAAATGGGGCAGTATGAAGATGGATGAGGGTAGAGGGGGAGACAGGCAGGGAGACTAATAAGAACCAGCAAGATGGCTATTGCAATGTCAAGGAAAGAGAGGAGAGTTCAGTCCAGGAATGCAGCAGAAGGGGTCAAGAGAAGGAATAAGGAAAGAGACATTACTGAGGTAAAATCCAAAATTCCTGGTTACCATTTAAACAGTGTGTTTTGGGGGGTTGTGGGGGTTAAGAAAGAAGTCAAAGAAGATTCCAAGGTTTCCAGCTTGAGCAACTAGCAAAAGGTGATACTACTAACTGAGATAAGAAAGCAAAAAGAATAGCAGATAAACCAGAATGAGTTTAGCTTTGAACAAGCTGATTCTGGGCAACAGACACTAAAGAAAAAAAGTTCTGATCTTACCTTCTCTTTCAGCCGGACTACCTTCTGCCTATCATTTCCATTCATATTCTTAAGAGAGAAGAGCAGTCCATACTCATTACCTCCACTTTCTCCACCCATTACCAGCTACCGACTACTACTCTTGCTGAAGTTACTAGTCAAACCCACCAGCCTATTTTCCGTTAGCATGCTCTTGTCCTGTACGCATCACTTAACACTACTGGCCATGCCCCACTTCTTGAAACTTTCTCTTCCCTTGGTTTCCAATACATCTCTTTGCTACTCCTCCAACTTATGGGGCCTCTTCTATCAGTCATGTTCTCTACTTGTCCTCAGCCCAACCTTTAAGTTATGTTGTTCCCCAGGATTATATTCTTATCTCTTCCTACTTCACACATTTCCTATATGAACAAGCTAATCCATACTTATAGTTTCAAGTATGATGTCATGCTAATGACTCCAAAGTCTGTATCTTTAGTACCAACATTTCTTTTGTGGGTTAGGCCATATTTCTGACTGTTTTTCAGATATCTCCACACACAAGATTGCTAAGAACAGGATGAGGGTTAGCAAGGAGCTACTGTGTTACTTGAGAGCTGTACAAGAATGGAAGGCCTGCCATAGGGAAAGGTAACAGAAACAACTCATAAATAAGAACTGCAGCACCAAGGTCTTAAGCAAGAGAGTCAATCAGGATCTTATCTGATTTTCTTAAGCAGCCCAGAGACATAATTAAAGAAAACAGATTAGCTAAATTAAGCCAGGGTTGAGGCTTACAGGATAAGTGGGGGGGGAAAAAAGGAGGAAGAGAATTGAGGGGATCCATAAGGCTGAATTTAAAATTACTAGCTACACAGTAGAGATATCAATTCTCCCACATTGATGCGTAAAATCTACACAAGCTTATCAAACTTCAGCTGGGGTGTATGTGTGTGTGTGTAAACTAGTAAAGTGATTCTCAAACTTACATGGAAATGAAAAAGACCAAGAATAGGCAAGGCAATCTTGAAGAACGACAACAAAGCTGGAAGATTTGAAACTGCTAGATATCAAGACCTATTATAAAGGTTCAGACATTAGAGTGTGCTATTGGGGCAAGTATAGAAAGACCCATGAAATCACAGCAACACATATATGATCACCCGATTTAAAACAGAAGTGACACCGCAGGAAAGCACGGTGCTCAGGAAGTGCTGCCGCCTCATACCGCACACCGTCACACACAAAAATGTCAGACTAATTGCAGATCTAATGTGAAAGGCAGAACAAGGAAGATTTTAAAACAAAATAAGCTTCATCATGACTTTGGAATCTGCAAACTTTTCTTCAACTGGACGCACCAAAAAACTAGTCATAATGGAAAAATTTAATAAGCTGAACTACTACTAAGAACTTCTGCTCATCAAAAGAAACCACTGAGAGTGAAAAAGTAACCCACAGAATGAAAGAAGATATTTGCAATACATATATCTAATAAAAACTTATATCCATCAAATATAAAGAACTCTTATAAATTTTTAAAAAATCAATTCAATAGAAAAGTGGGCGAAAGACATGAAAAAGCAATTCACAAAAGAGATATCCAAATGGCCAGAACATACGAAGGTACCCCAATTTCATCAGTCTTCAGGAAAATTCAGATTAAAACTATGATGTGATACCACTACACACCTATAAGTATGAACGGCTAAAGTGAAAAAGAGAGAAAAATTCAAAAGTTGATGAGGATATGGTAACCAGAACTTCCATATATTGCTGTAGGAAGTATATATTATCACAACCACTTTGAGAAACCTGGGGCAGTATCAACCAAAGCTGAACATGCCCATACCTGATGGCCTAGCAATTCTACTCTTAGGTACACACCCAGCAGAAATGTGTGTGTGAGTGCGTGTGTATGTATATGTACACATGTGTGTATGTATCTAAAGATATGAATAAGAATATTCACAGCAGCACTTTTCATAGCAGCCAGAAACCAGAAATTATAAAACTGCCCATAAACAGTTGAACGAATAAATAATGGTATATAACATAAAGAATTTTATACAACAATGGGAATGGATGAACAACTGTATGCAGCAAAAATATGAATAAATCTAAAAACACAATATTGAGGGAAATAAGTCAGATGCACAAAAGCACATACTGTATAATTCCATTTATATGAAGTTCAAAGCAGCCAAGGCAGTCAATGCCGGTAGAAGTCAGGACAGTGATTATCCTGGTTGGGTACTGAAGGAGCACAAGAGGAGCTTCTGGGGTGCTAGTAATGTTTCATTTCTTCATCTGGACTCTGGTTACACAGAGCATTCTGTTTGTGAAAATTCACCAAGCAGTACACTTACGGCCTGTGCACTTTTTCTATATGTATGTTGTTCCTCAATTAAAAGTTCAAAAGAAATTTCTGGCTGCACAATCCAACAGTAGAACTGAAGTGAAGCCAGGGCTACTCTCAGAGACTGGGAGACTAAGAAGGATCAAGAGACTTGGTCCTGAGGAGGTCAAAGAGCAGGTTTAATGGAGGTAAGAGAACGTGGGGGTAGGGGGAGGACTGTTAGGATTAGAGAACAAAATTTCAAAATTAAAAACCTCAGGAGTAGCATAGTTTCGAAGGATGACAAGGCCTAGTAACATTATTTCATGCCCTAAATTCTGAGATTTAGGATGTCTCAGTCATCTCTTTCTGTAAAATATCTTGGATGTACACTTCTTCCTAGCACCTTGTCAGGATGATATTAACAAACTTCATAGAATATATGCACCCACATATCCTGGAGTAAGTGCTTATTTATTTACTCTTTCTACTTCTGTCTTTTTTTTCTTTCTTAAAATCATTTTCTTTAATACTTCTTCCCCCTTTTTCTCTTCATAACATTCTACAAGTTAAATTATTTTTACTTTCACTTATTCCCTTGCCTCGCTCCCTGGTGGTATGAAAGCTGGCCAATTTCCAGTCCTATTTCTCTCTCAAAGTCAGACTGTCATGCAGCACTTTATAATCCCAGCATCTAACACTATGACCCAAATACACAAGGCACCCAAATTACTATTGAGGATGATAACAGTATTATCGTCTCAGTAAACCACTAATGACTATACTTGCTGTTACTAATAGATAAATAAATATTGCAAAGACAGTTTTCCTTCATTATGAACTACAGTTTCATTCATGAGCATTATTTTCTTTGCCATTATTATATAAAGATGTACAAATAGTTCTTTGTACAACAGTCCTCTAAGATTATTTTTATTCTTCACTTAGTAACTGAAATAATATGTGATTAAGACCATGTTATCAAAACTGACTAAAATTAATCTCTTCATTGCTAAATGAAAGATTTCCTCTATATTAGGAAGTAATAAATAAATATCACTGTAACGGGATATTCTTTCATTGACCAAAGACTTTGTCAAAATTAAAAACGCTTAAGTCTTATTAACACAGATCATACGTAACATTTCTGAAGTTAAAATACATTCAAAGAAACAGCAACATCAAGCTGATATTTTTTAAAAAAGAAATAAAAGAAAAATAAAAGATACAATTCACTGAGAAAGTAGTTTGCAAGTATAGATAAAGAAGTAATAAAGACCAGGGCCCAACCCACTCAGACCTATGGGGTCAGTGGGCATTTCTATTGAGGAAGCTTTGCATCATTATCTTTTAGAAAACATAACTATGTATCTGAAATAGATTTTTAAAAATCTTTCTCAGGGCTTCCCTGGTGGCGCAGTGGTTGAGAGTCCGCCTGCCGATGCAGGGGATATGGGTTCGTGCCCCGGTCCGGGAAGATCCCACATGCCGCGGAGCGGCTGGGCCCGTGAGCCATGGTCGCTGAGCCTGCGCGTCCGGAGCCTGTGCTCCGCAATGGGAGAGGCCACAACAGTGAGAGGCCCACGTATCACAAAAAAAATCTTTCTCAAATTAGAAGCTAAAGCCTCCAGTGGGAGTCTTAAGCAAGTTTTTAAAGATCAAGAAGACTGAGTTGAAGAATTGTCAGCAGATGCAGGGTACAAAAAAACTGGCACACTTCACCAACATGTACTTCCACAGAGTTCCTTTATAAGGCCTTTATGATCTGCTAATTCAGAAAGGAACGTCATTTCATAACTCTAAAAACCTTTTTAATAGAGATGGTTTTCACAAGATAAACTATGGAGGCTTCATTTTCTTTATATAGAACAGTGATGAAGTGCATTACAAGGCTGCAGATGCTCTTTTGTATCAGAGGACAAGCTATTTGAATATCACTGGTAGAGATAACATTATCAAAACATAACACAAATCTCAAAAGTGTCATGAATTTAGTATTTCAACTCACTTACTAAAACATTTCTTTAATCTACCAAGTATGAGGCATTGTACTGGGCACAGAGATGAACAAGACATAGCTTCTGCCCTTGAGAAGCTCACAACCTAGATCGGCATCTCCAACAGAACTTTTTGCAATAATGGAAATATTCTGTATTTATGCTGTTTACTACAGTAGCCACATGTGACAATTGAGCACTTGAAGTGTGCCCTGTATAACTGAGTAAATGAAGTTTTAATTTTTATTTAACTGTAATCAGTTTAAATTTAAATTGTCACATGTGACTATTGGCTCCCATATTCGACAATGCAGGTCTAGAGACAGACACTATAACCCAGAAGTATTCAAATCAATGCCATAAAATGATAGTGATCATTAGTATATACTTACTTCATTTAGTATGCTTTCCAGTGTTGGAGGAGTATCAACTTGAGGAATATCAAACTCCTTATCATCAATCTAAATAGAGAAAAGAAATTAATGCTCACATAATAATGCTTTCCCTCTTATAATTGTGAGGGCGTTTTAATTGATTAGAACCATTATCAATTAAGAGACAAACATACCACCAAACTCTGCACACAGACAGCCAACTCAATAACCTATGATGGAAAGGGTCAGGTCAAAAGACTACAGACTATCCGCATATTCAGTGATTATCAAGGACAAATATGCACTGATGCCACCATCCTCACAGCCCTTTCCAGAAAGCTTCTGTTGAAGGGCTTTGGCATCTGCTTTCTTAAACAAAACAGCATTTCTTACGACAAGCCCTAATTTTCTAAGTTTAGACATAAGCCATAAGCAATACACGAAGGTCTGACACTGCTTTTCTTAGTATTTCATAAATTATGGTGGTGGATGATTAGGTCAAACAACTTGTCATTAAACAGTCTCATGGCCACAAAAACCTATTAATATCAAACCAATGAGGAAAAAAAATCACTGCACAAGAATTCTAAACCTACCACTAGCTCTATGATATTGAGACATCATTCAACATAGCTGCAGTTCAGTTTCTTCCCCCACAAAATGGAGTATCAGTGTTGTGAAGCTCAAATGAGAAGACGTATTAAAGTGTTTCATAAACTGTAATGAGCTATACAAATGAAGAGTAATATTATCGCATAAAACTGTATATAGATGCCTATTAATCTATGCAAAAAATGATATATTTAGAGTCTTTGGATCATAAAGTACACTCTAACCAACATTTTGGTTAAACATCAAACCTGACAAAAGCTGAATTTTTACCAGATCATTTTTGAACTCCAGTTCCTTGTCCAGATCTATGTAGGAGAATTTTGAAAGTGAAGCTTCCAGATTGAAAGACTTATTCAGTTCTTCATCAGTAGTCTTGGCACAGAGGCTCTGTTCCACATTTTCATGGTCTGGTTCATTGTCCATGTTTACTTTTAATAACTGTATTCGGTCAATCCAAGCAAGTTTTTGTTTGTTTTGTTCTGTTTTTGGGGCTTAGATCATGATGAACTCAATGATGATCTCTTTTCAAAAAAGAAAAAATATGTATCATTTAGATTTCCTCAACTGGACATTCCAAAGACTTACTGGGTCAGACTTCTGTGGAAACTGATTCTTCATTCAATCATCTGACTACAGGCAAACAGAAATCAATCCTAGGGTATGGGCTATGATATGCAGGGAAGGTTTCTATGGGAGCACAAAGGAGGAACATCTGACTCAGGAGTCTAGGAAGTGGTCCACCACCCGAAGTCCTAAGTCTGGTGATAGTGACAGACTTGGGGCAAGCTCAGCCACTAGACCTGGTACCAACTAGATTTATGTACCTAAGAACAAGAGGGTAACTGGTGCCAAAAGCTGAAATTAACCCGTCTTCACATTCCCAAACCTGAGCATATCTCCAGTTCTCCTTGAAGATAAGCATATAGTCCAGTTTTGTCACTGTCATTCATACAGGGCCATAGACCTCTAAGGGAACTTAGTGCAGACACAGAGGGCGCAGAATGGATAGCTAGTCACTTAACAGGACACTGGCAAATCTAAAGGTTCAGATCTATTAGGGGAGACAACAATGATGCCAGGATAAAATAATTCCACAGCTGACTAGAGAGTTCTAGAAAGAAGGCTAGCTAAAGACAGACATTTTCAGGGAAAACTGAAATACTAAAGAAAAAGAAATGTATGCAATTTTTTTTTATTTTTCACAGCTCTAAATGATATAATACCATATCAAAAAGAAACAGATAATCTGGTTTACTTAAAAAGCTGTCTAGAAAACAGCTGTCTTCAAAATTTCTAGAAAACTAAAAATATTTGGGGGGAAAAAATTATAAGTTTAACGATTAAATTTGCCCTTAAATGTTTTTAGTTTGTGTTATAATTAGGCTACAAGTAACCAAACTTTAAAAAGTCCATCACTTAGCTCTTCCTGTTTAGAATAAAGAAGCAAACATATGAAAATAGAAACAATGCCATAGTAATGATGATGATAAAAACAAAGGTCATTTTGTTTTCTAGACTAGGTGTTTTCCACAGTACCCAACAACTAGCAGTAATTCTCAGTAGAAACCTTTTTCAAACTACATACTGCCCGCAGAGGGCATAATCACCACCACCACCAAACTTCCCCACGAAACGAACTTCTCGTACTCTTATTCCTTACTGAAGTGAAGGCAGAAAAAAAGGCTGACAACCTCTGAGCCAGTGAAAGAATTAATTTTTTTTAAGGGAGTTGAGAATTAGTTGTTGTTATTGTTCTTTTTAAAATAACATGCCCAGGGACTTCCCTGGTGGCGCAGAGGTTAAGAATCCGCCTGCCAACGCAGGGCACACAGGTTCGAGGCCTGGTCCAGGAAGATCCCACATGCCGCGGAGCAACTAAGCCCATGCCCCACAACTACTGAGCCTGTGCTCTAGAGCCCGCAAGCCACAACTACTGAGCCCGTGCGCCACAACTGCTGAAGCCCATGCGCTCTAGGGCCTGTGCTTCACAACAAGAGAAGCCACCACAATGAGAAGCACGTGCACCGCAATGAAGAGTAGCCCCCGCTCACCACAACTAGAGAAAGCCCACGTGCAATAGAGGCCCAACGCAGCCTAAAATAAATAAAATTATTTTTTTTAAAAATGCACTCATGATACAATGTGAGTGTGGGAAGAGTGCCTGCTCACATTTGTATGATAATAATAATAAGTTAAAAAATAAAATAAAATAATATGCCCAAAACTCACTAACAGTTTTATCTGGTTATGGTCATTTTTTTTAGTACACTTAAAATGAATTTCACTTCCTTCAATATTTATTTTTATCATATTTTTAAAAATGAATATCTACTATGCATAAGAAAGACATGCAGACTCATGAAGACTGATTTTTCAAGAGCTGAAAGCAACTTTTCTAGCTAGTACATTTGGTACATTACCAAACAGACTAATTCCTTTCACATGTTGCAGAAGACAGACTCTAACGCTCTGTCCTACAAACACATGCTATCAACTACATTCCTAGAAGACATAACTGAGGGCACTCTGTAACTGGCAACATTTGAAAGCATCTTTCCAATCTCGGGTACTAAATGTACTTCTCCTTTTGCAATGAGCCAAAGGCAGGAGCAATATTAGCGTTTACAAGCCCTTCTTCAAAGGAGACTGAATTGGCTCATGACAAATTACTTCTTAATAAAGTTCACTCTTATTTGTAACACTTAGCAAAAATGATTTCAATTAGTCAAGGAATGTTTGCAAGTATGCACAAATTCACATTCAGTGTTTCCTGAGTACAGTTAAGTTTTATTCTTACACATTTTTTTAAATAGTGGAAAAGACCACATAACAAGAACAAAAACTTTAAATGATTCAATAACCTAAAATGTTTCATCCTTCATACTTGTGTCCCCAAAATAACTCAGAAAGGAAAACAATTTTTTCCTGGTTCTTTTTATATCTTCTATCTGGAGTTAATGAAAGGTTCTCAGAACAGCTCAGCATCTGTGAACACCAATACTGCACTGAAGAAGTTTCAAGAAATCAAGCATTTTCTGAAAAAATAACATCATCCTGCCATGCTACCCTACTTCATTTCCAACCTTCACTTCACCGAGCTCCTATTAGTGTGATGTGGCAGCAAACTGGAAAGAACATAAACCAAAGAGTCAATTAAAACCATATTTGAATCGGGGTTTACCAATTCCTATCTATGACCTTGGTCAATTTGTCTACCCTTTCTGAGCCCCTCTATTTCTACATCTGTAAGATGAAATATTGTGGCCATTTGTGCTGTTTGCCCAGAGCATCACCTCTTGTTCTGGGAAAGCCTCCTTCAAACCATGTGGTTCTTGTAGAGGCTGCCAATCAAAAAGCCCCTGGTAACAGAGATTGCACAATATAGCCAGGGTCCTTCACCAGGATTCACTAAAATGGAACTGGTATGGAAGAGTCATTTCCACTGTTCTTTAAACAATTAATAATAAGGCTGAGCAATATTCCCCACCCTCCACTCCATCCTGTTCTGCAAAAAAGGAGGTCATTTATTCAACACGTATCAACTAAACATCTATTATGCATCTGTCACTGGGGATCTGCCTCTATCAACAGAATTTACATTCTAGGTACAAATTCTCTAGCAAGAATGAAAGCAATCTACAAACAGAAGCAGAGACGAGGAGGAACGAGTGTCCTGATCTCATTCAGGCTCCAGGTTCCAGTCTTTTATGATGTTAGCTCTGGCCACAGCATTCTGGCATTTTGGCAACATAAGCCAACGTACTCTCCCAATTTTTCTTTTTTTCGGGGGGGGGAGGTGGGGGTCACTTACAATTGAGAGTCCTGACTCTTAAGAACGCAACTACCTATTTTGCAGAGTTACTGTGAAGAATAAATGATATAATGACTGTAAAGCACTTAGAATAATGACTGGACACAGTTTAGGTTTTCAAGAAATTTAAAATTTCCTCAAGATTTCCAAATTCTTCTAAAGTTAAAGACCCTGAAACAAGATCTGGTACTTTTGTAAAAATCTAGCCAGGGCTAAGCATATCAGAAGGCTACCTTACCAGAAGGATATACTTCTGATGCCATATTAGAAGTTTCCTCATAAGCTGAATGGTAGGGGTTTTGTCTAAGACTAGTACAGGCCCCAGCAGAGCATCAGAGACACTTAATAAAAACTTTTAATTATACTATTAACTCATTCTAAAATTATGCCTTTTTGTACATCAACTTCCTCTTTTGTCACTTACCAGGAGTTATTTCTTTATGTTAGCAAATTTTTCAAACCCAAATAGACTTACTGAATCAAAAGTTCAGATTTTTTTTTGAGAAGGAGAGTTCACTAGAGCAGCTTCTGAAATTGAGCTGTGCCTGAATCTGCCTGTGGTAGGCAGAATAATAGTATCCAACGATGCCCATCCTAATCCCCAGACTATGTTACCTTACACGTCAAAAGGAACTTTGTAGATGTGATTAAATTAGTATCTTGAGTTGGGGAGATTGTCCTGGATTACCCAGATGGGCCCAACATAACCACAGAGTCTTTAAAAGTTGAAGAAAGGGGCAGAAGAGAGTGTCAGAGGAAGAGATGTGACAACAGAAGCAGGGTCAGAGAAATGCTATGTTGCAGGCTTTGAAGATGGAGGAAAGGTGCCAGGAGCCAAGAAATTTAGGCAGTCTCCAGAAACTGCAAGAGACAAGGAAATGGACTCTCTCCTAGAGTCTCCAGAAGGACCCCAGCCCTGCCACAGTTCGATTTTAGCCTAGTAAGACCAGTGCAGGACTTGTGCACTACAGAATTGTAAAATAATAAATCTGTTTTTTTGAGCCAGTAAATTTGTGATAATTTGTTACAGCAGGAACAGGAAACAAATACACTAACAACTTCAATTAATTTGTTTCTGGCCACATCGCCAACATTCTGAAATACTAACCCCTCCCTTGTCACCTGGTGTTGCCCAAATATTTATTGATCAAACTCTTCCAATATACAGACCAATGATGAAATGCTTAATATATGATGCTTGATATTACACACTCGACACAGATACTGCCTTCAGATATCACTTAAGTGCTATCCCAGTACAAAGAAATGAACTACTGATAATTTCCTCTCAAGATACAATTCTATAACTAGTTTTCACCCAACCATCCTGAGATCTAGTGGTTTTACAGTTCTTAAGGGGACGCCATGCCAGAGAGTACCTTCAGACTACACAATAGTTACATGATATCAGATTAACCTAACAGAAAATGCATATCACAGAATCATGATTACCCAGTATGCTGTCCGTTTCTGAGTGCTCATAAACTAATACTTTAATAGTTCCAACCAAAGATCGTCTGACATCCGACAGTTCCCAAGGCTACTCCCTCTTAATTACTCCCGACCAATGAATAAAAGATTCAAGGACCATCTAAAAAATTTTTTTAAAAAAGATGTGTACCATATAAACAGCAATGACCCCATTACAAAACTGGCCAACTGAATAAGACTCTAGAATGTGACCTATATTAGGCCAGGTAAATGAGGAACTCTTCCACCAGTTTTTTTAACCTTGGCAGACATTCCCAACTGTTCTCAAGTTCCAGGATCCTATTTATTCACTGACATTCTCTTCCTCCCAAAAGTGTTATATGAGACAGTTTTCACATTACACTGAAATCAAATCAAATTTGTTTTTTTTAAATATACTATATCCCCCGAAAGATATCACAAAATCATGATATGAAAGCAATTTTACACGTCAACTTTGTTTCTGGTCTTCCCAATCCAAGTATTTCTCTTCTTCCCATTTCTTTGTTTTGTTTTATCTTCTTGTGGTTTGTTTTGTGAAGAAAAATGTAATAGAGAATTAACTTCTATTTGTTTTCTATTATCTTTCTCTGGTAAATGGACTCTTTTTTAACAGCTCCCCAATGCCTACAGGATAAAATTCCAAATTCTAAGCCATTCCAGGCAGAATAACAGTTCCTTTATGATTAAACTTATTATTTGTATTCAGAGTCCTTCAAGAATAACTTCGAGGACTTCCCTGGTGGCTCAGTGGTTGAGAATCCACCTGCTAATGCAAGGGACACACGGGTTCGATCCCTGGTCCGGGAAGATCCCACATGCCGCAGAGCAACTAAGCCCATGTGCCACAACTACTGAAGCCTGTGCGCCTAGAGCCCGTGCTCCACAAGAGAAGCCACCGTGATGAGAAGCCCGCGCACCGCAACCAAGAGCAGCCCCCGCTCCCAGCAACTAGATAAAGCCCGCACGCAGCAACGAAGACACAATGCAGCCCCCCCAAAAAAAGAATAGCTACCACTTTCCCTCCATGTCTGCTCACACTAATTCACCTTCCCTTTCCTTTTCCTTCCATTTATCTAAATCCCTTCTTTCCATCCTTCCTTCTGGGAACCTTCCTTCCCTAAACATCCTCTGAATCCAGAATGCATGTCTTCTTTAGAACAGCAGCTTGGCACTTTCCTTATATTGATTCATTAGTTAACTTACCATGTAACTACATCTTTTCTCCCCAGCTGCATAACAGAAATGGGGCCAGGTGTTTCTGTATACGCCACATCACTGGGCTCACTGACTTGCATAGCTAGGTAGACATTCAATAAATATCTGCTGATCAACACAAGAATTGGAAGATAGGAATAACACCTGTGTTGCAAATTAAACATACCAGTTTGTTTTTTGTTTTTTTGCAGTACGCGGGCCTCTCACTGTTGTGGCCTCTCCCGTTGCGGAGCACAGGCTCAGCGGCCATGGCTCACGGGCATAGCCGCTCTGCGGCATGTGGGATCTTCCCGGACCGGGGCACAAAACCGTGTCCCCTGCATCGGCAGGCGGACTCTCAACCACTGTGCCACCAGGGAAGCCCTAAATATACCAGTTTTATTACCTGTAATTGTTAAGCTTCAGATGATATTATTTGACTCATAGCATGCAGGAATCTATGCCATAATAAACCAAGTTATAATTGAGTTCTACCTTTATGTAATCTGGACTGTCAACTACAGATGATCATATTCATCCTTCAGATATCAGCTAAAACTCTGCTTCCTCAAAAAAGCTTCTTTTTGTCCTGCTCAACTAAACTAGGTTCCTGGTTAATAAGCACCTATAACATTGTTCTCCTTTTATCACACTTACCACATTGCAATCATTTTTTCATGTCTGAACCTCCATTCCCTTCCCTTAACTGGAATGTAGGTTCCAGGAAAACAAAGATCATATCTCCCTTTTTTAATCACTGTATTCCCAGTGCCTAATTACATAGTAGCTATTCACCCCACCAATCCATCCACCTAACCACCCACCCTCCCTCCCTAGGTAAGCAGCCAAGCAACACTGCATCACTGGCTTCCAGAGCCTTAAACAGCAGTTCTGGTCATTCAAAATAAGATATGGTTAGTCATTCTGCCCCCAAAAGCCTCCCACCTTGCAAGTTCCCCTCTTTGCATCTAAATGAGGTTTTTTTTAATCCCTAACATTGATTTTTTTAAATGATCATTTCACTCATATATGACATGACACAAACTCCACAATTTCAAATATTTTGTGTTCTTTTACATTAATTCAGCCTATAGGTCAAGATGAAAACAGTGAAAATGTATCATATGTTCATTCAATTTATAGGAATTCAACCATTATCTATGGCAAATGGAAAGAGAAAAAAAGAAATGATTCACACAGAGCCAGGGACTCTGCATACCACTCCACTCAATAACTACAAGCTTCAGAGCATGCATGGGGGGAGGGGGTGGGTATCCACTGGCCTTTTGGTCTCACTTCTCACATGCCTCATACACGGCAATCTGTTTCACCTGTGCTCAAAGTAACACACAGCACACTGTTCCAACATGGAGCAAAAACTGGCCGTGATGGACTTCCTGAGAGATCAGTCTCCAACATGACTCCTTCCCGGGGTGCTCAATTTTCAAGGTACTTTTTGAGGGTGCTCAAGTTTCACCCTTACTCATGGACTTCAGAAACAGACCCATCTTTCCTTTGGAAGACTGCTCCTCCTCCACTTCAACCGTGTAATTTTGGTGGTGCTGCCAATCAAATACCCTCTCTGCTTGGCCAGAAGAATAAGCACATGACATTCTTGCATCCAATCTGGCCAATCAGTGTCCTTCCCTGAAACTTATAAATATTAGAGGTAGGAGATTTCTCTCTAGGGTGCTTAAGCTTGGATGACGTAACACAAAGGCTGTTATACAGAATGAAGATAATTCACACATTAATTCAAGATTCATTCAAGAATAGAACAGTTTGTTCTTACAAATATATACAGATGACACCCGAAGCTGTAGGTTAAGAGATGTTATCTAAACTCTGTGAAAACTATGAACAAAAGTTAAACATACTTAAGTTCAAAAGGCCTTACTTTTCATTCACATACATAACTGACATTTGGTGCCACAATGGTTGATATGTCTATGAAAGGGCGGGAAAGAGTTGAAAAAATCACCAAGAGGTCCCAATATTCTGGAAGACAGAAAACATCCATCTGCTGACGCTGGTCCAGGTACAAAGGAAATGTATAAAGGATAATCAACATACTATTCCCTTGACCTCTGGAAAAAATTTCCTCACATATGTCTCTTTGACATACGAAGCCAATAGTTCAACCAGAATTTTTTCTCCCATTTATCGTTATTCTGCATTCTATGGAACACACCAGCTACTGACAGAGATTTCAGTAGCTACTCTTCTTAAATTTAACCATGAGCAAACCCATATCTTACACAAACATATGTAGAGCCTCCATCCCCATTTATATTAGAGATACTTGAAACACACACCTGATACTTAATTTATCTCCTAATCGCAGACATCTGGAGACATTGGCCCCAGAAGTTACCATGTTTGGTTTGTTTGCTGTGGGTCGGGGAGTGTGGTAGAGGACACAGCCTTCCTGACCATTCTAGTATTAATCTAATATTAGCAGGGTATGAAGGAGGCATGCCTGTTTGCAGAAGGCTCCCCAGCAGTTCCTGACCACCCGTAGCCATGAAACCTTTCTCACTGATACTACTTCATCCCACGTTTCCTCCTTTGAAACACACCCAAACATTTTAGGCAGCTGTTTCCATCTGCCCCACCACTCCTTCCCCAAGTACCACACTTGGAGAACTAACCAGGACACAGGAATGGCCTCAAGTGTCCCCTGCTGCCCTCACTCTGGGGCACACTTTGCAAGCAGAGAGAAACTGCACCGAGCCTCACAGGGTGCGCACCAATCCTTAGATGGACACCCCATCTAAGCTTCTGCCTCACACTCGGGAAGCACACTTATCCCAGGCCTCGAGGGATGGAAGAGCCTACACCTGCGCTCCAGACCCCAAAGGCGGGCTACACACCTGCTCCGCTGCGGGAGAGGAGTGATTACCGGCCTCCAAGTCTCACAATCTGAGGAAGCGGGTGCACCTGCACCTCAGCTTCACATTCTTTGGAACCAACAAGTGGAAACTGCCTAACCCAGTTCCAGGCCAAACACAGGACACTCTCCTCCGCCCCAGAGTCAACCCCGCCCGGACGGTGGGCCCTGGTCCAGTTAGCCCATCAGGGGCCGCTCGGTCAGCCACTCCAAGGCCCGCTGTCGCGCGGGGGAAAGGGCCGAGGCTCAAGGACCCGGCACGCGTACTCCTCCCGCCCCGGGTACAGGCCCCCACCCCTGCGCCCACCCCGTTGGCCCGCTCTCCGGAGATTCATTACCTGAGCTCTCATCCTTTCCAGCCCAGGACCCCCAGCCCACGTGACCCGCCCCCTGCTCTAGCCCCACGCACGCGCAGTATCTACCCGGTGCCTATGCTTCCGCTTTCCTCTTCTCACCCGGTCTCTCCTGGGCGGTCCGCCCCTCTACACCACGCCCCCATTTAAAGGGCCAGAGATACACTGTCTCATCCCAGGGACTTCTGCCGTGATTAACATCGTTAGGAACCGGAGAGTGGAAACGTCAGAGGAGGAGAGTAGACCAATAAATAGTAGTCCGTGAGATGAGAAGAGAAACCCTCCTCCAGCCCTATGTCAGTGAATTTATCTAGCATTTAAGAAAGTGAACCTATCTTCAGCCAGCCCAGAAAGGGTAGTTGATTCCCAAGCTTTTGGAGTTTGCAACCAGTAATTTTTAATTTTAATCTTTTTAAAGACGAATTACCATTTTATTTTGCCAAATAAAGACAATTAGCATACACACACTAGAAATCAACTATTATTTTCTAATTTACCGTCAACATTGCTCCATAAAAATACATCTTAACAGCAAAAGTATAGGAGAGATACGCTCTCAAATAAAGGAGAGATCTTTAAAATGGATAGAAATATGTTTATTTCTCTTATTCCTCCTCAAGAAAGATGAACACTTTCAGGACAGACTGGTTTTTAGAGGCACCACTGTAGATAACGTGGGCCCCAGGACACAGATCTTATGCCTACTGGGGCCTATGGTCAAGAAAATAGAAGGAGGAAGCACACCAGAAAATGTTCCTGGAAGGAGATAGAGAAAATATTCAGTTGGGGAGACATTTATTGAGCATCAATTCGGTTCACTATACTTCTGGGTCTTTGAAGGATCCAAAGGTGGGTAAGACACAGCCCTGCCCTCCAGGTACTCTAAGAACTCAGTGTACAGACAAAGCTACAGTACAAGGCAGGCTGTTTTGAGGGCTATAAGAAAGGTATGAGATCATCATTTCAGGCTCACACATGAGGGAAAATGGGGAACACTTCAGGGAGGATGTGCTGTCTTATTAGGACGCTGAAGGATTTCAGTAGGCAGAGAGCAGGGAGAATTCCTAGCTGAGGGAACAGTGGGATTAAAGGCAGTACAAAGCAAGATTGGAGACAAGCTGCTGGCCTTATGTGGCTCTGACATGGGCAGTGTCTTTCAAATTTTTTGATCATCACTCACAGTAAGAAATACATTTCAGCTATGACCTAGTAACCGTGTGTGTGTGTGTGTGTGTGTGTGTGTGTGTGTACACCCTGTGACATTGTCTTTAGTATGTGCAATGCAACTTGGTATTTTCTATTCTATTCTACTTTTTTTTTTTTTTTGATGCTGGTTAAAAAATTGATTTCATGACACTAATACATAGCAACCCATAGCTTGAAAGCACTGGTGTAGAGTGTGTTAGAAGTACAAAAGGCTGGAACCAGATCCAGGAGGGCATTAATGCCAAGCTGGAGGGTCTGATCTTCTGGTAAGAGCCTTTGGAAGTCCTTAAGCAGAGGAGTGGCATAACTGTAGCTGTACTTTAGAATTCTGGAGACCTGTCTTTAGTTCTGAATATCACATTTTTAGAGGAAACTTATTAAACAGGAGCCTGTCTGGAGCAAGGTAAGCAGGCTGGTGAAATCGGAAACCCTGACAGAGAACAGCTGAAAGTGTTAGGCAGAGAGGAAATTGACAGAAGTGGGGGGAGCTGGGTTATGGAGGTGGGAGGTGGGGAAGGTTGCTAACTGACCTTGAAATATCTCTGCAGCAGTTGTAGACTTACTCTATGTAACTCTAGAAAGTAGACCTGGGACCTGTGGATAGATGTTGTAGCGAAGCAATTCCAACTCACAGTCAGGAGTGTTTTAGCATGGTCCAACTGACATGCTGTCCTTTATAGGGCTGTTTATGTTAATTAAAAAAATGAAACTGTTGTATACTTATTATTGAAAACTTGAAAGAATCAGGAAATATAAAAAGTAAAGCATAAATTACCCACATTTCAGGAAAAAAAGCACTGATCGTTTTGGCTTATTTTCGTTGGGTCTTTTACTTTGCATATTTATATTTTTTATATAATAGAACTATATAGAAAATATAGTACTGTACCCTGCTTTTTATTTTTTCCTCAATGTTATATATTTTTGTTTGTTTTTTTTAATTTTATAGAAGTACAGTTGATTTACAATGTTGTGTTAACTTCTGCTGTACAGCAAAGTGATTCACTTATATATATATTATTTTTCATACTCTTTTCCATTATGGTTTATCACAGGATATTGAATATAGTTCCCTGTGCTATACAGCAGGACCTTGTTGTTTATCCATTCTGTATATAATAGTTTGAGTCTGCTAATCCCAAACTCCCAATCCTTCCCTTCCCCACGGCAACTACAAGTCTGTTCTCTATGTCTGTGAGTTTGTTTTTGTTTCATAGATATGTTCATTTGTGTCATATTTTAGATTATACATATAAGTGATATCATATGGTATTTGTCTTTCCCTTTCTGACTTACTTCTCTTAGTATAATAATCTCTAGGTCCATACGTGTTGCTGCAAATGGCATTATTTCTCAATGTTAGATCTTGAAAATTATATACTGTTATTCAAATTGTTCATAAATATTTGAAATTCCTACATAATTGTTGATAATATAGTTGATGTCATTATTTTTGGACATTAGGGGGGTTCCTATTTTTCACTGTTAACAGGAACAGGGCCATGAATATCTTTTTTTTTTTTTTTTTTTTTTTTTTTTTTTTTTTTTTGCTGTACGCGGGCCTCTCACTGCTGTGGCCTCTCCCGTTGCGGAGCACAGGCTCCGGACACACAGGCTCCGCGGCCATGGCTCGCGGGCCCAGCCGCTCCGCGGCACGTGGGATCCTCCGGGATCGGGGCACGAACCCGTGTCCCCTGCATCGGCAGGCGGACTCTCAACCACTGCGCCACCAGGGAAGCCCATGAATATCTTTATACAGAAATCTTTGCCCACATTTCAAAATTATTCCCCTAGGATAAAAACCTGTAAGTGAAATTACTGATTCAAATGCTTGGAAAGCTCTTAAGTCTGTGAATACCTACTGCCAAATTGCTTTCCAGAAAACTCAGGCCAGTTTTCATTCTCACCAAAAGTGTTCAAGGGTGCCCATCACACATACCCACCAGCATTTATTTTATCCTTTTAAAAAGCTTTGCCCGTTTGATAGTGGAAGTGGCTCTAATTTTAATTTGTATTGGATTACTAGTGGGGTGGAATCTCTTTATGAATTTATCAACCCTTTATAGTTATTCTGGGAATGCAATTTCACTGCCTCTGTTTGGACTTGTGATTGGCAAATAGCACTAAGTGAATTGTTGCAGATGTATGAGAAAAAAAACACAGAGGGACTTAAAAAACAAATGATGTGGTCACACCAAGTTATAGCCAAATTATATTGTGGTGTACCATACAAACAAAGGTTAGTGGGAGAACTGAGTCATCACAAAGTATGTGGTTAAACAGGTCTGTGCTATTGCAGTCAGTAAAATATTTATGTTGTGAGGGGCAATTTGGTTTCAGCAAAACACCATTCCTTATATTAAATCAACATTGTAAATTTTAATTTCCCCATTTGATAGTTCTGTTTGTATTTACTTTATAAATTTGTTTTGGTTTTATAGATGCATAAAATTTATAAAAATGAATCTTTTCCTTAGTTTTGTGTTTACATATATACACATATACATATACGTGTATGCAACATCATAAAAAAATAATTTAAGCCAACTCTAGAGATCCATGAGACTCTTTTTCCCTTACAAGGAACCTGAACATTATTTAAGTTTGAGAAACACTGGTATTAGAGTTTTCTTAAAATTTCATTTGTTGTTATGTAAATATAGGCATTGGGATTAAAAAAAGAGAAGAAAAAGGTAAAAGTGGTGTCAGCTTATATATTGGATTTTTCTACACAGAATATTGTTATGATTTGCTTGCCTTTGGAAAGAGCACCAAAAGCTATACTATGTTTAGGGTTCAGAGAGTATGTTTTGGCTTAAAATGTACCATTCGTCAAAGTTAATTTTGCACAGGTCATTAAGACCTAGACAGAAGAATTTTTGGCTTTATTAAACTTGTCTTTTTAAGTAAGACAAAGCAGTTGAGCAGTTAGCAATTAAAATGGAACCTCTGTGAAGTGGTCTTAAGAGAAATTAAACCCATAAGAAAAAGGCCCCACATGCAATGTAGGAGCCTTGGGGCGTGGGAATCAGTGAGGGCGGGCCGATGGCCAGGAGCTAGAAGGGGAGCACCACTGAAGGAATGCTGCAGAAAGATGAGGTCCTGATATCCAACACAACTCTTCCAGCTTTCCCCAAGGCAGGAGGGATGGAGAGCATGGTCCAGACATTGCTATTACATTGTATCCAGAGTAAGCCACATTTATCCTGAAGGAAAAAATATCTGGGGCCTGAGAATGAGAGAAAGAGACTAGGAGGTGAATAGTTGTGCCATTTCTTTCTTTGCTCACAATCACAAAATAAATTGGCCTCTTTTCCTTTTTAAAAAAGGAACCTGATGTACAGGGTTCTTAGTGGGTCAGAGCACCCAAGACAGCTGGAGAGAAGTGAAATTGGTTATCTGTAAGTTACTCAAGCTGGTCCAGATGTCATTCTCAGGTTCCCTGTGCCTGGAATGCTCTTTCCCCAAGGTAACCACATGGCTCACTCCCTCAGCTTCTTCGGGACTTTGTTCAAATGCCACTGTGTTAGGGCAACAAATGCAAAGCAGATGGGGGTGAAGTACTCTCCTCCATCCAGGACTCAGGGACCAAGGTTCTTCCCATCTGGTGACACTCTTTGTTGAACTCATGGCTTCTAAGTTCTCTGAGGCAGGAAGACGGAAAATGTTTACTAGCTCTAAACTGCCTTGGCCTGAAAATATGTACCACTTCTGCTCTCAGTCCATTGGCCAACACCAGCCACCTGGCCCTGCTTTACCACAATGGAAGCCAGGAAGTGTAGGGGAATACTCAGGATATCTGGGGAGCACATCTGACTCTCCCACAGACCACCCCTCTTTCCCCCAGGACTCCCTCACCACCCTTTCAGACTTTATTGTCTTCCATAGTACTTACCATCCTCCAAAATGCTGTATATTTTACTTATTTATCTCTTAAGTTTCTGCCTTCCCCACTAGTATATAAGCACCATGAGAGTGGAGATTTTCATCTGTTTCATTTATGTTTTTATCCTTAACATCTAGAACAGTACTTGGCATATGGTAAGTGCTCCATAATTTTTTATTAAATAAATGAATGAATTCTGCAATAACAGTTTATATTTGTGTGTGGTGGGGTATCATGTACACTGACCTGAGGATGCTTCCCAAGAAATAAAGAACCCCCCCTTATGCATACACAAGCATGTATTGAGTGCCTACTATGTGCCAGGCACCATGCTTGGTGCCAGAAACACAGATATGAGAAATACTCCCTGACCCGTAGCTAGGAAGAAACAATTAAAAATGCAATATTTATTAAGACCCATAAGAGAAATAAATTATGAGAGCTCAAAAGGCCAAATTCTTCTAAGCTTTAGTGAGAATCAAATTTTATATCCAAGTATTACTAGAATGGCAATGAATAAAGAATGAGGGTGGGGGACTGGTAGGGGACTCAGGAATCATAAATTGCTCCCCAAAGTCATCAAGGAAATAAGATCTATATTCTCTACCATTTTGTATTCTTGACAAGAGGTTACCTTTCACTTTTCATTCACCCATTCATCCTAGTGCCTTCACACATTCTCTTTCCCTTCAGCCTTAGAGTACAGAGCAGCCCATGTGTACTTGGTTGAGAGAAAGATCTCACTATTTAAAAATATCTTTCTGATAAATTCACAATTCCAGAAATGCCATCATTTGAAATCTACTTAAGAGTATTTTGTCTTCCAGCCCCACCCCTGCCACTCCTCCTATACTCCTGCAAGCAAATAAGCATGCATTTATCAGGCTTTTGAAGGGAGAAGTGGCATCATGGGAGCCCTGCTGGAACTTAATAGCAAAAAGAGGGTGGAGAGGGAGGTTGGGGGTTGGGATCTGGTGTATAAAGGGGACGCTAAGCCGTCACTGAAGACTTGGACTGGGTATCAGACAAGGGAAAGAGCAAGAAAAGAGTAGAGAAGATGCAGAAACAACAAGGGCATCAAATGCAAATTTCACCTATTTCATCATTTTGCCTGGGGATAGCCTTGCTTACACAAAATGACACATACCTCTTTAACACAGAAAGGGAAGAGTTGAGTTCTGCTGAAAATGAAAGAAAATTCAAAACAATAGTAATGTTCCACTGTGTCAGGCCCCAGACTCCTTCTTTCTCATTTTTCCTCCATGGGTTGGGGTTGGGGGGGTGGGGCTCAATTCCCAAGTCTATCTCCTGGTCCAAGTAGTCTGCTCCAAACATCACATCCACCTTCCAACTAGCAAGGAAGAGAAAAGGAAGGAAGAAGGTATGTAAGCTATCTATTGTTTGTGTAACTACTCCAAAAATTAGAGGCCTAAAACAGCAACATATATTATCTAACAGTTTCAGGAATCCAGGCATGGCTTAGCCAGGCCATTTGGCTCAGGGTCTGTCACAAGTCTGCCACCGAGGTGTTGGCTCAGGCTGTGACATCTCAAGGCTCAAATTGGGAAGGATCTGCTTCCAAGCTCACTCACATGGTTATTGGCAGGATTTGCTTCCCTGCTGGCCGTTGGACCAAGGGCCTTAGTTCCTTGTCCCATGGGCTTCTCCAAAAGGCCACCCACAACATGGCAACTTGTTTCATCTGAGCAGGCAAGAAGAGACATCAAGAATGTGAGCAAGACAGAAGTCACAGTCTTCTGTAAGCTGATCTTGGAAGTGACTTCCCATCATTTTTTGCTACGGTCTATTTGTTAGAAGCACTAGCTCCAGACCACACCGAAGGGGAGAGAATTACACAAGAGTGTGATTTCCAGGAAGTGGGATCACTGGCAGCCACTTTAGAAACTGTCAGCAAAGAAGGTTATGCCCACTCCCTTCACAGACTCTTTCTTAAAATTGACTACACCAGTTCCACCCACATCTAGCTGCAAGGGAGGCTGGGTAATGTAGTCTCTATTCTGGGTGACTGTCAGCCCAGCTAAAACTTAGGGACTCAGTTCTGAAGAGGAATTACAGGATTCTGGAGAGTAGACTTGGTTGTTCTGTGTGCCAGCCCCAGGCATTGAGGACAAGGAGGAGAAATATCTTTGGGTAGAGTTGTAGAATCTGAGTTCAAATCCTACCTTTGCTATACCCTATGCTGAGTGAATTATTTAACTTCACGGAGTATCATTGATACTCAGTATCAGACTAAATGAAATGTGAAGCATCTTGCACTTGGTTCGTTCTCAATAATACCTACTAGAACTGTTTCAGAGGTAGCTTAATATCTCAGAAACTTTTTTTTTTTTTTTTTTGCTGTACGCGGGCCTCTCACTGCTGTGGCCTCTCCCGTTGCGGAGCACAGGCTCCGGACACACAGGCTCCGCGGCCATGGCTCGCGGGCCCAGCCGCTCAGCGGCACGTGGGATCCTCCGGGATCGGGGCACGAACCCGCGTCCCCTGCATCGGCAGGCGGACTCTCAATCACTGCGCCACCAGGGAGGCCCTCAGAAACTTTTAAACCAGGCTCTGACACCCAACCAGCTTGCCATGACTCCATGCCTTTCACCTAACCTCTTTGCACACCAGTTTCCTGTTGGTAAAAGGGAGTACAAACACCTGCCCTACCTATCTTATCAGGTTGTTCTAAAGATAACGTGTATGAATGTATCACTGTTTTTTGGTTTTTGTGTTTTAATTCGAAATGCCATGCAAACTTATTGTGGCATTAGTGGCCACCGGGTGGCAGTGGGAAGAATGGGCTTGGGTTATGGCCCACGGCCGCCAGATGGTGCTGGCATTCAGCAGATAATACCCTGGCTTTGCTGGGAAACTGCAAGAGAGCCAAAAGGCTCTTGGAGATGGCCAGTGCAACCCCTCATCTACAGATGAGAGAAATAAGACCAGGGGAGGGTGTGGGGAGGATGTCACACAGCAGTGAGTGCTGAAGCCCTGCTTTCCTGACTTTAGTGTGATCAGGGCTAAGGATGGCTCCTCTTCCTACACAGAATGATGCTCTCACTTTCTCTCCAGACTTGCACTGGAGACCAAAGTTGTTCACTGTCTTCTTGTTCATAGATTTACCAAATTTTAAAAGCCTGAAAAATGTCCACAAATAGCATCTGTCTCTCTGGCTGTGTAGCACAGTGGTTAAAAACATGATTTTAGTATCAAACAGTCCTCAATTTATATCTGTATAGCAGGCTCCTTACTGCAATTTAAGATAATAATTTCTACCTGATAGGGTCGGTGTGATGTTAAGTGAGATAAGCATGTGAAAATAAGAGGTAACATTAATTAGTGCACACTCATTTAAGCAGTTTATGTGTATTTAATTCATCTAATTCTCACCATAACCTTAGGTGACTTTTATTATGTTCATTTTACAGAGGAAGAAACTGAAGCATAGATAGGTTGTAACTTGCCCACACTCAAAGCTGTAGATGGAGGAGTCTAGATTTAAACCTGTCTTCAGAGCCCATGCCCTTAACCATATTTATTACTAATTGTTTGGCAGAGAGTAAATGCCCAATAAATAACAGATATAGATCCACAGGGGCCAAGCTGAAGATTCCAGCTTGAGGGACAAGGGTTTGGAATGAATGGCATAACCATGATGCACCTACACTTTCAGAGTGGAGAGAATAGCACACAGTTGGATGAAAAATGTTAAGTATCCAAGTTAATAAAACAAAGGTAACAACTAACAAAAACTTTTCTAAAAAATAAGTGAAACACAGCAACTGGGCTTTACACTTTAGAGGCAGAGAGGATAGGATTTGACTTCTGATCCTGCCTCTAGCTGGACCTTAGGCAAGTTGTTTAACATCTTTTTTTTTTTTTTTTTTTTTTTGCTGTACGCAGGCCTCTCACTGTTGTGGCCTCTCCCGTTGTGGAGCACAGGCTCCGGACATGCAGGCTCAGCGGCCATGGCTCACGGGCCCAGCCGCTCCGCAGCATGTGGGATCTTCCCGGACCAGGGCACGAACCCGTGTCCCCTACCTCGGCAGGCGGACTCTCAACCACTGCGCCACCAGGGAAGCCCTGTTTAACATCTTTGAGCATCAGTTTCCTCATCTAAAAATTGAAGCTAAAATTCTACCTTGCAGAATTACTGTGAGTATTAAAGTCACTGTGGTTAAAATGCACATTTTAAAAATGTACACAGTAGAGCAGACATTTGATTATTACAATTCTTATTATTCCACAAATATATATTGAGCAGATTGAAAGGGATTTAAGAAGTTAAGATATTGTTCTTTCCGTCAAGGAACTTATATAGGGGAGGTGATGTATGTACATACCATTTGGTAGAAGGTGTCTTAGGAGAGCTGAAACATGTAGTGGGAATTAGAGGAGGGCAAGGTATTTTTCTAGCAGTGACAATTGGAGAAGGTTTCATGGATATGCTATTTAAGATTAGTCCTCAAGGACACAAAGAAGGTGAGAAGAATATTCCATAAACTTTATTAGCAAAGCTAAAGGGGCCAGAAAGAGCCTGTTTATTTGGGGAATCGCGGGCAGTCCACAGTAGAAGTGTGAGTCAGGCTTGAGAGTATGGCAGCAGTACAGGAAGGGACTTTCTGGTTAGACTTGGCACATTAAACATATGCATATGACTCTGTTCCTAAAATGACAGTAAAGTAATCATGTATAAACCCACGAGGACTCCAGAAACAAGAGAATGAAAAGTAGTTAGATGAGTATTAACTGACTAAGTAAAGACAATAAAGCTGCCTGAAGGGCAGGCACAGGGTGGAGAAGCCTTCAAGAAGGAAGCCAGTTTGATATGAAAGCCAAAACAAACAACAACAACAACAAAAAAAAAAAAACACCAAACCTAGAAAAGTTTAGAAAATAGAGGCACCAGGTAACTCTGAAGCGAAAAGGATGGAGTGGGGCTGAAAACACAAGGAAGAGCTGAAAGTCTGATTCTTCTCTCCAGTCCTGTAGCCAGATGACTTTTCCATCCCACCCAGCAAAATACAGGCGGTTCACTCTCTGGAGAGGCCAAAGGAGAGAGACTGTGGACTTGGGGAAGACACCAGGCCAAGCAAATGGAAGAGGTAAGGCACCATACGAAAACAGGGGGACTAAGTAAAAGTCTCCATTCTTACCTTTTACCTCTTTCCTTGTTAGGTTCCCACAGTGCTGGAAGCCTGGCTTACACTCTAGAGGAAAGAGGCTGGGGAAGTGTCTGCTGGATAAACCGAGATGTGGTCCACCACTCAACCAGCCCAGTGCACACACAAAGAGAGTTCAATGAGCTCAGGAGAAACAGTCAATTCAAGGAAAAGAAAAAAATTTTAACAGCATTATTTATATCCTCAGAGGGAAAGGAAACTATTGCACCCATGAAACAAGATTGGGTGTATAGAAAAAAGAACCTTCAGAGATAAGAAAGGGCTTTTGGAAATAAAGATAGTTAATTTTTTTTATTGTATATGTTTGGAAGAAAAAATTTTAGAAAATCTCCCAAAAGTAAAACAATAAAAGATTTTTTTTAATAATAAGAGAAAAAAGACAAGAACACTAGAGAATTATTCTAAAAGGCTCAATACTAGAACAGGAGTCCCAGAAAGAGGACACTGAGAAAAGTTTGGGACTGATTGCTAAAGAAATCATTTAAAAATTTTCCAGAACAGTATAAAAAATTATATTAATACACATCATTGTGATATTTCAGACATCAGAAATAAAAAGCAGATCCTTAACGCTTCTAGAGAGAAAAATTGAGCCCCATATAAAGGACTGGGGTTCAGAATGCATCAGACTTCTCAAAAACAATGCTGAATGGGCAGCAGGGATTTTACTGGGGTGATGAAAATTTTCTAAAACTGGTTTGTGGTGATGATTTTTCAACTTGGTATATTTAGTGAAAAATCATTAAACTGTACATTTGAAATGGGTGAATTTTATAAATCCAATAATATATCTCAATAATGTGAAATTTTTCATAAAATAAAAAGCTGTGGAATTAATATATAAAGCATTTCAAATACAAAAATGTATAAGCATATTACAAAACAGCTAATTATAAAATCCATGTATAAATGTTAATCATATCATTCAAATAAATTAGAAAGCAAAACAAGAACAAATAAAAGCACTGCTGAATGGAAGCTAGAAGATCATCAAGCAATTTTTTTCCAAATTCTGAAAGAAAATTATTTTATATCTACAATTCTCTAGCCAGTCTAACTGTTAATAAAACATGAACGAAGTTACTTGCAGACATGCCAAGTTTCAAAAAATGCATCTCTGTTGTACCCATTCTCATAAAGCTACTAAAGGATATTATGAGGAATAAACCAAGAAAGAAGACATGGGACCCAAGGAAAGAGGAGAATCTAATATGGGAGAAAGACTAAAGAATTTTCCAGAAAGATGATGAAGGAAGCCCCAGGATGACAGTTGTGCAGCAATCCAGGAGAGCAACCAACCCATGCCTCAGACGTGAAGTTTTGAAGAAATTAATGGAACATATGTATGGATAACCTGATTTATTTGAGTATTATAGAAAGAGTTCTAGCCTATAAGAGAATTTAGGGATGAATTAGCAATAAGTACATAGAAAACTAAGCACAGGGGGAAAAAGAAGCAATTATTAACTTTAGAGGGGAAATGTTATTTTAAAAAAGAAATGTAATCATATATAGTTTATTATGTCAGTCAGCTGTGAGCAATATTTACATAGTCATAATCATGTAAATGCTGAATGTTGATTTAAATAAAAACCCCATGCTTCAACAATATTGAGGGAATATGGGGTTTTGTGTGTGTGTGTGTGTGTGTGTGTATGAATGTGCATGTGAATGTGTGTGTGTGTTCAGGGAAAGGGCCTGTAAGAAAGATGTATCCTCATCTTCCTACAGAAGTTGTCTTAGTTTGGATTTCCCCAGAGGCAGACCCTGAGACAAGGATTTGCCAGCAAGTCATTTATTTGGAAGTGCTGGGGACACTCATAGAGAAGTGGGAAAGTGACATAGGGAAGGGAAAATAAACAATAAAGAATGAGTGATTAGAACTTACTCCCAAGAAAACTCTCGGAAATGGGGCAAAACACAGTCTCAGAATTACTCTGCCTGAGGGGCAGGGAGCTGAGGTATTCATACACCAATTCCTGAAAGTCACTGGTTGAGGACCGCTAAAGGAAGGGGGGATGGCATAGTCATTTCCTGGAATGTCAGCCTGTACATGTGAGGGCAGAGCCCCAAAGCCTTCAGGTACAGAGATGCAACCCTGGCAGTTAGAAGGGAGGAAGGATGCTTGATGGGAAGGTCTAAGGGACACAGGTGGGACACCAACAGCAGCTGAGATAGAAGTCAATAGATAATGTCTAAAAGAGAAAACTCTAAAGTTACAACATAAGAGTTTATTTCCATTAGAAAATCGAGGCAAACCCTTGAAGAAATAGCAAAAAATGTTGAAAGCAATTAACTCTGAGAAGTAGAAATCAGAAGTGGGGAGACATGAAGCAGAGAGCAATTTGTTTTATACCTAGTAGGACTAGTTGGCTTTTAAAACACTGTATTATGTATTAGTTTAATGAAAATGAAAATTATATTTCCCCCAAAAAATGAACAGGCAGTGCAAAGGAAGATGAGGTCATGATCTCAGGGTGGGACAACGGCTATGGAAGACCAGACCTGGCCTCAGGCTGGACTTTAGAACTGATCTTCTTTGGGGTTTCCGCGAGCATCAGGTGCTGGCGGAAGGCTGGCCGTCTGTCATGGGGCACTTGTGGGTGGTCTGTGGATGACTCCTGTCTGGTCTAGGGGCCTGGGAGAATGGTGTTGCCATTTACAGGCACTGCGAGAGCAGGCTGGGAGGAGAAGGTGGTGAGGTCACTTTGGAGCGTGGGGAGGTGGGGTACCTAGGAGCACACCTGAGGGAGAGGCCCAGTGGCAGCTCAGGAGAGGGATGAGGGTCTCAGGGAGTTTCTGGAAATTGTTCCCAGATGAATAATAGGAGAAGAGGTGGGACTCAGTGGAGAGTGTTAGTGAGACAGTCAAGTGAGGGAATTCAGGGGCAGAATCATAACACATGTGAGGGGGACACAGAGGAGACAATGAGAAGATAAAAAGACTTGGCGATAGAAGTGTGAAGGGAAGTGTGAGGTCTCGGACCATATTTCAGGAGCAGCAGTCACCAGTGTTCCAGGCTGCTGTGCTGTCATCATGGAGGGTGAGATGCAGACAAAAGCCCTTGCCTTTAGCCTGCACTCTGAGGCAGAGAAATCTCTGCCTGAGTAGTCAAGGGACCTAACTTCTGGTCTTCTTTTCACCTCCAACCCTGTGCGAATTACTTACCTCCTTGGACCTCAATTCCCACAACAGCGCAATTGGCCTGACAATCAGTCAGTTGTGTGTACTGGTACAGTTATAGATGCTTGAGAAACAGGAATGTTTCCAGACTGCTTGGTAAAAAGCCATTTCCCTGAGTCCTTCAAATCTGGCCCCCCACCCCCTCCTTCCTGGTCCCCACTCTGGGACCACTCCCTTCCCCAGACCCTCCTCCACTAACTAAGGGAGGACGCCTCTAGCCCTCTCGCAGCTGTATGGCCTGCACCCATTCCAATCGGTGGGCCCCTAGGATATTGGTTGTTAAATATTTTGACTATCACCCCTGCTAATAATACCTTCCCTGCCTACCTGACAATGACCTGGTGAGGATCAAATGAAATAACAGATGTGAAAGGCCTTTGCAAATGCTCCAAGTGCTGTCATATATTGGGTAAAATATTGTTTAAACATCAAAATGCAAAAGTAGTGCTGCAGAGAGACACGGTCACAGAGGGCATGGACACAGAGCTGTGATGAATTGCAGGGCTGGAGACGGAGTGAGGGGGAGGGAAAGTGAGGGAGCAGCAGGGCAGAGAAGGGAGAGAAGAAAGGACAGGCTGAAACCAGGCTGATTGCGCAGCCTCCCTCCCTAAGTATGGGGATGCTGTAGGCAAGAAGCAGGAAACCAGATCCAGCTCAGACCACGTGCTAGGTCTTTGCCCTTGCACCAGACTTCGTGTGTGTGTGTGTGTGTGTGTGTGTCTGTGTCTGTGTCTGTGTGTTGGGGATTGGGGAGAGGCAGGTGATATAAGCCCTTATGAATATGTTCTTGCTCATGCAGCTTGATGTGGCCTGACATTGGTAAAAGCCCCAGGATGGCAGAAACCCCAGATACTTTGGGGTTTGTGCCACCTCTAGATGTCTGGCATTCCCAGAGCCAAGTCCCACAGGTGGGGTCTTCCTATAAGCTCAATCCCAGCAATCCTCTACACCCACTAGGATCTCTACAGTCTACAAACATGCTCACCTTTCTTCATTCAATGTTCACAACTACTCTGCAAATTAGGTAATGTTATTCCTGGTTGATAGCTGAGGAAACTGAGGCTCAGAGAAGTTAAGTGACTTGTCAGAAATACGCAGAGAGCAAATGGCAAAGTCGGGACTTTGACCCAGGTTTGTGCTTGTTTCCTTCTTCTTTACTAAACAGACAGGACTTGCTGGAGGTCTTGTCTGAAAGGAGAACCTTCTTTTAAATTTCAGGCCCTCTGGGCTTCCCTGATGGTGCAGTGGTTAAGAATCTGCCTGCCAATGCAGGGGACACGGGTTCGGGTCCTAGTCCAGGAAGATCCCCCATGCTGCCCGCGTGCAGCAACCAAGACCCAACGCAGCCAAAAATAATAAAATAAATAAATTGTTTTTAAAAATTTAAAATTCAGGTCCTCTGACTCCAAGTCCGGTGCACATGGCAGTGACCCTCCTGAAACAACTACTGCTTCAGCTGGAGGAAGAACTCTCCAGGACGGTCCATGGGTAATTTTGTGCCTAACAATTTCAACATTGCCTTCATCTCCTTCCCATCGTCCTATCTGTTGTACTCATATGATCATGTGCTCCTCTGTTTAAAAACCTTCATAGACTCCTGATTGCTTTCAGGATAAAATTTAAAGTCCTGCCATGGCCCTTCAAAACTCAGCCTGAGCATCTAGCCCAAAGGCTGCAAACTCAAAAGCCCATAGGAGCCAGGCAGGTTTGTTAAATAAATGGGAGTCGCAGGCAGGTGCTGGGAGCAAGAGGGAGGCCTAGGGAACACGTGTCCACCCGGAGGAGGAAGCAACTTCCCAGCAAAGTCGGCCACACAGGGACACAAGCCTAAGGTGACTTCAGCTGACCTTATGGTTTTTCAAGAAAAGCCAGAAGTCCAGAATTTTATGTGCAATCACTCAATTTTTAAAATACATTTATATTATACATTAAAAATACATTTATATTATACAGTTTACGAGTACATACTTTACTCGTGTCTTCAGGTTGAATTTGGAGGGTGGACTGCCATTTCGCGATCTCTATTTTGAGAAATCTGGTCCACACATTAGTCCCCAAACATGCCATATATTGTTCAAGTCTCAGGACCTTTGCCCAAGCTGGCCCCTCCTCCATTTCCTCACTCCCTTAATCTTGTGCCTTGGACAAATTCCTTCTGGTCTTTCAAGACCCATATCAACTGTCACCTTCTTTCTGCGACTGTTCATGACTCCCTCTGCCCCCCACCCCAACTCCAGGCAAAATTAACGGCTCACTCATCTGGTTCCCAGCACACTTCTTGCTAATGTCTAACAGTGTGTCTAATGCCCTCAACACATGGGGGCTTCCGCGGCACGGGAGGGGTGTATGTGTCCCCATTCCTTGCTCTCACTTTGGGACAAACTGCCTGCTTTAAATCCTGGCTCCACCCTAGGTCAAGTACTTAACCTTTCAAAGTCTCTATTTTCTCACTGGGTAAAATGGAAATAAAAGTAGTGCCTACCTCATAGGATTATAGTGAGGAGGTGTATGCAAAGTGCCTTCTCTAGTCTTTGCAAAAATAGTAAGTGCTTGCTTGTACTTTAGCCATTAAAAAAAAAAAAATCCCCAAAGACTTGCTGAGTACCTACTGTATTGTGCACTACGTTTGGAGTGGGGGACAGGGCACCCTCATTTCCATACTCCTGTGGAGAAAGTACTTTATCTGACAGCGATTTTAGGAGAAAGACCTGAGTAGGCCACCCTTTCCTCTCTCTTTTTCTCTCTCTCTCTCTCTCTTTTTTTTTAATAAACTTATATATTTATTTATTCATTTATTTATTTTTGGCTGCACTGAGTCTTCATCGCTGTGCGCGGGCTTCTCTACCTGCAGGGAGCAGGGGCTACTCTTTGTTGCGGTGCACGGGCTTCTCATTGAAGTGGTTTCTCTTGTTGCGGAGCACGGGCTCTAGGCGTGCGGGCTTCAGTAGTTGTGGCATGCAGGCTCAGTAGTTGTGGCTCGAGGACTCTAGACCGCAGGCTCACTGGCTGTGGCACATGGGCTTAGTTGCTCTGTGGCATATGGGATCTTCCCAGACCAGGGCTCGAACCCGTGTCCCCTGCATTGGCAGGCACATTCTTAACCACTGCACCACCAGGGAAGTCCCTCTCTTTCTCTCTTGGAGCAGGTGTCCCTGCAGGACACCTCCTCCAAGAGGAGGTTGCCGGAAGTGGCCCGCAGCAGCATCCAAGCTCTGGCGGGTGGGGGGCAACATCAAGAAGCCCACTGTGGCCACCCAGTCAAGCCTCATCTTCCACCCCAAGCTTATCAAAAATAAAGCTGTTTTTTCTATCTGCATGAGTCGAGTTGTGAGGAGGAGCGTTGTTTACTAGGTCCTCCAACCAAATCCCGACGCTACGGATACAGAGGTGAAAGAGATACAGCCTTGGCTCTCATGCAGCTCGTGGTGTAGTCTCTGTCTGGCTGACAGTGGTAAAGGAATTCTCTGAGATAATGTGGTATGGGGCAAAGAGCGTGGGTGTTGGAGTCACACACATCTGTTTGAATCCTAGTTCTGTCACTTATTAGCAGGGCAAGAGTCAAACAAGTTATTCTGGCTCTGGGTTTTGTCCTTGGTAATTTGGGGTCATTGCAAGGGTCAGGGTCTACAGGAAGGGTGGTTTTGCACATTCACATGAGTACTCAAATTAAAATGTTGACATTATGCCCAATCATGTTGCCTCCCGCAGCTTTCTCTTTCTCAATAAATGGCAATCTATTTTTCCATTGCTCAGGTCAGAAATCTTAGAGTCATTCTTTGCTCCCACACCATATCCAATCCATCAGCAAATTCTGTTGGCTTCACAGAGTATATCTGGAATCTGACCACTTCTCACCTCCCCTGCCACCTCTCTTGTCTGAGCTGCCATCGCCTCCCATCTTGGTCATTGTGGTAGCTTCCTCAATGCTCCCCTCCTTCCACTCTTCCCTCATGTACTGTATTCTCAGCCCAGATGGAGCTCATTAAAAAGTAAGTCAAGTCATGCCCCTCCCCTGCTCGAAATCCTTCAAAGGCTTCCCCTGTCACTCAGAGTGAAAGCCAAAGTCCTTCCAATGTCTGGCCCCCAGCTGCCTTTCTGATCCATCTCCTACTCTTTTCTACACTGCACTCCCTGCTCCAGCCACCTCCACGTTCCAGCCATACTGGCCCCTTGGCTGTTCCTGAGATATGCCAGGCAGGCTCCTGTCTCAAGCCTTTGCACGGTCCGTTCCTTCTACCTACACTTCTCCCAGAGAGCCACGCAGCTTGCTTACTCATCCCCTTCGAGTCTTTGTTCAAATGTCATTTTTTTCACTGAGGCTTTCTTATGTTTTTAATTGCAACACTCCTTCCCCTTCACCACCTTCCTCCTTTATCTTGTTTTATTTTTCTCCGTCGTTCAACTGGCATTCTTTCTAGGGCTGCCATGAAAGTTGTGTGGGTTGGATGCCTGGCCAAAGGACCAAGCGCAGACCCAGGCTCTGCTTGCCAAGCTGTGTGCCCAGCCACCAGGTAGCCTCCGCCCAGAGGAGTGACCTTCTCCTAATTTGCATGAAGATGCTCTATAAGTAAGTTGATACCCGAATATTATGTATTTCATCTTTTTGTTTATCATTTGTCTACCTACCCTCCCTCATCAGAAGGGAAGCTCCACGAGGCAGAGATTTTTATCTGTTTCCTTCACTGCTATATCCCCAGCTCGTATAAAGGTGCATGGCACACAGTAGGTGTTTAATAATTGTTGACTCAATGACTATGATGACTGTTCAACAAATTTCATTGGACTGAATTAAAAGTTGACACTAAAAATAAAAGACAGCCGTGCCTTTATTGAACTCTCTCTTCAAATCACTTCAGGATTCCCCCTGTCTAGAGGAGTGAATATTCTGAGCATCCATTACCACCTTTTATCCCATCCCCTTTGATCACTTTCTGCTGTGTCTAACAGAGTCTGGGTTTGTTGCCATCCAATACTGACTTCATTTCTTCTGCGTTAATCACACTCAGCCTTGCCAAGTCCAGATTCCATTGTCTCATGTTTCCTGTCATTTGCTCCCAGGGAAGAACTGTCTGAAGGACAGGGCAGAGAAGATGGAACGGTGGCCAACAGCCATCCAGATCCGTGTATCCAACTGCCCGCTGCTTTCTACGTACCTGGAAGTCCCTCAGGCACCCCCAAAGCAGCAAGTCCAAAATTGAACTCATTGGCTTCCTACCTTCACCCTCCCATAAACCTACTCTTCCTACTTCAACTGGTGGCCATAGCAGTTCCCATGCCAGAAACCTAGGACTCCCCCTCACTACCTCTCACTCTTTTACCCCCACATGCAATCAATCTTCTAAATTTTTTTTCAAAAAGATACCCCCTTTCAGGACTTCCCTGGTGGTCCAGTGGTTAAGACTTCACCTTCCAATGCGGGGGGTGCAGATTCAGTCCCTGGTTGGGGAGCTAAGATCCCACGTGCCCCGCCGCCAAAAAACCGAAACACATAAAACCGAAGCAATATTGTAACAAATTCAATAAAGACTTTAAAAAAAATGGTCCTCATTTAAAAAAAAAAAAAGAGGGCTTCCCTGGTGGCGCAGTGGTTAAGAATCCCACTGAGGGGCTTCCCTGGTGGCGCAGTGGTTGAGAGTTTGCCTGCCGATGCAGGGGAAACGGGTTCGTGCCCCGGTCCGGGAAGATCCCACATGCCGCGGAGCGGCTGGGCCCGTGAGCCACGGGCGCTGAGCCTGCGCATCCGGAGCCTGCGCTCCGCAACGGGAGAGGCCACGACAGGGAGAGGCCTGTGTACGGCCAAAAAAAGAAAAAAGACACCCGCTTTCACTGCCTTAGTTCAGTTCCTCATTGTCTCACTTATTCCCTGTCACAGCAACCTCCCAACCCTTTCTCCACTGCCATCACCCCAGTTCATCCTGCAGCCAGAGTGGTCTTTCTTAAAAGTATATCTGACTCTGTGACTCCCTCTGAGAACCCTTCAAGGGTCCCTCGTGACAAGAGGGTGCTACCTAAGCTTTCAGACCCCACATGGTCCAGCCCCACCTGCCCCTCCAACCTCACAGTCCACTCCTTCCCGCTCTTATACTTTTTCCTCCTGTAAACATGAGCTACATGTCGTTCCCAGGACATGCCGTGTGATCTCACGCCTCCATGCTCTGTAGATGTGCTTCCCTCTGCCCGCAATGCTTTCCTCCACCTTCTCTCCCAGGCAAGCGCCTCTTTCATCTACCATCTTAGAAAGTCATTTGGATGTAGTAGCATCAAATCCTGCTTTCTTGCTTACTAGTTATGTAAATTTAGGTCACTTTTAAAAACCCTCTGTGCCTCTGTTTTCTCTTCTGTAAAATGAGAATAATGACAGAGCCCACCTCAATGAGTTTTTCTAGTCATTAAGGGAGTTAATTGATGGAAGGCTCTAGCAATGTGTCTGGGACATGGTAAACAATAAATGTGTGCTGGGTTTTAATTATCTAATCCATCCTCAAATAAATCACCTCTTCTCTCTTCGATGCCATTTCTGCACCTTGTTCAAATGTCTGTCATGCACTTACCTCAGTATGAGATGACTGGTTTACTCGTCTGTTCCTCAGACTGGACTCACGGGACTGGGGGCTCTTTGAGGGCCAGTCTTTAAGTGAGGGCTCAGTAAATATTGATTCCATTTAATTGACCAAATGAAATAAAGACCAACCTTCAGTAAGATGTTCAGAAGGGCTACGGCAAGAGGGAATGCTGCAAACTCTTTTTTTCCAGTTCGTGGCTCTGGAGCAGTTTGTGTTCCAAGGTGGCCCGGCAGCCCCTCTGTCTTCATGGCCCGTGCCCCTTCTCCGGCTTCCACACTGCCGCTGTCTTGCCCAGGGGAGCCTGGATGGGGGCCTCCCTTGCATGCTCATGGTGGACAGGCAACATTCCAGAGCCTGGTGCTGACATCCCAGCTCACCATCTACTGCTCTGTAGCACTAATAGGGGAGCTATGATGAACCTGCTTAGGAAGTGGAGGCGGGGCTGCGAGGGGGTACTAGCGGGCAGCACACAGACAGCTACATGCCCCTGCAGCTTGATGTTCCCTTATCTCCGGGCTTGCCTGCCAGCCTCCCCAAAGACTTCCTTCAGTCATTCTCACTCTCATGGCACACGCCACCACTGAACACCAGTCAGGTGCCTCCTACCTCAGTGGTGAAGATCAGAGTGTTTTCAGGTTTTCACAGCCATTGGGAAATGTGGGCTGCATCTCTCTCTCTGAGTTCTTATATGAACCACTGCTTTCCTCAACCACATCTGGAATTTCCACAGTCACTGCTGAATATCTGTAAGAAACTCACTCCTAAACATTTGCTGACAGTTCTTCCCTTTGCAAGAGAAGCTCCCAGCACTGTGGTCCAGCCACTCCCATCTATGTCAGTCCCTCCCTCAGAAGCCGTCCTGGTCAGGGCCACTGTCACGTCTCACTGGATGTGCTGAATGGGCTGCCCAGGGCACCAAAAGCCCATTTTTGAGACACAAAGAACCCACCACTTTGTTAGCATTTGCAGACCCTATTAGTCCCCATCTGTCTCGTATTTCCAATTAAGCATCAAAAACACCCTCTTCGGCCTGGCTGTTGAAGTGAAGGAGAGGGGCATAACCCGAACAACTATGGGTGGGGAAGGAAGTGAGCAGTTTGAGTTTGCCAAGTACTTTACAGACAGTAATGCAATAAAGAAATCAGAAACTGCCCATACGTGTGTGTGTGCATGTCCTGCTTTATACAGAGAGAAGCAGATCTGGGATTAGAACAGATGACAACTCAGTTAAATTACCCTTAGCTTGGTTCATTAGAACAGCTCAGGAAGGAGGCTGCTTCCCATCTTCTTCCTGGAGCTTTTTCTCTGCTGGTTGACCTCTTCCCATGTCCCTCCTTTCTGGCTCCTGTTTCTTTTTTCTTTTTTCTTTTCTTTTTTTTTTTTTTGCGGTACGCAGGGCTCTCACTGTTGTGGCCTCTCCTGTTGCGGAGCACAGGCTCCAGACGTGCAGGCTCAGTGGCCATGGCTCATGGGCCCAGCCGCTCCGCGGCATGTGGGATCTTCCCGGACCGGGGCATGAACCCGTGTTCCCTGCATCGGCAGGTGGACTCTCAACCACTGCACCACCAGGGAAGCCCTGACGCCTGCTTCTTTCTGAGAGCCCTAATTCTTTCTCCAAAACTTCATCCTCAGCCCTGGCTGTTCCCTGCCCACCTCACCTTCCACCTTAGCCTGCCTTTCCCCCAGGCTCATTTCTTTCCTTGGGCTTGATTCTTTCGTCCACCACTTCCTGGTTGGCTCTCCCCCTCTTCTTTCTGTTCTCTCTCTCCCCTGTCTCTCAGCGATGCCTTAGTTTGCCCTCCTCTTCCTGTGGTTTCTAGCACTACCCCGCCGGCTTTAAGTTCCAGAGACAGCAGAATCTACGAGAGAAATGGTCCCTGCTCAAGAACCTTCTACTCACAGAGCTCTGTGCCCTTTTGGGGAGACTGCCTGAGGAAGGTAAAGCAAACCCCCCATTGTTCAGGACAATTAGCTGCCATGGACTAGAGCCATTGAACCGCTGCCCATGTGTGGGAAGCTCCTGGCTACAAAAGCCCCATTCATGGTAATACATTTTACAGACACCCCAGAGGGCTATGAGAACCTCTACCCAGACATCCCACTCCACAGGAGACAGAATCCCTGTCAGCTCAAAAGAAACAGATTTCATTCCCTCAGATGAACCATAAATTGGGAGTATCTCTTATGCAAATGAGCTTTCTGAAGCCTCTCTAGAACAGACCTCCTTCTTCCGTGAAGGCCAGAAGGGGTAACCTTAGGAAAAGTATGTTCCAGCTTCCTCCTGTGCCTAATTACTGAGCTCTTTTCTTTCTAATCATCTTTTTTTTAACGTAAGAGTATGGTAAATGTCAGAATGTCATGAGATGAATGAATGATCAAATTTATTTTTGCAGGGAAAAAAAATGGGACCTGAAATACTTATTTCAGTCAGGTGTTCTGAAAATGATTAAATAAGAGGAATAAGAGGAGGATCTAATGTAAAATACAGCTCAAGAGGCCTAGTGCCACAGATTCAACCTGCTTATTACACTGTATGATGTGAATAATTTATCACGTATTACCCTGCATTAAGTACTGTTGAGGATTCATCTGCGGTTATTTGCAGACCACATTAACCTCTACCTGCCTCAATCTGTGTTTCCTTGTGGAAAATCTCTGCTGCTCTAGTACACACATTAGCAAGGGCTGGACAGCAGTAACTAGCCTAATTAACTAGCCCTCTCTGGGGAATTTGGGACTATAAAGTACCCATGTCACCTGCTTCTGGGGCGTTTTTCTCCTCCTAACTTTCAAGTCCTCCCACTCTTGGGCTGTCCCCCTCCTACTGTAGTGTCCTTTCCATTTCACTTATTATGTACCCTTTCATTCCTATGACATACACACTAGTCCAGGCCCTTGCTTCTCATGCTGGACTCAGAGCCAAAGTCTCCCTACTGACCTCCTTGGTCAGCCCCACCCTCCAGGCTATCCTACATCTGACCAATGTTCCTAAAATCCGATTTTCACCCCAGCTTTTCTGGGCTTAGAAGCCTTCAGTGGAGAGTCCTGCTCAAGTACACAGACCTGCCTCCTTCACCCAACACCCAAGGCCTTCTTGGGTCTGGCACCACTATCTTTCCAACCTCATCTCCTTCTTCTCCTTTCCAGACACCCACCTTTTTGACAGACCAACCCTTACATCTCTCAGAGCAGCCAGACTCTCTCCCACATCCATCTTTGCCCTGCCCTCCTCCCCAGAGGACATGCACCCCCTGCATTCAGCCCACCTGAAATCCCTACTGGGCCACAAGCTCATCCCTCATGGCTCCAGACCGCTCTAGGCTTCTGTTTTCAGCTGGCCCTCATGCAGGTACCTCATCGAGCACCCTTGGAATGGGGACTCTAGGCTTTCTGCCTGGAGAGACTTGGAAACTGCAATCTGCTTGGAAGCAAGAACGGAGGACTTATCTCCAAGGTGTGGTGGGCATTCAGCTGTTTCTTTACAGATCAATTAACATAGCAACTTTTCTAAAGGGGCTTGAATTAACACTTTGCGGAAGTTGATTTACATCAACGGCCCATGTCAGAACATGTTATTTTTATTTAGTGTCTTTTGGGGGACTGACTAATAAAGAGAAGAAGAGCAAAATATACCTCTCCAAGCCACACTCCTTGACCCTGTACTGCCCTTGAACTATTAAAGGAAGTGTAAGAGGCAAACCCACCAACAAATCTTTTGTATAGAAAAACACAATTTACAAAGTGTACCTAGTAGGTGTCAGAATTATTCACAAAATGGTATGACCCCAACTTTTGGAACCATTTATTTGCCTCATTTTCTGCCATCTTATTTGGTTTTCCAGATGTCTTAGAAGGTGTTTCCTGCTTGTTCCCAATGCAGGAACCCTCTGGGACAGGAAGGCAAGCTCACAAGGAACGCACAACCTGTCTGCTCCTCCCATGTCCCCTGATGAGCCTGCTCCAGGGCCTCTAGGGCCTCCACCTCTGTGTTCTCCCTACTCAGCTGACTTTACAGGGCCACCCTCCTGTTTGCTTCCTTTACTCCCACTGGAGACAATCGCAGACTTATCTTATACTTAAGGATCTCAACAGCATTTTTCCTTTCTCCATTTTCCAGCTGGGTCTCTTATCTCAAATCCCTTACAGAAGGAGATAAGCAATGAACAACGGGGAGAATGAAGTCCCTTGCACATCCTTGCCTGTGTAATAATATCAGTAGGGCCCATTACTAGCCCTTCATGAACCTTGTATCACATCAGCCCTGAGGTTCAGGGGGTAATGTGACCCACCCAGGTTATGCAGCTGTTGGTGTACCACCCTTTCTCCAGGACTTTTAGGTCACCTTGGAGGACCCCATGTTTCTGACTGAGCCAGGCTCAAAGCTGAAGTTTACACACTCCCACTGTAAGTGACTTTCACCAGTACTGACCTACATACCTACCTGAAGGACAGAACAGGGACAGGTTTGTGAGCCCAAACAGGATGGGTGGCAGCTTTCAAGTAGTTCCTCTCCATGGTGAGTAGCTCATCTTCTATGCAGGGAATGCATTGGAGAACTGCTTTCCAGTCCTCCCCTCGCATGGAGGCCTCATCAGCTTCCTAGTCACACGGGTTACTGCCCCATTCACTTCCTGCCCAGACTCATTTCCAGCTGCAGCCTCAGCCCACAGGCCCAGCAGGCACCTGGGAAACAGCTGCAGGTGACCCAGATAGTCTGTGTCAAGGTCAGCCCAGCCCAGCCTGCAAGGAGCAATTCATGGAACCCAAAGCTCTCACCAGGAGAAACAGTCCCAGGAGCTCTCACCAGCTGGTCAGGGAGGTAGAGGCATGCGGTCAGCTGCCCTAGGGCCACCTTCGGGTCTAGGAGACAGTCAGTCCCAGGACTGCAGCAACCAGACAGACCCAGAGACGTGCCATCTCCAGGGTGGTGATTCAATCTGCACTTGTATGGGACCACGAGTTCACATGTGGCACCCTGGCCTCACTGCTCAGCAACTTAATTCAGCATCTGAACAATCAGAATCATACATAGACTAAGAAGAATTATTCACCATCAAGGAAGCAAATTGGAGTAATCCAGAAATCTTAATGAATTCTCTGCACTGGAAGAAAGGATTAAAATCTAAGCAAGGTAGAGGACCGCAATAGGAAAAAAACCTCAAGTGTGGCAAGAGAAACTATAATTAAAATAGCAAATTGCAATTTTGAGGTGAGGAGAAGTTAGATGAGTGTAAAGACCAAGGGACATCCAGTGAAGCAACTGACAGAAATGATTCCCAGGGATGTTTGAGGGAGAAAAATCCATCTGGAAACAAAGAAAAGGAAATGAAACAAGAATTTGCTGCATTATTTAATGCTTTCCATGGTGGGGGTAGGGTAGGGGACATTCAGGAGAGAGGAGGTTAAGAGAGAAGAGAATGGAATTGCTCTACCAAAGGGGATTAAAAGAATCACAAGGGCTTTTTAAAATGACTCAAGCAAAAAAAAAAAAAAAAAAAAAAAAAAAAAGGATGCAAATAATTCTAGGCTGTGAAATTAATGGCAGCCAAGATTCTTAGTTCATTCCTTTTTTTTTTTTTTTTAATTTATTTTTGGCTGCATTGGGTCTTTTTTTTTTTGCTGAGCACAGGCTTTCTCTAGTTGCGGAGAGTGGGAGCCACTCTTCGTTGTGGTGCAAGGGCCCCTCATTGCAGTGGTTTCTCTTGTTGCGGATCACAGGCTCTAGGCTGCATGGGCTTCAGTAGTTGTGGCTCGCGAGCTCTAGAGCACAGGCTCAGTAGTTGTGGTGCACAGGCTTAGTTGCTCTGCAGCATGTGGGATCTTCCTGGACCAGGGATCAAACCCATGTCCCCTGCATTGGCAGGCAGATTTTTAGCCACTGCACCACCAGGGAAGTCCCCTTAGTTCATTCTTTAAATCTGCTTAACAGGAAAAATGAAGGAGAGACATTTGTATGCTTGGGGAGTGATGGAGTCCTTGAAACTGCAGTTCTATAGAGCACTGACAAAACCAAACACACGGCAGAGAATATGTGTCCTGGGATAGGACAGAGCTGGCAGGGAAATCAGACTCCGTGGCGGGGCAATCTGCTTACGTAAAAATACCTGGCATTCCCTCCCTTGAATATTTGACTTCCCAAATATATGACTCCTTCATGGAAGTCTCCACATCATGTCCAGAAATTGGCAAAGTCTAAAGATACTCTTGTAACATATCACGTTGGAATTAGGAGGCCTGGGTTTGAATCTTAGTGCCGTCACTTACCAGCTTTGTGACCTTGGGTCAGTTACTTAACCTCTCTGAGTTTCATCACTTTATAGGACTGTGGTGAGGACTAAATGGGATTAAATATGAGCAAGTACCTGTCATAGTGTTGGGTCCATGGTAGGCTATCAGTGAAGGTTCATTGAATCTAAATCCTCCACCTCTTGTCAATTTCTTTGGTCCAAAGGACCTTCTTCATTGAGTCCTGTCCTTGGAACACACTGCTTCCATTTTAGAGCTCATTAGAAAACACACAGGCCTAGAATCCCGGGGGAGGTACAAGTCACTCCGAGCCCCAGCAAAGTCTTTCCATCCTCTCTCATCTAAATGTCAACATGCACTGTAGTTCGCCCTGTTGGTCCAGCAGGCCACTGCACACAGCCCCTCACACTCAAGCCCACCTCTGTGCTTTACCACACTGAGGCTCTCTCTTCAGCCCAGCTCTTTCCCCTCAGTCTTTTCCAGCTCCTTCCCAGAGGCAGCCCCCCACCCTTGTGAGATGTCTGTACATCCTGGGGCCCAGACTCACCCTGAGGGAGCCCAGCAGGTGGGATCGATGCCCTGGTCCTTCCCTGTGAGGGAGGCTGTGGGGAGAAGAGAGAGGGAGAACAGTTGGGAAACAAACCAGATTTCTAAGCAGAGATGATGGGACTTAGGCCCTGGGGCAGCAGTGGGATTGTTGAGACAGTCTGGGGAGGGTGTCAGCAGGACCCCTTGATGAACTAACTAGCTCTGGGTCAGGAGGATGAGAGGGGAGTCTAAATAGACCCACATACCCCCTTGGCCAGGGACACAAGGTCTCTCTCTCCAGGGCTGGCAGTGGTGGATGATTTCCCAGATACTCCCTGGGCTGTGCCCTGCAGCTGTTGGCCACATTACGCTGCCTGTTTTTAAATAGCTGCGCCGGATTTTTCATTCTTCTTTAACAAGGACCTGAGACCTCCAGCTTGTGCTTGGCTGTGGAAGATTAGGCTCCTCCTGGGGTTGTGCTCCCCAGCCTGAGGCTGGCCTACCTTGCTGTGGCTCTAAGGATCACGTCCAGAGGGCCTTTTAGTGCTCACCCTGTGCTCCCAAGCTCGAAGCTAACTACATTCCTGGGGGCAGCAAAGAGGAAATTAAACATCCCTTGTTTTCATCACTTCCCAGTGTGTGATGAGAATGGGATATAGTCACCAGGCCCAGGACTCTCCAGTTTGCATTTGCCCCATGAGGCCCACCTGGCATCACTGTGCAGCTCTGGAAGAAGAGAAGTCTGCTCCCTGGGGGATGGGAGAGAATTGTTCAAACTTCTACCTTACCAACCCTTTGGCGGCAGAGGTGGACACCAACCATCACCAGTAACCCTTGCCTGATATACCCACCTCCCCCTGGCTGTCTGGTCCAGATGGAGTAGTTTGGAAACTGCACAAATCAAATGAGTCAATTACAAGACAGTGACTTGGAGCAAATCACTGATCATCTCTGGGCCTCAGTGTCTTCATCTGTAAAATAAGGACAATTATACATACCTCATGAGACTGTCAGTAGGATAAACTAGAATATGCAAGTGCAATCTTTTGGTAAACTATAAACTCCAAATAAGAGAACCTTAATAATTGAGTGCTGACCTGGCTTTTAAAAATGCTTTGTCAAAACCCTTTGGGAAGCCCATGTTTTTTTAGGGACTGAGCCACCCACCTCCTTGCAAGGTGTGCAATAAATCTTTTTCTACTCCAAAAATAATAATAATAATAATAATAATTGAGTACTTACACATAGCCCAGGAAGCATGTCAGCCCATACCCCTTCAGGAGTCTTTCTTAGGCTCCTTGCCTAAGCCTACTTTGTACCCTAAGCTTACCTCTGTAATAGCACTAATCAACCTGCATTATAATTCTTGCTTTGCATATCAATCTCCTACAGTCTACTGACCACTCAGTTTCCTGGCCCACAGCAGGGGGCTCAGTACAAATTTCCTGAAGGAATAGGCTGAGGCCCTGGAAAGCGGGGCGTGAAGATATGGCCAGATACGGCCACCAGGGGGCAATCAAATCCTTCCCAAGCAGGTCAACTTGAGTCATTGTGGAGGCCCTTCTCAGAGGAAGAGAGAGAGCTCTTTAAGAATTGCTCTCTTATGGGTAAAGGCCAGGGCCTAGCGCCTGGGCTACGAATTCTCTTTGTGTCTGACATCAGCTCTGTACAAAGACACGACCATATCTACCATGGTGTTCAGAGTCCCTGTGTCTGTCCAGAGCCTGAGTGTCCAAGATGACCCTGGAGGAACCAGACTGTGCTGGGGGTGCGGGAACTGATGAGCTCTGCTGACAGGGTCCAAGGGCCAGTGTACGTGTTGGGTGCGTGCATACATGCTAGTCCCTGAATGATGTGTTTATGAGAGCTTCTGGCCCCTCCGTGGAGATCTGGCCACCCACCTACCCTCATAAGCAGCGTTGCAGAAAAGGACCAGACAGCACCGAGGCCTGGGATGTAGGTCTGGTCCACCAACTGACCCACCCCCTGTGTGGCCTGAGCGAGTAGCTTCTCCTCACTGGGCCTCAGTTTCCTCACCTGAGAAGTGACAGCACCAGGCTAGGTGGCTAAGGGCCTTTCTAGCTCTGACCTTCATTCCCTGTGTCTCTGAGGTGAGGGCTGATTCAAGTTCAAGGGCTCCAGGTAACCTTGAGGATTCTCAGACTGGGTTAGAACCTGAATCCTCAGGATGGGCCTCTGCTACCTCTGGCTTCCTATCAGGAAAATACCCAGACTCACTTCAGTGGTCACATACTGAATGCTGCCCTGGGCTCAGAGAGGAAGGTTTTCAAATACCTGCGGGGATGCCGTCACTTGCCTTTCTGTCTGTGGAGGTTTCCCAGGTGGGGCAGCCTGAGCTGATCTCTGCTTGCCCTGTGCTTCCCCCAGTCCCCACCTCTCATTCTCAAACCACCAAGGCTCTCTTCTGCCATCCAGGTTGCTATTAGCTGGGAAGGAGAGCACTGGGACAGACCCACTGGTCTGGGACACTGGCAGCAAGCAGAGCCTAGGGCCTCAGTCTCTTGGGGCCTCTTCTCTCTGGGACCCCACCCTCGCCCCCTCCTTTCACCTTCAGGCAGAACAGGCCAGACAGATGAGAATCTACCCAAGCGCAAGCTGCTGTTGAAATAAAGGCAGAGATGTTTCTTTATAATTTTCCCCTTGAAATAAACCCAGACTTAAGAACAACAGAAACACGCAAAATGTGTTTTTAGTGGAACCCAGATGGAGGGCTGGAAGCCCAGCGGGCTGTCTCCGTTGAGGGTTCTTGCCTCTGGAATTCTATCCTCTCCCCCCATCCCCCCTCAGGAACACCCCCACCCCCCCAGCCCTCGTCCTGGGGGCTCTCCAGCCTGGGGCCCGCTCCCTCAGGCCATCTCCTTGAGGCTGTTTCCAGGTGGGCAGAGGGCTCCCACCATCCACCATCACCCTCTGGACAGAAGGCTGAGTCTGGCATCTAGAAAGATCTGTGGTTTTAGAGATTTGGGGGAGGGGCGCGGGGACCAGGACCAACTCAATCCAAACACCTGGATCTGCCGAAATACAACAAAGAGAGTGAGTTAAGACATCTGAAAAAAATACTCTGAGGAATTCCGCTCACCCACATGGCCCACTGCTTCTCATTAACTAGCTCCAGTTCTTCATATTAACATATGCAAATCCAGCCCTGGGCTGGGGGTACTCAGGATACAAAGGCAAGTCCTGACAACCCCCTTCCACCCCCAAATTGGTCAAAGAGTCCCCTGTGGGATGAAGAAATCTCACCAGTTCCATTTTGGTTTCGCTGAAGCAAAAGTCTTGAGAGTTGTAGCCACAGGATGGTCTTTCCTTGAGGGGAAACAGATGAGAGGAGTTAAGAGGGAAAATTAGGGAAATTGATCCTGTAGAAGCTGCCTCTTTTATGAAGTGGTACTGGTCATTTTTCAACAAATATTCCTGGATGCCCCGCATCTACCATGGACTGTACTGGGCTCTGGGGACGTAGATATAAACCTATGTTGGGGGGTGGGAGTGGTCCCTGACCCTCAAAAGTGAAGTTTGGGCAAGAAATACAGACTTCGGAGTTATCAGCATAGACGTGGTAGATGAGTTTCCTGGAGAGAGGAGTGGAGGACTGAGACCCATTTTGTAGGAAGGGGGGAAATTTGGGCTTCCCAAACCATTCATCCTTTCCTGTTTTACTACCTCTTAAGGGCACTCCTGGCTACGCTCTTCCTCGAGCAACCTTCTCTCTCTTACTGCCCCCTCTTTCCCTGTCTGTTTTTTCTGTAGGGTGATTAGAATTGAATAGCAGTAGTGAGGGTGGCATGAGGACCGGGACAGTGACCCCCCAGTGCTCCAGCTCCTAGCTCCCTGCCCAGCGCACCGTGGGCCCTCAGTAGGGAGGCCCTCAGTAGAGTTTGTTGCCGGAATAAAGGAAGGAAGGAAGGAGGAACCAGGCTAGGGTTCCATTTGTTGGCTGGTTTCAGGCCTGTGCTGGGCCTCACTCCTGCTTTGAAAGGGGAGGGAGCGCGGGAGAATGAACAGGGGCCCTGCCAAGGCCCAGGGCCTGTGCGAAGGCTGGAGTCCTGTCTGAGCTTCGCTTCCCATTTCCAGCCGTGACTCTTGGACCGAGTGAGACCGTGTGCTCTCCCTGGGGACCTTCAGACCTGAGCCCTGCTCCATATGCATAGCGGAGCAGGCCAAGAGTGGAAGGAAGTGCCCAGACAGAGGGAGACAGAGTGTTAAAATTCCACCGACAATACCACGGGAGGGAGTTTACAGTTCCTAACTGACCGTAAGCCCTTTCTCCTGGCAGGTCTCGGAATATATCACTCTGGGCTCTCCCAGAGCAGCTGACACATCGCAGTAACGCTCTTCCAGAAGTCAGGGTCTGCTGATTGCAGCAGGGACGGGAAGGCAAGCCGGGAGCAACTGAAATGGCCCCTGTCTCCTCTGACTTCGGAGACCCAGGGCAGGCGGCCGGCTCAATGGAGGCCCATCGACGGGCTGTCAAGTGCAGCGCTTTGACTCCCAGCCGAGCCCTGAGCCCAGAAGGTGGTTTAACTGTCTGCCTCTGGGTGGAATTCTGTTCACCTGGTGAATAGAATAGAACTCGTTTTCTGTCAACTGAAAGCTCTGAGTGGCATGTTGCATGTGTGTCTTATTAATAAAAAGGAGAAAATGGAGTCATTATTACTGCATAATTGCTGTTCGTTTGCTAGGCCTAATCTTTCATGCCCAGGTATGGGGGGTGGGGCAGGGGGAGAAAATAAAAGGGGACCTTGATCTGAACCTCTCGGGAACCACCTGTGTAGGTGGCACCTCGGGAAAGACCGAACCAGTACCTTAGGAGCCCCAGAGCAGCAAGCGTGGGCAGAAAAATGCACACCTCTTTGCCTACCAGACTGCATCACAGCCCTGGCGCCAGCTCCAGAAGTCAGGTGACCGTAAGCAAGGCCCTACCCTCCTGGAGCTCTGTTTCTTTCTTTCTTTCTTTCTTTCTTTTTTTTTTTCAGGAAATCAGTGCTCATATTCCTGCCCTGCTTGTCTCATAAGGTTGTCCTGAGAATTAAATGACAAATGACCTCCATCATGGATTCTTCCCTTCATTCACTCAGTCAACAGTCATCTGCCCAGGTATGTTTTGGGACAGACACTGTGCTGGGTAATGAGATGCAAAAAGGAATAAAATGCAAACGCTGCCTTCAAGGAGCCCACAGTCTAGTGGGGGCCACACAGAGAAAAAGATGAGATGTGGTATAATATGGGGGACCCTAGATGCATGTGGTGCTTTGGAAAGCCAGAGGAAGGGCATGCCACTCACCTGGTATAGGGAGAGCTTTGGAACAGTGATGCTTACCTGTAAAAAGGAGAGCAGGGAAATTGGAAATATATCACACTATTTCCAAAATGGACATGCTCATGGTGTGTGTGACCTTGAAGGCAGACCTTGATGCTCCAGTCTGAATATAATGATTGATGTGCATTTTATGACCACGATTACCCAGGGAGGCTGTAAAAAAGGAGGGCATGGGGTCAAGGGGACTTTTTGCCGGGCTGCTTTGCCCCATGTGGAGGACAGCACCCCAACTGTCTCCTGGAGTCATTTACACTACCCCCAGGCTGCTATGGATAAAACCTTCTTCTCAGACCAGAACCTCCACGTGAGTAGGAGGCCCCAGGTGGGCCGTTAAAATGTGATCTCTTAGGCTTGTCAGAGAGGAGATTAAGAGGGGAGATGGACCAGTTTTAAGATGGCGGACCCCACATGGACACAGGCAGGAAGCCAGGCCAAGTGTATATAAATTGTTTCAGCCCTTAAAGATAAGAGCAGACCTAAGAAGAGCACTAAGGTTGAAGACACCCATACTTAGGAAGCATGCCCATCCTTATGCTATTGACATTTTCTGTAATTATTTTCTTTTTGGTCTCCTTTAATAGTAAATAAGGTTATTTTTTATTTTTATTGAGGTATAATTGACATATAACAATATATTCGTTCCAGATGTACGACATAATGATTCAATATTTGTATATATTGTGAAATGATCACAGTAAGTCTAGTTAACATCCATCACCTCATGGTTACAATTTTTTTTCTTGTGCTGAGAACGTTCAAGGTCTACTCTTAGCAAATTTCAAATGTACAATGCAGCATTGTTAACTATAGTCATCATGCTGTATATTACATCCCATGACTTATTTATTTTATAACTGAAAGTTTGTACCTTTTGATCCCCTTCACCCAGTTCAGTTTTATTTTGTTTTATTCTTTGTTCACTTGTTTTTAGACTATACATATATGTGAGATCATATAGTATTTATCTTTCTCTGTCTGACTTTACTTAGCATAATATCCTTACTTTTTCTTTTGGCGGCTGAATAATATTCCACGGTATATATGTACACCACATTTTCTTTTTTTTTTTTTTTAACAAATGTATTTATTTATTTATTTTTATTTTTGGCTGTGTTGGGTCTTCGTTGCTGCGCACGGGCTTTCTCTAGTTGAGATGAGCAGGGGCTACTCTTCCTTGTGGTGCGCGGGCTTCTTACTGCAGTGGCTTCTCTTGTTGTGTAGCATGGGCTTTAGGCACGCAGGCTTCAGTAGTTGTGGCACGCAGGCTCAGTAGTTGTGGCTCACAGGCTTAGTTGCTCAGCGGCATGTGGAATCTTCCCGGACCAGGGTTCGAACCCGTGTCCCCTGCATTGGCAGGTGGATTCTTAACCACTGCGCCACCAGGGAAGTCCCCACCACATTTTCTTTATCCATTCATCTATCAATGGACACTTAGGTTGTTTCTGTGTCTTGGCTATTATAAATAATGTTGCTATGAACATGGGGGTGCATTTATGTTTTTGAGTTAGTGTTTTTGTTTCCTTTGGGTAAATACCCATAAGTGGAATTGCTGGATCACATGGTAGTTCTATTTTTTATTTTATTTATTTATTTATTTATTTGCGGTACGCGGGCCTCTCACTGTTGTGGCCTCTCCCATTGCGGAGCACAGGCTCCGGACGCGCAGGCTCAGCAGCCATGGCTCACGGGCCCAGCTGCTCTGCGGCATGTGGGATCCTCCCGTTCCGGGGCACGAACCCGTGTCCCCTGCATCGGCAGGCGGACTCTCAACCACTGCGCCACCAGGGAAGCCCTATTTTTAATTTTTTGAGAACCCTCCATACCGTTTTCAAAGTAAGGTTCTTTTTTAAAGATGCCAGCCTGTCTCAGCTCTAAACTTGAAAGGAGTCATCTTATGCTCTTGGAAGCCAGAATGGTGGTGATGACAAAAATCAGAGGGAGAAACCCCTCATTCTATGCCAAGAAAGTTGGTACTCAGGAGATCCAAGTTCACCCCACATTGTCAGCCAGCCTCCCGGCTGGAGTTTCTCCTTCCAGGATTCTTCTGGGTCCAACTTTGCACAGTTTCTGTGTTTCTGTGTGTTTCTTTTCACAGAAAAGACATTTCACTTATAATGCCTGTAAGAAAATAGGACCAAGACTAAACACTGAGAGCTTCCCTCCTCCAACAGGAGGGAGAGGTCCCAGGAAAATGGGCTAGGACTCATGGCTGGTACTTTCATAACTTGCCGCTCTGTGGATGCTGGATCCTATTTATTGTCTGTCTTCCAGCACTGCCAGGGGTTCCCACACCAGCTGGTTATGCTGCCAAGGGTCTGCTGGAGAGCTGGGTGGGCGGGCAGGAGGAGACTCAGACAAGATGAGATCGGTTTCCCAGCTGAACTAGGGAGAAACGTTTATCCCTCACCTCTGGGCTTCTAATGAATTCCGATTCAAGCCACACAGGCCTAGGAATCGATAGTTTTAATCATTTCAAAAACTAGCCCCACTCTGGGTAAAATTACAATGCACAAGAAGCTCCATGGAGCTTAAAGGCCACAACCTCATTATCATTTCATTAGACTCACATTTCAGCAAGATGGAAAGAAATGTTTTCACACACCACCCCTCCCACAGCTCCCCTCACCTCCCCGGGTCCTGTGGAATAGCTCGGGAGGACAGCGATGGTTTACAACAGCTGTCAGCTACGAGGGCCACTGGCCACTCCCATCATGCACTCTGCCCACGGAGGAAGCTCGATGCAGTCGCTGGAGACCTCAGCGCAAATGCCTCCCAAATCAAGTTCGCAATCCTGGGAAGTTTAGTAAAAACAACCCTGCTGTCAGTTTGGCTTCTCACAGCTGGAGGGGTCAAGTCATCAACACAATATAAACCCAGGCCAGCAGAGCCTTGTCCTGCCCAGGACCCCAGACACCCTCTGGGAAGCAAAGGATTTGAAAATGTCTTAATGTTTTCCAGTTTGTTTATTTTCCAGTGTTTAATGATATTGTCCATGCAAGGAGCAAAAACTCAGTTCCTGCTAACAATTAAAGAGGCTTTCTAATTTAGGAGAAAATGTGATTTTAAAAAAGAGAGAGAAAGAACTTGCACAGGAAGTAAAAGCACATAACTCACATTGTGAACATGCATGCAGAAAAGCCTTGAGTTGAGAAGACCCTGATTGGATGTGAGCACACGAGGGAAAGCTGTTGGGGAGACTGATCCAACCCGGGGGCCATTTCAGAGAAGGTCACAAACGTCTGCGCCTCTGCTTCACCTCTGTCGTACCTTATCACACTGCCACCACCACCAGTTTCAAGACTGTGGCTTGTATTTGTGACCCAAGTGTCCCCAGACCTCACCATCCCACATGTCCACGTGGGTTCCCCTCAGTGAAATGACCAGATTTCACTGCTGCTTGCTCTTGTCTGCCACAGGCTCACTCTGTGATTTGGGGGACCCCTTGGGAGTGTCCCACATGTGCTCGTGGGCAGGACTGTCATGGGGAGTGGACGCCATGTCTCACCAAAGCCTCTCTCTGCCGACCCTGTTTGCTCTCTGATACCATGCAGACCACAGTCACCCCAGGGTGGGCCTTGCTGCCAGCATGCCCTCTAAGAGTGCTGCCACCATGCCCACCTGGTGTCCTCTGTGCCCTGGAGCCTCATAGTGTCCTTTGCCCCTCCCACCATGCTGTCACACCCTGTCACCTAGACCCCAAACAGGACTGATCTCCCTGAGTCTCATAGGACCCTTTATGAAAATAGCCCCTTCGGCTTCCTTTGAGGCCTATCCTCCCACAGGACTCCGTGCTAGTTTAGCGGGGCAGGGGTGGTGATGTGTACTTCCCTCCACTTCCCTTTATGTCCCCCATTGCTAAGAGAAACCTGTGCCCCACGCCTCCCCAAATCCAGCAGAAACATCTGAACCCCATGGCTAGAAACGGTTTTAGCTGAGGTTGGGAACCCTACTCCATATCCTCAGACCAGTTGTTCTCAACCTTGGCTAAATATTAAAATCACCTGGGGAGCTTTTTCAAATCCTATTGCCAAGGCCACACCCTAAAGCAAGAAATCAGAATCTCTGGGCATCAGTAATTTTTAAGTCTCCCTAGGTGATTCCAACATGCAGTCAAGATTGACAACCATTGCCTTGGAGGAAGAAAGAAATGGAGGAAGGGAGGGAGGGATTGTGGGAGGGAGGGCAAGGCCAAAAAACTGGGACCCCTTTCCCTATGAGGGAAGGGAGCTGAAGCAAGCAGACCTAGTGCCACACCCCAGGACACACACTGAGAAAACCCAGTGATTCTTTCACCAAACCTGCCAGTGACTCGTGCTGCTGTTGTCAGTATCTCTTTCAGCTGAGTCAACGTATTAGGAAAGTCAAAGACAAGTGCAGCCCAGACCTGGTGGCATCCGAGGTATCTGCAAGGAGGAGGCCTTATCCATGGCCGTGGTGGAGACTGACTCCCGCAATTGACAGGACATTGGGAAAGCCCTGTGTCAATTTCCAAACTTCCCAGGATGGCTGGCCTTCAGCTCCAAGAATGGTGTGGCCAGGGACTGGCGTATGTTAGCTAGGTACACAAAGAGTTCATTCACTCATTCATTTGTTCACTCATTCATTCGTTCATTTGTCCATCTGCTCACTCACATCCACACATGTCAGAGCTGTGTGTAAGGGACCTCAGATATCATATGCAGCCCGGTGGTTCCCAGGCTTTGTTTTTAGCTGAGGAATGCTGGTTTAAGTGAAACCGTATGGAAGCATAAACAAATACAAGAGGAGTTGCTCTGAGTAAAGTAGAATAGGAGGCCCTGGACCGGCCCACTCATCTCCCTTCTCCTAAGGGGGCTTCACCAGATTCTCCTGTTTCAAGGAGAAACAGGGTTTGGAAACCTCTCATCTTATAAACTAGGACACTGAGGCACAGAGCAGGGTGGGGTCTTGCCCAGGGTCATACAGATTTCATGTAACAAACTTTACTGTGCCAGGTTTGGGGAAATACAGAGCTGAGTGAGACACTGTCCTTGCAAAAGGAGAAGCTTACAGCATAGATCACTAACCTCAGATGCTGAAGCAAATGGCCAATTTAATCAAATGACCTGCCTCTCTCAGCTTTGTTTTCTGAAGAAAGCCCTTCCCAGGTTCTTTCCCAGCACATGGCTCTTGGGGAGAGCTGCAGTCTTGTCCTCCGGAGCACACCAGGTGTAATTCATGTTCAGCTGGGATGCATACTGCCAGCCCTCTGACTGTCCTGGGTGTTTTCCTGGTTGTGAAATATTTTGGATATCACACTTGTATTCCACCATCAAAGCTTCCAAAGTGTAAGAATCAGAAAACATCATTAACTGATCAGCAATACCTGCCTTCTCACTGCTATTATCTGACGCCAGATCTACTGAGATCTTCCAAAAAGCGGAGACCATTCTCTTCATGGGGTGACTTCCGCGGGGGACATTCTGGGCATGGTCTTCCTGAAGGTGCCTTTTGGGTACAGGGTGGTCAGGCTGAATTCTGAGGTGGATTGAAAGCCACACGGTGCCTCAGAGCAAAGCACAGGCCTGAGTTCAATCCCTAATCCTCCCACTCGCTAGCAGTGCTGTGTGTGTGCAGGACAGGCATTTCTCAAGTCCGAAGTTGTACGTGCAGTGAGTGCTGTCCCTCCCCAGGAAATGTCCTCAGCTGCAGGGAGCGGCCTTGCCTAAGTTATGCCCCTTCCCAGGGGTGCAATGACCCAGCCCCATTCCCTGGATGGGGGAATATCTCTGAAGGGTTGTCTAAGCTTCAGTGTGCCCCATGGGAGAGACTTTCCTTTGACTTTCCTCTCGGCAACTCCAATGCCATTCAACCTCTCCCTTCGCCGAGTCCTGTTTCCTTACAGGCCTTGCTCTGTGAACAGTCCCCAATTAACCTCCTGCACACAGTCTTCCTCTCAGAGTCTATTTCCTGAAGACCCTAACCCTCAATGGCACATATCCACAAAATGAGGGCAATAACCCCTACCTCTAAAAGCTATTGTGAGCCTTAAGTGAGCTCATTGTTCACATGAAGTTTCCTCTCTAACTCGGTGCCTGGAATATAGAGTGATCGATACATACTGTTCACTTTCTCCCACTCTCTGTTCTTTCTTCCTCCAAGTGTTTACGGATTTTACAGTGAGGGTTCTCTTTCCTCTGAGGGATACATCTGGCTCTCTGTTCATTGGCCGAGCAGAAGTGATTGACACATTCCAAACCCAGTAAATGTCCAATCCCTTCTTGTGTTGAGGTGTTCTACATAGCTGCGCTCACCTCTCATAAACACACCACACACACACACACACACACACACACACACTCACACACGTGGTATTACAGAATTCTGCAATCTCTGAAGTTTTACAAACGTCCAAGGCTTTATACCATTGCCACAACACACAAAGAATTGCTTGTGTAGAGACCCGTATGCCAAGTGAGACATCGCAGGAGGGAGGGATCATTTCCTGGTGGTATCATCAAGGAGGTCCTCATGAAGGAGATCACATTCATCATAGGTTTTGAAGGATGGATAGAAATTCAGCAGAGAGGGTAAGAGTGGCTTTCCAGACCAAGGGAATAATGTCGCAGTCAACAGTGGAGTTGGGAAAACAAAGCATGTCTAGACAAGCCCTACAGTCTTGGCTGAAGACAGGGTTTTGTAGAGGAGGACGAGGTGGAGGATCCAAAGCTGGGGAGACAGTTTGGGACCTGACTGGGTGGGTCTTGAAGGCCAAGCTGAGGCTGGAAGCAATGGGACTCCACTGACAATTTTTGAGAACGAGGGAGAGCTTTTGGAAGCTCTGCCATGGAGAGGATTGAATGGAATGATATTAGAGGTCAGGAAACCAGTGTCGACGCTCTGGTAACCGACAGGGCTAGCGAAGACCCCTCACCTGACTGGGGCACTACTGGGCCAGGAGGGCTGGACTCCCAGGGCTAGAGCGCTGGCCACTTTTTCAGAACACCACAACTATCAAACCCTTCAGGGGCGACTGTGCAAGTACCCTTCTGTACAAGTACCTCTGTGCAAGTACCCTTCAAGGCACCTCATCTGAGAATAAACAACAAGTGAGCTCACTCCCCAACAATTGTTTGGAGAAGTGAAAGAGGAAACTGACCTCAATATAAGGGAGCCTGACTCACTGTTTCTCAGTGACCTTGTGCAGGAAAATTCTGAGTCTGCTGCCAGTCACCTCCTCTGTCCACACCTTGCCTCATAGGAATGTGGACACCAAAAGGGAGTCCCATGAACAAAACACCTAGAGAAACTTTTAGAAACAGGACAGACTCAGCCCTACTTCCCCACTCCCTTGCTGTAAGACCTTGGGCACATCACTTAACACCTTTCCAGGCCTCAGTTTCCTCATCTATAAAATGGTCATAATAACTATCACCACCCATCTGTGGGACTTTTATGAGATCAAGTAGCCTAATAAACCTGAAGGTGTTTAAAGCTCTTTGGAAGCAGTGCTAAAGCAATGCAGGGTGCTGTGGTGATGCCGTTATGTAATTGTGTATTGCTATTGCAGCCACCCCTGTAGCCTGTGCATCTCTTTTCTCTGAAGAGCCCAAATGCTGCTCATGGTGTCCTTTTTTCACAAATATTTCTCAAATGCTCGCTCTTGTTTAGATGTGGGCCTGATACCAGAAGTCTCCACAGATACTGCCTACCTGAAACGGACCTTGAGTCAGATCCTACGAGAGCCTGGCTGAGAGCAACTTGGAGCTGATTCACCAACACTCAGCAGGAAGCTGATGGTGTCGTGGTCAGAGAAAAGCAGGTGACTCAAGGTGGAACTTCCTGAACACAGAGGAACTGTGATCACTCATCTCTCCAATTCCATCTCCTTGGTTGCATTGATCCAGATCCCAGTCCCTCCCCTCCCAGACTACCTTCTGATCCCACTGCCTAGAAATATAACAGTGGGGCCAGCATGATTCACCAACCATGTGACCTCATTTTCCTCATCTGTAAAATGGGTCTAATAATCTCTGAGCTGCCTGCCTTATAGGGCTGATATGAGGAGGGCCCCACGGGCCAAGGATGCAAGAATGCTCGGTGACTCTAAGGTGTCATACCAAGGTAAAGGGCTGTTTGAGAGGACCTTTCAAAGGTATGTTTCAAGATGGTTTCCTGCCCAGGGAAGGGGAGGGAGAGGATGGCTGGCGGCTGATCTGCCGTGGCTATAAGAGAAGTCATAGGGGAATCCCAGGATGCCAGTTCCCTCCAGACCCGAAGTTCCAAAGCTGGATAGAAAGCGTTTCTTGAACATGGGTGTTCGAGAGAACAGCTTCTTAGTGTTCTGATACAAAGCATCCCCCTTCAAAAAGATCTAACACCCCCCAAAACCACAAGACCAGGACAGTGGGGGAGTCATCATCTTCCCTCAGCCCATGGCTTGGCTGTTGCCCTCTTCCTAAGTGTCTCTGGATTCTCTGGACAGAGGCATGGGCTGGCCTGGGACAGTGACACCCACCCAGACCACAAAGGAACATGGCTGGAGAAGGCAGAATCCCTCTAATTATGAGAGGTTAGAGCTGAGATACCAGGAGGCTGCAAGTCCCCTTCCCAGGGGTCCTGGCCTGAATGGAAAGAAGGAGAAGGCCCCGTCCCCCAGGGCAGCAGGCATCCAGCAGGAACAAGGGCAAGGCCAGGGGTGGGCCCACTTGCCATGTCTGGCTTGACTCCCCTGCTTACAGGTTGGGTGGGTAGAGAGGAAATAGGTTAGAGTTCTCCAGGAGAAGTAGCCTAGGAATAACCCACAGCATCATAGCCCTCTGGGGTTTCCCTCATGGGGGCTGGGACAGGGGTGATGAACTCCAGAGTCCCTGAAGCAAGGACAAGTTCTTCCACATGCACGGAGAAGGTTTAGATCATCAGAGACTCTGTCCCTGCCCCCCACTTTTAAGTGTTCCCCAGCCTGAAATGTTGTCCTCACTCATCAGCCTGGGATTTGTGTCTTTCCTTTAACTTGACCTCTCCTATCCCTCCAACCAGATCCGGATCACACTCCCAGACCGTCTGCCGATGTGACTTAGAGTGACCCTCCATGTTGAGGGACCTCCACAGCCCTGCTCACCTTCCTTGGTTCAGTGGCCATGAGCACAGACTCTGGAACCAAACTGTCTGGGTTCAAATCCCAGGTCTACCGTTAACTAGCCCTGTGACCTGGGGCAGCTTACTTAACCTTTCTGGGCCTCCCCTCTCCCCAGTATTTGGGGATCATAGCAGGACCCACCTCAGAGCCTTGCTGGAAGAATTAAATGTGTTAATATGTGCTCAGCATAGCATTTGCCACCCAATCAGCCCTGCATCTGTGTTGGCTCCTTTTGAAAATCCCCACCCATTGCCTTTTCAAAACTGGGCTTCAGATCTACTTTTGAAGGCCTTCCTGGAATGTTGTATGCTCCTCTGCCTTCTCCACAGTTGCACTGTCTCTTGTCATGTTGGTTCTCCCCTTGCTTCCTGGACATAAAGTAGCTTGTGTAAACTCATGGGACAAGCTAGCCAGCATCAATCCTTCCCAGGAAACCTCAGTCTTCCCCTGCCTGAGCTTGTGACCCTTCTCTACAAAGCCGTGCCCCTCTCATCTTTCAAAACTCTGCTCAAAACTCACGTCCTTCGTGAACCATGGCACAGTGGGAGAAACATACGCTCTGGGTTTGAATCCCGGCTGAAGCTGTACCGCTGTGTGACCCTGGGCAAGTTACCTAACCTCTCTTAGTTTCAATCTCCTGATATGTCAAATGACGTAAGTACCCCCCCACACAAGATGGAGAGGATAAAATGAAATAATGACCCCTAGATGCCTGGGGCAGTGCTGGTGCACAGTTAAGTGCTCAGTGAATATTTCCCTTCTATCCTCCCATCCTGCTCTGATAGCACAGTCTCCCCTCTGCACTCTAGCCCTTAACAATCTTTATAGCTACATTAGCCCCTCTATATATGTTCTTGGATTTTTTTTTTTTTTTTTTTTTTTGCGGTACGCGGGCCTCTCACTGTTGTGGCCTCTCCCGTTGCAGAGCACAGGCTCCGGACGCGCAGGCCCAGCGGCCATGGCTCACGGGCCCAGCCACTCTGTGGCATGTGGGATCTTCCCGGACCGGGGCACGAACCCGTGTCCCCTGCATCGGCAGGCGGACTCTCAACCACTGCGCCACCAGGGAAGCCCTGTTCTTGGATTTTTTATCATGCGTTGGTTACTCTTTCATTCATTTGACATTTATTGGGCTTTTACTATTTGTCTGATCCTGTGCAAGGCCCTGGGGATGACTATGACCAAATCCTTGTCCTGAGAAACTCACAGAAAATTAAGAGGGTCAAATATATTTGCAGATGACACTAGGGTCTTGTGGTAAGTGTCACAGCGGGGGCGTGTATACAAAGCACTCTAGATCACAGCCTGTGGAGTGACTAACACTGATTTCGGCAGTCAAGGGTCTTAAATCCAATTGGGTGAGCCCTGGCTGAGCCCATGCTGGGTGCCAGCATGGTTCTAGGCACAGGGGATTCAGGATGAAGAAGACAGCACCTCTATCCTCAAGGAGTGCAGGGTCCAGCAGGGAAGACAGACAAGAAGACGTGAGGCTGACACCAGGTGGAGTGTGCCTGTGTGCCCAGGGTGCTGTCGTGCAAGGGAGGACGGCTAAGGATGGGGGCAAGGAAGGCTTCCTGGAGGAGGTGACATCTAAGACTTGAAGGACAAGTAGGAATTGGCTAAACAAAGGAGGAATGGAAGATCTGTCCAGGTTGAGGGAAACAGTGCAAGGTCCGGGAGGAGTAAGACCAGGTGCAGGGCTCAGGAACTACTGGTAGTTCTGGATGGTTGGATGCATACGCACGAGGCTCTGAGCTTCAGGCAAGCTCTCCTTTGCTCCTCTGTCTCCCTGCAACATCCTTTCTCCAGTCAGACCCCTCATTCCCAGCTCCAGGGCTGCCTCATCCCATAGGCTTCAGCACCTCTGCTGTCTGCCCTAGCTCGGGAGCCACGTGGCTCGGGCTCTTCCTAAGGGCTGGGGAAGCTGTGGAAGGAGAACGGGGAGCTGGGTGCTTAGGCTGAGCTGGAAAAAGGAAAGAATTCCCCCACCCCGGCTCCCCACGCAAGGACACTGAGTGATGGCCAGGGTTGGCCTTGGTTGTGGTCAGTCTGTGGTAACAGCTGCTAGATATCAAGAAAGAACCTGCTTCCTCAGCTAAAGCCTCCCCACCCCCAGGCCCTCGGCTTCTGCCAAATCCGTGCCCGCTAATTTGGTCAAGGTGAAGTTCCCTCCCCTTCCTGGTGTTTTGCCGCCCAGCCAGCAGGCGGCAGGGATGCCCAGCGCACCCCACATCCACTGGGGCATAGGCATGCGGCCAGCACGCTGATTCCCACACCTGCACACTCACACACGTGTACACGTGAACTCACAGCACCCACACTCACACACGGACTCTCACAACACTTACCTACACATCTGCTCATCCACACACACGCTCGCACATCCTCGCACGCCCGAAGGGCCTGGCTTGCCTCAGTTCCGTAAGTTCCCTTTGAGGAGGATCAGCCCCTTGGAAGGTTCTGGGCCTCCAGCCCAGGGATGTGAAGCCCTCGGCCAGAGAACCCCAGTATCTCTCACTGAGAGGGTACCAAAGGGTTAAGAGAGAACATTTCCAGGGAGTTTGCCTCTTAATCAACACAGTTAATTCTTTTCCTTTTACAAACATAAATTCTTGGCAGTCAGTAACCAAGAAAGAAAGGGGTAAGAAAAAAATCTTAACCCAACATTAGTCAAATCTTTGCCTCTTCCTTCCCCCCGCCCCCACCTCAAGTTAAAACCCAGGGGAATTCAAAGCAATGAGAGAAATCCCAGCCCGGATGGAATGTTTTTGCTAATATATGTCTGCAAGTTATTTAAATGTATGTTTAAGTGTGCGTGTATGTGAGTGTGTGTGTAAGAGAGAGAGAGAGAGGGAGGGAGGGAATATGAGAGCAAGCAAGGATGGCTGATGGTGTGTGTGTGCGTGTGCGTGTGTGTGTGTGTGTGTGTGTGTGTGTGTGTGACTAGAGCAGACAGCAGAAGAGAGGAGTCATCAGAGGCGCTGCCTGAGTCCCAGCTGTCCTCCAGTCCCGACTCTCCCATCTAGACCTGATGCAGGACAAGGCCATTTCCTAGGACAGTCCTTGTCCTTCAACCTAGGGTCTCCTGGGACCATAGCCCCTGTCCCTGCCCCTCAGCCCCAGGATGCCCTGGCTGACACTTTCTGCCAGGGGTAGATAACCCACCCACCATACACTCTTGTCCCTTTTTGCTGCTTAGCCAGAGATTTGGGGCTGGAGTCTCCAGGCCTGGAGGAGAGGGACAGTTAAGAGGACCAAGCCCTGCCCCCATCACAAGAGCACCCCCCACACACGCTGTGGTCCTGCCTGGACTGGAAATCTGGGCTGAGGCTCTGTTCCTGGCCTCTTGCTGTCTCCTCTCAGAGCTCTCCCATGATCTTCAGAACCCCCTGGTAGCTCCTCTCTGCTTTGACACTCACCTCCTCAGAATTCCCCTGGAGGACAGGCCTGACCCTCGCCCACAGACTCCGCCTCAGCAAGGCTCCCCACCTCCACCCCCAGAGGCACTCCCAGCCAGGCTCAGGGTGCAGGGCTTTGCGGACAACCCCTCGCCGCCCACCCCCGACCTGCCCGAGACCTCTCTCCTCCGCTCCCTCCTGAGCTGACTTTAATTCTTTTCATCTTTCCTCTGAAATCACTCCTCTGGCCCTGTATTCAGCTGTCTGGGTTCCAACTTCCTGATGTCCAGGGGGAGATTAAACAGCTTTCTCCATCTAAAGGCACTCTGGATGCCTGGGCCACCCCATGGGCTGGCCAGACCTCTCTCTGGCGAGGGGCCTGCTCTCACTCTTCTGAGCCCTGGCCCACCCTGAGTCCTGGGCCTTCCACAAGGAACTTCCCATGCCCCTAGCCTGCCCTGGTCCCCAGAGATTCCAGTCCTCCCATCGCTTCCCCTTCACACAGAGGCCCCTCAGCTTCTCCAGCCAGGCCCAGAGCCCAGAGTCCACAACCTCCTCTGTCACCAGCTTTTGGAAAAGGAGAGGTGGGGGTAGGGACGGGGCAGTGCTCAGGGTCTGGAGTCTGCAGAGAGCGCCCTCGCTCTGCTTCCCCACCCCTCCCTTTCTCCTCTGGCTTCTCTGTTCCTCCCACCCACTCTTGCCCTCAGAAGCCCTTTTTCTGAGAACATGGACATCCGTGGTCTCCCCTAGCTGACAAAGGGACAAGACTGACCAGCTTTCGACTCCCTGAGAGTGTGTCGCCTACCCTGTTCGTCTTCTGGAGCCGCCTCAGGGTCCGGTGCTCAGCTGAGCCCTGGCTTGAGACACAGCAGAATGGGGTTCGGGGCACGGCTGAGCGGGAGGGGCTGCCGGAGAGGAGGACGGAAAGAAAGAGAGCCGGAGGGGAAGGAAAACTGAGTTGTGCATCATGTGCCATGTGAGCCTGCCTGATACGTAGCTAGGGGAGAGTGGTAAGGCTTAGATCTGACTTTTCAGCAAGGAAGAAACAGTTGCCTAGAAAGGAATCCCTGAGACGGAAAGAGGGAAAGAAGACATTCTATGGGAAGTATCCAGGAACGCCACCTTGTCAGAGCTTCCGTTTTCTTCTGAAATGATTCGGGGCCTTGGGACCCTCGCTTCCTAAGGGCTGAGATGCCAGGAGGACTCTTGGGTCCATATTGGTCTGTGGGTTTCAGAGAGTCCACAAATTCCCTGACATCGTATGAAAAGTCTCGTGGGCATGAACAGTACCATGAGGGGAGAACCTCCATGGCCTTAATCATGTCCTCAAAAGGGTATCTCACCCCCAAGAAGTTAACAACCACTGGATTAGAGGTTAACACGAAGGTGACACTTGAAGCTGGACAGAGTGACACAAAAGACAGGGCCAGCGTGGAGCTAGATGACCTCTGGCTGAACCAAGTGGAGAGTCGGGCCCAGGCGGTAATGTGAGTCTCAGGAGCTGACCTGCACTTCTAGATGTGTGTGTAGGGGCAGGGAGGGGTTCCAGAGATGACCCGGGTGCCTGGAGACCCCATCCTAAAGCAGATCTCTGCCAGGTGAAATCCTACAGCTCACATGACACCTTCGCTGGACTCAGCTGTTTGCAGGCTTTATCTGCTGGGAACTGTCCAGTACTAGCTGGTGAGATGGTACAGGTGACCCAAAGAGTCCTAGGTCTTCATGGGACCACCAGTGAGAAGTGCACAGAAGCATCTGAGCCCGTACGTTTCACAATGTGTACAAAGTTCATCTGTCTCAGAGTAAAACTAGAGTCCACTTTTCAAGGGACTGTGTGTGTATCCAGCACCAAGTCAGAAGAATCAGAAAAAGAGGGGGGAAGGTCATCAACGCCAAGGAGACAATTTGGAGGTAACAGTAGTTGTTGAGCAAACACGTCCATTAGCCCAACCCCACCCTAGCCGGACTTCGCCCTCACCGAGCTGTTGGGCCTCTCTGGGTCACGGTTCCCTCTTCTGTGAAATGATGAGGTTGGGCTGGAGGGCCTCTGAGGGCACCTTCAGTGCTGACACCTCAGGTTTTAAGAAATGCCTCCTCTGTCCCCTCCCTGGAAGTCTCGTTGGGGGGAGCTGCAGATTATCCAAAAGCCAAGGGAGTTTTCCCACCCTGCCCCTGCCTGCCCTCCAAGATCACCCACCCAGGGCCTACACGTGGCGCCCTCCTCCCACCGTGTCACTTTCCCTACAGAAGAGGCTGTGGGAATGAGAGGGGGTTCCTCTTTGTTTTTTATTTGCTTGCTTGCTTGCCTTCTTGCTCAGATCGAGGGCATTCGGAGAACGGGAAGTGGGGAGGCTGGCTGGGACACGTGAGCGAGGAACATCCTGGACCAGGGCTGTCGGCTGCTCTCCAGCCGGAAGGTGGGGGTGGCAGGCTGTGAACTCTCCCTGGGCCCTGGGAGGACAGACACACTGCCAGTGCCGCACTAGACAACCCCTCAAGCTCCCTTTCTAGAGCCTCATAGCTCTAGAACGCGTTCTTCTACCCAAGGCATGTCTGTGGGGTTTGTAAGTGTGTGTCTCTAGCTATGTGTGTGTGAACATAGCTAGACGGATACGAATCAGGCTTTATGAGGTGGTAGCACCGCTTCTGCCTGTGGGAGTCAAGCCGCTGCCAGGGCTTCCAAGAGGGCAGCTCCCCTGTCTCTCCCCGCAGGTCTCCGCCGTCACATCCGCCTGTGACTCCTTTTCCCCAACTCCCCAGCATCAAGCTGTCATTGCCAACGCCTCCCTCATTTTCCCTCCCCACAGCCAGGCTGTTGCTATATCCTCACTTCTTCCTCCACAGCAACTCTGAAATCTGTTTCTTTCTTGGTGTCCGCCCCCTCCATCAGCATCCCCCTCTTGTGTCCCCAACTCTCCTGCTTGCTTTTTTTTTTTGGCTTCTCACCCTCTCTGACTTTGTGCTTTGCCTGCTCTTTGTCCGTCTGTCTATCCCTCTCCGTCCATGCTTGTTTTGTGTGCAGCCCTGTCTCCCCTGTCTGAATCCCTGCCTGCCTGTCTCTCAGTTGGCCTCGTACTCTCTGGTTGGTTGTGTGTGTTTGTCTCTTTGCCTCCCCACTCTGTCTCTCAACAAGTCACAGCCAGAAACTCCTTGGGAAGCAGTGTCTTGAGCCTCCTTCTTCTTTCTAACCTCACTGTCAAGTTGACTCCTTACCTGGCCTGGCCTCTGAGCAGAGCAGAGGCAACACAGTGCGGGGACGGACCTCCTGGGCTTGCGAGAGCCAGTGGGCCATGGGAAGAGCAGCTGGGCTGGAGGAGCCAGTGATGCAGCCCTGCCTGTTACTAAAACAAGTGGCAGGCCTGGCTCATTTGCATGTCGGGTCTCTTTTACATAAATCTGCATGTCAAGCTGGAGGCCCGGGAGCCAGGTAATGCAAAATGATGCAAAATAAATTAATCAGTGTGCCCTTCTGCAGGTGCAAGCCAGCCCTATCTTCCAAATGACAGAGCAAACCCAGAAGGGCTGGTGTCCTTACAGGGTAGGGGGAAGTGGGGGGCAGGAGCAGGGCGCTGGCCTGGAGCGGGCAAGCAGCTGCTCCAGCTCAGGCTGTGGAAGGCCCAAGGGGCAGCTTGCCTTCTAGCCTGGCTCCACGGTGGCCCTGAGAGACAGGATGGGCCCCCACGGCTGGAGAGAGCTGTGAAGCCAGTCAGCCTGGACCACAGCCTCACCCAGGCTCTGGAGACTCAGACTCCGGGGCTGGGAGAGGGGGGATTTAGGGATCTCCTCATCCAGTGGGGAAACTGAGGTACAGGGAGTAGGGGAGGGACCTCTCCAAGGTTACCCAGCTCTCTATGGCAGGGCCCAGCACAGAAGTCTGGCATAGGGGAGCACTGCCCCTGTGGTAACCTCCTTGGGGTGCTCTAATCACCTTGGGGTGCCCTCCAGAGCTCCCTGACCCAGACCTGGGTCCTATTCCCCCTCTAGGAAAAGGCAGCATGGGAAAGAGATAGTAGCCATTCTCCCTCTACATTCTCTAGCCTCTGCAAAGTGTGACTTCTTGGTTCCCCTCTGGATTGGGAAGTGGTTCCTGAAGCCCCAAGGATTCTGAGAGGCCCCTTCGTGTGAGAGGGGAATGGGGAGGAGGGTCCCCAGCATCAGACCCTGCCCCAGGCCCAGCTCTGTTCCCCCTCTGACAGGCAAAGGCAAACTAGCTGTGGGACCCCAAACACTCCCAAAGATCTCACACCCTCTCCAAACACAACTCACAGTTTGTTTAAAGGGACCCACAGCAAATCATGTCTGTGCCAACTAGGACTGCTCTAGTTCTCCTCTGCTGCAGGAAGCTGGCCAACACAGCTCCATCCCGCTCTGGAGAGTGCAGGCTAACTGGGTGGATGGCACCTCAGGGGGCAGGGCACCCAGTGGTTAAAAACAATAAGCCACATCTCTGCTTGGGTGGTGGTGCTACCACTTACCAGCTGTGTGACCCAGGGCAAGACACCTGGCCTCTCTGACCCGAGCTTTCTCATCTATAAAATATGGGTGGTAAGCATTCCTACCCGCACAGCACCCAGCACAGGGCCTGGCACAGAGGAAGCATCTATAAATGGTAGCCATTATTATTACTCTTGCAAATATGGGTATCACAACCAGGCCAGCCTAGGTCAGACGAAGGGGGTGGGAAGCAGAAATAAGTCCAGGTGGGGTCTCTCTCCCACTGCCTTTTCTCCTCCCATCATCTTCTTCTGTCCCCCGCCCTCCAATCTAGTCTCCACATTTGCACCAGAGGGAAAGTACTAAAACACACATATTGTCATGCCACTTCCTTGTTTTAACTCCTTTCTGGCTCCCTATTGCTCTTAGGATAAAGCCCACGCTCCTTGACATGGTCTTACAAGACCTTTTGTAATCTGGCTCCTGCTTATCTCTGAGCCTCATCTCTCAGCCTCTTGTAACCTAAGCTTCGGGACCACAGTGACTCAGACACACACTTTGGCGCTCACCTCCAGGCATCTGCATGGGCTGCTTCCAGACCCCAGCTACTCACCTCCTCTATAGTTAGCTTAGAAGTTGCTTCCTCCAGAACACTCCCCCACTCCTGGCTGAGGATGGATAGAAAAGGGCTTACAGAGAGCCTCGTCCCAGGAGATTTTTCTGAGAGGTCCCAGAAGTAGGGATGTCTAAGATAATCTAGTCCAGCATCTCCTCTGGCAGAAGAGAAACTCAGGCCCCAGAGGGAGGAGGCTTCCTCCAGGTTCCCCCCACCCCCTCTCCACACTAGCACAAGAGGAAACCAGTGACCCCTCCTCTGACACCAAGCATGACCTCTCATTCTAATTCTTTGCATTTAATCATTTAATCACCTCTCCCAGGGATAATGAATTCCAAGCCCCAGGAGAGCCCATAAGGCTGTGTGTATTTGGGGGCCAGGGCTGTTTTAGAGCACCCCTCAACCATTCCCATGGTGTCACTATGTCCTCTTCCCTCTTTATCAGATTCTGGCCTGCCAAGTGGGCAGAGCTTGTGACCAGGGGACCGAGGGGCAAAGGGGGCTTCCTGGGGAGCTGTCAATTCAAAGGGTAGCCAAGTGAGAACAGGTCAAGGCCACCGCTGGAGCGTGGAAAGCAAACAGGTTCTGGAATCAGAAAACCTGAGTTCAAGTCCCACTTGCTAGCTGTGTGAAAGGGCAAATTAGTTAACCTCTCTGTACCTCAGTCTCTTCAGCTGTAAAATGGGGGTAACAATAGCTCTCTCACCAGGCTGTCGTGAGGGTCAAGTGAGGTGACATATGGGAAAGTACCTCCTAAACAGTTCAACACTCAACATGCCTTCTTCTTAATGAGCCGAACGAGTGAGCGCAGGAAGGTTCCGATCAGGAACCAGGCTCCAATGCCCAGAGTTGACTGCTAACTCAGCCCCCTGCTCCTGCCCCCATTCTGTACCTAATCTATTACGGACTGAAAGGTGTTGGCCTTATAAGTATTTGTTCCTCATGGCCAGACTTTCCTGAGTGTTATCAGCCTGGCTGATAAGATAATCTTGCCCTGTAGGGCAAGCTCCGGCACCTGGCGTTCTGCATTGCAGGTGACCTCACAGACTTAACTTTTTAATACCTCCAAGTCAAGACAGAGGCTCTCATCTTACAGGCTGGAAGGGGAGGGGCCGGCTAAGGGGGCCTCCGAAACTAATTCTCTTTGTTCCCGAGTCTGATGTCTAGAATTGACCGAAGACTCCAAGTTAACACCTTTCATGCCAGATGGTGACTGGGTCTTTACTGGCTCCACTGAGCTCAGAACCAAAATGGTTTTGAAAAGACTTGAAGTGAGCGCCCTTCTCCTTTAGTTAAGTGCAAAATCTCCATATCTATTTCAGCCTTTGAAAAGTGAAACCCGGGAAGGCAGGTTCCCCAGGCAGAGAAGAGAGGTGTGCAGAATTAATAATCCATCTCGATTTTTCCTGTGTAATTTAATAAGTTGACCAAGCTTAGGAGGGGGGACCTGGGCTGCATTTAGCCACTGTGCGAGCCGGGCTCAGGCTGTTGCCTCACTTGTCCACATTAGAGAGGTTGACCAGCCAGGTGACGTGAGTCAGGGTTAAGGTGAAGAGCTGGGACCCATCTCACCTTGTTTGGGCATCCGTTACCATTTGGCGACACATCCCTCCTCCTTCAAACGTTCTAGCCGGGTCCTCGGAGTCCCAGGTGTAAGCCTGAACCACATCTGCCCTCCTGGGCTCTGAGCCTTGGGCCCCACAAGGCCCCCCGCTTCCTTCCACCTCTCCCAGCCTCAGGGCGGATGCACCTGAGCAAGGTATTGTGACTCACTGGTATTTAAAGAAGAAGGAGGAGGGAGGAGGGGAAGGGGAAGGGCTTTTCTGGGAAAGCCCCAGCCCTGTACCTCCCAGAAGAAAGGCAACTGCCTGGACTAGCTGCATCCCGACCCCCAGCACACCCTTCTCCCCACCCTCCCTTCCACCCCATTTCTCTCCCTCCTCTGCCGGCCAGAGGGCCACCCCAGGGCTGCTTCTCTCTTGAGCTGAGGGTTCTCAGGAATCTGTCTCAGAAAAATAAAATTCTCATAGAAAACTTCAGAATCCCTAGAAAGAATTCCTTGGAACCCAGTGTGGGAAGCATTACTCTGGGCGGTCATCTCGTTTTGGAGCTGCCGCTCATCTCCACAAGAAGTACTCGGGAGGGGGAGGATACCGGTATAGAACATTTTTCCAAATAAGCAGGAGGGGATTCAGAGATCAATGAATCCATCCCCTCTTTTCCACAGATGGATAGACTGAGGTTCAAGGAGGGAAAGTGGTCTGTCCAATGAGCTCTCACCACCGAGGCAGGGCCAGTGGGCCTTTGCTGGGGTCTTGCTAGTGGGGGGTATCATGTGTCACAGTCTAGGGGCTCTGGAGTCAGAGGGACCTGAGTTCAAATTTTGACTCAACTGTGAGACTTGGCCACATCATTTGTAGAGTGGGATAATAGTAACCACCTCGTAGGGTCTATAAATGAGATAACAGATGTTACAGGCCTGACATGTATTACTCTACAACTTAAGCTCCTTGAAGGCAGGGGTTGGTTTCATTTACTGCTGTATCCTCAGAGCCTAAAACATGCCCAGCCCGGAGCAGCACTGAGTAAATGCATGTTGAACGAATGAATGCAGCCTATGGTTCTTATGATCACTCTTATCCTCACTATTATTGCCCAGAGTATTTTCTTGTTCAACTTCAGTCACCTTTTCTTTTCTTCTCCTGGACTCCTTTCTCTGTTTGCTCTTTGTATCGGTGTGTACAGCGTCACTCCTGCGCACACGCACCTTCACACCTGCACATCCCCAGGCTGCGCTGTCTCTCTGCCTCTTCTAACCTGCAGGGGGAGAGGGAGAACCGTGAGGCTGAATCCAAACCCTCGCTTTCCTACCCAACCCACCCCCCACTCAGTGTTCAAATTGCTTCTCCCCTTCATATATCTGAAATCCTGGCCACCCTCCTCTAAGATACTTAGTGCTGCTTAATAAGTCGGGGGGGGGGGCGGTGAAAAAAAATCCCACCAGTATTTTTTCCTTTCCAAGGAAGGCTGCCCACTCGTTTTTGTTTTGTCTGATTCAAAACTGACTGATGCAATTCCCTTCTGCTCTGACAAATAGGGACCCTCAGCAAAGAAGGAAACAGAGCCAAAGTGAAAAGAGAAAAGGTCAGAGGCTTTCTGGAGATTTATGAAGCTCCCATTCGAGCACAGGCAGCTGGACAGTGCTCTCCTAGGTTCAGGCCGTGAGTTTCAGGAAAACAGAAAGACTCTGAGACGCGCCTTCATTTGACTCATTTGGGTGGAGCTGATGTTTTTATCTTTGTTATCTTCCTATTTCCCTCTCCACTGAGCTGAGAGCTGTGCTCAGTGAGTGGGAATGCCTGCTTTCTTCTGCCTTTGGGGTCCAGGACACTGGGGCAAAATACCAAGAGGTGATCCTTCCATTCTTCTCAAATCCCATCTCACTCCTTTTATCCCACTCCTGAGTTTAGAGTTTTAATTCATTTCGAATTAGTGATCATCTTGAGAGGAAAATGTGTAGGAAATCGATAGACTAGGCTAGATTGTAATATGACATAAATAACTCAACCCTACAAATTAACACAGGCCCACAAGCCTACACCTGAAAGAATCAGACCACAAGCAAATAAAAATTTGCCTAATAATAGAAAATAATCATAATAAGTAAGCCCTATGGCCTTTAACTGGATTGACGTGACTGAAAGATAAATTGTGAGTGAAATACTCAATCCAGACCAACTCTGTAGGGGTTGGTTTGTTTATGTACTCCCTTACTGTATATGACTTAAAAAACAGATTCCATTTACTTTCATCTTCTTTTTAGTGACTTAACCGAACAAGGGTCTCAGTTACTAAAGTAATGGAAATGTTGGCTCTGTACAGATAGTGGTTTCCATCCTTTTGAGAGGGACCATCCCCGTTTGTCTGAACTCAGCTCTTACTGGGCACAGGGCCCGATGCTGCGTGAGTGTCCAACTCCCTGCAACCTGGACAAGCAGGGAGCCCAGGTGGGGTGGTCCACCTAGTGGGGCTCCAATGAGCTGAGGGAGGTAACAGGAGTGTCTCTTACATTGATTACAGGCCCTTCGAGTGGAATGGATGTACCTCCTGAGTTGAGAGTGGGCCTTGTGCATCAAGTCCAGTAGACGGACAAATCAAGTCTGTTATAGACTGAAGGTTCGTGTAAGCCAAAATGTGATGGTATCAGGAGGTGGGGCCTTTAGGAGGTGATTGGGTCACAAGGATTGAGCCGCATGAGTGGGATTCGTGCCCTTCTAAAAGAGACCCAGAGGAAAGAAAAAAAGAGACCCAGAGGGCTCTCTCACCCCTTCTGCCAGGTGGGGACACAGTAAGACAATGATGGTCTATGAATTAGGAAATGGAATTTCACCAGATGCCAAATCAGTTGGCATTTTGATCTTGGACTTTCCAGCCTCCAGAAGCATGAGAAATAAATGTTTGCTGTTGAAGCCACCCAGTCCATGGTATTTTTGTTATAGCAGCCTAAATGGACTAAGCAGTGCATTGTGGAAGCAAGAAATAGCCTGAGGTGGGCATCAGGGCTGGAGTGTGGAGCAGGGAGGCATAGGGCTGAGGATGTTCTTGCCTAGCCTGGGCCCTTAGCCCCAAGAAGCATGCCTCTGCCTTGGCCGACGGAGAGACATGAAAAACCCTGCCTGCCCATCAGTTCAGCGTCTACTGCTCTGTCTGCCCCAGACATTGGCTCCCACTTGGTCCCAGTTCAGCTTTACTGGCTTGTCCTAAGTGGACTTGGCAACCTGGTTCCATTTCTCCTTCATAACTGTCTTGGAAGTCCCATAAGTCTCAGCCACCAATAATTACCCACAGGCACCAAAATCGACCTCCTCCCTGCATCTGCATCCAACTCAGGTGCCTGGGACACCACAGCGCACCAGACTCATGAGGGGGGCGGGGCACAGCATGTGGAGAAGAGGTGGGAACTAGAGAATAAAAAGACTGTGTCAGGGCTTCCCTGGTGGCGCAGTGGTTGAGAGTCCGCCTGCCAACGTAGGGGACACGGGTTCATGCCCTGGTCTGGGAGGATCCCACGTGCCTCGGAGTGGCTGGGCCCGTGAGCCATGGCCGCTGGGCCTGCGCGTCCAAAGCCTGTGCTCTGCAGTGGGAGAGGCCACAACAGTGAGAGGCCCGCATACCGCAAAAAAAAAAAAAAAAAAAAAGACTGTGTCAAAATGGGCAAGGAGAAGAACAATTTGGGTGAATATTAGAAAGAGCTAAAAATATACTCCTGTGGTGCGGGGTATGAGTGGGCTGGGGAGCAAGACTGCAACATTAAATTGATTTCCAACACCCTTTGGCATAATCAGAGACCCCCCCTTCTGTGAACCCCAATGAGGTGGCCTCAGTTTGATTCTTTTGGCTTTTAGGTGTGACCTCTAAGGAATGACAGAAGAGAATGGCTGTTCAAGCTGAGAAAAATTTATTCAAACTCCATGCAGGGTGCCAAAGCTTTTTTTTTTTTTTTTTTTTTTTGTTAGCTCTGTCTTTGCTCCAAGAATGTCTTCTTTTTTACTTCTGGAGATCTTAATGCTTACAGCAACCTCCTGGCTTTTTGTGGTCTGGGAGTCCTGTTTGTCTCCTCACATTGGGCCTTGCTTCTATTTCACAACATCCTCCCTTTCAATGCTCAGTACTGGTCGGCAGAGGGTATATAGGAAACAATCAGATCTATGAACCAAGCTATCAATATTTGCCTTCCTGCCTCATCATGGGTCACAGGCTCTGATGCAGAAATGATGCTGGATGAATCTTTACCCAATTACCCAGATACTCACACTCCCAGAAAGTGTACAACACTAGTCACTCCTATTGATCCAAAAACAAAATGTATTTTTCAAATCACTCTAGCTTTACCTCATCTTCCTCCACAAACCTAACCTTGGAAATTTTCCTAGTTGGCTTAAAAAAAGTTAATGACAACCTGAATGGGAACACAGATAGCATATTTATCAAAATTTCAGATGATACAAAATCAGGTAGGGAATCACTAAATGGGTAAAAGAGTAAGGTTCCAAGTCAACCTTGATAGGTTGGACAAGGAACTGAATTTAACAAGATGAAATTTACTACCCTTGGGCTCAAAACCAAACCAAACAAAAACCCAGCATGGCAGTACAATTTCACAATTTGGAAGATGGAGCTAAAAGAGCCACACATTGGTTGCAAGCTCAATATGAGTCAAGGGTATAATGTGACTCTCAAAGCAGCTAAGGTGAGTTTAGGCTGCATCACTGGAAGGGTAGTGTACAAAAGAAAGAGATGGAGGAAGTGATCCTGCTCTTCTCAGAGCTCCTGGACCACACCTGATATGTGTTTCCTTCTGACACCACTCTAGGATGAACACTGACAAACGATTATGCATCTGAGGGGTGGAAACAGGAAGACAGAGAATCTGGAAATTGTAACAAATGAGGACCACGTAAGAACTAAGGAAGTTTAACCCCAAAGAGGAAAAAAGATTTAAGGGGGCGTGAAAGCTGTTTTCAAGTACTTTAAGGCCTATCTCCTATACAAAAGGGAGGCATCTTTTTTTTTCTTCCCCAGTTCTAGAAGACTAAGGTAGCTTCATGAGAATAAGTTACAGGGAGCTAAATTTCAGTCCAGCCCGAGGAAGAACTTCCTTTTTTTTTTTTTTGCGGTACGCGGGCCTCTCACTGTTGTGGCCTCTCCCGTTGCGGAGCACAGGCTCCGGACGCGCAGGCTCAGCGGCCATGGCTCATGGGCCCAGCTGCTCTGCGGCATGTGGGACCTTCCCAGACCGGGGCACGAACCCGTGTTCCCTGCATCAGCAGGCGGACTCTCAACCACTGCGCCCAGAACTTCCTTTTTTAAAAAATTATTTAATTATTTATTTATTTGGTTGCACCAGGTCTTAGTTGCAGCAGGTGGGCTCCTTTAGTTGCAGCTCAAGAGCTCCTTAGTTGCGGCTCACCAGCTCCTTAGTTGCAGCATGCAAACTCTTAGTTGCGGCATGCGAACTCTTAGTTGCAGCATGCATGTGGGATCTAGTTCCCTGAGCAGGGATTGAACCCGGGCCCCCTGCATTAGGAGCACAGAGTCTTAATCACTGCGCCACCAGGGAAGTCCCAGAACTTCCTTTTGTAACAGTGAGAACTGTGCAAACCTAGAAAGATCTGCCTGATGAGGTAATGAGTTCCTTGTCACTAGAGATATTCAGGCAAAAGCTTGAGGATCACATATGAGGGATGTTGCAGAGAGAATTCTTGTATTCATCAGAGGATTAGATCAGATGACCGTTAAGGATGCTTTCAACTCACAGATATTCTGATTTTCAGGATTGCTATTATAATTTATTATACTATTACTTATATGAAAATATCTAATTCCCTTTGGTAAACTAATAAAGGTGCTGAATTTTAGAAATATTTCCCAGTTCTTTTCACACTCAGTTTCAATTTCAGATAAAGTGCACAGTGGAGACAACTGCCTAGTTTCAAACCTGGGTCTGTTGCTTATTAGCTGTGTGACCTTGGGCAAGTCACTTAACCTCTCTGGGCCTCAATTTCCTCATCTATGAAACAGGAATAATAATAGTACCTGTTTCATAAGATGTTATGAGGATTAAATAAATGAGTATTTGAGAAGCACCCAGAACACTGCCAGCATATAGTAAGTATTATAAATGTGTTTGTTAAATTAAAAATAATGTAAAATAGCTGAAAATAAAGAACAGGAATGGTCACAAATTTAACAAATGGTCAAGGATGTCCTCCTCCTTTACCAACTCATCACTACCAACTCATCACTACCAACTCATCTTGGCTGTAAAATAGCCAAGAACCCAGAGGAGGCAAAAAAAAAAAAAAAAAAGCAAAAATCACCCAGGCTCCCTAAGCTCTCAAGGGGGAAGCAAAAGCTTCCTGCTATTGGTTTACCGTAACCTCTGAAAAGGGTTATGTGTTTAATGACACCAGCTTATCCCTACCCACCCCCACCCCCCGCCCCTCCTCTCTCTTCTTGGAGTTGCTAGGAGGCCAGGGGTGTGCTGCATTGTAATAAAGCAGTGCGGGGGAGGGCGGGGGCCAGAGCATGTTAGATATATAGGGCCTGTCCACGGGAGCTTAATATCCTCTTACTGGAATAACTATTGTCCCAGCTTCTCAACAAATACCAACCATCATTAATAAAAGGACTAATAAAAGCATTTATTGCACTCAGGCAATAGCCTCTCTTTTTCTAGCTCCAGGGCCTTGGCAGAGGGCAGCTGCTGAGGATAAGGGCTGGAAAAGTAAGACTCCCACTGCAACCCAGAGATCAGTCCCTGCCCCAGCCCCGATCCAGTACCCTCCCCAAGGGCTGGGCAGCCAGAGCAGTGGGAGACTGGGGCATGAAGATAATGCATCACTGAGGCATCAGACCCCAGGGTGCTTTTTAATCATAAATAAGAAAAGATTGTCTTATTATGACGTTTTTTCAAGAAGCTTAAAGCACTTCACCTTGCAAGATTATTATTTCCATTTTACTGAGGGGAAAATGAAGACACAGAGGGATTTAGGGGCTCACTCAGCCATATGATGTCTGGCATCCTTGCCAGAACTAAGCCTAGAATCCAGTGTTCCTGACTTCCAAATCCAGGACCATTTTGAAATTTTAAAAAGGGCGAGGCTATATCTATCTCTGTCCAGCCTCCGATGGGGTATCAGTGAACGCTGTGATCATCATGATTGCTTCTCTAAATTGTTATAGTTGTTATTATAATCACTAGTGGGTAGAGTTGAGTGGGTGGTAGATACCAGATAATTACAACCCCAGAATTAAAGTGTTGAATCTTTACTTTTCCAGGGCTGCTCAGAGATGAAAATGAAAGCTGGCTTTCAGGGAACCCTGGGAAGAGCCCTAATCTTGAGATAGAGTGAATCCAGGGGGGTAAGGCAATAGAGAAAGGCCAGAAAAGGCCTAGGAAGCCAGCCTTGGAGATCCAGGGATTCCTGACTGTGGATGGCATAGCTGCGCAGGAGGCTGTGAAGGCACAGTCAATCCACCAGGTTCAATTCCTGGCTCTGCCACTCCTTTGTTGTGTGACCATGAAAAGGTTACCTAACCTCTCTGAACTTTAGGTTCCTCATCTGTAAAATGGGGCTAATAATCATCCCTGACCCCTAAGGCTGTTGTAAGTAAGGATTAGAGGAAAGGCTGTGAGAACTCAAAACAAACAAACAAAAAAAAAAAACCTGAGCCTAGAGCTTGCCAGTAAGGAGGACCAGTAATTGTGGTCCTGCGTGACTCTCCTGACATCAGGATGACATTGGGAAACAGAGTCTTTTTCTCAGGACTACCCGGGCTCAGCAGAGAATAACTTTGACCTCAGTTTCCCCCTATTTAAGACAGGACAACAAAACCTCTGCCCTCAGCAACTCCCTGCCCCTGAGGGTTGTTAGATAGATGGAGGAGAGATACCATCCTGGGAGGAAAGGTGGGCATTAATAACAGCACCCTGGGGCTTCCCTGGTGGTGCAGTGGTTGAGAGTCCACCTGCCGATGCAGGGGACATGGGTTCGTGCCCCGGTCCGGGAAGATCCCACATGCCATGGAGTGACTGGTTCTGTGAGCCATGGCTGCTGGGCCTGTGCGTCCGGAGCCTGTGCGTCCGGAGCCTGTGCTCCACAACGGGAGAGGCCACAACAGTGAGAGGCCTGTGTACCGCAAAAAAATAATAATAATAATAAAATAAAAAATAAAAAAAATTTTAAAAATAACAGCACCCTGGATCTCTATTATTATTGTCATTATCCTGGCTCTGTCCAGTAAGCAGCGGGGACCTAGGTGATTCACTGTCTGCATGCCACAGTCCTGGTCCACCTGTTGGGACTTGCCCATCTGCCAGGATTCTTCCACCTAAGAGGCCTACGCCTCTTTTCCAGCTCCTATTGGCAGCTCAGGGTCCTCCATCACTGGATGGGATGGGGGCTTGAGGGGGACATTTGGGAACAGAGTGCCCAGCTCAGAGGGGCTGGGATTCCTGCACCATTGGCTGCAGCCTTGCCTCATATCAGCAGCCACAGAGTAAGCCTAGGGTATGGGGGTGATGGAGCTAGGGCCCCTGGAGGTTGTGAGGTTCAGACCAACCACTCCTAGAGAGATCACCCAGTTCCTTCAGAGGAGCCCTGGGGATGACAGGGACCAGGGAGAGAGGGGTTCAGGCCTGGGTCTGTCCCTGTGGCAGTCCTGCTGGGTAGGATGGGGTGGAGACAACGGTGTGAGGGGCAAGTCCCTATCCACCTCTAGGTGGCCTGCTCTGAATGGCAGAGGCCTGGCATAAGGAACTGCCTGGAAGCTGGGTAGCATCAGAGGATGGTTCTTAAACTCTGTAACCCAAATGCCTGGGTCCTAAGGACTCAACAACTGCTGGGGCTAGGGAAAGGGAACTGGGGTGCTTCTGACAGCCACGAAGCACCCCCACACACACACCCAGCGCCTTGCAAGCACTCTATAAATGTGATCTGAACATCTGTGACTCACCCGCACACAGCCCTGCAGTTTCGTGGTGAGGACACAGCTAATCATAGCTGGTGTTTGCGGAGGAAGAAGGATTTTGCCACAAGCTCCATGACAGACTCTCTCCCTCCTTCTCCAGGATGGCACAGCAGGTATGACTGGCCGCCAGTTTGGCAAGGAGGAGTTTCTGCCTCCCTGAGGATTGGTCCTGCCTGTGGGAAAAACACACCCCCAGAAGAACCATTTAGGTCGGGGTTGGTTCCCTGGTTTCTGATCAGGGGTTACACCAGGAAGATCATAGCTGGAATCCCTAAGATCTATCAGTGATGTTTGCTTTGGTTTTGTTTTGGCTTATTTACATTAGGGCTAGAAGGGACCCAATTATAGGACATATGGCTGTATCCGTCACTCTAGATGAGGAAACTGAGGTCTAGAGAGGCTGATGTGACTTATCCATAGTTATTTGGAGTCTTAGACGCAGAGCTGCAGCCCCGACTCCAGATTCAGTGTTCTTTCTATGGACTCTTCTAGGTCTATTTTGAGTCCCTGAGAAACAACAGCAACAACATCAGCTACCATTCTTCGAGCGTTTAATATGTTCCAGTTACAAGATTAGGTGGTATGTACATTACATCAGGCTGGAAATATAGACGAGGTGGGACCACATCAGAGAGATGGTTCACTTAGATCAACTGTATGTTTTCTTTCAGGTCTGAGGCACAATGATTCTGTGGCAAACATTTTCAAATTCTCAGCCGTTCAGGCTGTGCTGCTTTATCAATTGACTGAGCATTTTCTATATGCCAGCTCTCCACTGGGTCCTGGGAATCCAGAGATAAAATAGGACAGGGTTCCTCACGGTGCACGAGAATCAATGATTTACTAGAGTTAAAGAAAAGGGGTCAGGAACATAGTAAAAAAGAAGAAAAAAAAAAAAAGGTATCCTGGGAAGACGGAGAAGGCTTCCTGATACATTTAGGCAGGGTTTTGAAGGGTGAGTAGGAGTTTGTTAGTGGAGCTATGAATGGGAGAGATGAAGTACATGCAGAGAAAATAGCATGTGGAAGAGCTGTAGAGTAAGTGTTATGTGTGTTTGGAAACAACAAATAGTTTGAGACAGAAAGTAGAGGGATGAAGGGTAAGGTGGGAGATGATACTACAGAGGTGAGTTGAGGCCAGCCTGAGGAAGGTCTAATGCCAGGCTAAGGAGGGCACCACTCCGGATGTCTGGCTTTGGAGGTCTACTTTGGAAGGACTCTGAGATTCTCGTTCCTAGCTCACGTATATATATATATATGACATATATCATATATATATATTCCACCTCTGATTTGGCCTGTCTCGCCCCCACCTCCCTGTTGGCCTGGGCACCTGTGAGTGTGTCTGTCCACCTGGAGCACTAATGAGGCCCTCTGGAGACTCTGACACCAACCGCCAGCTGTGATCACAACTACCAGCTCTTTGCCTCTGCACAAGAACTTTCTCGGCGCTCCTCTGGTGTTCCCCCCATTACTGGGTGTTAGTGGAGTCCTTACCACATGGCATTCTGCTTGGTCAGATGGCCCATTCAGCGGGGCATGTGAGGAATCCCCAGCTGGGCCATGGAACCACAACAACCCCTTCCCTGTCCCTGTTCTGGTCCCAGCTCCTGGCCCACCTCAAACAAGGCTCTGCCCCCATCAGAACTACCTGCCCCCCAGCTCCCACCCCAGGTGTTTTCAGCCTTCCTTTCAGAACAGCATGCCTTCCCTGCTTCATCCTGGCTGGCTTTTCAGCCCATCCTGCCTGGAATACAGTGGCATTCTTAGTTCTTCCAAAGTTGAGAAAAGGAGATCCTCACCTCCATATGTATATTTATTTTTAAACTCAGATAATCATCCTGAAGGAGGTTTCCTGACAGAGGGAAGAAGATGCATTTTGGAGACTGACAGGCTCGAACCCTGCCTGTGTGAACTTTGGCAAGTCACTTCACTTCCGTAAGCTCCAGTTCCCTCATCTGTAAAATGGGGACATCAGCCCTCATTGCACAGAGATTAAATGAGCTAACACGCAGGAGGCCAATCAAGGAAGGACTGAGTTCAGCTGAGAGACACAACAGGAAAGGACACATTCCTTTGCTTCCTCTTAGAACAAGTATCCTTAGCTTCTTGGACCTAAAAAAACATAAACCAAATGGAGTGTATTCAATCAGGGCTTCGAGTTGTTGCAGGTGACTCAGTAGTGACATGGGATAGAGCCCATCCTCCAAAAGGCACCCCAGCCCTCTGCCAACCAGGGGAAGATGTGTCCTTCCTGTTCCAGAAGGAATGAAAGGCTCAAGCCAAAGCCATCCTCCAAGGCCCTCAGACAGGTGGCTCCCAGGCCGACCTCTGACTGGCCCATAAGCTCCACAGTTTCATTGTTCCGCCCGGGCTGTGGGCTGCAGGGCTGGTTGGTGGAGTTGGCTTAGAGAAGGATATTTCGTATTCGGCTTTTGGAATGACTAATGAATGAGCTGTCTCCACTGCAGGAGAATTATGCCACTTAAGCAAAACCCAGCCGAGCTGGTCGGCTCAGAGATAGCTAATAGGAAATGCCTGTCAGAACACTGATGCTTCAAAGCCAAATATATTCTCACTGTGTTCTCTGTTTGCTAAGTTTACTTTATGCAAAATATAACTCAGCTGAAAATATGTAGATGGCTCACTCCTTCCCTCTGGAAGAAATGGAGACAACGAGGAGGAGGGCAGTTCCCAGTTAACCCAACTTGTCCTGCCAAGCCTAGGAAGAGCCAGGCCCTTGCTTGGCCAAAGAGCACAGACTCAGTAGAAAGTCTGTGCCACTAATGGGCCCATAGCAACCACAGTCCTCAAAATAGAGGCAACTGCCCTCCCACCAAGCTTCCAGACAATGGGAACAGAGGGAGCGTGGGCAACAGTGAGCACAAGTGGCCCAGCCTGCCACTTTGTGAAGTTGAAGGGGCCAAAAAGGGCCCAGGTAGGCACCTGTGATTTCTGTCCTGTGGTGGTCTTACCCACCCATCCCCCCCTCCCAGGTGAGACACAAAGTTCTCCAACCAAGAAGCAACGAAGAAAAGTCAGTGCCCTCCAGAACCCCAAACTGGGTGGGAGCACCTTGGTAACGGAGTTGATGCTGAAGCAATGTATCCTGTAGGAAGAGCACTGGATGAAGAGTCAGGGCGTTTTGAAATGCCTCTTCTCGCGTGCGACCTTGCAGGAAACACTCATCTCTCTGAGTCTTGGCTTCGTCATTTATAATTGGAGAGATTGGACCAGCTCAGCAATATCTGGGGTCACAATGACCTACCACTGTCTATTATACATGATAGGATGGAGGCAGGAGTGTGGAAATAGGACCCACTTCTCAATTTCCTGGCCCTCTCCTCTCTCAAGGATTGCCAGGGGTTGCCATGAGGAGCTGGATAAAAAGATGGGATCATCTTTCAAGAGATACCTGAGATTTCTCAATACCTGAAGTGGGAAAGATCCCTGAGGCCATGACCAGGGACTTTAGTGTGAGCAGATGCCCTGCCGAGGACGATAGGGACTCCTACAGTGTTTGTCTTGTAAACGCCTCACTACCCTACAGCCACAGTCACCAAGCCACTTGGCCACAGCTCAGCCCCTCTTCCCAAACACCCTGCCCAGATAAGGGGTCTGGCCTTCCTCAAGAAAGGCATTTGGGTTTATTCCTTCAGGATCGCAGCAAGAGCTGGGCCTAAGAATCCTGGGGCTTCTTAGAATGACCTGGAGAATAGGCAGCACCTACAGTGTGCCAGGCAGGATGGGATGCAGACAGGAACCAGACCCAGCTCTGCACTCAAAGAGCTCCCGTTTCATTGCAAGATGGGCACATAGGGAGGAAAAAAAGAATGCGGGAGGGTTCATCCCAGGCTGACTTTAAGCACATTGGAAGCTCAGAGAGACAAAGCCCTCAGGCAAGCTGCTGAATGCCTCTGAGCTTTAGTCCTCATCTGTAAAATGGGGATAATGATTACCTGCCTTAGAGGACCAGCCAGACAGATGCATCTAAATGCCTAACACACCACCTGGCACGTTTTAATCATTTGATAAAAGGCAGCTATTACTGTTTATTGCCATGGCTCAATGGAGAGCTGCTCAGCAGAATGGGTTCCAGGTGAACAGAGACTCATCCACCCCTTTAGCGCTTGGGGCCAAGCCTGGGGTGTCTGGACCTCCTGGCAGGCTCTTCCTTGGCTGCCAGCCATCACTCCATTTACCCCAGTTTGCCTTTTCTTTGTGTGCAATGAACATAGGAAAGCCCTGGCTTACAGTCCTCAGAGTTGGCTTCAGAGCATGGGAGGCCTTCGGTGAGATGGGAAGAGGGGAGGGGCCGGATGTCTTAGGAGGAATCAAGTGGAACAGCAAAACCAGGGACGAAAGGCGTGGGTGTGGGACAGTGGGTCTGGGAGCAGGGGCAGCTGGGATGTCTCAGTGTCCCCCACTATGTCTTACACATGGGCCCCCGCCTTTTATTCTTAGTTGAGTGACTGATTTTGCTCTGAGTGGCGCAGAGTCCGAGTTGGGAGATGCTGGGAAATAAAGGCTGGATAATGTCTCATCAAGTGGGGTGAGAGGGGTGACTGGGCCACGTTGCAAGACAGGACCTAGGGCTTGTGGGGAGCATGCGCTCCTTGGGGATCAGAGGGAGACAAGGGGTAGGAGTCAGTTCAGATAGACTCAGGCAGCCATCAAATGGCAGAACAGGGCAGAACCATTTAGCAGGTCAGCAGGGAGCAGGCAGCCAGCAAAAAGCCTCAGCCACAGTGTCCAGGAGGCCCTGAGGCAGGCTCGGTCAATCACAGGGACTGGCCCCAGAATGTGAGGGTCCCAGGGCCACAGAGAAGAGGTTATCACTGGTGGATAGAAGCAGGGGAGCTACATGATGCCCAGGAAGCCAGGCAGAGGAGCTGAGACTCACTTGGGCCACCTTAGAAAGCCATGTAGTTATAAGAGCAGAGTGTCATAGCCTGTCGAGCTCGCAGCGGGATGGCAGGTGGTGAGAATCACACAGGGACTTCCATGCACAGGAGAGAGCAGGGGTTGGGCTGTGGAGGAAGCTAGGCCAAAGGAAGTGACTTGGCTGCCAGGTGGCCAGACATGCTAAGCACAGCAACCAAAGGGGTAAGCGAATGTGGCTCAGTTCAGGTCAACCTGGAAGGCTGGTCCATCAGGCGGGTGGGGTTGGGCAGCAGGAGTCCAGAGGCCAGAAGGCAGAGGCAACCAGGTTCTTGGTGGCCGGACCTCCGCTAGAAGTGGGGTGCAGCAGGGGAGGAGAGGACTGTCAGGGTCTCATTCCCAGTCAGATGGCTTTGGCAACAGTAACAAAGAATATGAGCTTTGGGGCTTCCCTGGTGGCGCAGTGGTTGAGAGTCCGCCTGCCGAGGCAGGGGACACGGGTTCGTGCCCCGGTCCGGGAGGATCCCACATGCCGCGGAGCGGCTGGGCCCGTGAGCCATGGCCGCTGAGCCTGCGCGTCCGGAGCCTGTGCTCCACAACGGGAGAGGCCACAACAGTGAGAGGCCCGCGTACCGCAAAAAAAAAAAAAAAAAAAAAAAAAAAGAATATGAGCTTTGGACTCAGACACACTTGGTTTGAATCTTAGCTTCCTCCCCTGAATAGCTACTGGACATGGGAGGTGACAATCTCTCAGTTTTCTTAGCTATAGAGATAATCCTAGCACCTGCTTCTCAGGAGTGGAGATTAAATAAGGTCATTTGTGGAGCTTCTGGCATATATAGATGCTCACAGAATTGCTCCTGTTCTTACTATGATTATTAGCCCCTGAGATTGTCAGGTTCCCCGAAAATGAGGAGGGATTTCTAGGTTTGATGGGTAGAACATGGAAGAAGCCTGGCCCCTGTGAGGAAGGGCAGTCAAGGAAAAAATCACAAAGTCTCCAACCGCAGATAAGCCCCCGCTCAAATCCCTCTTCCACAGGTGTCTAGCTGAGACCTTTAGCAAGTGACTTAGTCTCTTCAAGCCTCAGTTTCTTCATCTGGAAAACGGAGACACCAATATCTGCCTTTTGAGGTTGCTGTGATAGTTACATGAGACAATGTGTATGGAATGCCCAACCCAGTAGGTGCTTTGTTAATAGCTACTCTCTAGATGAGGCTGATATGTGAGGCAGCGGAGGAAAGATGGGACCCAGGGGGCTTTTGGGGGCCCAGGAATCACCCCCAGATCTTGGGTCTACTGCAGCAGAAATACTTTCTCCCTGCAGAAACTGAAGCAGCCAGAGCTACAGGAGCTCCACAGGCATGTACCCTATAACCACACAAGCATATTCTGATTGGATGCTACCTGCCTGTACAGGACTGGCTCAGGAGCTAGGAGAGCCATGTGTGATGGTGGAGGCCAGCAGTGGCTCCAGCTTGGAGGGACCCAAGAAGAGGGAGTAAGGGAGGGGCTGGTGGAGGAAAGAGAACTTTTCATTGATTCAGTAAGTAAATAAGTAAGCACTGATTGTGCACTTTCTATGGGCTGAGTCCTACAGACACCATGGTGAACAAGTCAGCCGTGTCTCTGTACCCCCAAAACTGAGCCTACTGGGGGAGCAATGAAAGGGAAACTTTGGGAAGATCATTCAGTGGCTACACTCGGGAAATAAAGTACAGAGCCTGTGCAGGAGTGCTTGCCTAGGTCTAGTAAGAGAGGATGAAAGCTAGGTGGTGGTCAAGGCTCCAACTGTGTCCTGGAGGGAAAGGCAGCAGACAGACCCGGCTCTGCCCCTGACCAGCTCCTTGGCTCTGGACAAGTTAGTTTTGGGGTCTTCAGTTCCCTCCTCTGTAAGACGTGAAGAATGGTACCTGCCTCACAGGGTTTGTGTGACTATTAAATTAGGTGACACATAGAAATCTTGGCTCTCAGTAATGGTCAATAAGTGGGGACTGGGGGGCTTCCCTGGTGGTGCAGTGGTTAAGAAGCTGCCTGCCAATGCAGGGGACGCAGGTTCACGCCTTGGTCTGGGAAGATCCCATATGCTGCGGAGCAACTAAGCCCGTGCGCCACAACTACTGAGCCTGAGCTCTAGAGCCCGCGAGCCACAACTACTGAAGCCCACGTGCCTAGAGCCCATGCTCTGCAACAAGAGAAGCCACCACAATGAGAAGCCCACACACCGCAGCAAAGAGTGGCCCCCGTGCACCACAACTAGAGAAAGCCCGCGCGCTACAACGAAGACCCAGAGCAGCCAAAAATAAATAAATAAAATAAGCTTATTTAAAAAAATAATAAATGGGGGCTATTGTTAATAAGAACATTAATAACTAGGTGAGGGACTTCCCTGGTGGCACAGTGGTTAAGACTCCACACTCCCAGTGCAGGGGGCCCAGGTTCGATCCCTGGTCTGGGAACTAGATCTCACATGCATGTCGCAACTAAGGAGCCCGACTGCCGCAACTAAGACCCAACACAACCAAATAGATAAATAAATAATTTTTAAAAATTACTAGGTGAATCTAGAAGTCTCGTTGAAGGAATAAATGACAAGACTTGGTGACTGCGTGTGGGAAATATTTTAGTTGAAACCCCGGGCAATTGTAAGGTGATTGAGTATCATTTGTAGGTCTGAGTTGGAATTTCCTGCTGGGAAAGAAGGTATGGACTGGGGTGGAGTGGGGAGGCCGGTCCCAGCTGAAGGAGAATTCTGAAGTCATGTCAAGCGAGGATTTACAGTTCAGTTTAGGGAAAAAAAGACTTAAGTTCAGCCTCTGGGTTAAACACTTCCACATTTATTTTCTCCTAGATTCCCACAGACAGCAGGTGGAAGACATCCCCCAGAGCCAGAGTCAGCACTGGATGCCCCTAGCCCTTGGCCCAGGTCAAAATGGGAGAAGGATCCTGGACCAAAAGCATAGTGTGGAGTGAAATGGCTGCTCAGCTAACATCTTTCCTTACACAGACTGAACAAAACCTCAAAAAGCACACCTTTTTTTTTTCCTTTTAAGTGGCAGTCCTATTGTAAGTAAGGGGCTTACAGGACAAGGCCCCAGAGAGAACAAAGGAAACACTCCCACCAACTCTCTTGCCAGGAATGAGCTGAAATTTTCGGAGAAGTGTACGAGCCAAAATTCTCAGGGAGAAATCCCAGAAGACTATCCGTCAGGTGAGAAAATGTAGGCAAAATGTAAAGTGTAAAATGATGAACCAGAAAATCATCCAGCAAGCCTGCGCCCAGCTATGTCTTAATGAGGCAAACTCCAAAGAAGCTTTTCCTTTAATCAGGCATTTGAAACAAAATGCTGCTAAGAAGCCCCCCCCAACCCACCCCCACCACCCCTCCCACCCTTATGTGTTGCCATGACGACCCAAGTTCTTAGGACTTGAAAGAACTACCTCAGCATTTCCCTCTAAAACAAAAGAAAATTATTCCAGGTTTCAGGGCAGAGAACTCCAAGGAGTGGGACCTGTTACTGGAGAGCAGGTTCCTCAGAGTTGCGAGTGATGAAATATGAGCCTATGGGGACCTGTGCCTTCAGAAGAGCTGGGGAAGGAAACCGGGGATGACAGGACCCCAGCGCTCGCCCCAGCTTGCTGAGCCTGTGCTTTGCCTCATTGCTGGCTCTCGCCCCTCAGCTGGGCCTCATTTGCCCCTGCAGTGAAGCACGTTAAAAGAAAACACATCCTCTCTCCATATGGTAAGGGGCAGGGGTTGGAGGGGAGCAGGTTCTGGCTCAGGAGATCCCAGGGGGGAGAGCAGAAGATGCCTCTCCTGCGCTCTAGTTTGATTTGCTCATGGAACAGCCAAGATGGGGCCAACCTGCTGCATGACTAAGAAGCCCCTCCAAAGCCCCCATGAAAGCTTAAGGTCCTGCTAATGAGGGCCAATCTATGTCTTCTGAATCCAGAAAGCAAAACCCGGGAGGCAACGGCCGGAAGGCCAACTTGCTCCCGTGAAGTTCCCTCCCCTGCCCGAGCTTCAAGCCAAAAACCAGGGCCTTGACATCACCCTATCCAATCCTGGATCACATTTTGAGCCTACGTCCTAAAAATTCCTCAAATCCATCCACTTCTCTCTCCACAGCCACTGTCTTGATTCAGGCCTCATTATCTCTAGTCTGAAATGGTACTTCCAGGTCATCTGCACACCAGGGCTAGAGGGGCCATTTAAAAACACAAATCTAATCGTGTCACCTCCTGACTAAAATTCTTTAGTGCTTCCCCTGCCTTCAGGACAAATTTTCAAATTCCTCAGAAGGACATGCATGGCCTTTCATAATGGACAGATCTCAGCCCAGTTTATTCCACACTCCAGCCAGAAAGTATACATTTCCCCAGTTTACATGCTCTCCCCCACCTCCAGGCCTTCCCTAACCCAGTGTGCTGGATAGACCTGCTGGATCCTCCAGACCCACTCTCCGCCCTGCTCTGTGCCCCAGAGGCTGCCCCGTATTGATCACATAAACGAACTCCAGAGTCCTATGGCTTCCGGTTGGATTTAGCCAATGGGGAGCACCAGGAGCAATGGGAGGATAAGAGAAAGTGAAGCCAGGGTAATTATTCCCTCCCTGTCGAGTCTATCAGGCTGCCTGCTCCCAGATGGAGGGTCACTCCTTCTATCAAGGCAGCCTGTTCTACAGGACTTTCTCTCCTTCCAGAGTACAGTAGCCCCCCTCTGGCCTAGGGCCTGCTGCTAGCCTGGGTTTCTGTGATATCTCGTAACGTTCCCCCACCCCCTACCCACACCTTTGCAAATAACCCCTTTGTACATAAACCCTCCTCAAATCATCCTAACTTAGTGTGTCATCATTCTCTGTTGGGACCCTGACTAATAGAGTCATCCTTTGCCTTTGCTAAATCATAAGCTTTCCTTTGGATTAAGCTCAGGCAACACCTCCTCCAGGAAGGCTTCCCTCCTCTTCCCAGTCTGGGTCAGCTGCCCCCCTCCTTGGGCTCCCAGAGCCTCTGTATGTTTCCACTGTCACAGCTCTTTCCATACTTTATTGCAAAAGTCAATCCTCTGTCCTAAATCTGAGTCTCTGGAGGGTAGGGACCATGTGTTATTGCTTATCCCTGCACCCAGGTATCTGGCACAAAGCAAGCCCTCAGAAAACACTTGTTGGATGAAGGAAAGAAGCAGGAGCTCAGAATGAGACCTGCCAAAGACACATAGGAAACACAGTGCAGCATCTCTTTGTGGTACCCACTATAGGAGCTGGCATCTCTCAGGCCAGCCTCAGTTAGATCACAGGCAAGGGCCTGAAGAAAGGCTATTATTTAAAGAATACCCCACATCCAGGGCCTGAGGCCCACATCAGTGAGCATGACGAAAGAATGAGGGAGATGTGCTGGTTCCTGTTTCAACAGCAGTGCTCCCTGGGAAAAAAGAATGGCCAGCTTTTCTCAGTCCCAGGGAGACAATGGAAGTCTCCATCCTTGAGGTGAGAGACCTGTCAGCCTGGTGTCAGTGGCTGGGAAACTCACATCAACTTACTGAAATAAATTATTAAAAATCTAGGGGCTGGGTTTCCCTGGTGGCGCAGTGGTTAAGAATCCCCCAGGGGGCTTCCCTGGTGGCGCAGTGGTTGAGAATCCCCCTGGGGGGCTTCCCTGGTGGCGCAGTGGTTGAGAGTCTGCCTGCCGATGCAGGGGACGCGGGTTCGTGCTCCGGTCCGGGAGGATCCCACATGCCGTGGAGCGGCTGGGCCCGTGAGCCATGGCCGCTGGGCCTGCGCGTCCGGAGCCTGTGCTCCGCAGTGGGAGGGGCCACAGCAGTGAGAGGCCCGCATACAGCAAAAAAAAATGATAAATAAAAGAATCCCTCTGCCAATGCAGGGGACACGGGTTCGAGCCCTGGTCTGGGAAGATCCCACATGCCGCGGAGCAACTAAGTCCGTGAGCCACAACTACTGAGCCCATGCACCTAGAGCCCGTGCTCCGCAACAAGAGAAGCCACCTCAATGAGAAGCCCGTGCACCACAACGAAGAGTAGCCCCCGCTCGCCACAGCTAGAGAAAAGCCCGCGTGCAGCAACGAAGACCCAACACAGCCAAAGATAAAAATAAATAAATGTTTTAAATGCTATAAAAAAAAAAATCTAAGGGCTGTTCCAAAGGACCCAGTACCACTCTACCAAATCATTCACTCATTCATTCAGCAAAGTTTATTGGGGATCTGCTCTATGCAAAGCATTTCCCTTTGATTTACTCTATTGAAATTTTATCCAAAAGGAAAAAGTAATTTTGTCCTCCAGTCTGAGTCCCTGCTGGGCCCTGTAAAAGGCCTAACAAGGCCAGAGGATGGGCTTCTGGTAGACACCTGGGCCAATCATGGGAGATGGGCCAAACATGATGGGTGGAAGGCAGAATAGTGACCTGGTATTGTGAAAGTCCTCTAGAATCCTGGCTCCCCTTTTCCAGATATGTGACCTTGGGCAAAGTACCGCATGTCTCTCTGACTCAGTTTCCTCTGGTGCAAAATGGTGGTCATAATAGGACCTAGCTCACACAGCTGTTGTGAAAACTAGATAAAACAAAACATCCTCCAGGAGGTTACCAAGAGCAGTGCATCCCAACTCTATCAGACCCAATGCTCCCTTTTTATAGCAAGTATTTTGTAAGACCACTTTTACTACTCTGAAATGAAATTTATAGATAGTATGACCCACCTACGCACATAATTTTTTAAAGAATCAACATATAGCCCTAACTATAAGATAAAGAACTAAAAGGAAATAATTTAGAATAAAATAATATGCATTTAAATTTATAAATGTTTGAGCATAACTACATAAGAAGATATAAGACAATTAGACCTACTTATAATGAATAAGTTTGAATTTAAGAGCAGTAAAACATTATTGACTGCAACATTACAGGTACTTCTTTATATTTGATGTTCTGAAACAAGATTAAACAAGTACTATATATTCATACAGATATGAACAAATGCAGATGAATAGAGGTGTGTTATTTTGGCAATTCAAATATGGCGAGGATTTTGCTATTCGTATTGTGGTTTTCTGAAATGGTGAACAACTCCTGGTAAAGATAAAATACAGTATTCTCTCGATTTATATGATAGTAGCATTCATGAAAAATTCAGTGTATATTAAAACTATGCAAAAAGTACTTCGTGGGACTTCCCTGGTGGCACAGTGGTTAAGAATCCGCCTGCCAATGCAGGGGACACAGGTTCGAGCCCTGGTCCGGGAAGATCTCACATGCCTCAGAGCAACTAAGCCCGTGCACCACAACTACTGAGCCCGCGAGCCACAACTACTGAAGCCCGCGCACCTAGACCCGTGCTCCACAACAAGAGAAGCCACCACAATGAGAAGCTCGCGCACCGTAGTGAGTAGCCCCCAATCGCTGCAACTAGAGAAAAGCCCGTGTGCAGCAGCAAAGACCCAACACAGCCAAATATAAATAAATAAAAAGTTTTTTGAAAGTACTTTGTGTTTATATACAAAATGGAATTAGGTTCTAAGCTCAGACCAATATAAGAGATTTTCTACCTATATATGAATGTCGGGTGGGGCATTCAAATGTCACATGAAATGCAGGACAAATCATTGGATAAAACTGCATCACCTAAGGCAAGGAGTCTGGCCCCCTCAATCTCCCCTAAGTAGTGCCCCAGCAACCAATGCAACAAACATAAATACACTGCATATTCCTAAAATGCCTCTAGGGGGCAGCACTGCCTCCATTGAAGATCAGTGGGCCACAGTTTATGGGGTTACTCAACCCATAAGGAATGCAGGATGATGGCCATACAACCTCCAGGAACACAGACCAGACAGACAGCATTAGGGAAATCTATCAGCATTTCCCACTCAGACCCCATTGATTTGCTGTGTCCTGCTACATTCTTGTTTGGCTGGGGCCATAGGGTAAGGCCATTCCCCCATGCATAGGGAATGAGGTCTGTCTTGATGAGTATGAAGAAGAAACCACCATATTAGGCAGAGCTATGTCACATAGACTTCCAGGTAGAGCAAAAGTCTCAGCAGACTGATTGATAGACCCTTGCATTTTTCTCCCCCTGGACAACTATTGGGACCTCTTTGAAAAGCACACCAACAGCAGCCTATAAATAACCCTCAGTTTACTCACCTATGGCTCCATCATGAGTCAACACTATAGGATTTCACAACGTTGTGTGTCTCTCAACTGAACGTATCTAAAGAAAAAACATTGTCAAAAAAAAAAAGAGAAGAAAAAAAAGAAAAACCATTATCTTTTGTGGATATAAATTGTACCTCTGGCAAAACCAGTCAAGTCATTGAGGTGAGCTGGTGTGTGCCCACCCCCTTCCTTGCTGTATGAGTCTTAATGAGCATCAAAACCTTACTTGAATCTGAGTTCTATGTCCCATAAAAAGGAGCCATCATTTCAATCATCCCAGGAAAAGGCAGATCCTCAGACAAGTAACTGGAATTCAGACGGTGGCACCAGAGAGAAGGGGAACTCTCGTCTCCTTCTTGGCTTCATTATTTTGGTGGATCCATGTGAACTTTCAAGAGAGCATCTGTCCAGGCTTCCCAGGGCTGCTGGGATGGTTTTGACTACATAGAGGCAGCCTCGCACTAGGATAACTGGGCCCTGAGCCCTCCTGATCAAGTCATATCTTGCAAATGACAAGTCATGACTTATATGAAGTCATATTATTCTTCTCTGTTTATTTCTCTTGTTATCCCCAACGTGTAGTAAAGGCTGGTCTGAAGGATCCAGCCTTGTCTCAGCTGCCCAGTGTATGTGTGTGTGTTGGAGGGTAGAGCCACTGACTAGTGTCAGTGATGAGTGAGAAATCCCAAGGGAAAATTCCAGTCATCTCTCTCCACAGAGAGACTCCCTTCATCAGTAAGCTTGGAGGAGTTTTCATTCATCAGTAAAGGTGATAACTTTTCCCCACAGAGTCTGGTGGAACCAGAGGGGCCTTAGTCTTAGATAAACCAGGTGAGACACTTAGAAGGGGCCTTGAGCACATGGGCTAAGCCCACAGTCAGTTTATCAAAACTTGAGAATAAGAAGAAAGCTAATCTTGTAGCAAAGAGACTTGATGTTGGGACTCATCCTGTGGGCTGTATCTATTTTTCCAGGTGACAAAGTGAGTCCACCAATTGTTGGTGGAGGTGAGCCTGCCTTTGGGAGAGAGCAGCTCCATCACAGATAGGATGGATTCACCAAAGCTGGGGACCAAGCGTGGCTTGACATGTATCACCTACATGTGTTCTGGGGGAGAGAGAAGGGGCCAAGAGAACAAGAGAATACACAAATAGATGAGATAGAAATAACTAAAGCTATTTTCTCAACGTTTGTTTCTCATCACCTCTCGCACTCCTCAGGAGAGCCCCCCGAGGCAGGAGGAACTGCATCAGGGAGACTAGGATGGCTCTGTTTTCTGAAAAGAAACTGCCAACACCATTTCCAAATTCCAGAGGTATGTGACCTCCAGGGTGACAGAGGCCTGAGAGTTGGCGCTGATCTCTCCAGCAAGTGCACAGCCTCCAGAAAATCCCTGACATCTCTGCTATCTGGCCTTCTGTTCTGTAGGGCGACCCTCACAACTTGGGGCACATTTTCAGAGAGAACCAGAAGGGGAGACCACTGAGTGTAAATACTGATCTCACAAAGTCAGGGCACTCCACCAATGGTTCCCCACCCTGCACGCACATTAGAATCACCTACAGAGCTTCATCACACACCCGGGCCTGGGGCCGACCGCCAGAGACTCTGATTTAATTGGCCTGGGGTAGGACCCAGGCGTGGATATGCTTTAAAATCTCCCCAGGTGATTCTAATGTGCAGCCAGGGTTGAGAACCACTACATTATACAACAGGAGAGGCCCTCAGGCCCTCACTCAGATCCCAGTTACTCTTAATTTATATATACTTCTAACAATCCAGTTGTCTGGTTTCCTAGCTGGTATATGATTAAAAATCACATATTCAGACGGGAGAGAAAAGCTGCTAATGAAAAGACACTAAAACCAGCAAGACGTAACAAATGAGTCTGAGCACAAGTGTAAAGTTAGAAAGCCTATAAAAAGCAAACACAGCACTCAACCCCTCCCCTCTCCAGTGTATCCTATTTACAGTCAGGGCCTGAGGCAATCACTAGATGGAGGAGCCAGGAGGGAGGGCTTCAGTCCGAAGGGAATACACCCCATTTTACAGATGAAAAAAACAAGACTCAGGGAGAATCATGGATGGTCTCCCTCAAAGTTGCACCAGCATTGAGCTGCAATGCTGGGATTTGAATATCAGATGTCAGTCGGTCCTTAAAAGCCCATGTATGCTGGAAAGTGTCACATCTGCCTGTTTAGTATGACTGATGTTTCTAATGATGACCCAGAGTGTAGAACTCAATTACCCTCAGTATCCAGCTATTCAAGATGTTCATTCTAGAAAGAGTTACACACACACACACACACACACACACACACACACACACACACACACAAATATATGCTTTTTAACAGTGATGAAAGAACGGGTTATCCATTTGGGAAATAAATAAATAAATAATACAAGTTCTTTCCCAGCTCACACCATTCATCAAAATGAATACCAGATGGATAAAGATGGAAATGAAACCATAAAGGTACTAGAAGAAAATATAAGTGGATATTTTATAATCTTACGATGGGAGGGACTTTCTAAACATGTCAACAAAAGCAGAAACCATAGAGGAAAAGATTGATAGATTTGACTACATTAAAAATTAAAAACTTCTGTACATCAAAAACCACCATAAATTGAAAAAATGTTCAACCTCACTAGCATTCAAAGAAAGGCAAATTAAAACAGCAATGAGAGGCCCTTTTTTTTTTTCCCTGATCAGATTGGCAATGATTAAAAAGAATGATAATACTGAGAGTTGGTGTGGGTGAGGGGAAATCAGCACTCATACACTGTTGGAGGGAGTGTAACTGGTACAATCTTTCTGGAAGGCATTTTGGCAATATGTATGAAAAAAGCCTAAGAAGGCACATAACTTTTGACCCAGTAATTCCATGTATAAAAATTTATCCAAAGGAAAAAATGGATCTACTACACACACATGCACACATAAAACATATATAAGGATTTTATTCACTGAGGCACTCTTTGGAATGTTGAAAAATTGGAAGCAACCTAGATTTTTAACAAAAATGAATTAGTCAAATAAATTGTTATATACATAAGAAGCAATATTATGCAGCTACCAAAAATGATGCTGTATAGACATACAGGCCAATGGAATAGAATAAAGCCCAGAAACAAATCCAAATATATATGAGAATTTGGTATAAGATAAATACCAAATCGGTGAGGCAAAGACAGGCTTTTTTTTTTTTTTTAATAAATTTATTTATTTGTTTATTTTTGGCTGTGTTGGGTCTTCGTTGCTGTGCACGGGCTTTTCTCTAGTTGTGGAGAGCGGGGGCTACTCTTCGTTGCGGTGCGCGGGCTTCTTATTGCGGTGGCTTCTCTTGTTGCAGAGCACGGGCTCTAGGCACGCGGGCTCCAGTAGTTGCGGAGCACGGGCTCTAGAGTGCAGGCTCAGTAGCTGTGGCGCACGGGCTTAGTTGCTCCGCGGCATGTGGGATCTTCTCGGACCAGGGCTCAAACCCGTGGGATCTTCCCGGACCAGGGCTCAAACCCGTGTCCCCTGCATCGGCAGGCGGATTCTCAACCACTGTGCCACCAGGGAAGCCCCAGACTTTTTAATAAATGGTGTTTGACTACGTGGAAACAGATAGATGCTAGACCAGTATTTCACACAGTACACCACGATAAGCATCAACTGGATCAAAGATTTAAATGCACAAAATAAAACCATAAAATTACCAGAATAAGAGAACTCCTTTAGGGCTTCCCTGGTGGCGCAGTGGTTGAGAGTCTGCCTACCGATGCAGGGGACACGGGTTCGTGCCCCGGTCCGGGAAGATCCCACATGCTGCGAAGCGGCTAGGCCCGTGAGCCATGGCCGCTGAGCCTGCGCATCCGGAGCCTGCGCGTCCGGAGCCTGTGCTCCCCAACGGGAGAGGCTACAACAGTGAGAGGTCCGCGTACCGAAAAAAAAAAAAAAAAAAAGAGAGAGAGAGAACTCCTTTATAATCTTGGAGTAATGAAGGTCTTTCTAACTGATTCAAAAATCCAAGGGCTTCAGGGCTTCCCTGGTGGTGCAGTGGTTGAGAGTCCGCCTGCCGATGCAGGGGACACGGGTTCGTGCCCCGGTCCGCGAGGATCCCACGTGCCGCGGAGCGGTTGGGCCCGTGAGCCATGGCTGCTGAGCTTGCGCGTCCAGAGCCTGTGCTCCGCAACGGGAGAGGCCACAGCAGTGAGAGGCCCACATACCACAAAAAAAAAAAATCCAGAAGTCATGAAATAAAACACTGATAAATACATCTATATAAAAATCTTAAAACTCCTGCATGGCAAAAGCACCATAAGCAAAACAAACAAAAGACTAACTGGAAAAAAAATTGCAACTCACTTCACAAAGGGTCAAGCACTCTAATACATAATTTGTTTCTATAAATCAAGGAGACCAATAATCCAATAGAAAAAAATGCCCTTTTTCAGAAAAAAGAAATACAGATGGCTTTTTAGCATATAAAAGAACGTTCGACTTCATTACTAATAATGAGTACAAATTATAGTTGCAATGATATACCCATTTTTTACCCATCAGATTTTTACATATCCAAAATACACTTGATTGGGAGAAGTTGTAGGGAAATAGGCACCCTCATACATTGCTGGTAGGAATAGAAAATGATACACACCTATGAAGGGCAATATGGCATTTTCTATTAATGTTACTAATGTATTTACCTATTGGCTCATCAATCCCACTCTCTGAATTTTTCGGGCAAATATATTTGCACACATACAGAAATGATATATGTCTGTATTATAACATTGCTTTTAATAATAAAAGATTGGAAATAACCCAAATGTCCAATTATATGGAATTGGTTAGATATTATTGTCCATCCAAACCATAATAGGCCAGGAAGCTATGTGCTGATATGAAAAAGTCTCCACTACATACTATTAAGTTTTTTTGTTTTTTTTGTTTAAAGCACAATGCCTAATAATGAACATAGTGTGCTAACTTCTTTGTAAGAAGGGGCAAGGTATATATAATTGCATTTGCTTATATTTTCAAAAAGGGGCACTGTAACTACTAAAAGCAGTGACCTATGGGAGGGGAAATCAGGAAACCAGGTAAAGAGGGACATGGGTGCAAGCAAAAATTCTCAATTTTATGAAATTGAGAATTTCATTAAAAATTTTATAAAATTTTATTAGAAATTCTCTTTTTTATGGCATTTTGATTTTTGAACTACATGAAAGTACTATTTTTAAATGAAATTAATACATAATTGTGCAGATTCAGTTTTGTAGACATTAAAGATTTTCAAAATGGATTTAGTGTATAAATTAGGTCATAGAAATAAATATAGAATAATCCCAATTTTGTCTTTCAAAAAATCACGTATCTATATGGTCATATTCTTATATAATAATTTCCATAATCTTGGGAAATAGGATTTAGCCACAAACAAGTTTATCACATTGTATTTAATAATGAAAATCTGAAAACATCCTAAATATACAATAGGCATTAAAGGTGACATGGAGTCTGTGGAATATTTTCAATCACAAATAATTACATTATAGAAAAATATTAGTGTGAGAGATTCACAGTATGTGAATATATATATACATATATATAGTGTATATAAAGCAGAGTATACAAGATAACTCTGTTAAAAAAAAAAAGTACATGCTGGGGCTTCCCTGGTGGCGCAGTGGTTAAGAATCCGCCTGCCGATGCAGGGGACACAGGTTCGAGCCCTGGTCCAGGAAGATCCCACATGCTGTGGAACAACTAAGCCCGTGCACCACAACGACTGAGCCTGCGTGCCACAACTACTGAAGCCCTTGCGTCTAGAGCCTGTACTCCACAGCAAGAGAAGCCACTGCAATGAGAGGCCTGCACACGCAAGAAGGAGTAGCCCCTGCTCGCCACAACTAGAGAAATCCCACACGCAGCAATGAAGACCCAACGCAGCCTAAATCAATCAAGCAATCAATCAATAAATAAAAGTAAATGCTTAGAAAAATTGGGGGAGGATACACACCAGGGTATTTGTTAACTGTGGTTACCCCTGGGTAGTGGAATTATAGGTGCTTTTTGGTTTTTTCTTTTAAATGGTCAGGATTTTCTCATTGCTGTACAACAAACAATCTCTTCTAAAATGAGAAAAAAATAAAGCACTAAGGAATTTTTTTAATGCTTTTTTAAAAATGATGCTTCAAAGTTCATTTCTAAGCTACCTAAAAAAAGTCACCCACCTGAAAGGAGAGCCTGGCTAAGTAAGGTGGGCTATCTCCATCTACTGATGATAAGGAGAAATAGAGTGAGGTCTTGGTCCTAAGCTGAGATGTCTTATTCCCTCCTTCCTCCGTTTGAGTCTTTCTTGACTACAGGGTGTTGGCCACCATGCTGGGTCCAATGGCACTGCCCACCAGTATAGGACATCAGACACTGCAACAAGACAGGACCTGCTCTCACCACTGCAGAGAATCCACTGGTCCAACCACTTGCCTGCTGGGCTGGAAAGTGGTCGGCAGGCAACATGGTGGGTGAGGTGGCCGGGGCACTAAGGTTGTCTGGGAGGACCAGTTCCTGGCCCAGGCCCAGGCTCTCCCTTAACTGCTTCTGCTTCAGCCTCCCTGGCCAGCCATCCCAGCCTAATCGCTGAGCCCCTTAAAAGGAAGGAGTGGCTTCGGGGTGGGGCATCTCTCAGGCAGGCCGCCTCCGAAAAGGCTCGGGTGAAGAGGTGGGGTCTGAGGCCCAGGCAGCCCCCTAGACCCTTCTTGTCTCCTAAGAGTTTATTGTAACCATCTCTTATCTGGACTCCTGCTCTTGGTCCCTGCCCTGTCCCACCTGTCTTCCAAGCCCCTGCCATCCTTCTTGAAATACACCTAATTATTTTATTCCTGGGATCAAAACATTTTCTCCAAAATCAGTCTTTCTCAAATTTTCCCGCTAAAGCACACCAACAGCAGACAAAAGAAACGCCTTCAGTTCCCCCAGGGGACAGCACAGCCTGAAGCTCCTGCCAACACACCCAAGCTCTCTTTGAAGTCTTCTGTTTTCTCTTAAAAATTCATGAGAATTTTGCATTCTATTCCGTGATCTATCTGAATTTCTTTTAATATGAAGATGTCTAAAATTATTCACCTCAAGGAAAACTGATGCTCCTGGAAGAAATAATGTGTTTATCCAGAGGCTCAAATATCCTCACTGGAGAAGTACCTACAGCATGAAATCCAAACTCCTGTCAGGCTGCCTTCCTCCTGCTACTCCTCACTCTCCAGTCGCTGGGCCACTGGGAATCCTGTCATGTCCTGATTTAGGTTCTTCCCAGCACTTCTGCTCAGGCTCTTCCTTCCTGACCCCACTCTACCTGCTGGTGACCCACCACCCCTAAAGGCCTCAAGGGAGATCAAATGCCACCTTCCACATCACACCTCCTCTGTTGGCCCTGACAGGTGCAACGTGAGAGGCGGCAGAGGCTCCTGTGAAAGCAGCCTGTGCTCTGGGATCAGACGGCCGGCGGTCAAGTCCTGACTCCCAACGCTTGACACTGGACAAAGTATCTAACTTGTCTACGTCTCGCTTGTAAACTGGGGAATAACTGTGCTTCCCTCACGGGGCTGTTATAGGGATTAAAGAAGACTCAAGCAACAGTGTAGTGCCCAGCACATGCTCCCCTCCATTCCTCCAAACTCCTATAGCGGTCTTTATACCACTCGTGTAAAGAGCAGGTGTTCACATAGGCGTGCGTTTTTAGAATGGCTTATCTCACCCCAGTAGATCAGTGGTTCCCAACGTCCCAAGGAAGCTTCTTGTATTACCCCCATGATCCCATGGCTTGAAAGATTTTGGTTATTAAATCAAACACATTGATGGAAGAGTATCCCGCTTTTCTAAGTTCTCTGTCCCATGAAGCCTTCTGAACACTGAGAGCTGTTCCCAGCCTCCCCTCTCCTGCATCACTTGAGGGACTCTGAGCGGGCAGCCACCCACGGAGACTGTAAACACCTCGAGACTGCAGCTCTGTCTCCACACTTCCCACAGCACCTTACTCAGCGCCTGCTCTAAGAACACACCTAGCCACTGCTCGCGCATAAACAAAAAGTTCTACCCAGATGACACTGGGGGAAGAGCCCTGCCTAAATTAGCCAGTCAGTGTGGAGAAAGGGGGCATTCTTAAGGGAGGCAGGCAGTGCTGGAGACCAGCCCTTCTCCTCCCACCCCCACCGCCCCGAGCGGCACCCCCAGGTCTACCAGCTGGCCTCCAACTTCAGTGTGTGAGCCGATTAAAAAGTACCCTCTCTTCAGTGTCTGAAAACTCCTGCAAGGAAAGTTTGCTGCCCAAAGTTGGCTTTTGACTAGAGTCTTAATAAGAGGCCTCAGCAGGCTGTGGCTGGAGAGACAATGTCACTTAGAGAAGCAGCTTGAAGCGGCAGTTAGGAGAAGAATTATTTTAATGAATACATTTCCTTTCAATTGTATGGGAATATCAAGATCCCATTAGAATAGGGAAGCAATTAGAACTAATAAAGATGAATGCACAGTGCTTGGTATGTGCAGAATAACAAGCTGCCAACAAAGGGACTCCGGAGAGCCTGCTCTAATCCAAGTGAACTGGCGGCCAGCAGAGGGGAAACAGCTCTGTTCAGCTGCTCAAAGGCCCCGCGTCCCATGCATTCTGGTCACGGCCAGCAAATGGTGTGAGCGGGTCCTCGGAGGTGGGGGTAGATGGGCCCCCGCCCTGGCCCTGGCCCGGCCTCTGGGGGATAGAGATGGGCCGTTGGCAGCCCCTTGGCGACGGCCATTCAGACCAGGGCCCTGGCTCCCTGCCAGCCTTGCGCCTGCCCCTCGCACTGGGCCTCATTGTGTCCAGGTGGCAAATGCCTTCTCACCAACTTTCCTTCAAGGTTTACAGAGCGGGTGGGACAGTGGAGGAGGGAGGGAGAAGGGGGCCCTGTGCCCCCTGCATCTCTCCCCTCCGCTGCCGGCCAGGGTCTGTTCCTCCTCTGGGTTGGGTGTTATGTTACAGACACTGGTGGGTCACAGGCAGCCAAACACAGGAGTACTGTTGCTTACACAATTGCTCTTCAAACAGTAACAAACAATTTTCATTACCCAAGTCAGATCGAATCATCCGCCTGGCCATCCTGCTTCAATACCAGCCACACATACACGGACCCAGGGCTTCACACTCTGCCCATTCTGCTGTGACAAAACTGGGCTCCATTTTGCCCCTGGCCCAGGGATGTGGGACAAAGCTCTTCCTCTGATCCCTTCTTTGAGCCGGATCAGCTGCACGGCTATCAAAACTGTCAGGAGAAACAGAGAAGACACAAGCACCTATGCAGTTTGGGGCTCACTCAGATCTGGAGTGAGACATTACTCAGCATCTGCGTGAAGAAGGCACTCAGGAGCTTGGAGGAATCCATTGACAAATTTAGAAGGAATCCAACAAGATAACTCTGGCTTCCCACCAAAGCATTCACTAGCCTTAGATGGAGTGTCAGGACATGACATTTCTTTATTTAATCTTTTTTGGCCAGACAGTTTTTTCAACCAGGAATGTGTAAGCTCATTCCAAAATGTCTGCATGAGAGGCCAGTGACATTCATTACTGAGATTTTTCTACCAGGTCTCTTAGAAAAAAAAAAAAAAAAAAAAAAGCTGTAACATTTTATAATTGTTTCTCAATGGTAGAGCATTTTAAAAGTACGTTTACATTAATCCTACTTGAATCTCAAAACAACTATGGGGACTGGCAAAGCTAAGGTTGTCAGGCCTAAAGATGAGGAAACAGTGGCCCAGAGAGGTTAAGCATGCCGTGCAAGGTCACAGAATGAACGAAGGGGTTGGGACACCAGAACTCAGGTCTTCTGACCTGGTTCAGTGCTTTGTTCTAGGACGCACCATTTCTACACCCACAGAGTGCCAGACATTTCCAGGATAATTCATCCTGCAGTTCTGCTTTTCCAGTGTAACTCCCTTATCCTTTTCCTCATACTAAACTGTGCTAAGCACTGTAGGCTTTTAAACACTGTAGTCTAGGCTACAAAGGAGGATCCTTCAGAAAGGTTTCCATCGAACAGTCATCAAATTTTGTTTTGCTGCCACCCCGCACCTCCTACCAAAGAGATATACATTTCCTCCCTTTTAACAGCTTAGGTAAGGATTGTTTTAAAAGTCTGCCTGTCCAGTGTGAAGTCGGCACAATCAAAACTGGCAAATGATTGTCTAGGTCCCTTTCAGTACAAAACATTGTAGCATCCAGGGGTTGGCAAGTGGCAAAGCAAAGCCATTCACCTTTCATACCCTCATCACCTCCTACACCTAAAGGCCTATTCATTTAATTTTTTGAAACTTTTCTACATGGTGACTATAGTTAATTATATTGTATTGCATGTTTGAAAGCTGCTAAGAGAATAGATCTTAACAGTTTTCATCACAAGAAAAAAAAATCTAGTAACCATGTATGGTGACAGATATTCACTAGACTTATTGTGGCGATCATTTCACAATATACATGAATATCAAATCACTGTGTTGTACACCTCAAACTAATGTTATCTGTCAATTATACCTCAATTTTAAAACTTTTTTATTTTTATAATTTTTAAGGTATAATTTATATACCATGAGATACACAGATATTAAGGGTACAGTTTGAAAAGTTTTGACAAATGTATATCTACACCCAAACCAAGATACATAACATTGCCATCACCCCCAGAAAGTTCATGCATATCCCTTTCCAGTCAACCCCACTCCAGGCCTCCATTGTTCTCATTTCTGTCACCACAGATTAGCTAAACCTGTCCTGGACATCAGATTAACTGGAATCATATTGTATATAACCTTCTGTATCTTTCTTCCTTCACTCAACATAACGTCAGCCAGACTCATCCATGTTGTATCAGTAGTTTGTTCCTTTTTTTTTTTGATGAGTAGCATTACATTATTGATTCATTTTTCAAAATCCAGTCATATTACTGCTAATTTGCCCCTCAAAATTCTTTCCAATGTATCTCCTGCATGCTCCTTTCCATGCATCTATCTCCTCTGTATCTCCTCAGCAATACTTGAACTGAGAAAGATATGTAAGTAGACTATTTTACCTCCAGTGATGCCCTTTTAGGTAGGAGTGGTTCTACCTTCAGGAGAAACTGACAACGAAGCAGTCCAGCATGGTGGTCATGAGTACAGTTTTCAGAATAGACAGATCTAGGTCCTCATTTCCAGTCTAGCACCTAACAGATGGGTGGTTGGGGACAGATGGTTTAACCTCTCAGTGACTATTTTCCCATTTGTAAAATGAGAATAATAATACCTTCCTAATAGGGATTTGTGAGGACTAAATTATATTGTACATAAAGTGTTTATGTTTATATTCTACATAATAGAAACCAGTAACAGCCTCAAGTTAAACTACAATAAACATCCTCCTGCTTCATTCACACACTTTCAGCTTCTCTAAGTCATAAAGTATAAATGGGTATATATTTTCAGAAGTTTTTAAAAATGAAGAGTTCATGATTACATCGAGAAAAGTCTAGGGACTTCCCTGGTGATCCAGTGGTTAAGACTCCTAGCTTCCACTGCAGGGGGCACGGGTTTTATCTCCGGTCAGGGAACTAAAGATCCCGCGTGCCATGGCCAAAAAAAAAAAAGGTCTGTCATATATTTACTTAACATAAATGCTATTTCCTCTGGAAAAAAGTAAAGCCTTTCATCATTTATTCAGTGACAATTACATACTGAGTGCTGACGCTGAGGGGCTCTTCAAAAGAGTTAAGGACATAGCCCTAGCTTTTAGGATGCTTGGTTTTGGCAGGCAATAAGCACAAGAATAACTATTATACAGAGTATGGTCAATAATAATGATAATAATTAACATCTATTAATATAGTGCTTAAGAGCATGGTCTCTGGAGTCATACTATATGATTGAAATAGTGGCTCAGTCATGTGATGCTGGGGAAGTTACTTACCCTCTTTTTGTGTTATTTCACTTGTAAAATGGGGATAATAATACCACTTATCTAGCAGGGCTGTTATGAGAAGTAGATGAGTTCATACACGTAAAAAATTAGTACATTATCAGCACATTAAAAGTATGCAATAAATAATAGCTAACACTTATTGAACACCATGTGCCAAGCACTGTGTTAAATGGTTTACATGCATTACTTCACATGATCTCCACAATGCTGTCTCTACTATTATGCCCATTTCACTCATAAGGCAACCAAGGGAAAGAGAGTTTAGGTAACTTGCCCAAGATTACATAGCTAGCAAATAGCAAATTCCATAGGAAAGACACATCTATAAAATGGGGATAGTGATAATAGTACTTACCTTAATGAGAATTAAACAAATTAATATTTGAACAACAGTTAGAACAGAGCCTAGTGCACAATAAGGTCTATATAGGTGGGTGTTAAACAAAAACAAATTGCTATGGTGATTCAGAAATTGCAGTAAATAACTTCCACACATGGAGACTAAGAATTTGGAAAGGTGACATTTAAGCTGAGCCTTGAAAGGAGGGAGAGAAGAGAGGAGTGGAGAGGAGGGAAGAGGGAGAGGGGAGGGGGAGAGGAGAGAAAAGGGAAAAGGAGAGGAGAGAGGAGGAAAGGAGATGGGAGGGGAGGAGGAAGTAGAGGAAGAAGAGGGAGGAGGAGGAGGAGTTGGAGAGGGAGGGAGAGAGGGAGAGAGACAGACTGGTAGTGGGAGAAAGCTCAGAGTAGAGTAAGCAAAAAGAAAAAAGTAATGGGACTAGTTAAGTTTGATTAGGTAAAAAACAAAAACAAAAACAAAAAAACTCCCCTTTCCTCCAATCAGTTACTATTTCTGCCGGCTGTACCTCAGTATATCTTTTATCACCTTCTTTGACCCCCCCGCGAATATGCTATCCTCACCCCCTCGTCATCCATTTTACAATATTTATGGAGTGCCTCTATGTGCCAGGCACTGTTCTGGGCACTGAGGATATAACAATGAACAAAACAGGCCGAGTCTCAGTTCCTATTCTGCACTATAATAATACCAATACTCCAAGCTGGATTCCCAGCTTTTGGTCAGCCCTACTCCAAACCATCCTCCACACTGACACCAGAGAGACTGGAAAGATACAGATCTGGTCCGGACACTCCCTTGCTTAAATCCCCCTGTAGTATGAATTCCCATAGTGTTCAGAATAGATTTCAATCTCCGTAGCATCCTGTTCAAGGCCGGTCACTAACTGTCCCGCACAGCCTTATCTTTCAGCCTACACCTTCATGCACTCCGCACTAAGCTACAGTAAATTACTCAAAATCTTAGATACATACATAGAAATAAGCACCTGCTGAAAGTACGTGGCTGGAACTCCATCCCTATTTCATCCTTGTACACTGAAACCTCAGAAAAGCCCTGGTTACCCCCCTCCAGCCTTCGAGTCTAAAAAACAGCGCTGGCGACACACTCCTCCACAGCCCTGGCATCCTGCGAACGCTTTGCTCACTCCCATCCCAGCGGGAGCAGTAAAAGGAGGGGCTTCGCGGGGCCTGGGGGCCGCCATCTTGGCTGAGTTGGACGGAAGTGGTGCGGCAAGTCGGCTTGCCAGCGCGCACTGAGGCTGCGCGGTGGGCTCGCCGCGGGTCTTTGGCGCCGGCGGCGTTGCGGCCGTCCCGAACCCTCTGCGGTGCAGCACGGAAGCCACGAAGTCCCCTGTGTCATCTCTCCTAGTCCTACTCCAGCCGTCCCAGCCGCTGTCCAACCCCCCGCCGGGGTTTGTGCAGCGGCCTGCACACCCTTCAGCCAGTGTACGCGCTTTGCACCTGCCTGCCCGAAAACATGTTGCAGAAACCAGGGAGCAGGGGTCTCCCTGTCCCTCAGGCGGAGGGGGAGATGGATGGTGGCCACGACAGTGAGACCCAGGCCCTGACCGCCTCGCAGGAGGTGGCCCCGAGCCCCCTTCTGCAAGAGAGCCCCGAGGAGGACCTTGGCGCTGTAAGGGAGGAGGGGGCTGCGGAGCCCTCCATCACCCTGAAAGGTGCGAGGGCTTTGGCAGCCAAAACCTTGGCCCGGCGCAGGGCCTGCCTCCGTCTGGATCAGAAGGTGGCCGAGTTGGTGCAGTTTCTGCTGGTGAAGGACAGGAAGAAGAGTCCCATCACCCTCTCTGAGATGGTGAAATACATTATCAGATACTTAAAGGATCTGTTCCCTCAGATCATCGCAAGGGCCGCAGAACATCTGCGGTATGTCTTTGGTTTCAAGCTGAAACAGCTTGACCGCAAGCACCACACTTATATCCTGATCAACAAACTAAAACCTCTTGAGGAGGAGGAGGAGGATCTGGGAGGAGATGGCCCCAGACTGGGTCTTTTAATGATGATATTGGGCTGTATCTACATGAAAGGTAATAGCGCCAGGGAGGCACAGGTCTGGGAGATGCTGCGTCGGTTGGAGGCGCGTCCCTCAAAGTATCACTTCCTCTTTGGGTGCCCGAGGAGGCTTATTATGGAAGATTTCGTGCAGCTGAGATACCTCAATTACCGGCGTGTTTCTCACACCAATCCACCGGCATGTGAATTCTCTTGGGGTCCCCGAAGCGACCTGGAAACCAGCAAGATGAAAGTCCTGGGGTTCGTGGCCAAGCTCCATAGGAAAGAACCCCAACACTGGCCAGTGCAGTACTGTGAGGCCCTGGCAGACGAGGCTGACAGGGGCAGTGTGAGGGCTAGGGCCAGGGCTAATGCTAATGCTGGAGCCGGCGTCCACCCCTGGTGAGGGCCAGCCAGAGGTGGGGTGGGGTGAAGTTGGGTGTAAAAGCTACTGTCTGAGTCATAAGTACACTAGATGGGGAGAAGGCCGTAACAGTTGTATTTGTGTAACTAGGATTTAGGTTTTGTATCTTGCTAAGTTTTGTTACGTTTAATACACTTAAATTGATGTTTATAAATGAGATTGGTCTACTTTTTCCTGTAGGATTTTGTTGTAGAGTTTTGCTGCTTTTGTAAAATTAATTGAAAAACTTTACATTTTATTCTGTGATCTTGAACAAATTATGCAGCACTGAATGCTATACTTAAATGCTTTGAAAGAACTCACCAGTATGATGATCTGGTACCAGGGGAAAAAAATAGCTGATTGGTATCTAGCTTTCCAACAGTTTTTGTCTACTGTGCAAAGAAAAAAGACTGACATGTAACTCTGTTTGCTTAGTTATTGTAGAAGCTGGGGGGAGAATGCAATAAATTAGAAGTATAACCTGATACACTTAATAAACATTTGTTAAGCATCTTCTTTTGTGTGATGCACTGTTGTGGGTATTTGGGGATTAAATGCTGAATAAGATAAAGGTCCTACTTTTCAGAACTGGACAGTAAGTAAATAAACCAGAAGTTACAGTGCGGTGAGTTGAAGGCTACAGAGGGACACCCAACCCAGCTGGGGTGATTGGGTGAGGCTTGCCTGAGGTTACCTTTAGTCAGACTTCAGGGTAGGGAGGGAGAAGCGATGGGGTGGGTGGAGAAGAGTGGAAGGAAAAAAGGAAGAAGACGTTGTGGGTGGGAGATGGTATTAAAAATGACTTAAGATCATAGATGCTCCTCAGTAAGATGGGAAGACATGATACATGGCAGATCTGGAAAACATCCAACCTTTGCCAGTGCCCTTGGTCCAGGGCAGTTTATTACAGTGCACATGTAATGATGGTGACTGTTAGCATTTTGGTCTTCTCCATCTCCCTTCTCTCAATCTCTACAAGCTTTCCTCTTCTACCAAAGCCCTCAGAGACCAAATACTTTTTTTTTTTTTTTTTTTTTTTTGCGGTACGTGGGCCTCTCACTGTTGTGGCCTCTCCCGTTGCGGAGCACAGGCTCCGGACGCACAGGCTCAGCAGCCATGGCTCATGGGCCCAGCCGCTCCGCGGCATGTGGGATCTTCCCGGACCGGGGCACAAACCCGTGTCCCCTGCATTGGCGGACTCTCAGCCACTGCGCCACCAGGGAAGCCCAGAGACCAAATACTTTAACAATTCTGGAACGGTATGTAGTGTGGAGGGCACGTGTGATGTTCTCTACTGCCAAGAAGTCTTCAAGGGCTATCCCTTGGCACCAGGAAGCCCAGCACCCTCATCATGTTTCTGCTTGCCACTTGCCACCTGCCATCTCCCATTAGGAGGAGAACTGTAAGGCATCTTTCACATTCTTAACTACCCATGAAGAGTCATCTTCGAAAGCAGTTTGAGCCTCTGCAGTGGCTACCACCTTCACTCTGGGGATGAATTCTGTAGAATGGGTACATAGAGTAATAAGGAACCTAGAGGAGTGGTAACCAAACCAGAACTGGGTGTAGGATTATGAAACCATCCCCTTACAGCTGCCATATACAGAAGAGCTGCTTTCTTCTCTCTTTACTGCTGGTTTTGTGGGGGTGTGTGCTTTCAGTTGCGTCTGAATAACATATCTGAGTATGTTAAGGTTAGCATGGAATACAAATACTTTGGGACACAGGCCCAGGGATCCAACCAATCACAGTGAGACCAAAGGCTATAAGCTTATAGGTAAAAAAGTTCACTAATGATTAAAAATATGATTTCTGGGCAATTTATAATTCATTAAACAAAAGTACTGAGTACCCACTATATGCCAAGGACTTTGCTGGGTTCCAAAGATTAAAAAGGGAAAACCATCTTTACCCTCAAGGAGGAATAGTGATAATTTCTCACATTTGCATTTTCTCACAGCTGCTGAGAGGTCAGCAGTGTGTGCACCTGAGGGTCTGATTACTTGGCGATTTGCTTACAGTCACTTGGCAAAAGACAGCACCAAGACTAGAACCCAAGTCCCTTGCCTCCCAATGTGTTTCATTCTAGTACACTGTTCCCTGTGTCTGGCTTCCAATATATTGTATGTGATTTTATTTATCACAACTCCAAAAATCAAGTGAGGCATGTGTGATTATTGCCAGTTGCCACTGCAGTCCTTATGGGAGTGAGTAGAGTAGAAATACTTCCCATTTCACTGTCAGCAGAGGTGACTTTGCTGAAAGTCAGACATATATTTCACAGCAAGACAGGACTAACAACTACCACTTATTAAACATCTGCTATAGGCCAAAAGCATTTCCCCCCTACTTTTCACAACCGTATTGCAAAGTGGGTATTATGAAATACCTCCATTTTACAGATATTAATACTTGCCATTTATTCAATATGTAATATAAGCCAGCTTTTCAATGCTTTACATATGTTTTAATGATTTTTATAACAATCTAACAGGATAGATGTTATCTGTTCCATCTTGAACTATGCACACTGAAACTCAGAGAAGCCGTAAAGTTCTCATAGATGGTATATGATATAACCAGGATTGGAACTGAAGTCTGACTTAGTCAAAACTCCACACTTTTCAGTATCTTACATTTCCTTCTTCTTGGGACTCCTTTCAGACTTGGGGACTCGTGTTCTCTCTTCCAAACATGGCTGTCTCTCTGGACATGCAAACAAGGGTTGTATAAGCAAGGTGGTTATGACAAGACCCTGGCCTGTGGGAGGGTAAAATAAAGTTGGAGAATTATCTGTGAACATCGGTCCCAGCTCTGCCTACCCCCAGTGTTCTCAGAGTGCTGACTACGTGTAGAATGTGTATTTTTACTCAAACTCAGCACTTTTTGCCCTTGTAGGCCATGTTTCCTAAATCTTCTTTAGTCTGCTCTCTCCACTAAGCTTCAAATTAAGTCTTTCATGCCATGAAACAATCAAATAACATTTCTGGACCTGCAAATATGATTCCCAGCATTGTTTCCAGATGGTACAAAGGGCTGGCAGAACTTGTACCCTTGCCTCAGGATGAAAGACCTCCCATTTCACAGATTCCATCATCAACTTCTCAGAAGTACTGAAAGTGTGGCCTCTGGGTCCATGTGTAGAGCAGACATTGGCCATGGTGAGGGAAAGAGATGAATTCTCCAGTTGCTTATGGTCATTCACGTGAGGGAAAAGGAAGGCTCTTTCCCCTTCAGGCACAAACAGAACTAGATCATCCTGGGTGAAACCATGTGGGTGGGAGAGCAAGGAGATGTCAGAGGAGTGATGGCAGATGGATTACTCCAAATCATACGTACTATACCACAACTAGATAGCAAAGCCAGTAAAGGGAATTCCCTTGAAAACTATAAATGAAGCCTTAGACAATGGGAAGGTCTCACTCAGTTCAGCCACAGACTCTGCAGGGATTTTTCTTTTTCTTTTTTTGGCTGCATTGGGTCTTCGTAGCTGCGCACAGACTTTCTCTAGTTGTGGCAAGCCGGGGCTACTCTTCGTTGCGGTGCGCGGCCTTCTTATTGAGGTGGCTTCTCATTGCGGAGCATGGGCTCTAGGCGCACGGGCTTCAGTAGTTGTGGTTCGTGGGCTCTAGAGCGCAAGCTCAGTAGTTGTGGCACAAGGGCTTAGTTGCTCTGAGGCATGTGGGATCTTCCCAGACCAGGGCTCAAACCTGTGTCCCCTGCATTGGCAGGCAGATTCTTAACCACTGTGCCACCAGGGAAGTTCCTCTGCAGGGATCTTGACATTCACCAGAGTCGGGACTTTTGACCCACTGGAACTTGGAGAATGGGTGTTTGGAAACAGGCTTTGGTTAATTACAGCCCCAGCATCTAGCAGGCACATAGTGCTCTGGAGGTGGCAGCTCATTTGCAGCCCCTGCAAACCAGGCCTCAGTGCACAGGCTTAATCACAGTTTCCACTTGAGATAATTATGCCTCATGCCTTGGTCTTGGTGGCAACTGATGCTTGTGCAAATTATTCCTCAAATTGTGTAGCCTAGCAGAGATGGCAACAATTACCTCCCAGCAGAAATATAGTGTACTGACTAAAGAGGTTAGGTATTCTGAAAAGTGTCCCAATCAAGGCCTTATAAAAGTCATGACTATGTGACCTTGAACAAGGAATTCTAAACTCTGAGGACTGAAGCTCTAGGAAAGTTTAGATTGGAGGGTGACTGGAGTTAGTGGTTAGCTATAATCCACACCCACATCCCATCCTACCAGCTGACTGCAGATCCTGCCCAGTTCCCAGGCTACTCATGACTGATGACAATATCAGCCAACAATTATTAAGCCTTATCTGTCAGGCATGGTGCTAAGTATGATAATCAAATTGGCTCCTGCAACTACACAACACCCCCATGAGACAGATTCTACATTTGCCATCATTACAGTACTGTAGGCAAACCGCAAAGAAAGAAGAATTCCTTTCATTGTGTCAATGCACAAGTTAAAAGACTTGCCCAGCTAGTGAGCTGCAGATCCTGAACGTGAACCCGAATCTCCTGGGTTCTTGCTGTAATTCCCCTTGCTGGTCTTCAGAAGGTTCTCAGGGAGCAACCAGCCTCCCTTTGGGAGAACGGGGCTGCGGGAGAAAGAAAGAAAACCTCTGGGCCTGCTCATTTATACCATAACCTAGAGCGCCCACAGTAGAGGCAGTGAGGCAGGGAAGGAACAATTTGGCTTCTCTGATTGCAGGGTTTGGGTCACCAGAAGGGATGCAAACTGGGAGAGGAGCCCACTTGGCGCCCACTCAGGGCAGCAGCACTGTGCTTCCTGCAGTGGGGGAAATGGTGCCCAAGACGCAGAGGGGTGTCAGCACAGTGAGAGACAACCATGAGGACAGAGGAGTCTCTTACAGTGGAAAGCTCCTGGCCCCTGGAGCAGCCAGATCTGCATTCCACCCAACCCTGCCATGTGAGAGTGTGTGCCTTCACCTGAGTTAGCTAACTCTCTGAGCTTTGGTTTCCTCGTCTTTCCAACAGAGGTATTGCTGTGCACCTCAAAACACTGTGAAGACAACTGAATGAGGGAATTACTAAGCACCTAGCACAGGATCTGGTACATGGTAACTAGTGTTATTATAAACTGTATTCACTCATTCAACAAACACTTATCTTCTGTACATACCAGACATACATCCTGGTGGTGAGCTTACAGCAGAGAACAATACAGACAAAAATCCTTGTCGTCTAGAGCTTACAGATCGGTGTGAGGAGACATAATAAAGAAGCACAATACATAGCATGTCAGATGGAGATCTATGTTGTAGGGAGAAATGAAGCAGGAAAGGGGGAAAGAGTGCTGGGAGGGTGTGCAATTTTAAATAGCCTGCTCAGGGAAAGCCTCGTTGAGACATTTGAGTCAAAACTGAAGGTGAGAAGCAGGAAGCCCACAAGCTGTCTGGGGGGGACCAGGGAGGAGGGGGTGCCGGCAGATGGAACAGTGAGTATGAAGGCCAAGGGTGGAAGCAGGCCAGGCAGGTTCTGAGAAGTAGCTCCTGCAAGCAGAGTGAGTGCTGGGGGAGGGTTGAGTAGAAGGAGATGTGTTCCTTCTCCAGAAGGAGCTTGCAGAGCTGGCACAAGTACCTAAAACAATGAATAAACACGGATCTGCACCCAAGAGTTACTGCCTGAGTTCAGCAAGGGAAGAAACCACAGCAGCCTTAGGCAGCAGAGGCTTCCACTGGGCCCGGAAGGGGAAGGAAAGAGATATTCCTTATTCATAGCTTTTGTTTTTCTAATTACAAATGCTTGTAGTGGAAAATGTGGAGAGTTCCATAGAAATATAAAGAACATGCATCCTCTAGAATACTGGCACCCAGAGACAACCATGGTTAACAGTGTAGTATGGTTTTATGTCTACCTCTAGTGTATTTAGTTTTCACCTGCCAAGGGTATAAATGATTTGTTGCTACTTTAACAATGAGTTACAATGACACTGAGCCGCACTCCATGCAATATCTCCCTCAAATACTTCTGGGAGCTCCCAGTGGGGCATTTCAAATGATGTCACGTATCCATCTATCCACAGCAGTCACCGTGCGGGGCTTATGGAGGCCCATGAAAGGAGCTTCTGCTGGAGATGGGCCTTGTGGAGTCCCCAGCATCCATGGTTGCTGCCTCCTCGGACGCCCCCAGTGTTCTAGAGGGATGCTGCGTTCTGTGCAGACATGGATAGAGCGTGCTTCTCCCCAGCTCTGTGTCAAGAAATGTCACCTGGGTCCCAAAGCAGCAGTGCCAGGGACTCTCCAACCTCCTCAGGAAGCCTGCTAGTCTCTGCTTGCCATCTCTTGCAAACGACTCTCCAAACTTCAACTGAAAATAGTCACCCCCCACAGGGACCAGTCCACAACTTCCTCCACAACTCTTTTCCTCAAACCTTAGGAAAAAAAGGAGAGAAAAGGCAGTCCCTGTCTCCCAAGGCACAGCTATTTACACTGCTGAACCAGAACAGTGAACATATGCATTCGCGCTGACAGTGATTACACAGTTTTAGATTGGTGTTGATTTTCCCGAAACAAAGCAAAAGTCTGCCCCAAAGGTGAACTAAATCCTCTATCTCTAGCAAATTGCTAGCAACTTAGCTCCCTTCCCCCACTTTTCCCACTTTCTCATCATGTTTGTTTTCTTTTTTTTTATTTTTAAAATTTATTTATTTATTTTTGGCTGCGTTGGGTCTTCATTGCTGCTCGCAGGCTTTCTCTAGTTGCGGTGAGCGGGGGCTACTCTTTCATTGCAGTGCGCGGGCTTCTCATCGCGGTGGCTTCTCTTGTTGCGGAGCACGGGCTCTAGGTGCCCGTGCCTTATAACATCTCAGCCAGGGATTTTATATACCGTGAGAGATGGCTAGAATTTAGGTAAAAGCTTGGAATGGAGAAAAGGATTCTAGACAAGGGAAACTACTTCAGCCAAGGTATGGTAGCAGGAAGGTGCAGTGTCCTGGGAACCACGAGGGGACCAGTTAGGTTGGAACAGTTTGTGGAGGAGAGGAGAGGGTGCTGTGGATGGAGAGAGCAGCTGGGGGCAGTGGCTGAGGGAGAGCAATGAGCACAAGGACGGTGGCCTGGCTGGTCATGCAGGGGGAGGCTGGAGGCAGGGAGGCCACTCCAAATTGGAGTAGATGGCAGCCTAACCAGGGGAGGGGTGCAGCAGGAATGGGGGTGGGAAAGGACTGGTTGGGGGAATAACTTGGAACCACTGGATAACTGATCAGCTGTGGGAAATGCAACAGAGGGACATGTGAGGTATGACTCAGCAGCTTCAAGCTGGCATGTCTGGAAGAATGCTGGAGTCATTCACTAGAACAGCTGGAGGCCCAGAGGGAGCTGGTTTGTGGTCAAGAAGATGGATATGTCATCAGTCACACTGAGTCTCAGTTGCTCACTTGAATATCTGATGGACACTTGGAGATGGAGCAGAGAAGGGACGCCGAGGCTGAAGGTAGACACTCTGAGGCAGCCTCTTAGAAGACAGAGCCCAAACCGCAGACTCTCTCCTTGGGAAAGAGTGTACAGAGGGAGGAGGGCAGGAACCTGACCCACCTCTCTTCTTGCTCAAAGCAAAGGTCTTGGCAGTCCCAAGCAGATTACACAGAAATGCAATCCTGCCTCCACAGTTGCCTTCTGGGTCCATCTTCTGGATATACTTCTACAAATGATCTGGGGGCTAAGAAGAAGGTCTCAGAGGGAGCAGCATGGCCAGGGAGTCATGGAACTAGGAAAAGAGAAGCTGCAAGTTGTTGTAGGTGGGTGTCAGCTAAGGGGTGCCAAGATTCTTAGTGTGCACTAAAAACAGCATTGCAGGGCTTCCCTGGTGGCGCAGTGGTTGAGAGTCTGCCTGCCGATGTAGGTTCGTGCCCCGGTCCGGGAAGATCCCACATGCCGCGGAGCGGCTGGGCCCGTGAGCCATGGTCGCTGAGCCTGCACGTCCGGAGCCTGTGCTCCACAATGGGAGAGGCCACAACAGTGAGAGGCCCACGTACAGCAAAAACAAAAAAAACAAAAAAAACAAAAGAGCATTGCAAACACACAGTCCCACTGCTGCTGGAAGGACTCAGGACAGACCTAACCAAGGCTGAAATGGGCCAACTCATGGGATTCCAGACTTAGCAGCCTGTCTCTCCCCGCTTTATAATGGACCTTCTGTCTTGGAATGGAACTTTCCAGGCAACACCATCACCTTTGATCAGACCTGAGATATCTCCACAGTGCAGGACACGTCCCAAGGGAGGGAGGTTCTCATTCAGGGAGAACCCTCACGTTCAGCCTCTTGGATACACAAGGCATGTTGCCCAGATGCAAATGCACACTTGGTATATACACGTAGAAATATCTCCTCCAAATCCACAGGAGACATGAAGAAAAAAATATCATTTGGCAACTATCATGTATCAGGTACTTTGCCTGGGGCTTTCCAAGTATTTTTACATTTAGTCTCACAACAGTTGTGAGAGAAAGGGATCATTTTCCCATTTTGTAAAAACCCAAGCCTCAGAAGAGTTAAATATTTTGTCCAGGATCACATGCCTAGAAAATGGCAGATGGTTCTTGACCCAGGTCTGCCTGTGCACTCATATGTTATTATTCTTCTTTCTTCACACATGTGTGTACAGCAGACTCATACACACAAACACATATCCATCCCCTCTACACACACAAAATCCCCATAGAAAGTAAGCTCCTTGAGGGCAAGGATTTCATTTTGTTCACTGATGTATCCCAGATATCTAGAACAGTGTCTGGCATATAGTACACACTCAATAAATATTTTGTGGTTGTCATTAAATGAATTGAATGAATACACGTGCATGCAACCCTCACCTGTGTACGTGTACATCTACACACACACATGCACACACGCACATATGGGCACACTCACTCACCTTCACATACATTTAATTAACACATCAAATCCACTGCCTGAAAGTAGATCCCAGATGAAGCTCCAGCTCTCAGAGCTGCCCCTACAGGCCTTCTCCTGAAGGGGTGACCTCCCCATCAGGAGCCCCACTGCTGGTCTCCCCAGGCTCCTCCCTGGAGCAGTAACCAGCCCTCTCCCCAGCCTCAGTACATCCCACCTCCTTCTTTTCTTAGCTCAGTCAAAATAAAGAATTTTTCTAAAAGATCTTTACTAAGAGAAAAAGAGAAAAAGAATCAAGAAACTACAAGCCCTTGAGCGGATGAGTTGACAGATCCGGATTCTTACCCTAAGCCAGGCCCTCCAGTCCGGCCACAGCCTGGCTCAGCGGGTGAGGCGAGCAGCTCGTGGAGCCTAGGCCGCGCTTGGCTGCTCTGCCAGTGGCTCAGATGCCCAGCCTGAGGGAGCAGGGAGTTGGCACGGCTGCTCAATCTGGGCCATTCTCTCTCCCTCCAGATACTCCTGCTGCTTCTATATGGGCACAGACACTTCTGCCACTCTGGCCTTGAGCTAACTGCAATTTTACACCCTCTTTGCCATCTGCTGTGCCCTGGGCTTGTAAACCAGACTGGTCCCACCCAAATCACTCAGTAGGACTGTGTCTATCCCATGCCGAAAACTCCAACAACCTTAATTCCTTCCTAGAGCCTCAAGGCTCTGCCTGAGATGGCTCCTGTCCATCCTCAGCCTCATCCCACGCCACGCCTTTATATGGTCTCCAGTTACATTTGCAGAGCAGTTCTGATGGATGTACCAGAGCCCAGGATCCCAAGGATCTGTTCACCAGACACCTCAGACAACTCCAGATCAGACCCTGGACCAGTGCATCAGCATCACCAGGGTGTCTGGATTAAAAAGTAAATTCCTGAGCCCACCTAAGACCTGCCGGATCAGAATCTCTGCAAGTGAGGCCCAGAAGCCAGCACTTTAAACAGGCTTCCCAGGTGACTGTCACACTCCAAAGTCCAAAAAGCACCACCCCAAATCTATTAAACTCCATACATACCCCCATGCATATATAATAATGATAGCTAAAATACTTATTGAGCACTTACTATGTGCAAGGAAGTATTTTCATGTGTTAACTCAGTTCACCCTCACAACAACGTTGGAGGGAGGCATGTTATCATGCCCACTTCACGGTGACTTGCCCAGATTCATACAGCCTTTGGCGGGGAGTCAGGGATCGAACCCCGGCCCTGTGACTTCCGAGCCTGTGCGCAACCAGCACACACTCTCTAGCGCACTCGACTGCACCTACACAGATCACACACACACACACACAGGACCCCCACCCCTTCAGAACCGCTGGCCAAAGAGGTTCTGACAAAAGAGATGGAGGGCCAGGGTGTTTTCCAAGGCTCCTGGTTTCTCTCTCACCCCAAGTCTGGCATATGCAGATCTGAGCCTAGAGAGCCAACAGTCACAGCCAGCAGGGCCGGGGAGCTGGTGAGCTGTGGCCCCAGGATTTAGGCAGCACCCCCAGGCCCTGAGGCTCAGCCCTGCCTGCTGCAGGGAGCGTGCCCATCACGGGCCTCCACTGCCAGGGCCCCTGGACCCTGCCCCCCAGCCTCTGCTGCCCAGCGTGTCCTGGCTCCCCGAGAGCCGAGCCCCTGACAGGGCCCTCCTGGAATGCTGTAGCCAGAGAGCAGATGTGCTTGCAGCTCTTTCCAAAAGCTAGTCTTCTCAGGAATCCTGCCATGGGGGAAAGGCAGGGGGATGGGGGGAAGGAGTGGAAAAACAACCGAAATACCATAACACAGAAAAGTGATCCAAATAAAAAGCAGCAACTGTGTATCTGGAAGGAATAAACTGAGGAGGAGAGGCGCAGAGCTGTGCAGCCTGGCCGTGAGGCTGCCAACCTTGGCAGCCCGGAGGTGGGGGCTGGGTGGCCACCGTCAACTGGCCACAGGGTTGCTCTGGCCAGGGACTGGGGTGGGGGGAGAGTCTGGGCTGACGCAGGGGCACGAGGAGTGGATCTCAGCCAGCAGTCTCCTCCTTCCCAGGGCTCCAGGCACTGTGTTCCTCATCCCCCAAGACCTATCCGGAGAGGCCTTCTCACTGTTCTCCACTTGAAGGGTCTGCTTGGGGTCCGTGGAAAGAGCCAGAATGATGCCTGAACTCACAGACATTCTGATCATGGGGAGAGAAGGCTTTCTCAGAATAGGTCTGGGTCCCCTGACAGTGGAGGGAAGAGATGGGAAGGATTTATTTTGAGGCCATAGAATGCAGAATCAAGTGGTTCTCACCCAGCTCCCTCCTGATGAGCAGTACGACCTAGGGAAACTCACTTATCTGCACTGAGCCCAAGTCCCCTCACTGTAAAATGGGCTAACTCAGGCTTTCTCTGTGCATCTCAGGGTCAAAAAAGACCCATAGATTGGACAACCTATCAAAGCTGGGGCTTGGGCTTCCCTGGTGGCGCAGTGGTTGAGAATCTGCCTGCCAATGCAGGGGACACGGGTTCGAGCCCTGGTCTGGGAGGATCCCACGTGCCGCGGAGCACCTAGGCCCGTGAGCCACAACTACTGAGCCTGCGCGTCTGGAGCTTGTGCTCCGCAACAAGAGAGGCCGTGACAGTGAGAGGCCCGCGCACCGCGATGAAGAGTGGACCCCGCCTGCCACAAGTAGAGAAAGCCCTCGCACAGAAGCAAAGACCCAACACAGCAAAAATAAATAAATTAATTTAAAAAAGAAAGCTGTTGTATGTAGAAAACTCTAAAAAAAAAAAAAAAAGCTGGGGCTTGAGCACAGAAAACGAGATGGTGGTGTGTCACAGGATGTGGAGTTGAAGGATTGGGTTTGAGACCTACTAACTAGCCATGTGACCTTGGAGTAGACACTTAACCTCTCTGTGCTCAAGAGAGCCAGAGCCTAGATACGTGAGGAGCTTTTGAAAAACTTTTATAAGTAGTAGATGACGTCAGCTCCCACTTCCTCAGCCATGTACCAGGTACGGATTGTGCGTATTTTTTTGTGAGATAGGTATTACTATTCCCATTTTACAGATGGGAAAATAAGGCTCAGGGAAGTTAAGGAACTTCTGAAAACTGACAGGTGCTGAAGTTGAACCAGGTCTCTCTGATTTTGGAGCCCATGGCCTCTCTCCTATTGCAGCCCAGGGGGCAGGGATGGGCAGTGCCCCTGTTGGTGAGCTGAGGGAAGAGGTGAAGTCCTAGCAGAGGAGCCTGGCTGGGGATATCTGGCAGCAGGGGCAGGGACTCTGTTTGGCCTTGGTTTGTGCAGGAGGCTTGGTGGAGTGAGGTGTGCCTTGACCTGGAGGAACTGAAGCCCCCAGTGCCTCATGATAACCTGGAGGCCAGCTGCCCGAGGGTGCAAAGGTGCTATAATCCACGAGGACAATTGCCAGGCAGAGCCTGGGGAACAAAGCAGGAAGCACGAGAGCTGCCAAGTAGGTCAGCAGAGCATCAAACTGTTGAGCAAGATAGGTGCAGAGCTGGGAACAAGCTGGATTGTTAACAGGATGACGACAGGTAAAAAGAGGCCCAGACGTGTCATCAGGATGGCTCAGGAATCAACTCCATGGCTGAGGCCTCCTCGTACATCAGATGCTCTGTGAGGCCACAGGGGCTTTGGACGGACAGGTTATCAAGGCCTGGGCTCAAGCACAGAGAGAGAGCTGGTGCTAGGTCACAGGATATGGCGTTGAAGAATCAGCTTTGAGACCTGCTCATTAGCCATGTGACCCTGGAGTAGACACTTAACCTCTTTGTGCTCAAGAGAGACAAAGCCTAGATAAGAGCAGAGCAAAGACAGCTTCCCTCCATGTCTGCTCTCCAGCCCCTGCCCCCATCACCCGCTCTGTGAAGCCTGCCATCCTGGCAGTGAGTGAGCCACTCCCTTCCTAGAACCCTGTGGCCCCTGTACATGCCCCACACGTGCCCTTTGTTTTGACAGTTTTGACCACTCCACGGTAAGGCCCAGTGTGTGTCACCCCATTAGGACTCTGGGCTTCTCAAGAGTATCCCATCATGGTGCCTGAGACAGGGACTAGTGTTTGAGAAATGAAGGAGGAACTAAGTAAACACAGATTCATCTGGGGGCTTCCTAAAAGCAGGCAGTGGTCCATTTGGGTCTTAAAAGAGTTGGTGTATTTGGATAGTACTCTTCACAGAAATCAAAGGTCTTCTTGGCTCCTATAGCCATACCAGTCCCTAAATGCTAAAAGAATTCTCTCGACAATGTTTCTTCATTCATTCCACAAACATTTGCTGAGCTTAAACTATGTGTCAGGCTGGAAAACAACAGCTAAGAAGTTAGGGTCCCTGTTCTCAAAAGTGCAACTGTGAAGTGGCTGGAAATGGGGTACAGATAAGCACCTGGATAATCATATTCTTCGACCATCTAGAGGATTCTATGGGAGCCCATTAGAGATATAACCAATCCATCCATGAGAGAGCAAGGAAAGGGTTGCTATACGTGGCTGTGTAGGTCGTGTACTACAGAAGGCAGGGTGTGCCCTGGAGTTGTGCAATGCAAGGACCCCAACCTTCCAGGCCAGCAGCATCTGAAGCCCTGTTGCCGCCTCATCCCAATCCCCAAATCCTAGTCCATCAACCTGGTCCCAGTGGGTCTTTCTCCTCCTCTGGCTCCTCTACTGAGAATTTCTTTGTCTAGCCCTCCAGAGAAGTTTTCTTCAGGAAAACTCCCCAGGAGTCCCTGTTACCTCCTTTCTCCTGCCAGCTCTATAAAGCAAGCCGGCTCCTCTCAGAGAATTACAGTTTTGGGGAAGTGTGATTCATGGGGAAAGAACTCTTTCCATGGCTTTCTAACCTTTGATGTGACCCCAAAAAACCTGTGGCTGATACAGAGCGCTCTAAATCTCACAAAGCTCATAAACAGAAGAGCCGCACTGCACTGGGCCGTGAACAAGGCCTCTGGCTAGCCAGCTCCTGCCACCAGCTGGAGAAATGTTCCCCTTTCCCACCCTACACCGACAGCCCTCCCACAAACCCTCCACTCTTCTGGCAGCTCCTGCAGGGGCGGTGTTCCAGGGCCCCCGTGGCTGGGAGGCGAGGCTTGCCAAGGCCCCCGATGGCCCTCCAGTCCATAGCTGGACCCAGAACCTCTGCCCCTCCAACTCTGATAGGAAAGGCCTCAGTTGTTGAGCAAGGGAGGGACAGGCTGGAGAAACAGACTCTAAAATACAGCCTCCCTGAAGGGAAGAACAGCTGGGACCAGGAAGATGCTAGTGAATTTTAGGTGACACGTCTGCAGAAGTAGTGCCCACTGAGGTTTCTGGAGGTTTTCCTGCAAAGCAAAGCAATATAAATGAAGTCTATTTTCCCCATGAAAACAATGTGGGGTTTTGTTTGTTGGTTTGTTTTAAGAGAAGAATCTATCAGCCACAAGTTTAATGAACAAGAAGCAATATACCTGTTCTCTACATAGCAGACCTCTTTCTAAAGCAGGGTATAGAACAAGCAGGACCAAGTGGGAACGCATAAGATAACGTAAATGAAACGCCTTGCACAAAGCCTAGCCTATGGTAGGTGATCAATAAATGGTCACCGTTATCACAGTGCCTTATTATCTGAGCAATCCCTGGCAAAGGCACCGAGCAGAGCAGGGAGAAGGACCATAAAGTTTCCAGGAACTAGTCTGAGGCCCTGCTTGCCCGCCGCCCGGTGGAGGGGCCCCGAGTCCTCCAGGTGGGGAAGCTGGCTGACTGCAGGGAGGACATGTGTGTTCTGCCGCTCATGCTGAAAATAGTACCACCACACAGCTGGCTGCCAAGGCAGAGGGACAGGCAGTGGCCAGACTAAACCGACAGCTGGCTTTAGGACAATTGGTGGGGACTTCCGTTCCTCCTGCCTACCCATAGCACATGGTGGCAATTTGGAAGTCAAAAGCTCTTTTTTTTCTTTCCAAAGGCTCTTTTCCTCCACAGTTGTTGTTACTGGGTTTGGGCCTCGCAGGTGCTGAGGAGGTGGGGTCCTGGGCCACCTCTCTCTCTGCGGATGGGGAAAGGGAGGCTGGGCGGGCTGCCAGCAACTCCCTGATCGTCTTGGCAAGCCTGCCCCCATGCCTCTCTGCAGTAGCAGGTAGGTGACATGGCACTTGACCCAGCCCCAGGACAAGTGCCCCTCTGAGCACTCTGTGTTGGCGGGGGCGGGGAAGGAGTGTGGGGGGGGTCTTGCTCCCTGGAAAACCTTTCCAGAGATTTCTCTTCCCCAGCAGGGCAGGGGAGCACCACAAATGTGAACCTTGTTCTCTTCTCCAAGGCGGTGGCTGGGCTGTGGGAAGGACTGGACTGTGTCCTGGCGGGGGCCACCTAACAGGCACCTAGTGTGGAGCCGGCAAACATTCCTACACTCGAGACACCACCACCCATGGCATGGAGACATCTGCCATCTCAGCTCGTTAAGTCCATGCCCAGAACCTGGGGAAAATCACCTTCCCTCCCCTCTGTTTTCCCCACCTCCATTTGAATCAGATTCTCCCTTTCTTTACTGAACAGAGAACAGAAAGGACCTCCTCCTGGGGTGTGCAGGCACTCAGAGCAAAGGGAGAAGCCCCCAGGGGTCTTGCTATTGAGCTCATGTGTACCATGTTTACTCTCTAGGATTTGTGGTCAGAAAAGATCACTTATTACTTACCTATGGTCATCATTTACTCGTCGGGCCTCAATGCGAGGTTGTTTGTTGAGAGGCGTAAATAAGATGGGGTATGAGAAAGGGCTTTGCAAACTGCGCAGTGCCACACATAATAATTACGATGATTAATATTACTATTACAGTGCTGCAAGCACTATAAAAACAGCCACTGTCACTCAGAAATACCCTCCAAGCCTGTGGATGTTTTCAGGGGAACACCACGAGAGCCCTCTAGACTGGAGTCTCTGTCTCCTGACCGATCCTGCCATGGGGCACTGCCAGGGCAGGAAGGCCAGGGTGAGGTTAGCCCTCTCACCATCATCATCCAGCCTCCAGCAAGAGGACAGTGATTACACCCCCAAGGAGGAGCGACATTCTCTCCCAGGGATTACCTCACCCCTCCAGAGCCAAGCAGATGTAAAGAAAGGGAGGAGTAGGGATGGCTAAGGGGGCAGCCTGAAGTCACGTGACTTTCCCAAAGCCAGCCCCGCAGGCAGGGCCAGAAGAGCAAAGTACCAAAAGGGGCTGATCCTTAGAGGCAAATCTAGGGCTCCACGCCCTGCCCCCACCATCCCCCTGCCTCAGCCCCGAGAGCCCAGCTCAGGAGGGGCCTGGGACACAGAAGATCCCTGGCTCCAGCAATAACTGCTGTTGTTTGTTGAGCCTGTGCTAGGTGCTTTCTGTCCATTGGACCCTAATCACAGCCCTGCCACACAGGGGTTATTATGCCTCTATTCAGATGAGGCTCTGACCGGATGTAATTCTCCCAAGGTTGCTCATCAAATTAGTGGTAAAGCTGGACAAGATTTGAACCAGGTTCTGTTTAGGTCCAAAGACCTACCTATTGCCTGCTTGTCCTGTCAGCCCAAAATGGCAGGCTGGGCGAGGCTGGGCTAGCTTCTGGGTAGTGTCCCCAGCCACCAGGGAGAGGAGAGAGCCTAAGAGGAAAAGGGAAATTGTTTACCCTCAGTAACTGCACTTCTGGACCCCCGCCAAGCCTGCACACACCAGACTAAACCGCAGGGCTGCCCTGCCCTTGTGCCTAGCCGGCACGGGAGTCCAAAGTGACCTGCTCCAGCGCTCGGCTCCAAACCTGGGGGAGGCACCGGGGAGCCCCCGAAGAGCAGCAGGGGCCTGATTATGGAGGCCAAGGACCCTGCTCCTGGAGCGGGTCGGGCTGAGGAGAGGCAGCCCTCCAGTCTTCCACTCCCAGACTGGCTGTGGGGAAAAATGTCAGAGTCCTCACCCCAGGGCAGGGCCTGGCTGGCTTCCCCCCTCTTTTCTTGTCATCTCCCAGGAAGGAGTGAGGGTGAGGTGGCCTGGACTGAGGCAGAGAACGACGGAGTGCAGATCAAATCCTATGGTTTTTGTTGGGATGGATCACCCCAAAATAATTTTTCTTTCCACTTATTGTAAAAGTCATATAGACATACTACAGAAGATTTGGCAAATAGAAGAAAAAGAATTAACTGTAATTTTACCACCATAACACAATCACTGGTAACACTCTTGTGTAGTTCCTTCCCTGCTCTCTCACCTCTTTTTTATTAAAAAAATTTAAAATAATTGTTATTATGCCATTTTCAAAATGTGGATGGATTTTCCCATCGCTTGTCATGACATAAAATCATCTTCCCATGTTGCTGTGCGGTTGGCCTGTCCTCCTTTTGGATGACTGTAGGGGAGTCCACTGTGTGGGTCAAGGCAAAGGCTTCCATCCCCTGATTTAAGAATGTCTGAAGTCTTGATTTAAGTATCTGAAGTCTTACAAAAGTAGAAATAGAGACATAGATGTAGAGAACAAACGTATGGACACCAAAGGGGGAAAGTGGCGGTGGGGGTGGTGGTGGTGGGTGGTGGTGATGAATTGGGTGATTGGGACTGACATATATAAACCAATATGTATAAAATAGATAACTAATAAGAACCTGCTGTATAAAAAAATAAATAAAATAAAATTCAAAAAAAATAAATTTTTTTAAAAAGTAGAAAACTTGAATCACATTTACTCAACCTTTAATAAACCTCCTATTGTGAAAAGAATAAAATTATACGGACTCAGAGCTGGTCCAGAAAATCCAAGTAGCCCTTGGTTGCAGCAGAGTGGGGAGGGGGCCTGTGGGTCAGGGAGGCACAGCTGGGGTGAGGCTGGGGCACCTGCCACCAACTCAGAGCCACACAGATCAGGCCCCTTGCCTTCTTGGCCCTGCAGAACCTGGGTTCTCAACATTGCTTCTGGGCCAGAGAGTTGCCAGGAGAGACTGATTGTAGAAGAATGGTAGACTGGAAACCAAGGAGCTGTCCTTTCCAGAGCCTTCCTGCACTTGTTAGGGGCCTGCCTGTGGAAGGCAGCCCTGAGAGCCCCCGTTCCACTGCTGGAGAGCTGCACAGACACCAATCCTTCCTCATCCCCAGGTGGGCCCCCAGCCCTTCAGCCTGCTCAAGGATGCTCTCAAACAGATACTCTGAGGTTTACTAGGTATTTATCAAGGGGCTACTGAATGCATTGTTTGAGTCCTGCTGCAAACTAGAAGAAACCATCCCTGCCCCTGAAAGCTTACAGTCTAGTTACTATAGAATTTAAAACAAAGACAGTGTAGTCTCATGGTCAATGGCTTGCACTCTGGAGTTAGACTTAGCTGGGTGGAATGCTTCCCCCTGACTCCCCTCCACTTATTGAACAAGTAAGTTACTTTAACCTTTTTAAGCCCCAGCTTCCTCATCTGCAGAATGGGGTTTTTACTCACAGAGTAAAATCTAATTTACTCACAGAGTTGTGGGAAGGATTAGAGACAATATATGTAAAGTGCCAGTCATTTGGTAGGCTTTCAGAAACATTGGTTATAATTAAAGTAGCACAAAACACATGTAAAATGCTAAAGGGACACTATGTAAAGGAAGGGGGTCAGAGCACTGAGAGGTGAAGGAGCGAACAGTTCTGGAGCAGGAGTTTTCAACCCTGGCTAGGCATGAGAATCACCTGGGGAGCTTTGGAATTATGCTGATGCCCAGGCCTCACAGACCAATTAAACCAGAATGGGACCCAGGCCTGGGCACATTTTTTAAAAAAACTGTCCAGGTGAGGGCTTCCCTGGTGGTACAGTGGTTAAGAATCTGCCTGCCAATGCAGGGGACACGGGTTCGAGCCTTGGTCTGGGAAGATCCCACAAACCTCAGAGCAACTAAGCCTTTGTGCCACAACTACTGAGCCTGTGTGCCCCAACTACTGAAGCCCGCGTGCCTAGAGCCCATGCTCCGCAACAAGAGAAGACACTGCAGTGAGAAGCCCACGCAACGCAAGGAAGAGTAGCCCCTGCTCGTCACACTAGAGAAAGCCTGCGCGCAGCAACGGAGACCCACTGCAGCCAAAAATGAACAAATAAAAATAAATAAATAAATTTATTTTAAAAAAAGAAACTGCCCAGGTGAATCTAGTTGCATCCCAGATGGAGACCCACTGCTCTAGGAGGTGTTTCGAAACGTGATTTGGAAAGGAAACCAACATGTATTATGTTAACTTGTACACACTAGGCACTCTTACAACTGGTAACTCATCTGAGTTCTCGCAATGATCACCTGAAGCAGGTACTTTTAATCCTGTTTCAAAAAAGGGAAGCAGAGATTCAGGAAGGTCACTGAAATCTGCCTATCCCCCAGCCCAGGCACTTCTGTACTACTTGATGCTCTAGAGCAGCACTGTCCAGTAGAAGCATAATGTGAGCCACGAATGGGAGCCAGAGATGCAATTTCATATTTTCTAGTAGCCACATTAAAAAGTTAAAAAGAAATAGGTGAAATTAATTTTTAAAATATATGTGATTTAATGCAATATATCTATAATATTACTATTGCAATGTGTTATCAATATAAAAATTATAATGAGATACTTCACATTACATTTTTCATCCTGAGTCTTCAAAATCCATTGTATATTTTACACTAAGAGCACAATTTGGACTGGCCACAAGTGCTCAGTTCAGACTAGTCACATGTGGCTAGGGGCTATGGTATTATACTGGCTAAAGGGACAGCTGACCTGGAATCCCACTGAGCAGGTAATAAGAGGAGGTGGGAAAGACCCATGGGTGGGGGCTGAAGAGTTTCAGAATTAGCCAATTGATTCTTAAATGAGAGTGACCTGGAACCCAGGTGGCGCTCTGATGGCTGGGGAGTCTGGAGGCCACCACAAGCCAGAATAAGAAGTCCAACTGGACAGCCACATGCAAAAGAATGAAACTGGACCCCTATCTATCCCAGACACAAAAATCAATTCAAAATGGATTCAAGAGTTGAACATACGACCTGAGTCCTTAAAACTCCTAGAAGAAATGTAGAGGAAAAGCTCCTTGATATTGGTTCTTGGCAATTATTCTTTGGAGTTGACACCAGAAGCCCAGGCAACAAAAGGAAAAATAAAGTGGGACTACACCAAACTAAAAAGTTTCTGCACAGCAAAAGAAACAATGAACAGAATGAAAAGGCAACATGTGGATTAGGAGAGAATATTCACAAACCATGTATCCAAAAATGATTTAATATCCAAAACACATAGGAACTCTTACAACTCAATAGTAAATAATAACAACTCTATTAAAAAATGGGCAAAGGACCTGAATATACATTTTTCCAAAGACATACAAATGGCCAACAGATATATGCAAAAGTACCCAACATCATTAATTATCAGGGAAATGCAAACCAAAACCACAGTGACTTATCATCCCATAGCTGTTAAGATGTCTATTATCAAAAATATAAGAGATAGGGCTTCCCTGGTGGCGCAGTGGTTGAGAATTTGCCTGCTAATGCAGGGGACAAGGGTTCGAGCCCTGGTCTGGGAGGATCCCACATGCCACGGAGCAACTAGGCCCGTGAGCCACAACTACTGAGCCTGTGCGTCTGGAGCCGGTGCTCCGCAACAAGAGAGGCCACGATAGCGAGAGGCCCGCACACTGCAATGAAGAGTGGCCCCCGCTTGCCACAACTAGAGAAAGCCCTCACACAGAAATGAAGACCCAACACAGCAAAAATAAATAAATTAATTAATAAACTCCTACCCCAATATCTTCTTTAAAAAAAAAAAAAAAAAAATATATATATATATATATATATATATATATATATATATAAAAGAGATAACAGGTGTTGGTGAGGATGAGGAGGAAAGGGAACCCTCTTGCACTGCTGGTGGGAATGTAAATTGGTGCAGCCACTATGGAAAACAGTATGGAGATTCCTCAAAAAACTAGAAATAGAACATTTGATCCAGCAATCCCACTCTGGGCATATATTCAAAGGAAATGAAATCACTATGTCAAAGAGATATCTGCACTCCCATGTTCATTGCCGCATTATTCACAAAGCCAAGATATGGAAACAACCTAAATGTCTGTCGACAAATGAATGGATAAAGAAGATGTGATATATTTATACAGTGGCCTTAAAAAAAGAAGGAAATCCTACCATTTGCAACAGCATGAATGAAATTGGAGGGCATTTATGCTAAGAGAAATAATTCAGGCAGAGAAAGACAAATATTTTATGGTAAAACCTACAGGTGGAATCTAAAGAAAAAAAGTCAAACTCATAGAAACAGTAGAATGGTAGTTGCCAAGGGCTGGGAGATGAGGGGAAATGGGAGATGTTGGTCAGAGCGTACAGACTTTCAGTCATAAGATGAATAAGTTCTGAGGACCTGATGTACAGCCTAGTGACTATAGTGAATAACACTGTATTGTATACTTGAAATTTGCTAAGAGATCTTAAGTATTATCACCCAAAAAAAGGTACCTATGTGAGGTGATAGATATGTTACTTAGCTGTGGTAATCATTTCACAATGTATATCAGATCATCACATTGTAAACTTTAAATATATATAATGTTATTTGTCAATTATACCTCAGTAAAGTTGGGGGCGGGGTGCGGTCCAAAGACCATGAGGGGCCAGTGAGAGGTTGAAGAAGAAAACCCCAGCAGGCAACCAGCCACAAAAGTAGGACTGGGAGACTTCGCACCTGCCTTCACCCGGGCTGGAGGAGGCCCCCGCCCAGGGGCTGAAAGTGTGAATTTACTGGGTTGGGAGAAGGCTGCTTTATGGTTCACAGAAACAGACTTGTACCAGATCCCTCCCCTCCCTCTCCCCCTACCACCCCTGCAGCCCATAAAGGGTAATGGAGCTGAAGTGAAGTTAAAATAGTCCCATGAAATCCACATCATTTGAAAGGGTACTGCTTTAAAGGCCAAATTTCCTGAGCCCAGGTTTATACATTAAGCTACAGAAAGACCCAATTAATTCAGAGCAACCCCACTAACTCTGAATTTGGGATACATTCTGCCTCGGACGGCTCTGAAGTCTTTCCTTTTACACTATCTATGAAGAAACAGTTTACTAAGCAAATAAATAGTGCAGGCCAGATTACAGAGACAGGTCTGGTTTACCTAAAACCGTTTTTAAGAACTTTAAAAATCACTTTAGCAGCCTCATTTGCAGGAAGTTAATGAGATCATTACAGCTGGTCCTTATCTATATATTTCAACATTTCAGTTTCCCAGGCACCTATTTGGATGTGACCCTTCGGGTGGAGATGCTGTTATTTTTTAGTCTCCAGCAACTAAATGACTGACACATAGTAGGTACTTAATGGTCGCTAAATGAATGGAGGAAGGCATGGCAATAATAGTCCCATATTACAGGTGAGAAAACTGAGGCTCAGAGCTGTTTATAACGTACCTCAGGGGATCCCTCCAGCTGAACCAGCCCCATGGCTAGTAAGTGGTGAAATTGGGGTTCAAACCATTCCTGGCTTTACAGGATCTTTCCATTCTATTCTACTGTTACCAGGACTGCTGCTTGACAACCGTTTATTAGCTGAGTTTGAGGAACAGTCTGTTCTTAGGAGCAATAAAAGCCCTTTTTTTTTTTGTAAATAGACTTTTCCCCAGGTAAAGGAATTAGTGACTGTTCTGGAACCTGAACCTCCCCACTACCCAGCCACAATTCCCTTCTCTGCGGAGCACGGGAGGCCTTTCCGAGCAGGCCTGACTCTGACACAGGGTCGCTCACCATGCACGGCCATTGGGATGTCAGGGCGAGCATAAGTGAGTTTCCTTCCTGGGAGGAAAGGGCTGGAAGAATTGGGGACTGACTGCTCCAAGCTGATCTGGGCCTAGGTCCTCCAGGGATTGCTTCCCAAGGCACGGGCCTCCGCAGGAGTGATGGTCTCTGTCCTCTGGGTCTCCCCTTCCCTGGATTGGTCGGGGTTCGGTGCAGGGGGGAGATGGTCGCTGTCTCTCCCTGCCCATTGTTGCGGAGGCTCTGCCGGCTTGGAACACTATGTGGGGAAAATTCCCTGACCGTGAGATCTACAGGCTGCAGAGTCCCCGGGGAAGGCCGGGCCTGGGGCTCTCTCGTGCTGCAGCTGGAAAGAGGGGTTGGGTTTCAGCGAGCCGGGCTGGGGGACGGCAGCCTGCCTTCCCGGTGGTGAGGGAGCCGGCCCTGCAGGCCAGCAGTGCCGACAGCTTCCTGTCGAGAGCTGTGGGCCCATGTGACCGCTCCCCACTTGGAGGATTAAGGGGTGAAAGGCCCAAGGCGGGTGGGAGAGCAGGAGGGGTACCCAGGAGCTATCTGGTCTGGCCGGGGGAGCGGGAGACAGAACACCAAATCTTTTTTTGCTAAATGAATTCTGCTGGCTCCTTGTCACACGGTCCAGCGAGCTGCGTCTGTCTGGGGGGGCAGGGGGTGGGGGGGCGGTGAGCCTTGGCGCTGACTGGGACCAGGGCTGTTTGTTTAAAGTCCCCTCCCCCCAACCTGGCCACACACACATCCCCTCAGTGCCTGACAGGGAGGGAATGCAGTAGCCACAGACCTGCTTGGTGAGGAGGAGATAGGCTCCGGCTGTGACAGGGAACAGACCGGGTGGCTGGATTGAGGGCGGTGCCATGGCCCTGACTCCCAGCCCTCCTCCCCAACTGGTCCCCCAAGGCCAAGTGCAGCTGCGGCCAGGGGACCAGGCCACCCACTAAAGCCATCAGCCCTGAAGAGGCGCCAAATATCAGGCCTTGTCTAGAGATACCCTGTTCTGTTCAACAAGGATTTATTGAGCACCTACTGTATATGGAAGTGGGCACAGAGGCAGGTAGGTGACAGACTTGAGATAAGGTTTGAGGGTGACAGGGTACAGTGAGGCACAGAGGAGGGTACCCAGGTCAGCCCTGGGGCTCAGAGGAGGGGCAGGCCAGAAGGGAGGGCAGGTCAGTTCAGAAGAAGCTCCCTGAGGACACAGTTTACCTGTGGGTTTCTGGGAGCAGCTTCAGATACCACCTAGTGTGCGAATCCCCTCTTCCTCTCACCTCTGCCCTGCCACCACTGCCCAAGGGGTGGCGTTGAACCCATAGGCCTGTGGGAGGTGGAGAGGACCAGTAAGCTGGCTTCCCAGCTGGCACAGGCCTCCTCCGTCGGGTTTTCCAGGTCAGCTGGGCTCGCTCCCCTCCCCCTGTGCATGCTCCCTGTGAAGGAGGCATTGGGTGGTGGAGAGAGAGAAGGGGCCACCACCCTCCAACGGAAGATCAACAGCCCTGGGCCAAAACCCCATGCCACCCGACACCACACCAGCATCTGAGTGTGAGCACTGTTAAGCACCACCTTGGAACATTGGAGTCTCAGCCACCTTCTCTTTGGAATTTCTGGTACAGCTCTGTCTGCCCTGCAGGTGGTTTTTGTTCCAAGCTCCGTGTCTATTGTTTACACAGCTCAGAGTTCCTTGGAGCTAGAACAACATGCTTTCCTTTCCACTGAAGGTGCTATGAAAAACACCCGGTCTGAGGGGCGGGCAGAAAGGCCATGGGGACTGTCAGGCACCTCATTCTGACGAGCTCCTCCAGACAGGAGGCTCTCCCCAGAGCTGGCTCAGTCCGGAGACCCTGGGAGTTCCCGGAAGTGGCCTGGGACTCTGAGGGAGCCTGGGTTCTGGAACTCTCGCTGGGAATTCTGGCTCTAAGAATGGAACTGTCCCTGCACGGAGTCCCACAGGCCTGGAATACCTCCCAAAGAGGCGATGACTCCCCAGAGCTGGCTCAGTCCGGAGACCCTGGGAGTTCCCGGAAGTGTCCTGGGACTCTGAGGGAGCCTGGGTTCTGGAACTCTCGCTGGGAATTCTGGCTCTAAGAATGGAACTGTCCCTGCACGGAGTCCCACAGGCCTGGAATACCTCCCAAAGAGGCGATGACAGAAATGCACCCCTCTCCAACCCAGTTACTAGCTGCCACCTTAGCGAAGGGCCCCAGGAGGAGGAGGGAAGCTGGTGCTTGGATGTCCAACAGGCAGGCTGATGGAAGAGGATGGGTGGGGGGATGGAGCAGAAGGGAGAGGAGGAAAAGGCTGTCCAGTCACCTTGAGGAGGGTCTGAAAACTCCGCCCGATTTGTAACCAGCACGTTCTGCCTCTCGGGATTCTCTCCACTATGTTTTTTCCCCCCTCTACTGGAAAGATCTCTCTGCTTCTCTCTTGCTTATTTTAAGAACTGTCTAGATATAGTGGGCAGTGGTCTCGATGATTGAGGATTCTGATGATTATTCCTCAGGGTCTCCTCCTGGATGTCCCCTAAGAGCCTGGTCAAAGCTCCCCACACTCCAACAAAACTCAGTCCAGCCTCTTTCCTTGTTTCCCCTTCTCTCGTGGTCGGATGGTCTGGAGAGTCCCTACAAGCCCTTCCACCCTAAGATCCAAAGCACATACGTGGTACCTGGGCAGGTGTTATTAAAAAAAAAAAAAAAAAAAAAAAAAAAAGACTGTCCAGTATGTGCTCTGAGCCCCCGACTCCTCCATCCCAGGCCAGCCAAGGGCTGGGGAGAAATCACTTCAGATTCAAGAGACCACAGGTCAGATGACAGGATGGGACACAGCCAAATGGGGACACACTGGTGGAAAGGGGACAGCAGGGGAGTGAGGTGAACCTTCCACTCTACCCTCTCCCTTGACTAGTTCAAATACTCAAGCTATGAAAAATTCCCAAATGGTTCTGAGCCAAGAATCCCCCAAAGGAGTGGCTTAGTGTCTGGGGTTACAGAGACTTTGTTACTGCAGCAAAGCATACTACAAGCCATTTGCTGGTTTAATTTAATTATTTATGATAACACTTCATAGTAAAAACTACACTTGTCAAAATAAAGGAGACTTTGTGCTGCAATGACCCAAATTTTATTGTTGCATTACTTAACGCACTGAAACCTGGTAATCGGCACCAGATCTCCCCGCAACATGGGCAAATCAGCACCGCGTGCAGAGGACTGAAATGGATTATTGCTTCCTGGGGGAGTTATTGTAAAGGATTCTAACCAAAAGGCATTTCAAGTCCATCCTCCCACCCTAGTCATATCTCCTTCTTCTGTGTGCCCTCAGCCCACCTCCCTTCCTTTGCGCTTGCAGTACCCTCTGCCCAAGATGCCTTCCCGCTAGCCGCTAGCCATGCCCTAAGCCCGTCTGCACAACAGAATCCGCTAACGAATCTTAAAAAGAGTTCAGACTCCTCGACCATGCTGGAGAACACCCCACTGAGCTGAAATGTCACCTCCTCTGAGTCGACATCCAGACCCTTTCGGCACATCCTCCTCTGTGGACCACTTTGCTCTTCTCCTGACAGCTTCTACTCATCGACTGTAAATTTCTTGAGGGCAGGGTCTTTATCTTTTGGTGACAGTTATACAGACCCAGTCCAGGCACTAACTCCTGTCTTCACCAAGCATGGAGCCCCTCTCCCTCCCACCTCCCCCATGCCTGCAGACCCACATTCTTCCTTTGGCAAAATTGGCCTTTTGAGGACAAGACCTTTGAGAAAATGAACTTCCTGGCTACACCGTGATAGGCACTGGGAGATGTGAATTTACAGCAGAGTATAATGGGCACGTAATCTGGCCTTGCCTGCCATTCACAGCAAGTCTGTCAAGACCAGCTTTGGGTCCTTACTTCTTATTAATGGCCCTCCTCTGAGTCCCAAGGCCACCAGGTTCTTTCAGGGCCTCCCTCAACCCGTTCCCCTCCATTATTCACAGCAGTGACAATGGTGATGGCAGTCCAGGTGACCTGTAGCCAAATCTAGCAGTGGGTGTCCATCCATTCATCCCATCCATCCATCTACAAAGTCATTGATTGCTAAGTCAGGAGGAAGATACCAAAAAAGGGGGGAGACTTGGTCACTGCTCTTAAGGGACTTATAATCTAGTTGGGGAGACAGAGAGTAATTATAATTCCAGTGCTCCAATCTTGCTCTCCATCCTCAACTATTCCACCTATAATTAGAGTAGTTTCCCACGTTGTGGATGTTTACATTAACAAAACACTTTCCACGTGGGCTGGGGTTCCTCCTGTGAAGAAGAGGACCCCTCAGTCTGCCAACTCTGAAACTGATTTGGACCAGGTGTGTTCTGAGGTCCCTTCCTGCTCCAGTCCAGGTGGGTTTGTTCAGGAGGAACTCTGAGTAGAGGAACTTTGGGGCCCACATTCTGCAAATTAATGGCTTCCTGGAGGTGTTTGCTAAGGGACCAGGCATTTTCAAGGAAGACCTAATAAGCCATAGAGCCAGACCTTGGGAACCACCCAAACCAATGGTTCTCAACCTTAGCTGCACATTAGAATCACTGCAGGGCTTTCGGGGAAAACTGGCAGTTCCTGAGATCCAACTGAATCAGATCTCTGTAAATGGGGTCTGGGCATTAGGATTTCTTCAGTGCTCCTCAGGTGACCCCAGTGTGCAGCCAGTGTTGAGAACCATTCATCTAACAAACTGGCCTAGTCTATGTTCGAGGGACCCGAGGCCAAGAGAAGTATAACCTGAGCAGAGACACAGGTAGGGAGAGGCAAAGAACAGTTGCTGAGCTTCTGAAGACCCTGTTTTCCCATGGTGCCTCCACTTCTCCACTTCTCTGCGGAGACTTATTCTCTCTCTCTCTCAGTTCCCCTCCAAAGATGTCCAGGCCCTGCTGTCCTTGGAGACTCCACTCTGTCCCCACTCTGAGGACAGCACCTAGAGCTGCCTGGCCCCCTGATGGGTCTTTTCCCAATGCCCAGAGGCAGAGGGGCAGGCAGTGGCAGGCGAGGCTGGGACCTTCCATCCAGGGGCTTTCCCCAGAGTTGACTGGGGTTGTTTGTCTTAAGAAAACAGGTCTTGTTCCAGGAAGGCGTTTGTCTGCATGGGGAAGCAGCAGCATTCATCATGGTGGCACCGGTGCTGGGGGCAAGGAGTCAGCCTTCCAGGGCCCTGACCCACAGGGAGGGGCTCCGGGGCTGCTCCCCCAGGACCAGCCCCGAGAAGATGTCAGGAAAGCTAATGAGCGACCAGACAGCTGCAGCTTGTTAAAGAGTGCCTGGGGCCCGTTGTAACTGAGACCTTTAAATATACATGGTAGTCAAATAAACAGCATCCTCCCACCCAACAGCCAGCCCCTCCAGTGCCCCGCTGGTCAAGCCCAGCCCACCCAGTTCCTCCCTCTCCTTCTATGCCTCCCTCCTTCCCTGACTGGAAATGCCTAGATTACAACTGGGAGAGCTGGGTGCAGGCAGGTTTTCTGACTGCCTCCCTCCCCCACCTCCCTCTAAACAGAAACAGCTGTAGCCCCATCATAGCTCCTTTTATCCTGTCAAAGTCCCCGTGGGTTTCAGACAATCAGGGTGCGACTGCAAGTCCCTGGAGAACCTCTGCAGAACACATATCCCTCCAGTCAGAACCTTCTGGAGCTACTGAGAGCTAACCTGGAATACCTGGTCCCTGAGTCTCTGCTCCTATTTCTCCTTCAAAACCCACCTCAGAGGGCACCACCTCTGGGAAGCCTTCCCAGACTTACCTAGGGAGAGCTAGTTGCCTGCTTTCTGCTCTGGCTGAATGTATGGTTCACATCTCTGGAGTGCTCTAAGCCCAGGTGAGGCTAGGGGTCTATGTCCTCTGCCGTACTGAGCTCCTTGAGAGTGGTGACCAGTTTTTATTCAGGTCTGAATCGCCAAAGATTCAGTGCGTGATACCTGGGAGACTTCAGTAAGTACGTGCAGAATTGACCCCCGTGAACCTCTTGTCCCCCATTAATGGGCTCATCCATCCACTAGGTCATATTAGGTACCCAGCACGATACATGGTAAGTGAGCTCTGCACCAAGTGAACTACTGCCCTGCAGCAAGGGATGCTGGCAGAGGAGAGCCCAGGTAGGAGGTCACTGGGCTCTTCTCAAGATAGTGTCTGTTGGAGAGTTCCCAGTGTCTACTCCACCTCATCACAGGGTACCACACAGTGTACTACATCTTACTTCACCACAAATACCACAGAGATGCAGTGTCCGGCACTGAAGCTCCATAAGGCCCTGCCACAGTCAGCAGAGGCAACCCTGTTTCTAACCCACTGGATGTGGGGGAGGAACCAGGAGGGAGAAGAGACACCTGGGACCAAGCACAGAGAATGGGTCTCTGAATGCCCACAGGGAGAAGCTTGGGCCAACCCAACTGTAGCAACCCCATTGACATGGGCCAGGTAGCAAACCTTACTCATATAGATATTCTAAACAAGTGGTGTGTGTGTGTGTGTGTTTGTGTGTGTGTGTGTGTGTGTGTGTGAAGTGACATCTACTGAACATCCATTGGTTTTTACAGGCGTTGTAATAGGTGCTTTATATATATTAACCCATTCAATCTTTATAAATTCCTTGGGTGTGGGTGGTCTAATTGAATTTATTTTACAGAGAAAGAAACTTGAGAGGTATCCGGGGTCACATAGTTTATAAATTGTAGAGTTAAGAGCTGGGATTTGAACTCTGGTCTCCCCAGCCCCAAATTGTTACCTTAAGTCACATATAGGCCCAAGATAATGATCTTGTGCTGACAGTGAAGAAGGCAGCACATACCAGATGCAGTGGGCAGGTCAGATAACCTCTAGATAAAATTAGTTGTCGGCATCCTGCCCTAGGGGTGATCCAGAAGCAGTCAATGCTGACCCAGAAGCAGTCAGTGCTGACCGCATAGCTCTGTGTCCTGGGTTAGGACAGAGAGGGATCACTGCCTGAGGGCACCGGGTATTACCAGCCAGTTCCTCCAGGCCTTGAGCTGACTAAGCACCTAACACATATTTGCTTTTCTCAGGCGCCTTCCTCCCCAGCCAAGCCAGGCTCCCCATCCAGCCTGGACCCTAGGCCAGCCACTTCAGTGTGGTCCTCCCCATGCCCCGTCCCCTTGCCCTGGGTTGGGTCTGCAGTGCCAATGCCCACCACAATCACTCCTGCCACCTCTTCATCCCTGCTTCCTGGAAGTAGAGCCCTGAAGAAGTAAAGTACACAGAGTTCAGGCTCATGCTGCCCATCTGATCGCCTCTCCTCTCTTCCCTCTGCTCCCTCAACCCTGGCAGCACTGGATACTTCAAGGCATGGGGTGGGTCTTCTAAAGCTCAGGAAACTCTACAGGGTCTGGCACGGTGCCTGGTGCAAAGAGTCAATAGGTACATTCGGGTATGTTGTTTACAATTCAGAGGCACTCAGCCCAGTGAGGGGTGGGACCCCCACTCCCACAGAGGTGCTATCCATTTACTCAGCCTGTGCCCCTGAGGCTGTGTCTGCCTGGGAAGCGGGGAGATGCTTTTTCTCTACTTGGCATGAAGGTACTCTGTATATGCTGGTGGTCCTGCTGGTGCTGAAGTCCTACCTTGTGGAACAAACGAATGAATGAAAAATTCCAACCTGCTCTCCAAATCTTAGCCATAGCAGATGGGGGAAGACTCTCCTTCTGGGTGCCTGACCTGACCCCATCCCCTCCTCCATCATACTTCTGTCTCTCTATCTCCCCTTCCACTCACTCTGTGCTCTGAATAGGAAGTGTTCTTTCCACTTTCCCAAAACTATCCCCATCGGGACACCCAGGCCTCCCCAATTCTGCCTCCCCGGAGTCCTCGCTTTCCCACTTCTTACCTACTTCCTCACCTTCTTCTCCTCCTCCTCCTCCTTTCTTAGTTCTTTTTATATATTTATTTCTAATTTTTTTAAAACTGTGGTAAAATATACATAACATTTTCCATTTTAACCATTTTATGGGTATATTTCAGTGACACAAAATACATTCGCATTGTATCGCAACCATCGCCACCATCCATCTCCAGAACATTTTTCTTTTTCCTAAACTGAAACTCTAACCCTATAGCCATTAAACAATAACACCACCATCCTACTTCTTGTCTCCATGGGTCTGACTACTCCAGGTACCTCACATGAGTGGATTCATATAGTTGTGTTCTTCTGGGACTGGCTTATTTCACTCAACATAACGTCTTCAAGGTTCATCCATGTTGTAACATGTGTCAGAACTTCCTTGCTTTGTAAGGCCAAATAATATTCCACTGTGCATATATACAACATTTTTTTGTCCATTCATCTGTCAGGGGACTCTTGGGTTGCTTCCAGCTTTTGTCTATTGTGAATGATGCTGCTGTGAACATAGGTGTCCCTACTTCTCAGCATTCTCCTTATCTTCCCCTTCATTTGCTCATCCCCTCTGATTGGAAGCCCACACAATATTCAGCAGCCACAAAGCTTGGATTTTCCAGGACAATCCCAGTTTCATACCATTTTTTTTCTATTGTCTCCCAAAGCCACAGAAAAGTCCCAAAAATTCCAATAAATTTTCTCCTTCTGTGTCTTAGACCCAGAAGAGACACAAAAGTTCTTTCTAAGATCTTGATTTTTCAACTCAGGAAATTTCATTACTTTTAAAACTCCCTCCCCCATTAAATAAAAAACAAACAACTTTGCTCAGCCTCGCGGCCTCCAGGTACCATCACCGTCCTTTCATTTCCTGCCAAACCTCCCTGAGCGTCACGTACACGTCTTCCGCCTCCTCACCCTCTGCCACGTTTTTAATGCCCTGCAATCTGGCTTGGCCGTACCACTCTACCGAACCTGCTCTTGCCAAGGTCACCAATACCTTCTTTTCTAAACAAGCTTCAATTGTTCCATTTGTTTGATTACTGAATAAATGCTTCATTGTAGAAAAATTGGCAAGTGCAGAGTAGTGCGCAGGAGCAGAAAAACGACCCATACATAATCGCACAACTCCAAGGCGACCACTGTGAGCATTTTGGAGTACTTCCTTCCAGTCTTTTTTCCTTATTCCAGTAATTTTTGTACTGTTCACCACCCTTATCTCTCCCCATCCCTGTAGCACTTAATGATATTGAATATTTACCTCTTGAAGCTCCCTCCTCTGGCCTGCTTCTCTGGTTTCTGCTCCATTCATTCCACCTACTCCCTCTGTGAGCTGCTCTCCCACTGAATCTTGTCAGGATTTACATGGTGACTGAGTTGAGGTTTCCCTGGTGGCGCTAGGACCCTCCCTCTCTGAAAGCCAAGGCACATTCTTATCAGAAGTCAGGAATAGAGGTCAGGTAAACCCCAAAGTGGGGTACCCCCCACTTCTCTGCCCGACAGACTCCCATCATCCTTCAAATCCTTATTCAGATGTCACCTCCTCTGTGAGGACTCCCCTGACTCCCCCTGGCAGGCTTGGTCACTGTATCCTCTGATATTCCCTGTTTCCCCTCAGTGCACTGTCCATCCTTCTATTGCAGAAGTAACCACCTTGACTTATAATGATCTGTTTACCTGACTGTATCCCTCTCCAGATTGGGAGCTTCTTGAGAGCAGGGGCCTTCTATGATTGATCCTTGTATTTCCTGAATCCAGTGGAAAGCCCATTGGCCAGTTCTGAGACCCAGAGAGGGGAGCTGACTTGCCCAAGGTCACACAGGCACACACAGACCGAGGCCACGAAAACCCCAAGCCTGTGGGACCCCAGGTCCTGAGTTCTTTCTACAACACCATGTTGGAACCATGATTATGCAGCTTTAAGAGGAAGGGCTGGACTTCCCTGGTGGCACAGTGGTCAAGAATCCACCTGCCACTGAAAGGGACATGGGTTTGAGCCCTGGTCCGGAAAGATTCCCAGATGCCACGGAGCAACAACTACTGAAGCCCGTGTTCCTAGAGCCCGTGCTCCGCAACAAGAGAAGTCACAGCAATGAGAAGCCCACACATTGCAACGAAGAGTAGCCCCCGCTCGCTGCAACTAGAGAAAGCCCATGCACAGCAACAAGGACCCGACGCAGCCAAAAATAAATAAATAAATTTATTAAAAAAAAAAAAAAAAGAAAAAAAGAGGAAGGGCTGTGCTGTGCTTGCCAGGAAACCCCAGACTTCCCAATGTGAAAGAGCAATGCAGGACCAGAGCCGCATATGAGGGGGGTGGGCCTCGCTGCCTCATCACCCAATTCACCAAGAGAAACTCACGCTTCCATGACTCACTCACGCTTCCCAAATTGGAGCTCCGTAATCCCCACTCTGAAATTTCAGCCAGCAAGCCCTTCCTTAAATATAAATCAATCTCCCTCCTCCAACCACTGAGCCAAACAAACGGGAAAGGCCCAGAGTCCTACCTGCTACACAAGAAGCAGAGAGAGAGTTCAGAGAGGAGTGCACACTGTGATTAGGAGATCCAAGAGTAGTGGAGGGAGAGCCACCCAAGCTCAGGCCTAAAGGACGGGTAGGATTTGACAGGCAAGAAAAAGGTTTTAATGCAGAAAGAAAACAGCACAAGCCAGTGCATGGAGGCAAGCTAGTGTGGGACCCTGGAAAACAGCTAATCATCCAGCAGCCTCCTGGGTTCACCCCCCCAAACATCCTTCCCATAGAGAAAGCAGTTCCAGGAACCATAAGGTGGGTGCTATACGAGGCATGGGGTGATGGAAGGGCTGTGTGCTTTGAAGACAGAACAATCCAAGCTTGAAATCCTGCTTCTGTGACCATGAGCCAGTCAGGTAAAGTCTCTGAGTCTCAGTTTCCTCACCTGTAAAATGAGGATTGTAATATCTACCTCGGGAAATTTTTGGAAGGATTACATGCAGTAACCTTGAACATGTAGTAGCTGCTCAATAAGTGTATGTAGCATCTATCACATTATTGTTACTATTTTAAGAACTCTCATTTCACACATAAACAGCCCTGGGGAAACAACCCCCTCATTAGAGAGGTTCGGTCAGATTTCTCTTCCCATCTCTTTGCTGTGATGAGATAGAATCAGAAGAACTGGGTCCTCGTTCCACTTGGTCATTTCCACTCAGTATCTCCACCTGTAAAATGGGCCTAGTAACTCTCACCCTATAGGCTGGTCAGGAGGATTCATGATGTTGTGTGTTAATGCCCCTGCCAGCACACCCCAGGTCCCCGGTCAAGGTTCTGGAAATCCTTGCCTTCCCTGCCAGCCTCCTGGAGCCCAGAGTGGGGCCCAGGGCCAGGCTGTGGGTGTCAGAGTTGCTGGGTGGTGGGGGGAGGGGGGAGGCCGGGCCCAGAGCTAAATGCGTAAATAACCAGCCACACCGGTCTCGCTTCAAAAGTCCTGGTCTCCAAGCCTTTAATCACGGAGCTGCTCTTCCCTGGCCACCCTCCAGGGCCGGCCCGCCCACTTCCCATGCAGAGGAGCGCTGGGGGGAGCCCTGGATCCCTGCAGCCTGCCTGTTTTGCATGGCATGCTGGCTAATAAATCCCAGGTACCCAGGAGGCTGCCTCTCAGCTGGCTCACCCCATGCCCCTGGCATCCCCCCACCCCACCTCAGACGCTTGGCTCTGGGCTCCCTGCTCTGACCAGGCCTACCCTTCAGCCCTGCCAGTTTGGAAAATGGGTTTGACAGGACAACATCCTCCTCTCCGTGGTGACCACATTGTTCTAACTAAGGCATCAGTCCCCAAAGCCTGATAGTTCCAAGTATCCTCATGGGACAATGGAAACCTAATATTAGACAGTGAGCAGTCTCAGAAGATCCAGGACATGTGTTTGACATGTTGATCACCAGCCCCCCTCACTGTAGGCGAACCTCTCTTCAGGCAAGGCGGAGTATTCCTTTGGGATCAGGAGTGAGAAGTCTGTTGGGTCTGGGAGTAGGGAGAGGGGATTGCATATGAAATCACATTTGGCAACTTGAGTTGTATTTTTAATGCACTAATGGAGTTGGCTTCTTGAAGAAAAGAATCAGTGATTCTTTTTCTATGGGAATGAATTCATATGGGAAAGAGTTCCAATAGAAGGGGCTATTTTTAGATTTGGCTATATTGGATCTGCTTAAATGGAGGCGCACGGGGATTCAGTTTGTAACCCTTTTTTCTGAGGCTTCCCTCTCTGGGTATCCCTGCTGTTGGAATTCACCTGCCAGCTCTGCCATTTGCACCCTCCCACCATGGAGAGGTGCAGGGTGGCATGGTGGAGGGACAGCCCCTGGACACTGGCACCAACAGGGCCTGGTTTTGAACCTCTGCTCTACCATTTCCCAGCCAGGTAACTTACACACCTTATGGGCTGCTTTTGCCTCTGATCTGGGACAGAGGGGACGGCAATGTTCTGCCCCGATAGATCAGGTGGGAGGATTAAATCAGGTCATGTTCATAAGTCACTGAGCATTTGCTGGGGCGCAGGAGAGACAGGGCCAGGAGATTCCCTCTCCGCCAGGACTGTGACTTCAGAAGTTCTTAAAAAATAACATCTGCCAGCTTAGGGAGCACATCTGCCGGCTCCCCAGCACACCATCAGGCCCTGCTAACCTGAGCACATCCTGCTTTTGTAAATCATCTTAACCAGGGCTCCTCTTACCCCAGATGAGCCCCGCTCCTGAGTTCTGAGCTCTGGCAGAGGATGAAGCTGCAAGACTAGAGCAGACAAAGGCACCTTCATGAGGACCCCCACTGATCGCTGCCTTCCTGAACCCAGGCATAGCTAGCCCATGGCACTCTCAGAAGTCACAGAATCCTAGAATCCTAGGGCTGGGAGGGTCCTTAGAGGCCTCTACCTCCCTGTGGTACAAATGGGGAAACTGAGGACAGGCACTGCCTCACTTACTCAAGGTCACACAGCTGGTTAGTAGCAGAACCAGCACAAGAGCTGGACTCCTAGGAGAAACAGATTGTCCCCGCTCTCCCACTTCCCCCAGAGGGTGCAGGTCTGGCCGCCTTGGGAGCCTGCATTCCACCCGGGCAAGGACTGTATCCCTCATTCGTCCCTGCCCGGAACTCTAAGTAAGTGGTGTTGGCTGATGGCTGACAAAATTCTTCATGAAAAAGATTTAAGAAGAGTGCTGGGAGTGCTTCCCTGGTGGCACAGTGGTTAAGAATCCACCTGCCAATGCAGGGGAACGTGCTCCTAGAGCCCATGCTCCACAACAAGAGAAGCCACCACAATGAGAAGCCCATGCACCACAATGAAGAGTAGCCTCCGCTCGCCGCAACTAGAGAAAGCCCGCAAGCAGCAACGAAGACCCAACACAGCCATAAATAAATAAATAAGCAAACAAACAAACAAACAAACATAAAGTGACCTACACAGTGCTGGGCTCATGGCAGGTGCTAGAAAACGGAGGCCATTATGTGGAATATTAGTCCTGATTCTGCTGCTGTGTGACCTTGGGCAAGTCTACAAACCTCTCAGAACCTCGGTTTTCCAGAAAATAGGAAGAATAACATAATGTTCCCACCGTACCTGCCAGAGAACTCAGTTCTCTCAGGCACGTCACAGGCCTTCACAGAGGAGGTGACACTTGAGAGATGAGATGAGCTTCCTACAAGTTCAAGGATGAGACAGTAATTCCAGGTTGAGGGACCCACAAGACAACAGTAATTCAAGGAGGAAACTATGGGATGGAGAAAGAGGGTCCTTTGTGTGGCCACTAAAACTGACGGCCTGAAGCTCCTGTGTACACACGGACAACCCTCACTCCCCCACTGTCTCCTAAGGACTGGGGGCCCCCGAGGGGAGCCAACGTTAACAGCCCTGGTAGAGTTTACATTATTCCTGCAGATGACGGTCGATTGCCTCAAGGTCATGCAGGTTGAGAGCAGGGGGGCGGGGATTAAACCCCAACATGTCCGGTGCCTGGCACATCTCTCTGTGAGCCACAGGCCCAAACTTCCAGGGAGGGCTGTGCCTCAGTTAGGAACCTCCAGGCTCCACAGCTCCCTGCAGGGCCCAGTCCACTGTCCCTCAGCCCTGACTCAGCGGAGAACTGAGGCCTTCCTAGCCTCGGCCCTGCAGCAGAGGGCAGGGGGAAGGCCCTAACTCCTTCAGGCTTTAGGGAGCTCGGATCCCATCCTGACAGACTCAACACCCAAATGCAGGTTGCTTCTTTCTGCTCCATCCTCCGTGGAGACAGAGTTTGGGGCAGGAAGAGGCTGGTACACCCCTGCGGGTCCAATATGGTGGAAAGGGACTGAAGGGGCAGACTGGGATTTGGGCCTCTGGAGGCATCCAGGGTGGGATGTGTTGCAGGATGAGCAGCTGGCCCCGGGCTGTGGGTGCTGACAGAGCAGAGAGAAGCTGCCTCCTCCCCCTCGGGTCTGGGCAAATGAGGAGTGAGTGACAGCAGCAGGTCCGAGCCAAGTGGCCTGATGGGGCTCTCAGGCCTCTTCAGCCACCATGGAGGCCCCGGAAATACCAGGGCTGGGAGGGGCCCCAGGGGGACAGAAGCCTAACCTCCTATCACTTGGGTCTCTGCCAGGCCATCCTCAGGCCACGGCCACACTGGCCGCCTCTCCCGGGCACCCTTTGCTGCCATCAGACTCCTGCCTCTCCCCAACCAGGCCCCAAGCTTCCTCTCCTATCAGGCTCCAACACCACACTCAGAGAGACCTTGTATGTTTTTCAAATTAATGCAATTAAGAGCATTAAAGTTTGCGAATGATAGAGTTTTTCATTTTCCTTTTATTTGATTAGAGAAATTCCCACCGCACAGTTCCTCCAAATGAAACCCAGACCCGAGGCCCATTGTTCCGGGGGCTTCCATGAGAATGTGTTACCTTTCAATCTCACACACTAATGTGTTTAGCGTTACAGTCCCCCCTGGGCGGCTGCAGGAAGGATCTGGAGCCTTGATTAAAGCAGCCTTTGCCGGGCAGGAATGTGGGCTCCCCCGCCCGGGAGTCACAGAAGGGCTGGGTGTTCGCTTACAGAGCCTCTGCTCACATGGCCGGCCAGCCAAGGACTGGGCTTGCAGGCACTTGTGCCTGGCTGTAATTAGGCATTTTTCCCTCTCTCTCGCCTTTCCTCTCAGACCTCCTGCACCACCACCTCTAGCCACAGCACACTCACATGTGACAACACACACGCGCACGTGCATTCACACCCATCTGTCTCTCCTCTCCTCTTTCCCGTCTTTGGTCCCTTGGGGGCTGCTGGGCTTCCCGGCAGCCTGTCTGTGGTCAGCTCTGTTCAGAGGCAGCATTCAAGAAATCACAGTGATCACACTGCTTCTCCCTCGGTCAGGACCCAAGCTCCAAGGTGAAGAGCAGAATTAGAGCCAAAAGGGAAAAATTGATTAGAGGAATATGTAAGGAAGGCCTGGGAGAGGGAGGAGGGAGGGTCATAACCCCTGTTAAAAAATTCTACTAGTGCCAAATTTAAACAGGATGTTAAGTCTATACCCCTCCTATCCCAAATCACCAAAGGCTCAGCGCTGGGAGGCCCAGGTTCCTTCCCCTTCTAACTGGGGCAGCTGGTCCAGGCCCCAGAGCAGCCTGGCTAGGCTGTCTGTGCCCTGCCAGTGCCCTGGGTCAGGAAACTGGTGGGACTTCCCTGCCCCAGCGGCTCATGTCCCACAGACCTTCAACAGCCAAAGCCAGGGTTCTAGGAAACTGCCAGGACCTGGCCCAAATTCGGCAAAACCGAAAAACAATCAGGCTTGTGAGCTAGAATCTGAACTAAAAATAAGCCAGTCAACTCTCAGAGGCCCAGCTCCTGCCACTCCTGGGTCCCATGGAGTTGGGGAAGGGCTTGGGAGAGAAACATGATCCATCTTCACCCCCCTCCAAGGCTGCATTCCCAGATGCCTCAGAGTCATTCCATAAACCTCCATGGAGGCCCACGCCTCGCAGAACAGAGCAGACACTCGGGACGGGGGGATGGGAGGGGGCAGGGTTTGAGAGAGCAGCACTCTTCTCCCCCGGGGTGGTTAAAGAAGTCAGGGGGTTTAAGGACCTATGGCTGTCCTGGTGATAACATTCTCTATGGGAGATGAGTGCCCCCCAGACCCCAACCTGGACCAGCAGGGACCAACACATACTTGCAGATAGAAAACCCCCTGAACCCTGTGAAGCTAAGAGCTCAGGCCTAACCCAGACTGGGCCTTTGCTTGCATCTCCCCTCCAGGCCTCTGCAGAGCTCCACACCTGGTTGTCTGTGTGTGTAAACCCTGAGCCATTCACATACTCAGAGTTGCTTTGTAAAAAGGCTGCTCTGCAGTGAGTGGAGGCTGGGAGGCTGATGCCTACTGGGGGCAAGAGAAGATGGAGGCTGAATTAAAGCTATGGGCTGGAGGTGGGGGGTGGGACTGGAGGGATGACTCGATCAGTTCACAACCAGCTCCCCTGCCTCCCACCTGGGCTGGTGGCTCATTCATTCTACTCAGTCTCAAAGGAGGAAAATACCCCCACCTGGGCGGGGAAAGTGGGGAGACTGATTTGCAAGGCTAAGTGAGGGGAGTTCACTGTCCTCTTGTTCATGCAGATGTTCACTCAGGCAATACTTGGCCGATGAGATAAATCCACCTACACCTTTAAGCTGTACCTCCACACGCAGGGCCCAGAAGGTCTGACCCTTGGATGGGTCCCAGGGTTCTGCCACAAACACCTGCCCGGGCCAACAGCTCCCGGGGGAGCAGATATAATGTGAGCTGCATTTGGATGAAGGGGGAGTTGGAGAAGGCAGCATGAGGAAATCTGGATTGCAGTGCAAATGGCTTAGGAATTTGGCTTCATGTCTAAGTTGATTCTTCCTAGACGACCACCTTAATGTGGGTGTCTCTTGGTTACCCATGCTGTGGGGAAGGATGGGGAGGGGGGTGGAAGATACTAAAGGTGAAAAATCCAGAGACTATTTCTGATTATTCCTGTTGGGCTTTGCCAGTTAAGTTTTTTTTTCCCCCTGCTAGGAAACTTGCTTCCCTAAGCAGGATTTTTTTCTTTTTACTATTTTTCAAATTTTGCTCATGATTTCCAACCACGAACAGTGCTTCCCCAAGATGACCAGGCTTGGCTTTATCCTGAGCTCCATTCAAACCACAAAGACAGAAAGCAGGGGGTAGGGATGGGGATTAACTGAGATGGTACGGGGGGGCAAGGCACCCTTATTGAGGGGTCAGAATTTGCTGTGGACAAGCCCCAGGATGAGGAAATTGCCAGAGGAGATTCCAGGCTGTGGGACCAGTGCCTCCTACCCCATCCCTGCCCATTCTCCACGGTAAGACCCTGAAAGGACATGGCCACAGAACATGCTAAGGCCTTGATTGGTAAGAAGAGGAAAGAACTCAAATTACATGGGATTGAGGAGAGCGGTAGTGGCCCCGGTGAAAGCCTGGCTCCCAAGGAAGGTGGGGAGCAGTAGCCAGATTACAATTTCCAAGGAATTATGGAAACTTCAGTGTAACCTAAGCCAGCACCCACATTCCTGAAGTGTTGCAAGCACAAAGGCTCAGACCATACAGAACCACTCAGGAGCTGTGCCTACATCCTGGGGTCCTGTGTGGCACCAGGAGAGGATGGGGACAGGCACAGCTTTTCTGTCCTGGGCGTACAGCCCCCACTTTCCCATTTAACTCACAGTCCAAAAGGCAAGGATTCTTTTCTGAGTTTAAATTTTCATGGAAATGAACCAATTTATCTCAGAACACGGGGAGGTGGGGGGAGGAGGAGGATGAATTCTCTTTCCTTAATGCAGATGGACTCAATCCCCCTTGCTTCTCACTGTGAAAAAAAAGACATCCAAAAGCTGCTGCCTTTTGAACTGTTGGATGCCAGCTGATAACTCCGCAAGCCGGTGATAAATCCCGAGGCTAGTTTGCTTGCAGCTCCTCAGCCTGGGCCCCGGTAAAGCTGCCTCAGCCACCCCTTGTGGTTGCCAAGGGGCTCGGGAAGGAGCAGGGCTGGGGGATAGCCTAACTTCCAGGAAAGTGATCACCATCAGCTGGAGGCCTGGAACTATTTGAGCCAAAAGCTGGTGTCCTCAGGAAGGATTTCACAAACACCACCTGACTAGCTTGTTGCTAAAGTTGCAGCCCAGGCCTGACATGGTCAACATTGGCCCATGGATGGGTCAGCTGTGTGCTCTGCTTGCAAACCCTTAGCCTAGTGTTCAGCAAGAACCCTAACGTTGACTGCCTGAGCACTTACCCAGGAGTGCCAGGAGTTGACCTGCACTCGCTCACGAGCAATCCTGAGAGGAGGTATTAGCATTAGCCCCATTTTTCAGATTGTGGAACTGAGGCTCTGAGACTTTAAGTAACCTCTTTTAGGTTACACAGCCAATAAGTGACAGAAACAGGTTTTGAACCCACATGTCCGATTTCTGAGCTTGTGTTCTTCATTTCTAAGTTAGGCCAAGCCTGATTTGGGTTCTGCTCCACCTCACCAGGCTTCTCTGCTCTGTGCTATATATGGACATAACAGTTCAGCCCCATAAATGTACCTTGTTTTTTCTGTCTCCTCTACCTGGCATGTCCCTCACCCTGACCGCCAACTGTGACTTTCCACACTGACTCAGTGTAGCAAAAGAAGACTTTCCCCTCTTCTGGGTCCCCTTGGCACTTGTTTACCTTAGTGGTTCTCCAAGTGTATCTCCAGACCAGCAGCATCAGCATATGATCCCACCTCATATCCGCTGAATCAAAAACTCTGGGCATGGGGCCCAGCAATCTGTTTTAAAAAGCCCTCCAGGTGATTCTGCTACACACTCAAGTTTGAGAACCACTGGGCTACCTCTTGCTTCTTCAGACCCCATCAGTCTTGATGACTATTAAGGGTAAGGTTAGCTCTTGTGTGGTCGTTGACACCTGAGTCCACCTCATCAGGTATATTATAAAGGAATCCGGAGCAGCTAATAATGAAGTGGGCGAAGCTCTTTTTGGCCTCCATTGGTGATTTCCACTCCACTACTTGGCATCCTGTTCCAGAACAGCCAACAAAAATAACCATTGCCACCTGGGCATTATCACCACTACCTTCAGAACCAGCTTCAACACCCTCAACCACTGCCTCCCCACCCCAGGGGAGGTCCAAGCTCTAGGCTGTCCACAAACATCACCTGGGGCCATGAGTGTGCCAGCCTTGAAGAATCTCTCCAGGTTTTGTTGCTGAACAGCTGCTTGGCTCCCTCCTGGCTTCTTCCTTGAGGTGTCTCACCATGGGCCACAGACTATAGCCCATCACTGGTTCAGGGGATGGCCTCCCAAGCCCATTTGTCCTGGAGGTGAAATCAGACAACTCCACTCTCACTGATGAACTTTCCATCTTTGATTATATTTCTCCCCTTAATTCTGTCCACTTTTGCTTCATGTGTTTGAAGCACTGTTATACATTGCATACATGGTTATGAGTGTCTTCCCTTCCTGATGAATTGACCCTTCTACCATTATAAAATGTCCCTCTTTATCGCTGGTAATACCCTTTGCCTTGAAGTCTATTTTACCTGATAATATATAGTCTCTCCAGCTTTGAATGTCTATAATTTTTTATCCATTTTTAAAAACTTATCTGTGACTTTATATTTAAAGTATTTCTCTTGCAGACTGCAAATAGTGTTTTTTTAAAAATCTATTCTGACAATCTCTGCCTTTTAATTACAATGTTTAGCCCATTAACATTTAATGTAATTATTGACATGGTTGAATTTAGTTTCATTTGCCTGCTCTGTTTTCCATTTCTCTGTTCCTCCTTCCCTGACTTCTTTTGGATTTTTAGAATTCCATTTAAATTTATCTATTGGATTTGTAGCTATACTTCTTTGCATTAATTTTTTAATGACTGCCCCAGGGATTACAACATACATCCTTAACTTTTCACAATCCACTTAGAGTTACTATTTCAAGTAAAATGTAGAAACCTCGCAACCACACAGGTTCATTACTTCCTACCCCCATTCTTTATGCTACAGTTATCATATGTATTTCATCTACATATATTATAAAACCCACAAGAAAATGTTATAATTTTGCTTCAAACAGTCATATGAATTTTAGAGCAATTAAGAGGGTTTATTGCCAAAGGGAACCCCCAAATTAGGGGAAGCCTTTCTTAGGAAGCTGATTCAGCTCATTGTTAGAGAAGTGAACCTGGATCTTTCAACAGTCCTTTACTCTCTTCTAGCTAAAGGTGACTTTTGGGTTCACAGGGCAGAACCACAGCTGCTTCATTCTTTTTTTTAAAAGAATCAATTTTATTTATTTTTGGTTGCTTTGGGTCATCGTTGCTGCACGCAGGCTTTCTCTAGTGGTGGCGAGCAGGGGCTACTCTTCATTGTGGTGCGGTGGCTTCTCCTGCTGTGGAGCACAGGCTCTAGGCGCACAGGCTTCAGTCGTTGTGGCACATGGGCTTAGTTGCTCCATGGCATGTGGGATCTTCCAGGACCAGGGTTCAAACCCATGTCCCCTGCATTGGCAGGTGGATTCTTAACCACTGAGCCACCAGGGAAATCCCTGCTTCATTCTTTATCTTGTCTTTAAGAGTCTTCACTGAGTCTCCTGAGACCTGATCATCAGACCCAAAAGTCCTTTTCACTGTTTCCATGGGGTCCTTGTCATTCAGACTTGATAACCCAGAATTCCCAGAGTGAATATGCAGATTAAGCCTCACCAGTGTCCTGCCTTCCTCTACCTGTCTCATAAGAGGCACTTTCTCTCTTGTAATTACCAGTTGTATTTTTTTCCTCAACTCTCCTTCTAGGTTATAAATACTGAAGGTAAAGAATCTGGTCTTACGCATAGTAGGTACTCAGACAACCGCTGAAAGAGCAAATAAAACCCAAATGCATTTCCTGACGCCTCTGGAGACAGTTGGGCACAGAAGGGAAAGTGTGCCAGGAAGAAAAGGAGGTCCACGTGTGTCTGCCTCTGGAGCGGTGGGAAGTCATTTCCAGGGGCAGGGGGTATAGCCAAAAACATCACTGCGGATTGATGGAGGGATTGCAGAGAGTCTGAGGTTGACTCTGATGAAATGTAAACGAGGGAGTTGAGGATATGAAGGCTGCAAAGTGGAACAGGGGGAAGTTACCAGGCCAAGATGTGTGGGTGGGACCAGGATTTTTAGCACGCTCATGTGTACCTGGAGGAAGTGTGTGCTGGGCCACCCAGAGCTGCTGACACTAAAGCCTGGAGGGCTGAAGCTTTTTAGAGAAACCATTAGTCTAGTGACAGGGAGAAGAATGAAAAAGCCGCCAGGACCAGAGTAAGCACAGGGCTTGTCCGCAGGGCTGCGGGCCACCCCATCAGGGAGGCAAGTGGAGGTCATTCATCTGGGTACTTCTAGGAGACACGGGCAAGTCAGGGTTCAAGAGGGTGGAACTGAAGCTGGTGGGAAAAGCTTTGTCCTGCTAAGGGGCCTGAGAGTGTGGTTTAACCAAAGCCTCAGCAGAAAGAAGGGTATCCTATCAAGACAGGGTCTCCCAGGGGTCAGGATAAAGGAGGAGCCATGACTGGAAGGCGGTGAAACTGGGAGTGCCTCTGAGTCACGCCCTCAGCCTGAGCCAAGCTAATTGAATAACATGAGACCTGCAATACCTAATTTCATATGAAATGTGATAATCGAGTAATGGGGTAGATTTTTGCATGTGGCTTGTAGAAGAGCTGAGAAGGAGGAGAGATGGAGCAGAAACAAGCCGCAGCACGTTTCAGCCCATAAGAGCCTGTTAGCCAGTCTGCCAGGCGCTGCCAGCTGGGGTGAATGAAATGCCTGTTGTTTCAAGGCAGGGGGAAAATGAGCGACCGTTATTTAGATTAAGGACTTTATATCCAACGTGGTGTGAGGTTAAACAAATTGGCGAGTGAGACTTAACCTGTTATAATAACCTTAAGTGCTTGGGGCCTACCCCAGGAGGGGAGGGAACGGCATGAGTGCTCATGAGAACCTACGGTGGGCACAGCCCCATGGCAAGCCGGCCATCAGTGGATGGTGACACTAGAATTCGCTGAAAGACTCAGGGCATTGTGAGATTTTTAGGTTGCTGGAATTTTCCTATCTTATAGCACAGAATGGCTGACTCTTTAATGCATTCAACTTCCTTCTAACACCACGTGGTGAGCATGATTACAAAAAGACAGTGTGAGGCCTTCCGTTAGGTTTCTGGGGATTCAAGCCAAAAAGAGTATAAGCCCCAACCCTAGACCCCTCCCCCAAAAGGAAATGTCTGAGTATTTGAAAATGCACTTCTATTTCTAGTCCAGGCTAGCTGCAGCTTCCATTGCCTGCATCCAAGATGACTACCATTTCTAGTTGATTAAGGGCCCAGACAAACTGGATCTTGGAAGAATTAAAAACAGATTCAACAACTCCTGAAGGCCTCCTCCAGCGGGGAATTGGAGGCCACTGCCCCAAACCTTCCTCTCCCATGATTATCTCCTAGCCCATCAACAGACATGGTGAGTTCTTTCTTGGCTGGGCAACTAGCCAATTCTGTGAGGTGACCCTGCTTCTCTGCCCAGTCCGGGAGACAGCAAGGCTTATCCCACGTCTTTATAAATTGGGCTGCTCAACCCTGTGGGGGAATGCTAAACGCAGCAAGGTCCCTGGGCAGGATCAGTCAGTCAGGATGTCCCTTTCTGGACTCTACAATGTGAATGGCTCTGCCTGAACACTGGGAGTTTAGGCAGGTCCATCCCATTGAAGTTCTTAAGTGGGGACTTTAAAACAAAGAAATGACTGAATTCCCGGTAAATAGCCAAATCACAGAAAGAGTTGACTACAACTTTATGCTTACAACTAAAGTAAGCATTTTGCCTAATTACGGGTGTAAGGCATGGTTGTCTTTCTGGTTCTAGTGGCCCATCCCCGCTCCTTCAGGAAGAGATAGTTGCCCCTGGACTTTAATCATCTCTCTGTGTTGTCAGTTTCTGTCTTCTTCATCTGCCCGTGTTGCCAGGTGCCTGGAGACCGCATTTCTCTTTTCTTTTTCTTTTTTCATTCCCGACCAGGGATCGAACCCGGGCCCACGGCAGTGATAGCGCTGAGTCCTAACCACTAGACTGCCAGGGAATTCCCATCATTTCTATTTTTTTAATACCTGGTGATGATATTGCAATGCTTGGCTGCAGGGCTGGCACAACGCTCATGAGAGATTTTTTGCTGCCGGTTCTCAGCATGCTTCTCACCACCCCCCGCCCCCCATCTCTCATCATATCACCCTTTGCTGGCTTGTACTTCTGCTCCCTCTGGTCACTATGCTGGCTTCACTCCCCCAAGCTCCTGCAGTCTGAGTCTCCCAGTGTCCTTCGGTCAGACTCAGCCCCCTTCAGGCCCAGGCTGCCTTACTACCCTCGCGTGTGTGGGCTCTGGCAGCTGGGCTGTTGCTGCCCGACGCCTCATTGTGACAGAGCCCTTTGGCCAAGCTTGGTGGTCAAGGCTGACCATTGGCATTTTTGATACCTACATACTTATTTGGACACATGCAGACTTATTTTTTGTTGTCATTACACATCGGTCCTACAATCACTGTTATATACCTCAATTGCTTTCTGATTTATCTATTGGCAAAAAAATTCCTTCAGCATAGCATTATTACAATGACCATCATAATCATTCTGAGCCATTAATTTGTAAGTACCATCATTAGTACTTTAACAGTTAACCAAATATTAATACATTTTGTTTGATAATTAAAATGATTAATAATGATTCATTACTAAAATAGCATCATCAGTCTGAGGTCTCCGCTCAACTCCCTGAGGGCTTTGCCCAGCTCTTACAAGTAGCACCTGTGACAACTGGTCACATGTGAAACTCTGACTCCAGGGGTGGCTGGGGCCTCGTGTTTCTTGTTTGGCACTGAGTGTTCATATCGTGCCCCAGTGCCCACGTCTTCCTGTGCCTCCTCCCCTTGGCTCTCCTAATGTCACATCCCGTCACAAGCTTCTACATGTGCATGTCACACAGTGTATGTAGGTCGATGAGTGACCCCTGAAAAACAAAGGGGGAAAAGTGGGAAATGCTGAACATGTCTGAAGGCTTGTCAGTGGGTCTGAGGATGGGCCCTCTAGGTGGGCTCCCACTTCAGCATACCTGCCAAATGTTTCTGGGTGCAGGGCTCTGGCTCTGATCCTCACATCCCCTCTGAGAGGTTCTCAGGCTAGATACTCAGCCCATTTCACAGGAGTAGAAACTGAGGCCTACCGAGATTACTTGACTTGCCTTCAGCCACACTAGCTGATGGAACCAGGAGGGAAATCTGGGTCTTCTCTCCCTCCTGCCAGAGGTTTCCTGTGTTTTGTTTTCTTGAACAGAACCGTAAAATGCATTCTCTCTCTCTCTCTCTCTCTCTCTTTTCTTTCTCTCTTTTTCTCCCTCTTTGTCTCTGGTGTTTCTGGGAAGATGTATGGCCAGATCCCAATTGCTGTGAGGAGTGGGAGAGGCAAAAATTACACCAGCTAAGTGGGTTTGGGGAACTGACAAAGGAATTCCCTTTGCTTTCCAGAGGCTACTAATGGGAGCAGCAGTGGAGCTTAGCTGGAAGAGCGGATGGAATCACTTGCAAAACCCTAGTAAATCTGCAGGCCCAGCTGTTCCTCATCTGATGATCCTGAAGGGAAAGTGTGAAATAGTAGAGATGCTGATGGGCCTGGGGGGCCCCTTCAAAGGCAACCCGCTTTTCCCAAGGACCCCAGAGCAGGGGTGGGAAGTGTCCAGAAACGTCTGAAGGGTGTTTGTTAGAGTTGGGAGGCCTGGGCCCCCAGAGGCCAGAGGCACACATGGAGTGTGCCTGGGAACGCCCCAGTCCTGGAAGTTTTGAAGGGATGGGCAAGTCACCATCTCCCAGAGCACACAAGCATTGCTGGGAGTTAGGCAGCCCTGAGTTTGAATCCCACCTCCACAGTTTGGGGGCTGTGTGGGCCTGACTGAGATATTTAACCTCTCTGAACTTCGTTTCTGTCACCTGTAAAATGAGGATAACAATCCTCCCTTTGGGGTTGCTGGGAGGATTAAATTGCTAATGTATGTAAAGCTCCTGGCACGTGATAGGTGCTCAGTGTTCTTTCCCTTTCCCTCTTTTCCGCATCCCTTGCCCTAGGGAATTAGAAGGGGCCAGGCCAGTGCAGGGGCCAGGCCAGTGCAGCAGGAGCCGACTGCCCCCTTCACCCGCCAGCCCCACGCCCCCTCCCCGGGGCACTCGCAGCCAGGCGCGGGTAGGGTGGGCTCCTGCTGAACACCGTTCCCACTTCCCTCATCCCTCCAGCCCCTACAGGAGCTGAGAATCCTGCTTGGACTAGAGGCTTCTAGGGCATGAGCTGCAGCCCCCAAGGCAAAGGGCACCCTCTCCGTGGCTGAGGACTCTGGCCTTTAATTGGGTTCCGACTTCTTCATTCCCCGAGAGCATAGTTGTCAATCCTCCCCGCAGACAGGCCGGCCACAAGCCGAGTTTCAGACAGCAGGCCCAGGCTGGTCCGGGCCCAGGGGCCCCAGGGGGATCTGCTGCCCAGGGGTGAGGACACCTGGCCTCAGAGCATCCTGGGCGACTCATGCTCACACAGACCAAGCCAGGACGCTGCCTGGCCAGCATGTGAAAGCCCTGCGTGGGCTGGAGTCAGACAGTCCTGGATTCAAAAACTTCGTCGACTGGGGTACCCCAGGCGAGCCATGGTCCCCTCTGAGCGGGGGCTCCCCATCTGTAAGATGCTAACGCCCCCTTGAAGGCTTGTGAAGTCTGCCGAGATCAACCTCCCAAGCCGGCAGCGTGGGCCCCGTGCATTTCTTTTCTGCTTTTTCCTCTCTGATTTTTCTCTTTCCTTATCTCTTTGACTTTTCTTCACCTCTAAATCTCTCCTCAGCACTTTTCTCAGTTCCTCAGGTGGCTTGCTTTTCTCCTTTCCACACATCAAACCACATAGGCTCGGAGGGAAAGCTTCGCCACTCAGACCACGAGGACCCTGTGCTCACAGGCCTGGGGATGCCGGGCTCAGCCAGGCTCCCAGCTCCTGAGCAGATCCTGGTCCTGACCTCGGCTCCTTTCTCTCTCCCCGCTGGAGGTTTCTGCCTGCCCAATAACAGGAGAGACAGGAGAGAGCAGGGTGAGATGGGGAGCAGAGGTGGCAGTCCCTCCCCCACTCTGCAAACAAGACAGCAGAGGCTACAGCAAATAAACATGACACGACCCCCTTACGTCACAGCGTAATGGGGAGCAAGTCAGTCCATCTGCTCCCCTCCCTGTCACTCCCTGCCGCATCCCAGCACCAGAAGGAAGTCCTTCCTTAAATCTAACTTATACCCTTCCTGCTGTGATTCCTGCCTACTTCCTTTTGGTCCACGTGGATGATGCTACCCTCATCATCCCTCCAACTGGCACGTCCTCAATCAGCCTTCTCCTCAATTCTGTTCAGCTCAGAGGCCTGAGGGAGTGAAAGCAAACTTTAAGAGGATGTTTAAAGTTTGGCTTCTCATCACCACATCTCAGCTGAGTCCATAAAACCGCCCTATAAAGCCCACCGGCCAGCCAGCTGCCCTCAGCCTCAGAGGCCTCCCTGTTTTATGATTGGCCCCAATTCAGACACCAGCTGGATGTAGGAACTTGCTGGCTTTTATGAAGAGATGTTAACGAGAAGCATCTCTTCCCTTCTGTCTTGTTCCCAGAAATTCTACTCCTTGCCTCATTCATGTGTTTTGTTTTCAGTCAGTCACCATTTACCAAGCACCTCCTGGAGCCAGGTTCTGGGTTGGGCCCTGGGGTGGGGGTGCTTCTACCTCAGAAGGGGCGGCCCCGCAGGAACTAGCACCTGGGCGGCACCACCACAGTAGCTGCAGTAGCTGCATCACACTGCACTCTCAGTGTTTGTAAACTGCACGGTAATTGTGAAACAGTGTTGGAAAAACAAACAGTTACAGAGCAGCCTGATAAGAGCTGCCAGGAGGTGTGCTCAGAGACCCGGGAAGAAGGACTCCAGCTCTGCTCAGGATCAGGGAAGTCTTCCCAGGGGAGGTGCCCTCTGTGTTGTTGCCTGAAGCATGCTTAAGAGTTTTCAAAGCAGGCAAGGTGGGCAGGTGGAGGAAGGGATAGCAAAATTCTGGGATCTCCTTTGCTAATGGACCAGGAGTGAGGGGTGGATACCAGGGGCCAGGATCCTAGCAAAAAGCCACAGGTGCAACACAGAGTCAAGTCTCTCCAGGGCTCAGTCTCTCTATCTGTGAAATGGATTTAGCCTTGTTTAGTTAAAAGACAACCCAGAAGTAATGATTGCTGCCACATGTACAGTCTTTCATCATTTCCTGCTACTTTCACATACATTACCTCCCATGATCCTCATAACCCTTAGAGGTAGGCAGGGCAGGTACTTTAATATCCATTTTGCAGATGAAGAAACTGAGACTTAGAGAAGCCCAATGACTCTTGGCTGGAGACACAGCTAGCAAGTGGCATATGTGGAGCTTGTATTTAAAGCCAGGGCTGGAACTTCTCTGGTGGCGCAGTGGTTAAGAATCCGCCTGCCAATGCAGGGGACATGGGTTCAAGCCCTGGTCCAGGAAGATCCCACATGCCGCAGAGCAACTAAGCCCGCGCACCACAACTACTGAGCCTGCGCTCTAGAGCCCGTGAGCCACAGCTACTGAAGCCCGTGCGCCTAGAGCCCGTGCTCCGCAACAGGAGAAGCCACCTCAGTGAGAACCTGCACAGCACAACGAAGAGTAGCCCCCGCTCACCGTTAACTAGAGAAAGCCCGTGTGCAGCAACGAAGACCCAATGGAGACAAAAAAATTAAAAATAAATTAAAAAAAAATAAGCCAGGGCTCTTTCCCCGGGACAGCTGGGAGCTGCTTGGGGAAGAGCTGAAGGATGAAGGTGAGCAGTGGGGAGGGAGGGGCAGGGGCAATAAGTAGCAGCACCCCATGCCCCCTGGGCTGCCACCTAATACCGGGGTAAGAGCTACAGGCACTTGAGGGGACATAGATAGGTAAAGCCTCAGACTTCTCTGGGAGCAGGGGAAGGAAAAGGAGGACCCCCTGCAAGGTAGACCCACCTGGAGAAGAAGGGTCCCAGGCAGAAGCCCATTTACAGGGCTCTCTTGACAGAGAGAGGGATTTGGGGAGGAAGGAGATGGAGGGTCAGTTATGACCCCCAGAGCAGCCACTGTCCCTAGGGCTGAGTGACCCCTTCTGCCTTGCCCCTGGGGGGAGGTGCTCTTGTCCCCTCCCATCTCCCCTCACCCGGAACTGCTGGGGGTGGGGTGGGGGTGCAGGGGAGAAGGTACACTCAGGTGTGCAGCATCACGTGTCCCAAACACAGGCAGGCAGTCGCAGACAAGCAACAGCCAGCCCCGTACCTGCTCACCCAGACTCCAACACACACACAGCCCACGCACTCCACCTTAAACGCCCCAAGACCCTCTCACATACACCCAAACCCACAGTCAATCACTCCCCCCACCCACACGAGCCCACTCATACTCACACACAAGTATGAACAAGGCATGCAACGATTTAGGCATGCAAACGGCTTATACGCACAAGCACGACACCCCCACGTCCACCGCTGAATCCAAAGCCTCTCATACACTCAGATACATGAAAACAAATGGAAAAAATGTTCACACACACAGCCCAGTGGGCCTGAGATAAGGGACCCAAAGAGCTCTGGAGTCTGAGCTGAGTTGCCCCGCAAGGGTCCCCCAGCCTGGCTTCCCTCAATCTTGTTGTTCTCTTCCCCGCCCCTCCACTCACTGGGCTCTCACCTCCGGCAGATCAGAGCTGCCCTCACTAGGACCGGCTCTCCATCCTTATCTCCAAGCCCCCTCCCCTTAAAGCCCCTCAGGTACTCACTAGGGTGCCAGGGACACACTAGGGGCTCTGTTAATATCCCCTAACCCCCTTCCCCTTACCACCATGCAGAGAACCTGGGTGCAGAAAATGTAGGGTTAGGAATGGATGCCTGGTCCCAAGGTCTCTTCTGGTGGGTGGATGGGGGAGGGAGGGGGTGTCACATGCAGCAGGAAACACCCCACAGGGCCTCTCTCCTCAGGCCTGGGACCCCCAGCCTTCCCTCAGCCTTCCCTCTGTAAAGCAAGGTGGGTTGCGAGGGCTGCTGAGGGGAGAGGCTCTAGCCCCTGTGGGAAGAGGTGGCATCTCCTGGCCAGGAGTATCTATGTCTCTTCACACACACACAGACACACACACACACACACACACACACACACACACACCTCCCCCACTCTAATTAGAATGGTTGCTCCAGCACCAGGGGACAGGCTGTGATTTATGAATGGGAGTTGGTGTAGAGAGATTCCAGCACCATCTGCTTGGGAGCAAACAGGAAGAGCTTCAATGTGCTGCAGACCTGGGGGAGGGAGCCAGTTGGTGGAACAGGCTCATAAAAGCCATTCCTAATGTGGCCACAGGTGCTCCTCCCCACCCCCAGCCCCCAGGGAAACCCAGAGCCTCTGCCGGGGTCCCCCATGGCACACACTCCCCTGGCCAAGGCCAGGCTGCCTGGAGGTAGAGTGGTGGAGGAAAGAAACTGGACCATCCAGCAGATCTGAGTACAAATACCTACAACTATTTACAACTGGGCTTTAGCTTGTTGGTCTATAAAATGAGGATGATGGCAATAAACAGCTATAATGTATAAAACATTTACCATGTGCTTGAGAAGGTAAATCATCTTAGCCCCATTTTGCAGATAAGGACACTGAGGCTGTGTAGCTTGAGACTGTCCCAAGTTTGTCCTAGTGAGCTACAGGACCATGACTTGAACCTGTGTCAGCTGAGGTTACTGCTCTCAACCATTTTTTCTTCACGCTATTCTCCAACATAGGGAAGTTTGGGGGATTAAATGAGATAAATACTTCAAGTGCCTGGCATATGACGGTGCTCAATATGCGTTAATTTTCTTCTTTCTGGGTATCTAGCTTTGGAAGCCAAAAGATTCAAAGACAGGGCCGGGGGCGGGTGGGAAGACAGTGAGAGAGATACTGTGATCAGCACTTGGTGCCTTGAACAACAGCAGCCTGGTGAGTCCTGAGAAGTTTAGAGTTATAATCTAATGTCACCTACCGAAAAAAAATGAGAGCACCTTTTGATGACATGCCCACTTGATATTGTGCCTCAGAGTGATGAGTTTGGGTTGTAAGCAGGGCTCATAAATGACCGTTGCTTGTATGACCATCATGTGGCGAGTCTTAGTTTAGTTGTTTTCTTACTTTGTTAGTCCCCAGTGTGCTCAATTCTATTTCCCCACTGGTGGTTCTCAACTAGAAGAAATATTCAGAACCAGCCGAGGTTTCTAAAACTCCAGGAGTCCTAACCCCTCCCCGCCTGACCTGCTCCATCAGGATCCCAGGGCATGGCCTCTGACACCTTGCCAGGTTCCCCAGGTGGTATCAGGGCAATTCCTGCCCCTTCTCCCTGCACATCCACTGGCCTTCATTTTGCAAGTCCTAGCCCTTCAGATGTAGAAATCATTTGGAATTCATTGACAGCATGACCAGAATGCAAGCTCCTCCCCATAAGGTCCGTGACTTATTTGTCCCCATGGCCCCTTCAGAGGTCTCACCTTTAAGAATGAAGTCTTGTAGGAAACATAGATCCTTAGCAACCAACTTTAAGACTGGCGGAAACAAATGCCAAATGGAGGGACCAAGAATCTTGTTAACAAAATATCAATAATTGGTATTGAGGGCTTCCCTGGTGGTGCAGTGGTTAAAAGTCCGCCTGCCGATGCGGGAGACACGGGTTCGTGCCCCGGTCCCGGAAGATCCCACATGCCGCAGAGCGGCTGGGCCCGTGCGCCATGGCCGCTGAGCCTGCGCGTCCGGAGCCTGTGCTCCGCAACGGGAGAGACCACAACAGTGAGAGGCCTGTGTACCGCAAAAAAAAAAAATTAATATTGAGAAGGGGAGATCAGAAAAGAAGTGACACCTCTTTGGCTTGGCCTTGAAGGATTTTGATAGCAGGTGGGATGAGGTATTTCAGGCAAGTGAGTCTCCATGATACTGGAGGCCATTATGCCTTGGCTCATGTATAGCGTCTCTTTGTATTGGCTTAATTTTCCATGTGAGAGTCGAAGGGTAGAAAAGCTCTGTGCGTCCCAGGGAGAAGGAGGAGAGACGCAGAAGGCCAGCAGACGATGTAGCTTGGCCCAGAGCAGCCCGACACTTTCACTATCCCAAGCTGCAGACCAGGCCTCTGTCCTGTGCCCACGGCCCATTTCTCAGGATATACTGGGTCCACAATATATTATAGGGGCCACAAGAGGTAGAGTCCTACCCTATGATCTCGGGGAGGTGGGCGGTGGAGAAAAGCAAGTATTGGGGTTGTGCATACTCAAGGGTTAAGTGGAGTCTTTCATATTTAAAGGACAACAAAGGCCCAGAAGAAAGTGATGGGGTGAGCCTGCAGGAAGTGGCGCCTGGCCAGGCTGGAAAGTCAGCATTCTGCTGTCTCCCTCTGCCAACTCAGTCCATTACACTTCCTCTCCCACTCAAAATCAGACCTCCAGCTTCCCACCATCCAGCCACGATACCCCTTAGCCAACCTGGCTGATATCACCTATCCACTCAGAGGTCCCCAGTCATCTTTTGAGGACTTGGGCAGCTGGTTAATGGTCTTCCTCTGCATCCCAACATCCTGGGCAACTGGAATGTCCACATGAACATCCCGACACCCTTACTTCTTTTTCTTTTTTTAAAATTTATTTATTTTTTATTTATTTATTTTTGGCTGCATTGGGTCTTCATTGCTGCGCGCGGGCTTTCTCTAGTTGCAGTGAGCGGGGGCTACTCTTCACTGCGGTGCGCAGCCTTCTCACTGTGGTGGCTTCTCTTGTCGCGGAGCACGGGCTCTAGGCGCACGGGCTTCGGTAGTTGTGGCATGCAAGCTCAGTAGTTGTGGCTCGTGGGCTCTAGAGCACAGGCTCAGTAGTTGTGGCTCACGGGCTTAGTTGCTCCGCGGCATGTGGGATCTTCCAGGACCAGGGATCGAACCTGTGTCCCCTGCATTGGCAGGCGGATTCTTAACCACTGCACCACCAGGGAAGCCCCACCCGCACATCTTGACTCCTCTGCTTCCCCACCTCCAGCGACCTTCTCTCCACCTCAGCCACCCACCTGGTACATTTCCCACAAAATTTTAAATTCCAGTTTCCCCCTCTCAGGCCACAGCTTCTTTCCTTTCCTCCCATAAAACCTGGTCTCTTTTCACAGAGATTTCTCCAATTCTCCCATCCTGTCTTGCTCATTCCACTATGGTGCTGGAGTGCTGGCTTTGGCCAAGGCACTCTGCCAGCTGTCAGCTCCTTCCTGGCTCTACCGCCTCCCCCATCGGCCTGCCTGTGATTGGCCACATCACTCATTCTCTCCGGCACCCTCGATTCCCACACCCCCTCGCACTGCCTTTCCCAGCCTCGGAGGATTCCAGTCGTCTGCTTTCCCCACCATGAATCCCAGGCTACGAGAAGGCATAGGAAAATCACCCAACCGTGCAGCCTGGTGCCACTCCAGATTGATGGTCCCTGACGTCAGCCCGGCCCTCAGGCCACTGGGCCCCTGGTGGTCAGCTCCTGTTCTAAACCTTTACCACCCTTTCGGCTTCTGGCCTGCCCCGTCCCTCACATATAATTGACAGAGAAAATAGAGATCCTCAGACCAGAACTCCCCCGCCTTCCCTCTACTCCGCCTCCCTGCTTATCACAGACCCAACCCCGCCTATTTCCAATACCCAGTCTTCACTCCGCAGACCACCCAGTCCCTGTGAAACTTCCTCTCAGACGCTGTGGTCCTGACACCCTCTCCCAGGTCTCCCCTAACTTTCTGATCGTCCCCTCTGTCTCTTTCGCTTCTCTCTCCTCGGCCTAATGCATCTGTGTTTGGTTCCAGGGCTCCATCAATGACTTCTTTTGGTCTTGGCCTGCTCCTGCACCCCAAATGTTCTCATCTAACCGAAGGCTTCTTGCTCTCATAATTCTGATATCTGTGGCTCTCTGTCCCAGCCTGTCCTGATGTCCTGGATGTTGTCTGTCTATCCTGTAGGAAACACCAAAGCAGCAGGTCCCCAACTGGGCCTCTTAACTCCTTCCCCAAACCTCTCCCACCCTCCTTCCTCTATCTCTAGATGTTCAGTGACAGCATCACCAACCACCCAAGCTAGAGACCTGGGAGTCCCCTCACCTCCCTCCCGACCCCATCCCCACCCCCTGAGCACCGCAGCCTGTCTATTCTGCCTCTGAGACCGTTCCCAAATCTACCCTATCCCTTCCGGCACAAGGCTGCTCTTTTTTTCCAGTCCTTACCATCTTCTGCAATCGCCTCTAACTGGTCTCCCTCCCTCTCACTGCTCCCAGCTCCCGACTCTCCCATTTTTGTATTTAAGCCGAACTTCCTACAGTGGCCCACAAAGGCCTTCACATTCTACAAGTCCCAGCCCCTCTCTGCTCTCCTTTCCTGCTTCTCTCCCTGATACCCACCACCCAGCCACCTCCTGGGAACCGCTTATACCCTCTGCCAGTGCATTTGCTGATCCTTCCCTCTAGAATGCCCTCCCTCCCTTTTCCTTGACAGGGAAACTTCACCCTCCAAGAGCTAATTCAGAGGTCACCTCCCAGGTACCCCAGCCCCTCAGGCAGAATTCACTGTGCTCTGGCTCTGTTCCCCTGCACTCAGTCTGCCCAGTCTACACTATCTGTTGGCTCTGATTTGGGGCCTGCGTGACCAATGGCTCCATGAACATTCCTGTCCATGAATCCACCTTTGGGGTGTGCCTATCTGTGACTTGACTACTTACGTACTGATGGGCTGCTTCCAAAGACCTATCTGAGAACTCCTGTTCCACGTCTTTACCAGCGCTTGTTTTTATCAGACTTTTACATTGTTGCTAATCTGCTGGGTACTGTAGTGGAATCTCATGGGGAGTTTCCTTAGCATTTCCTTGATTACTAATCAGGCTGTGCACCTTGTTGTATATATTTGGCCATTTGAATTTCTGTGTGTTCAATTCTTTGGTCCAGTTCTTCCATTGTGTTGTCAGTCTCCTGCACGCTCATTTGTAGGACTTCTTCACACATTCTGGAGATGAGGCCTTTGTTGGTTGTACTCTCTTAATGGTGTCTTTTGAAGGAGAGCATTTCTTGATTTTAAAGTACTCAAATTTATCAATCTTTTCCTTTATGGTTGCTGTTATTTTTGTGTATTGTTTAAGAAAACTTGCCCTACCCTGAGATCATGGAGATATTTTTCTACCTTCTTACAAAAGCTTTATTGTTTTGCTTTTCACAGTTACGTCCACACTCCACCTGGAATCCCGCAGCACTTAAGACTGATTTCTATAGTACCGCTAACCCCATCTGTTTATGTGTCTGTCTCCCCAGCTAAACAAAGACCTCCTGTAGGGCAAAGTACAAATGCAATTTTTAAATCTTTGTGTTCAGAGGTTCTCTCACAGTGTCTGGCACACAGGAGACCCTCAATAACTGCCCTTGGATGCTTGGGTGGCAGAATCCAGGCACAGCTGTTTCCAAGCAGGAAGGCCCTCTCTTCTGCGGGCTCCCACCCTCTCTGACTCCTGCCCTCCCCTCGATAAGCTAACATCCTTGCCATAAGCAGTTCCCAAGCACTTACTGTGTGTTGGCTTTGGCCTCAGTTCTAGGGATGTGAGCTAAGGATAGTGAAGTCTCAGCCTTCAAAGAGCTCACCACCTGGCACCTGGTTTCCTGACACTGACCGGAGGCCCACACCCTGATTTGGGGAGCCAGACAGACCTGGGTTCCAATCCAGCTCTATCATCTGCATGACCTTGGGCAAGTCACTTCCGTGTACTGAGTTTCGGCTTTCTACTTGGTCAATGGAAGAAGGCTGAATGAGACAGTAAATATAAAAATGCCGAGCAGGGCTTGGCCACATGGTTGGTGTCCAAGGATTGTAGAGTAAATGCTGGGATGAAGGACTGAGTAGTGAAGCAGTGCGGCAGGGGCTGTGAGGAAAGCGAGGACTGGGCGGGCCAGCAGTAGGCCCGAGGCAGGCAGGCTTGTGGGTCTGTGGCAGACCTTCCTTGTTGTCACAGTAACTGCTGTCAGCAAATGTCTCCCAGACAGGAATCCCCTTCAGGGCTCCCTTCCCCAGCCCACTGCATTTGTTGACTCAAAACCTCTCCGCTGCCAATTCAGCCTGCAATAAGTAAGGAAGGGGGTGGGGAGGGGGAGAGGTGCAGGAGGGGGTGGAACTGTACAGAAAGGGGTCTTTGTCTGAGCACTCCGTGGCGTTTCAGATTTCGGTGGAGGCTTTTCTTTTTTTTTTTAACCTCCTAAGGAGTTGAGTGGGCTGCACTTGTAATGGGAGGTATCTGAATTAGACAGCAGGGAGGACTTCCAGTGGGCTCTCTTTGTTGGGTTGTGGAACCATGGAATGGATTGCCAAGGCCCTGGGGAATCTACCTGGGGCTTGGGCACAGATGCAGGGCACTGTCTGGGTGAGGGGCTTCGAGGGACTTAGCCTGGTGGCTCCCTAGCAGGTCCTCTCCCTGCTGAGCTGAGAGGCTTAGGAAGGCTCCTCTGGACCCTTCTAGGCTTTGCGTGGGCCTCTCGCCACCTGTCATTCTCTTGTTCGGGGCCCCTCTCCAGGGGCTCCTGGGGGTCACCTCTGGATCCTGAATCGACCAAGGCTGGATCCAGTCTCTTTCCTGATCCCGCAGAGCCCTTCCACCCAGCCTACTTTCAGGCCTGCCCTCCACCCCCAGCTCACAGCCAAGGAGAGGAGCCCAGCAGACAGGCCCTGACCTCCTAATGCCCGCGTCGCAGGCCTGCCGTGGCCCCTCAGGCCTGAGCCTTCTCCTCCCCTTGACACCTCGCCTGTCTCTTTAGGTGGTTTCCTGGCTTCCTCCATGCATATGCGTGCATGTGTTTGTGGCCCTTCTCTCTGGCATCCCATACCCATGGATCTGTCTGTCTGTCTGTCTCCTGACATTTGCCTCCCCCACCTCTTCCTGTCCTCTCTGCCTCCCTTCCTTTTTGTCTCCTTTTCTATTTGTCTCTCTCTGACTTTTTCTTTCTCTGACCCCCATTTCCATTTTTGTCTCTGTGTTTCTAAGTCTCTCTCTGTCTGTCTCTGTCTCTGAATCGGTCTCTCCTTTGGTGTCTGTGTCTCTAACTCCTCCTCTCATTCTGTCCCTCTCTCTATCGCCGTGTCTCTATCTCTGTCACGGCCCGGGGCCTCTCAGTGAATGTCTCTGGCTCTCTCCTTGTCATTCTCTCTGCCCCTCCTGCTCTGAGCCTCTCTATCCTGGACGCTCAGCAGGCGGGTGTCAGAGCCAGAGGCTGCCCAGTGGCCTCTGCCTCTGACATCACTGCTGGGGAGAGGCTTTGCCAAAAGCTGCCAGGTGAGCGCAGGCCTCGTGTCCCCAGCCCTGCTCCTGAGCCAGAGTCCCAGGGGGCTGCAGCCAGTGTTCTCCCAGCAACTGCTGAGACCCTTTCCCCACTCCCCTCCTTCTCTCCCAGACTCAGACTTGCCCCTCTGAAGTCCCTGAGCCCTGGCTGTGAGCCCAGCGCCACTCGGATCTCCGGGGGAGGAAGGGGGCCCTGGCAGGAACCCCACCCCACCCTCTTCAGGAGCTCACAGGCCAGCAGGGGTGACCCCACACCCACACGTGGGAAACAGGGTGGACACAGGTCAGAAGAATCTGGGGCCCAGTGTAGCCACAGAATGGAAAATCCCAAAGGAAGGGAGAGGTGAGACTACAGATGGAGAGGGCAAGAGAGGACATTCAGAGGAAAGGACCTGAACTGGCAAAGGCTTCGAGCGAGGGAGGAATGATGACGCAACCTGAGGGCCGATGGTTTAAGGGCTAGAATTAAGATTAAGGCTTCTGTAAGCGCCAGAGAGCAGAGAGAAGGTGAAAGCTAGCCATGGGATGGTTGGTGGGGGGAAGCAGAAGTTTTCACAAGAGACGATGACATCTGAGGTGGGTTCTAATTCGCCCAAGGTGAAGAGGAGGGAAAAGGCTCCGCAGGCTAAGGAACGGAAGGGCCGGCCGTGCTGGGGAGTCGTAGGCTCCGCGTGGTGCGGAGAGAGAGACAAGGGCCGAGGGGCGGAGCGAGGAGGGTGCTGTGCCACCCTAGGGCTCTCCACTCCATCTGCGGGCTGCCCGGGAAGGGTTTGGAGCAGGAGAGTGACATCATCAGGGCTCATTTTTACTTTTTAATAAATCAGCCGCAGCCGTTTGGGGATGGACTGGCAGGAGAGGAGACTGAGGGTGAGGAGACCGGCTAAGACCTGGCAAGAGCAAAGGAGGGCCCGCTGGGACTGCGCTGCGGCAGTGGGGACCGGAGGATGCGCGGAGGGCGCCCTCTGAGGTGGCAGGTTTGCAGCCCCACCAGAAGTTAGTCTGAAGTTTCCAGCTTAGGGAACACAGAGGAGGAGGAGGAGACGTTTAGAGGAAAAGACCAAGCACTTGGGGACTGAGGCGTCTGTGGGACTTCCTGAGGGTAGGACCCCCACACACACCCAATTCCTGGCAGGTGTGGAGGCCTACAGAGGGACCGGTGGCACAGAGAGGCCTGGGGCTGGCGGTCCCTGGGGCTGAGCAGAGGCTAAGCTGGGTAATCTATTTATGGCCGGTTGCAGCCCCAAAGCAAGAAAGGGGTAAGAAATGGCTTAGGAGAGACACTGCCTGGTGCCCTCTCCTGAGTCCTGCTTCCTCAGTGTCTTCTCACCCACACCCCCTACTGTGCCCAAACGCCCACAGACACACACACACACACACAGAGAACTGGATCAGCAATGGCGCCAAATGTTTCAGGCCAACCAACAAGTATTTTCAAATGCAAATTCCCTCCCTTCCACCCGGTCCCCCTCACAACTGCTTTCCGAGCAGCTGGAGGCAGAGTTGGGTGGGGGGCAGCAAAAATAAATCGCATTTTCTGCTCCTTTTCAGTGCTGGGCTGCAATCCCCTACCGCCTGCCTCCCTCCCCACAGACGGGGGATTAGCTGGGCCTCAGGTTCGGCTCTGTCTCGAAGGGAGGGTGACGGGCAGGGCAGGGACTGAGCTGGGGAGGGGGTGGAAGCGTGCAGTGACAGGGCTAAGAATAACAGCTTCTATCAGGCCTGACACCCTCTCCCACTTGCCATCGCTCAAGTTGTTCCGGGTATGTGGGAGACAGACAGACAGATACAGGGTGTCTGCATGGGGCTGTGTGTATTTGTGCATGAGACAAAGACCAAAGCTGGCCCGGGGGTGTGGAGGCCCAAGCTGACAGGCCAATGGCGTGGATGTGAGCGGGAGAGGCTGGAGACTGAGCAGCCCTGTGTGACAGTGAGGCCGTGAGACAGAGAGGAGAGATCTGGGGGGCGAGCACGCTCCGTGTGCTTGAGTGAGTGTGCGTGTGCGTGTGTTAGAGGCTGCAGGGGGACGCGCTGTTGTGACCGAGGCTGCTGATGTGTGGGAGAGAAGCCCAGACAGGCAGGGGAGGCTGGGTCCGGGCGTGCGGCCATCATCAGGCCGCTCCTGAGTGGCCAAGGTGGGAGCTTCAGGGGAGGGCCTGGCAGGAGCTGCCCGGGGCCACGAGGCCCTCTCCTGTTGGAAGGGCAGCTGAGGAGGGAGCGCGCGTGCGCACCGGGGTGTGTCAGGGTGTGGAATCTGTGTGTTGCGTGTAAGGGTGTGTCATACGTGTGTTAGTGTCTGTGCAACTGTGTATCTGCATATGACGGTGTGTGCTAGAATGTGTCTCTGTATATGTGTGTGTATGAGCCTGTGAATGAATGTGTCTGTATGTGAGCATGTACGTGTGTACACCTGAATGTGTGTGTGAGCATGTGTGTGTTTGTGTGTCTGTGTGTGTATGTCTGTGTGTTTGTGTGTGTGTCTGCGTGTGTGTGTGTGTGTCTCTGTGTGTGTGCGTATGTCTGTGTGTTTGTGTGTGTGTCTGCGTGTGTGTGAGTGTGTGTCTGTGTGTGTGTCTGTGTGTTTGTGTGTGTGTCTGCGTGTGTGTCTGCGAGTGTGTGTGTGTCTGTGTGTGTGTGTCTGTGTGTTTGTGTGTGTGTCTGCGTGTGTGTGTGTGAGTGTGTGTGTGTGTGAGTGTCTGTGTGTTTGTGTGTGTGTCTGCGTGTGTGTGAGTGTGTGTGTGTGTCTGCGTGTGTGTGTGTCTGTGTGTGTGTGTGTCTGTCTGTGTGTGTGTCTGTGTGTGTGTCTGTGTGTGTGTCTGTGTGTGTGTCTGTGTGTTTGTGTGTGTGTCTGTGTGTGTGAGTGTGTGTCTGTGTGTGTGTGTCTGCGTGTGTGTGTGAGTGTGTGTCTGTGTGTGTGTGTCTGTGTGTTTGTGTGTGTGTCTGCGTGTGTGTGAGTGTGTGTCTGTGTGTTTGTGTGTGTGTCTGCGTGTGTATGTGTGTGTGTCTGTGTGTCTGCGTGTGTGTGTGAGTGTGTTTGTGTGTGTCTGTGTGTGTGTTTGTGTGTGTGTCTGTGTGTGTGTGTTTGTGTGTGTGTGTGTCTGCGTGTGTGAGTGTGTGTGTGTGTGTGTGCGCGCACACGTAGACAGATGATGGGATCCTCAGGCCCTCAGCCCGCCCTGCTGCCCTTATTGCCTCCAGCTCCCAGAAGATGTTTAGGGAATTGTATGTGTCGGTCTCTAAATCTGTCTCCAAATTTCTGTGTAGAGTGAACTAAAGATCAGCGCTGGGAGCGACAGGCTGCGGCACTCCTCGCCCCGTCCAGAAGGAAGCAGGAAGGACTGGCATTGCTGTTTGCCTGCCCACAATGCCCGCACCCACCCACTTCCACCCCAGCTGGCATCTGGGAGGGCAGCGATGCCTCAGTTTACCAAAAGCACAAGTTTGGAGGAAGCAGCAAACGATTTGAATTTCTGTAGATGAATCACAAATGCCATGGGAGGCGCTCAGAACAGACTTACGGTGCATTCTTTGTCAAGCTGGCGCTTCACGTGGCATGTGGCACCCCAGCCCTGTTAGAGCAGCTGTCTGGGCCCCAGGCCTGGACTTCAACAGCTAGGAGGGTCCACGTAGCACAGGTATCCATCCATCTATAACATCACCTAGAGGGGTTCTTTAATTCGGGACTTTATGGAGCCAACAAAATGGTTCATTGAGAATGACTAAACTCAACCTTGGAAAGAAAATCATAAACATTTTACTACCTAGCTAAGCCAAGCATGATTACATATGGAAACTATGGACGCTACTCAGTGGGATTTTGATATTAATTTCCAATTTCCTCTTCACTGAGGAACTGATGAAAACCCAGTCTCTGTGCTATCCAGGCTAGAATCAGCATCTTTGTTCACTGCTCATCCAAACCCTGCTGTTTCTCACCCCGGCTCTCTGTCCCCTTCCCCCAGCTCCATGCTGGCTGCTCCAGAGTTTTGACTTGACTGTTAGTCTCCAAGGGTGCACACACTCAGGGTTCATTTAAGTGCAACCTCTGTCGGTTGTATTAAGGAGAGCTGCCTCTTCTCTCTGAACCTCCATGGGCTCTTCTCTCTGAAAATCCCAGGCCTGCGGTCTCCAGGGAGGACCTCCCTCTGTGGGCACCATGCTGATCCCCCGCTCTGCGCCCTGTTCCTGGCACCATATGTTTGCCCATTCTGGCCTGTCCTTCCTGCTCCGCATAGGGGTGCCACCTTCTGCCCCAGTGAGATAAAGGGAAGTGTGTGTTATTCCCTGCTTTGAGTAGGAAGCCGAGAACAGCTTCCACCATCAGTCAAGAACAAGACAACTCAAGGCTTCCCGTGTTCTATCCTTGCTGTCTCCTCTGGCAGAAGGAGCTGTCACTCCATGTGCAATGTCGTGGTGACTCCACTTAACCTCCACACTGCATGGAACAAGTAGCTTCAAGTGGGAAATAACTCTGGGGAGGGGCCCAGAACAGGACTTGGAGGCAGGCACACCTCAGTCTGATGCTCAGCCCTGTCCCTATGTGACTGGGCAAGCCAGTTATTCTCTCTGTAAATATGGTATATTCATACCTTTCTTGCAGGTCTGAGAAATTAAAATGAAATCGTGTATTCATATTTAAAGCCCCTGTACCTAGTAGGCATTCAGTAAATGATACTTATAACTATTAACCATTGCATCAACTGAGGGGATCTTGAGGAACATCCAAACTTTAGCTGTGCATCAGTCACCTGGGAAGCTGCTTAAAAATGCAGATCCCTGGGCCCAGGGTCTTTGCATCAGTGGGCCAGGCCTCAGGTGCTCCATCTGCCCTGGCTTCAGAGTGCCAGGGCTGTTTGTGAAAAAGACTAGGCTATGCAGGCCTCCCACCCTTCTTGCATTTCAGAGCTACTGAGGCCCCAACATGCGCCAGTTCCTGAGGTCACCTTCCCAGGTGAGGCCCAAACTGAGTTTGACATCGTCTTCACCCAAGAGCACCCTGGCAGCCACTTTGGTTTTCATTACAGGCAGCCTGGCACTGGGTGGCTGTGGCCTGTTCACCTGAACTGCCGGCACAAGGCACAGATGCTAATTACATGGGTAAGTACTTGCAGATTTCCCAGGAACAACAAAGATAATTTGTTTGCTGCACGGCTTGTTAGGAGGAAAGCAGGACTCTGGTGACTGGGTAGCTTGTAGATTAGGCCTGTGGCCTTTCACCTCCTCCTGCCCTTGCCTGCTGGTTCTCCCAGCTGTGCTGATTAGAAGCTGGAGAAATTAAGATCTCCCCCTCGCTGCCTACCCTCAGCAGGCTGCAGGAGGTGGGGGGAGGAATGGGGGACCCGGCTGCGAGGCTAGGCCAGGCTGAGGACATTTATAGAGCAGGGGTCCCGGCCACCCAGCCTGGCACATGTGGAGATGGGGCAGACAACGAGGTGCTGCTCTGCGTCTCCATCTCCCCTGTGGTCACGCCCAGCACTGCAGCCACTGCTGACATGCAGTGCCAATGAGCCCGCTGAGCAGGCAGAGGAGGGGTCATGCACCAGGGCTGTGGCAGCTGGAGAGGGAGCTTCCTGGGGCTCCCACACAGTGGCAAGAGGGTGCAATACCCCTGATGTCGGCCTTGACTGTTATGGAGTGGACGAGAGTGGCACCTTATCCAGCTAAGAACAGGGTCTTGCCAGATCCCTGGGCTTGAACAGACTTGTATAAGAAGAAAGTCCCCATAAACTTAGCAGAGTCCATCTCCCTAACAGCAGTGCGAGTGACCCCATGAGAAGTCAGGCATCAGGGCTGAAAGGGCCTCTCTCCTTGCTTCTTTCTGCCTGGTGGGGATGAGAAAAAGGGGATAATTACTATAATTATTATTAATGTTGGCGTCCCTCATACTTTCACGTGTCTTAATGGCACTAACAGTCACTATTTATCAGTGGCTACTATGTGCCAGACAATGAAATAGGCGCTCTGCATATTTGATGAGGCCTAGAAGACAGTCATTAGATTCAGATTACAGGAAATTGACACTCAGTGAGATTAAATACCTTGACCAAGGTCACACAGTAAGATGCAAAACAAGGATTTGCACCCAGGGCCCCATGTGTTCCTCTGGCCTCAGGTGACAAGCTGTCCCTTGACGGGCTCCTCCCCATGGACACCAGGGCGAAGTCAGAACCAGAATGCAGGTCTCTCCCACCCAAGCATGTGATTTTCTCAGAGAGGCTGGTGCCGGGGGGAGACTGGGGGCCATGAGTGGTGTGTCCCCTGAGGCAGGTGTGATGAGGAACACTTCTAGGGGACTCCAACCTTATTCTGGACTGGTGGAAACTCCATCAGGATAATCTTGCTGCACACCCTGGGCTGCACCCGCCTCCCTCCCTTCCCCTCTCTCTCTCCGGCTCCCACAGGCTGCAGGCGACTTTGAAGGTAGTTGGAAACTGTCTGTGGGGGATGGGAACCTGGTCTCCATCTAGTGCAGAGGCCAGGCTGGTGTGGGTAATTCCACAGGTAAGTCTGCAGTGGGGCTGGGTACAGGACCTCCTTGGCTGGCAAGGGGTGGGGGGGGGCGGGGGTGGAGTGTGGGGGGAGGGGCAGTTGGTGAGTAAAATGACAATGCCAACCCTTTGATCAGCTGCTCTCTGTGATCCCTAGATTTGCTCACACTGCATCCGTTTACATCTCTTCATTCCAGTTTCACTAATCATCACACCTCTTTATTCCCTTTATAATTTGTTGAAAAGTTGCTAGTTTGGAAGAATTTGTTCAAAGGAAGTATAAGTTCTGCCCACAGCCACCCCTCCATCTCTCCACTTCTGCCCTTGGGCCTAAGACTTCACTGCCTCAGTTGTTGAGAAGGAGACTTCTCCTGACATCATTAATGTGCCCAAGACAGCCCTGTTTGCACATATTTGTGTGCCTTCCAATTAAAGTGATTCATTAAACCTCTGGTGGAGTTCATTTTTATTCCTCAATAAGAACATTCAAATAAATACATTCAGCCATGGAAAGAGTCCTTTGAGCAAGCCCATGTCCTAATTTTGGTTTGGGGAAGCTGGCCCTCAAATTGTCAGCTGGGAATGTGCAGGAGAGACCTGGGGCCAGTTTTGCAGACTTCATGTAAGGGAGCTGAGCAGGCCAGCCTGACTCTGGCCAGAGCCAGAGCTCCCCTGCCTCTGGCCGGCCCTGGCGACAGCACAGCAGCTCCCGAGGGCTCAGCAGGCCGTGCGTGCAACCCCGTGGCCCAGAAGCAGAGGCTCCTTCTCTCCATTGGAGGCCTGCTGCGCTCACCGTGATGCAGCCCAGGGACAACCCTCACTTGTAGTTTCCATTCTGAGCGACTGGGGAAGAGCATGCCTCACTCCTGGGCCCAGGTCTCCACAGAGGAGGCCACGTGGCTACTGGAATGCACCTGGATGGAGGCTCGCGCTGAGTCTACCCCCGGTTCTGTGATGTGATGATTTGACACATCAAATCTCTTAGACACCTACCGGGTTACCCAATTTGTAGTTCTAAATCTTGCCAGCAATCCTAGTTATCCCTGTTTTACAGACGAGGAGATTGTCGCTCAGAGGTTAAGTGACTCGACCAAGACCACATGACTGGTAAGGGAAAGTATCCAGAAATGAATCTAGGACCCTTGACTCAGGATTCTCTTAAGACCTCAAAGGCAACCAGTGGTTGGCATACGCTGAACCCAAGGTCCCGGCTGCTCCTGAAAAAACAGACAGGGTTCAGGGACTACAGAAGCTGGCCTCATGCTTTGAGGCCTGCTAGGAGCACTCAGAGCTAGGAAGGGGATACCTTCCACACTGTGGGCAGGCAGGCAGTAAATGTTCTGGGCTTCAGAGATCAAAGTCACCAGTTCCAAGAGATAGGATTAAACTCTAGTAAAATAGAACTAGAACCTGAATCCCAGGTGCTGTCTGGAGGAGACAGGGCAAGATGGTGGAGTCTTTTATCTGTTAGGAAGCATTTGACTGCAAGTAACAAAAACAATTTGACTGAAAATGGTTTAATCAAATAAGGGTTTGTTTCTCTCACAAAACAAGGAGTTGGAGGTAGGTGGTTGGTGATGTTGATTTAGCCACTCAAATGGTGCTATCAAGGACCCAGTTTCTTTCTGTCTTGCCTTTCTGCCACCCTCACTATGTTGGCTTTTTGTCCTCATGCTTGTCCAACCTTATGATCTTAATGTGGCTGCTGCAGCTCCAGGCATTACATCTGCATTCAAGGCAGGAAGAAGGAAGGAGCGCCAGTGTCAATGACATTATCCTCTTTAATCAGGAAATCAGAAGACTTCAATTCGCAGCTGAAAGATTTAATGAACAGGTTGAAAATGTGAATGAAAGAAAGAGAGAGAAAAGAAGGAAGGAATTCTTCCCAGAGCCTTCCCTTATATCTTTTTGGACAGAATGGGTCACATGGTGACTTTTAGCTGCAAAAGAAGCTGGGAAGCAGACTATCGGGCTTTTACTACCTATGGTGAGAGAATAACAAGAGAGGAGATTGAGAATGGCTACTGAGCTTGCCAACCAACATAATCTGCCATAGAATTCTTTTTTTCTTTAAAAAAAATGTAAGGCGCTTAACATATATAGTTCATAGAAGGTGCTCGATAAATATTGGCTGTCATTTGTTGCTACTATTGTTTCTATGTGTCATGCCTCTCAATTAGTTTTAGATGATCATCTTCTAGTCTGTCAGGTAGCAAGTACATCACTCATACCAAAGGAAAAAACCAAACGACACTCTACCTTAGGACACTGAGTTTCTACTATACTGTAGACACCATGCTACTATTTTTTTAAAAAGTTAATCCTGTCCACAGTCCTTTCAGAAAGATTTATTATCTACATTTTATATATTAGGACACAAATGTCCCTAACAAACAAAAATGTTTGTTAGGGACAAACATTTTATTTATTTTTTATAAATTTAATTATTTATTTATTTTTATTTTTTTCTGTATTGGGTCTTCGTTGCTGTGCACGGGCTTTCTCTAGTTGCGGTGAGTGGGGGCTACTCTTTGCGGTGCGCAGGTTTCTCATTGCAGTGGCTTCTCTTGTTGTGAAGCGTGGGCTCTAGGCATGTGGGCTTCTGTAGTTGTGGCACGTGGGCTCAGTAGCTGTGGCTTGCAGGCTCTAGAGCGCAGGCTCAGTAGTTGTGGCGCCCGAGCTTAGTTGCTCCACAGCATGTGGGATCTTCCTGGGCCAGGGCTCAAACCTGTGTCCCCTGCATTAGCAGGCAGATTCTTAACCACTGCGCCACTAGGGAAGTCCCAGGATAAACATTTTAAATAACTAGTTCGAGATGGTGAAGCTATGTAAATCTGCTATATAAATCTGTAACTATGTAATCTACCATAGAATTCTACCTTGCGGCCTTGTTGTAGCATTCAAGGGATAAATCACAGAAGTCTCTACTGGTCAATGCACCTTCACACATGCTGTTTCCTGGAATTGGGACACCCATCCTGTTCCTATACCTCTCATATTTGCCTAAAAAAACCTTCATTGTATTCTGGAACTATACTTTTAGAAGCAATTTGGCAACATGTTTCAGGGGCCATAAAAGTGCTCATAAATTTTGACCCAGTATTTCCACTTCTGAGAATGTATTTGTTCCAAGGAAATAACCCAAAAGGGAAGAAAAAAAACCCCTACATGCTCAAGGATATTCATTACAGCTTTAAAAGTAAGAAACAACCTAAAAATCCAACAATAGAGGAATGGATAATTAAATCATGGTACACTCACTGAATGGCATATCACACAGCCATTAAAAGTGACCATTATAAATTTCACTTAGTAATGTAAAAAAGGGCTATGATATAATGTTATGTTTAAAAAACAAAACATATAATCAAATGCATTATTTAGATTGCATACTTGTCTTAGTCTGTGCAAGCTGCTGTAACAAAATATCGGGGTGGCCAAAAAGTTCGTTTGGGTTTTTCCGTAATACCCTACCAAAAACCCAAATGAACTTTTGGGCCAACCCAATACCATAGATGGGGTGGCTTAAACAACTGCGATTTATTTCTCACAGTTCTGCAGACTAGAAGTCCAAGATCAAGGTGCCAGCAGGGTTCATGTGAGGGCTCTCTCTTTGGGTTACAGACAGCTGATTCCTAACTGCATTCTCACATGACCTTTGTGTGTGCACACAAAGAGAGAGCTGAGCTCTGGTGTCTCTTTCTTTTCATAAGGGCACTAATCCCATCATGAGTGCCCCACCTTCATGACCTCATCTAAACCTAATTATCTTCTACAGGCCTCTGTCTCCAAATACTATCACATTCAGTTAGGGGGCTTCAACATATGAATTTTGATGGAACACAATTCAGTTCATAGTAATACTTAAATATGTATGTGCCTTGTGGAAAAGATTTGAAGGGAATTTGCAAAAGTTATTGGCTTAGGGGATAGATTATGGGGGTGATTTTTTCCTCTCTGTTATCCAAATTTTCTGTAATAATGTTATGTAGTTTTTAACAGAATTTGGGGCAAGGAGGTTAGGATAAAAATGATCTGTCTGGGACTTCCCTGGTGGCACAGTGGTTAAGAATCCTCCTGCCAATGCAGGAGACATGGGTTCAAGCCCTGGTATGGGAAGATCCCATATGCCGCAGAGCAACTAAGCCCGTGTGACACAACTACTGAGTCTGCGATCTAGAGCCCGCGAGCCACAACTACTGAGCCCACGTGCTGCAACTACTGAAGCCCAAGCGCCTAGAGCCCGGGCTCTGCAACAAGAGAAGCCACTGCAATGAGAAACCCGCGCACCGCATGAAGGGTAGCCCCCACTCGCCGCAACTAGAGAAAGTCTGCGCACAGCAACAAAGACCCAACGCAGCCAAAAAATAAATAAATAAATTTATTTATTTATTAAAAAATAAAAAGATCCGTCTTTTGGGGATTCCCTGGTGGTCCAGTGGTTAGGACTCTGCGCTTCCACTGCAAGGGACACAGGTTTGACCCTGATCGGGAAACTAAGATCTCGCATGCTGTGTGGCATGGCCAAAAAATAAAGTAATATAAAATTCTATTTAAAAAAAAATCCATATTTCAAGCCTCAACTCAAATGCCACTTCCTCTAGGAAGACTTCCTTGGTTTTTCCAACCACACCTTTTTTTTTTTTTTTTTTTTTTGCGGTATGTAGGCCTCTCACTGTTGTGGCCTCTCCCGTTGTGGAGCACAGGCTCCGGACGCGCAGGCTCAGTGGCCATGGCTCACGGGCCCAGCCGCTCCGCGGCACGTGGGATCCTCCCGAACCGGGGCACGAACCCGTGTCCCCTGCATCAGCAGGCGGACTCTCAACCACTAGCGCCACCAGGGAAGCCCCCAACCACATCTTTTCTGAAGTTATTTTACTGGACCATGTGCTCTTCTGGGGCAAGGGCCATGAGCAACTCCCCTTTGTTGTGATCTATGATAGGCCAAGGGGCACAAGTCAAGAACCCAGATAAGGAGCCCAGTGTGGTAGAGGTGGTAAAGGTTGATGTGTGTAGTCAGGACTCAGTGATTGGATCTAAGCAACAGGTCGAGGGCAGTAGCAGATGCAGCGCTTGGAAATTAGGGACATAAACTGTTGGGCATTGAGTAAGAGCTGATCTTTCTAGTTATTTTAAATGTGTTATTGTTATTATATAAGTAACATATGCATACATACTCATTGTAAAAAAAATTTAGGGGCTTCCCTGGTGGTGCAGTGGTTGAGAGTCCACCTGCCGATGCAGGGAACATGGGTTCGTGCCCCGGTCCGGGAAGATCCCACATGCCGCAGAGCGGCTGGGCCCGTGAGCCATGGCCGCTGAGCCTGCGCGTCCGGAGCCTGTGCTCCGCAACGGGAGAGGCCACAGCAGTGAGAGGACCGCATACCGAAAAAAAAAAAAAATTTAAATAGTTCATTCAGATAAAGCCCACCTTGGCTCCTACACAATCCCACTCCCCTCCCCAGGGATTGTCAGTCTGATAGGTACCCTTCCAGAATATTCTTCCTCATGCATATAATTTCAAAGCCTCCATCCATGTTTACATAAATAAAGCCAGATCATCCTGTGACTTGCTTCTCTCTGGTATCCAGACCTTTTCACTTCAGGATGCAGAGGTCTACCTCATTTGTTTGGGCCTCAGAAAACTGTTATTAATGTGGATATTCAGAAATGTATTTAGCCTTTTCTCTATTCATTAATAGAGAAAACACAACCCTTTGGGTTGTGTCTGATTGTTCCCATTTCTGCCACTACCACCAAGGCTCCCTGTGGCCAGGCCTCTTTGTGCACTTGGAGCATTTCTCCAGGCAGAGATGTGGACTCACTGTGGTGGAGGGTCTGGGCCCCTCACTTTCCACAGACACTGCAGGATCGTGTTCTACAAACTCCGTGACAAACTCCATTCTTACCAACAGTGAAAAAGGTGTTCGTACCCTTAAATTCCTGCCAACAGTAGGTATTATGAATCTTTTAAAGATGTTGCAAATCTGATGGGTGAAAAATGTTAGCTCAGTGTTGTATGACTTGCATTTCTTTGCTGACTAGCAAGGCTGAGCTGTCGTCATTGTTATCAACCATCTGCAGTTCCTCAGAGGTGAACTGTCTGTTCCGAATTATCACTCGATTTTTCTTTTGAGTTCTTTATCTTTCACTTACTATTTGTAGGAATTCATTATATATCCTGAATACTAATCCTTTCCGTTTGCATATGTTGCAGATACCTTCTTCCAGGCTGTCACTTGTCTTTTAACAATATTTATGGTGCCTTTTGTCATATGGCAGTTTTAGATTTGGACGAATCAAATTTAGCAATCTTTTCCTTTATGGTTTCTGCGTTTTATGTCTTGCTAAAGAAAGCCTTTCCTCCCCCAAGGTTATAAACAAATTCTCCTATATTTTCTTTTAATAGTTTTATAGCTTTGGTTTTTTTACACTTAGCTCTCTAATCCATCTGGAATGTATTTTGTGAAAGGTGTGAAGCAGGAATCAACTTTATGTTTTTTCACAAGGATAGCCAATTGTCTCTACACTATTTTTTGAAGAGTTCATCCTTTCCATGCTGTTTCTTTTTTCTTTTCTTTTCTTTTTTTAAATTTTAAATATTACCGTATTTTTATTCGTCTCATTGGTGGATGTTCCTTCATTGCAGCGGCAGCGAGGGGAAAGAGGAGAGGGAAACAACAACAAGAACAAAAGGAAATTCTAGTTATCGACATACTCGCGCCGGCTGAGGCCGGCCTGCTGTCAACCTTCGGTGGAATCGCATGCCGGCGCCGGAACCGGCCCGGCATGGGGAGTGAGGAATCCGTCCCCTCCCTGGCAGTTGTACCTCGCCCAGGGACGTTGGAGAAAAATGCTGCCGGGTCCCAGGTCCCCGGGTCCCGCGTGCCCTGTCCGCGGCCGTCACTGAGCGGAGAAATGAGCACCAGGAGGATGTGGTTCGTCATCGTGTCCCCGCCGCCCTGCGCTCCCGCTGCGGCCCGCTCACTCGACTGCGGGTTGTCCCCATGCTGTTTCTAAATGCTACTTTATCACATCCTGAATTCCTCTCTAGACAAGAACCTTTTTAAACTCCCTATTCAGTGACCTTGATCCAATCATTTGTCTTGTTCCACCACCATTTTAATTAGTACAGCTTGATGGTGTTTTGTAATCTGATAGGGCAAGTCCTCCCTCATTGTTCTTCAAATATTTCTTGGCTATTCCGACACAGTTATTCTTCCAGATTATCTTTAGAATTGGCTTGTTAAATTTCACACATAGACACATCCTGTTGTGATTCTGATTGGCATTATGTTGAATTTATAGAATTCTTTGGGCAGAACTGACATCTTCACAGTGTCAAGTGTTCTCACCCAAGGGCTCTGTGTATTTACTGAGGGATTCTCTTATGTCTCAGGCCTGACTCTGAGGCCAACTCCACTGCTCACTAGCTCTGTGATCTAGGGTGTGGCTCAGCCTCTCTGAGACCCGGCTCCTCCGTCATCTTTGACGTAGGAACAGCGCGTCCTATCCCAGAGCTGATGGAGAGTTAAATAAGAGCAAATGTGCGAAAGCCCTAGATGCTGAGCTCCTAGAGGGCAGGCCTTTGCCTCATTTAACCTCACCACCCAGGAGAGTCAGCTCTCTGAACAGCCCTAAGGGAAAGAGGAGAACCCAATGCTTTCATTTAGGCACATTCAGGGGGCTCAGGGTGGGGTTTGACTCATCACTGTATTAGGTACTTTACATATATTATTTCATTTGTCCTCAAAACAAGCCTCTGAGGTAGGTTCTATCATCCCCTTTTCATAGCTGAGAAAAATGAGACTCAGACAGTGACCTGTCTGCCCTCGGATGCAAGGATCTAATAAGCTACAACCTGCACCCTCTGTCCTCCCTAGTTAGGGAGCCAATGGGGCCTCTCCTGCTCATAAAGCTGGAGCTTCAAGATGGTCTGCTAGTCTCCTATCTGAGGTCTAATGACCCTAGAGCAGACCTGGCCCCAAGATACCCACATGAGCATTCAGCACTTAGCACAGGGTCTAGCACATATCAGGAGCTTGCTGAATCAGATCAGAACAAAGTCCAAACATCACAATGTGAATGCTACAGATAGTACAGTAACTGCTAGACAAGCTCAGAGGAAGAAAAGGGCCCTGTGGACTGGGGAAATCATGAAAAGCTTCCAAGTGGTGGTGAGACTGTAATAGGCCTGAGAGATGGAGAGAATTTAGACAAACATAACAGAGCATTCTATATAGAATCAGAGCTAGTAGGGCCAAGCAGGTGAGCCAATTGGCTGGATAAGCAGTGAGTGTGAACAGAGAAAGGCATTTCTTTTTTTTCTTTTTTTGGCGGTACGCGGGCCTCTCACTGTTGTGGCCTCTCCCATTGCAGAGCACAGGCTCCGGACACGCAGGTTCAATGGCCATGGCTCACGGGCCCAGCCACTCTGCGGCATGTGGGATCTTCCCGGACCAGGGCACGAACCCGTGTCCCCTGAATCAGCAGGCGGACTCTCAACCACTGCGCCACCAGGGAAGCCCGAGAAAGGCATTTCTTAATGACTGAGGGCTTGGCTGAGCTGGGCAGCGTCTCCAGGCTGGAGCAAGGCTGGAAGGCCAGAAGGTCATGGATCTGGTATGTACTAGGCCCATCTAGCTTAGTTCCCCACAGTGTCCTGAAGTTAAACTTCACTTTCCAGGAGCAGCTCTCACAGCCTGTTGCCATGGCACCAAAACACACAGACCAGCCGTGGAAGTTGGCTGGGAGGGGCAGGAAGGGGCTGCTTTCCTCATGCCCTTTGCCTGCCCCACACTGCATCCTGACCCCGTCTCTTCACTCTGACTTTGTCTCCCCACTCCATGCACAGTGTGTATATGTGTGGGCACCTGGGCATGAGCTGTATGCCCTTGGGTAAGTGCCTCGGCCTCTCTGAACTCAGGAGATAATAATTTCCAGGTATGCGCATATTCTCCTGGGCACGGGGTAGTCCATCTTGCTCCTATTAGGAAAGGAACAGCCTCACGGCATAGCCACTGTTAATACCTTCATATACTCTGAAAGGAAAAGAGAAGGAAACAACCCAGTACATGCCAGGTTCTCTGTATACAGGATGCCAGATTGACTTTGGGGGTTTAAAAAACCAAAGCACATGAGTTCAGATCCTCTGAGAAGCTAGACCCCAAGATGGGATTAGATATGCAAGAGAGTAATTTGCTGAAGCATCTGTGAAAGAAAAAGGGAAGTGAGCCAGAGGAGCAGAGAACTGTCAGGCCATGCTGTGGGTCTGAGCCCTGTGAGGGAGAGAGGGAAGGAAGAAGGGTGGGATGGGTAGTGTAATTCTTGGGAGGTTTCAGCCAAGCCAATAGGAAGTTTTTGAGCTAAAGTCCCTCCCAGAGGAGGCTGTATCGCTCAGGAGCGGGCCTCTCTTAGGACCCCTGCTGTGCTCGGTGTGGGGAGAGGGAGCAGCCTGTGGGAAGTGTGGCCCCAGCACCAATGCTCAGCAGCTGGGGCCCTTGGCCAATTACACCCCCCAGAGTAGGAGACCTGGTCAGTGCATTTTCATGGCCACTACCCAAAGCAAAATGGAACCACCACCTACTTCATAGCCCAAGAAAGGCTCGGTACTGAAGTAAAGACCATGAGTTTGAGCACACCTCACCATAAGGCTCCTCTGCTTACTAGCTGTGTGATTCCAGTTAGAGTTTTCACTAACCTGATTTTCAACTTCTCTACAGAATGGGGTAACAACTCCTTTTTCATGGGTTGCTAAGAAGATAATCTAGGACCTGAAACCCTCCCTCCCCAGCTCCAATAGGGAAAAACTACCTGGAACTGATTGACTGAGAGCCTCAGTCAGAAGTCCAAAGGAGAAAGCTCTTTCGTTTTTCCAAGGGGAGGGGTCAAGAGGTTGGAAGACAGAGAAACATGGATAGAAAGGAAAGCCTCCCTGAGGCCCACTCAAGGTAGACGTGGATGTGGTATGGTCACCTGAGGGAAAAACTACAGATTGTTCTGCACCACCTGGATATTAAGCGCTTCATAATCTCATAAAAATATAGAGGTTCTACAATTCTCTCAAAAAAATTTGGAATAAAAAGTTTATTCACAAAATTTATCAGTTAAGAATGCCTTCAGCTGCAAATATCCGAAAACCCAACTAATTGTGTCTTACGGGAAGTTCCTGGCAGTCCAGTGGTTAGGACTCGGCACTTTCTCTGCCATGGCCTGGGTTCAGTCCCTGATCAGGGAACTAAGATCTCCCAAGCCATGTGGCACGGCCAAAAAATAATAATAAATAATTACATTACTGTCTTAAGCAGTAAAGTCATTCAATTACCTCATATAACAATAAGTTTGAAGGTAGTTTAGCTTCTCAGTAATGCCAGGGTGCTGGATCCATGTCTCTGTTCTTCTTTTGGCCTTTGCCTCATGGTCACAAGATGGATACCATAGCTCCAAACATCACACCCTCATACAATAGTGTTCCAAAGAAGAAGAAAGGGGAAGGTATAAAAGAGGCATTTACCTCTCATTTTTTCTTTTCAGGGAGAAAAACCTTTCCCAGAAGCCCCCTGAAGATTAGTCCCTTATGTCTCATTGGCCAGAACTAGACCACGGCTCAACCAATCACCAGCAAAAGTATCTCTGGGCACATGGCTGCTTGAACAAGATCAAGATCTGTTAGCAAAGAAGACTGCAGGAATGTCACTTGAGAAGGCAACAAGGGCGCCTTCCACAGGAAGAATTTCTGGAAACAGAATGAATGTTTCCATCCTTCTGAGCATAGCTGAGGGGTTACACAAGCACATAAACACATACAGTGTAATGGGAACGTGATAAATAATGTACAGGACATTACATGATAAATGATGTACAGGAATCAGGCTAAGAAAGAAATCCATCCAATCAATGAAGGGCAGGGATTCAGGGGTGACTAGAATAGTGGATACAGTCCATTATAGTGGAGATGACAGACTCTTTGCCCTGGGGGTGGGAACAGGTCAGAGAAACCCTCACAGAATCTACATCTGAACAGAGTGCTACCAGATGAGTAGGAGTTCACAGGCAAACTGTTTTGGAGATGAGCAGACTCACCCACAAAGAGCCATGTTTGTGCAGGTGAACAAATGGTTCAGTATTTTGAAAGGTTAAGGTTAAAGGATGGGCAGTATTTGAGAGGAGGCCGGATCCATGCAGGGGCCAGGAATTGGATAATGGGGAGCTATTGAAAAGTTGTAAGCAGGAGATTGGCTTAAATAAATATTCACTTTTAAATGATTACAAAATTGAAGGAATCTCAAAAATATTTTGCCAAGCAAAAGAATACAAACTATATGATTTCATTTATGTGAAGCTCTACAGAATAGGCAAAACTAATCTACGATGAATGTTATCAGAGCAGCAACTGCCCATGGGAACAGGGATTGACCAAAGAAGATCATGAGGAACATTAAGGGATGATGGAAATCTTCTATATCTTCACTGGAGTGGTGGTTACATGGATGTAATATACTTACTAAAATTTATCAAATTGTATACTTAAAATATGTGCTTTCATTGTATGCAAATTATACCTTAAAATTTTTTTTTGGTAAAAAGTATCCTGATGGGTGGATTGTGGGAGAATCTGGAGGTGGGGAACCAGTGAGAACGCTGCGGGCATAGTCTAGGAGGAAGATCCCACAGCCTGAATTGAGGCAGGGTGTGGGAGCAGAGGAAGGACAGGGCTGGAGAAGGAACAAGGCTGTTTGATGCATTGAATTTGGGAGGGGAGCTGGCGGGAAAGAGAAGACGCAAGATGACTCCTGGCCTGTGGCTGGGATGAATGGCATCAGTCTCTGAGACAGAGACTCCAAGAGGAGTTACAGGCTGGAAGGAAGGAGGAAGGAGAAATGAGCTCAGATGTGGAAACACTGAGTTTGTGATGGAGATGTTTTTTGGGCGATTGAACATGTGGATCTAGATTTCAGGAGAGAGAGATGGGCTGGAGAGAGTTTGGTCCTCAAAATATGGAACTAGATGGGTCTCCCAAAGGGAACAAGCTGAGTGGGAAGAAGTGGGCAGAGGCAGGAGGGGAGAGAGCCCTGGGGAGTACCAACAGCTAAGTGCTGGTCAGAAGACAAGGCTCCAGCTCAGGGAACTACGAAGGAAAGGTAAAACATAGGAGAAGCGCTGGGGTAGAGGGTGTCCTCACAGAGGCTTAGAGGAAGGAAGGAGGTCAAGAAGGGGAAAGTGGTCAGTTGTGTTAAATGCTTCAGAAATGCCATATAGGCTCAGAGAGACTGTGGATAGATTCGAGACCAACACACATAGGTGAAATGCATTCAAATTCACATCTCCTGACTCTAGAACCAGTGCTTTTTCTATATCCTGTGAAACAGTGGGCTCCAAAGGAACATGAAAAATGCAGGAGAATCTACAAAGGCCCTTCCTCATCTTTTTTTCAGTCAGCACCTTTCATGAAGCTTCCAGATTTAAATAAATTAGGGTTCAACTGAACAGCGGAGTACTATGGAGCTCTTTGAAATAATAAGGTAGAGCTATGTGTACTTCTGAAAGACGCCCACTTTGCTGACTACATGTTTTGTCAGAGGAAATTATACCTCTGGGAGGATACACACCAAAATGTCAACAAGGTTAACTCTGAACTAGCCAGATTACGTGTGATTTTTGAAACTATGCTTAAATTTTTGCTAATGTGTATTTTCTAGCTTTTCTAGACATAGAAACTTTAATCTAGAGTGTAAAGGATGCTTAGCTGGATCCTGGGGGAGAAGAGAAGATCCCTGTCTCAGGGGGAGTTCAAGAAGGGTTCATGGAGTTCCCACTGTCACAGCCATTAGGAAAAGGAAGGGATGAGGTCCCAAGTCTCCTCCCAGCAGTACAGGGACACTGGGTGGCCAGGTTCGATGGAGAAAGTCTTCACTGAGAAGGCAAGTTTGGAGATGACAACAGATGACTGGGACCACTGGGGCCTCCTGGAGAGGTCCTGAAAGAGGTCTTGGCAGGGCCATCTTGACATGACTCATCTAGACCAGTGGATGAGGGCTGGGGAGACCATGAGCCTTCATGGAGTCTGGAGGCTCAGCTTGCCTCATGTGGCCCTCTCTGCCAGGAACACATACCCTGTTCTGCCTGGAACGCCCTCTACATTCCTCTTCCTGGCAAACACCTACCTTGCTGTTGTTGTTGTTGTTGTGGCCATGCCATGTGGCTTGTGGGATCTTAGTTCCCTGACCAGGGATCGAACCCGGGCCCCCTGCAGTGAAAGCGAGGAGTCCTAACCGTTGGAGCACCAGGGAAGTCCCCACCTACCTAACTTTAAGACCCTGCTCAAATATGGCTTTCTTGGAGAAGCCTCCGGCAGCACAGAGGCAGAAGACATCACACACATACACCACTGTCTTCATGCCTTGCAATTGCAACCTTCTATGTAATTAACCTGATTTCAGGTCTGTGTACCTTACTAGCTAGTGTGCTCCTCCAGGCCATTATCAAGCTGACTGTCAGGAAGACTCATCCATCCTGTGAGTCCACAGCTGGCAGGTCCCCAAACAAAAACAGAGGTTCTAGAGGAAATGAAGGAGTCCAAGAACGAGCAAATGGGTCTGTGCATGGATAGAGCCCACCTCGGTAACCAAACACTCCTAGTGAGTGTTCCCACCCTCACCCAGTGTGGGTACCAGTGACCAGACCCAAGTGCTAGTTCCCTCCCCAGGTGGTTACCCCAATATGTGTCCTGGGGACCAGATGCCAACTAGGTGTGACAGTCACACACTAAAGGCACTGGAGAAGGGAGCGTGTATTGAGAAAAGGGACCACCACCTGAGAGAAAGGAAGAAAAGCAGGAACTCAAACAAGATTCAGAAATTGGCCCTAGGGCTTCCCTGGTGGCGCAGTGGTTGAGAGTCCGCCTGCCGATGCAGGGGACACAGGTTCGTGCCCCGGTCTGGGAAGATCCCACATGCCGCGGAGCAGCTGGGCCCGTGAGCCATGGCCGCTGAGCCTGCGCGTCCGGAGCCTGTGCTCCGCAACGGGAGAGGCCACAACGGTGAGAGGCCCGCGTACCACCAAAAAAAAAAAAAAAAAAAAAAGAAATTGGCCCTTTCTGAAAGCTTTCCACGCTGAGCTTTGAGAACCAAGATGAAAAGCATAAATACTGAATTTAAGAACCAAAGGCACTCTCTAAGGAGAATGGGACATTTCCATGTAAGGCAACAAAATTAGAAGAAAAGAATGAAACTCTGATGCATCAAACAGCTTAAAGGGATCCAGAGATTACTCGTTAGTTACGCAGAAAGCTTCTCAGAGAACTAAAATGATAATGACCGTGCCAAAGAAAGTGGAAGTCAGGCCAGGTTATGAAGGAGGGTTACAGTACAAGAAAATAACAAAAGAAAAAAAAAAAAAAAAAAAGAAAATAACAAAAGGCTGTGGAGAGAAAAATCAGGAGGGTCGTTCAGAAAAAGAAATGAGACACAACTTGTATAAGGTAGCAAAAGAATGAGAAAAACATTTTCTAGCTCTAACAGGCCAACAAAAGGGGATAAGCAGATTATTGGCTCATTTTGAGTTGGGGAGAGGAAGCCTATAAGCAATGACACTAAAAAAGCAGAGGCTTTTAATTTTTTCTTAGCCTAAAAAGGTCAGCTGTGATCTAAAAGCTGAAAGAGGCACTGCATGGGATCATGAAAAGGCAGGAAGCCAAGGGGGAAAGGGAAGAACTTGTGTATTCATATCCACGGTCCTGATGACTTACATGCTTAGGTACTTAAGGAATTGGCCCAAGGTGGAGTCAGATCACTAGCTCTCACTCTGAGGGGATTTATGGGGAACTGGTGAGGGGCCTGGAGACAAGAGGGAGACCCAGGCAGCCTGTCCCTGCCTCTCTTTAAACCTGGAGGAAAGCAGATGCCTTTGGAAGTTCTGGGACCATCAACCAAGCTGCTATAATAGATAACTACTGGGACACGTCGTCAAAAAATCAATCTGCAAACACTAGGTCATAAGGAATTAGGTAATAACCAGCACTGCTTTCCAAAGAACACATTCTGTCAGAGTAATCCAATTTCCTTCCAGGACAGAATGATGGGCCTGGTAAACCAGGAATGGCAGCAGACACATAATCTTCCTTAACTTAAAGAGCATGGCATTTAATTTCACCTTTCATGAGAAGTCTCAAAAGAAAAACTGGGGATATGGGGTCTCTGGTTGGCCTTTCTGGGGTTGGGCAAATGAAAAGAGGTTGAAGGGTTAACCCAAATAGCAGTCCTTTATGTTCTATGTAGTGTGGATGGTTTAAAATGGGCAGAGGTAGGGGTGGGCAGGGTAACTGTGCTGGTGGTAGCAGGTAACAGAAGTGTTAAAGGAGATGAGAGGGGTAGTGGAGATGGTACTAGTGAGAAAGGTAGTGATATTAGTGGAGGTGATGGTGGTAATGGTGAAGGAACTAGAGGTGATGATGGTAGTGGAGATGGAAGTAATGGTTGTGGTAGATGTGGTGGCTGTGAATGTATGGATGGTGGTGGAGGTGGAGGTCATGGTTGAGACAATGATGGAAATGCTAAGAGTGGTGGAGGTGGAGTTGGTGGTTATAGTGGAGGTGATGGCGAGGAGTGACAGAGATGTTGCTAGGGGCGAGTGTGGCGGTGGTTATGGTGATGGTGATGAAGAGAGAAGTGGTGGTTGTGATGGAGATGGCTGGTGATAATGGTGGAGAGAGAAGTGGTGGGGGCACAGATGGTGGTGGAGATAGTACTGGTGATAAAGGTCGTGATACTAGTGGAGGTGGTGATGGAGGTCATGGCTGAGGGGGAAATGATGGTGATGAGATGGATGGTGATGTTGATAGTGGTGGGTGTGGAGGTGGCGGTGGTTATGGTGGTAGAGATAGAGGTGGTGGATGTGGTGGAGATGAAGAAGATGATAGTGGTGGAAATGGAGACAGTGGTAATGATGGAGATGGAAGCAGTGGTGGTGATGGAGATGGTGGTAACAGCGGTGGTAGAAATGCAAACAGTGATAGCGGTAAGAATGGAAATGGTGACAGTGCTGATGGTCCTGGTGGTCACAGACTAGACCTAGTAAATCTGGGTTTCACAGCTGTCCTTTTGGACATCTATAATGGACACCCACACTAGCTTGTTCTTTCCTGAGAGAAGTGGGCACACTGTAGGCCATTTGGGGCCCATCCTCATTCTGACCACCTCACCACTACCTGTTAATCCTGGGGCAACAAACCCCTTCTCTGCCCAGATGGGCTGGGTGGCGGTGGACCTTAAGAAGTCCGTGTGGGGAGGATTTCCTCCAGCCCAAAGGTGTGAGCATGGCCTGAGAGTCCCCACAGCCAAGGAGAGGGAAAGGCTCCCTGGGCCAGGTGGAGACGGACAGTCTGTGCTCAAGAGCCCTTGTTAGCAGAAGGTTATTCCCAGCTCGGGAAGTTGTACAAGCTGGGGTCTGGGGAGGCCTTTTGCGGGTTCTGGTTTATACACCTCTTTCCGGCCTGACTTCTGTTACTGCAGCCCATGGACTAGGGGCTGGGAAGGGTGGGCTAAAGGCTTCCCTCCACCTTGGTTTCTGCCAGGATGTGGATGTTTTGTTGACAGGAAATAAAATTAAAACACCCCCCAGGTGTGTGGGCCAGTGTGTCTCAGGAGCCCTGGGGGTGGGAAAGAGGTGGGTCGTTGGAGCCTACAGCAGGCTTCATGGAATGTGTGGTAGAAGAGGGGGTTGCCAGCTCGGGCTGGACTCCCTGAAAACATTCTTGAGGCTGGGAACTCAGCTCCGGATTGAAAAGTTCTTGCCCAGCTCCTTGCTGTCTGCACAGCCCCAACTGGCTGTGTGACTGGGGGGAGGTTCTTGAACCAATTTGGGCCTCATGATGTTCCCTTCTACCCTAGAGAGTTGGGCGAGATGATCTCCGAGGTCCTGCAGCTATAGGTCCAGTCCCCTAAACGTACTTCACTCCCCAGCAATGTCCAAAAGCCCACCCCACCCACCCGACTTCACACATCCTCTCCACCTGTAGGGCCAGAGTCCTCACGGTCTGTGGCCCCAGCTCAAAGCCAGGTCAGCTATAAAGCCCACTTGTGTTGGGCAGGCAGAAGCAACCTCTTCCTCCTCTAGACCCCTGTCGCCTTTGTCTACCCTCTGTGTTGAACTGTCAGACAGGAGGGTGCCAGACTCAGTGCCTTCACCAGCTTGTCTGGACCTCATAGGCTCGAACCTCATTCATATCCTATCTCTCTTGGCAACCAGTGCAGGGCTGGCAGAAGATGCTGGAAAAGTGAAGAGTGAGTGAATATCATACGTAGAGAAACCGAGGCCCCAAGTGGTCAAGTAGCCAAGACTTAGAGCCCAGATCTCTGGGCCTCTAGTGCATTGCCAGATATGGTGCCAGGGCTGGAAAGGCCTATGGTAACAGAGGTTCCACCTGTCTAATCCTTGCTTAGTCTCCCTTCTCATAGATCTTGTCTGTGAGCTCCCAGCAGTTCATAGACCCTGTTTGTGCAGTAAACTGTTTAACTGCAAAGAGTTCTATCTTTATAACTGCTAAATTATTTTAATATCATTGAAATTTAAATCCAGATTTTAAAAATATTCAGAGAACTTAGGAATTCTGAGAATAGGTACCATCCTAGCTCACAAACTCATTCACAGGAAGGTGTGAATGACTGATATAGCCTTTTCACTGTGTTGCTAGGTCCTAGGGTAATTTGCATTTTTAAACATACCCTTGGAAAGGACAATGCATAACTTATCAGGTGGCCTTATAAGGTGAAATGGCAGTCCTTGGGTCAACCAGCATGGTGAGAGGCTCTTGAAACCCTTCAAAAGAAGCTCTGTCCAGGACACCAGATCATGCTGTGCTTAAGTTGGGGATGGATATGTGTGTGTGTGCATACATACAGGCGTGGGAAGGTAAGGGGGCGGGGAGGGGAAGAGGTTCCAGGTTCCAGTTCCAGAAAAAGGATGGCTTCCTCTTCCAAACTGTCACTCTGCTTCCCAATCAGCCCTGCTGATGAGGGAGGGCTCTCCGCAGTACTGCAGACAGCCCCCCTGCCCTCCCCCTCCACCCCACATACACACATACACATAGCTTCTCCCTCCAGGCTGCACTCACATGCTCTCTCATCTCTGCAGAGATGAGGGCAAAAATTCAGTCCCCATAGAACAGCAGGAGCCCCGGAGAGGTGTCTGGTTCTGAGACTCACTGCGTAACCTTGAGCATGCACCCTCTCTGCACCTCTCTTTCTCCGTCTATAATGAGAGATTTGGATTAGATGGTTTCAGAGGTCCCTTCCAGCCCTGACCAATTCTCCTCTCCTTATGTCATGAAAGGTCCTGTGGTGACACAGAGGGGCAGGGGCTTCAGATTCATATGAATCTGAGCGCAAATTCTGACTCAAGTTCTTTTTAGCTAGGTGATCTTAGCCAAGGTACTCAGCTTCCCTGAACTTCACTTTTCTCATCTTTAGATTAAGGATAACACCTTCCATTACACAGACTTGTTGTAAGCATTAGACATGAAAAACATAGTGTGCCTGGTTTGCTCTCAATTAATGGTACTTATTATTATTATACCGGCTGAGGAAGGTTGTGAAAAGCCATTTGCATAGCAGCTGGAAGCATGGACTCTGAAGCCCCGTACCCTGTGCCTGAATTCCAGTTTAGCCACTATCTAGCACTGTGACCTTGGGTAGCCAACTTAACTCTACACCTCCATGTCCTCATCTCTAAAATGAGGATAATAATTAGAGCTATCTCATAGAATTGTTGCAAGAACAAAATTATTCAATAAATTGAAACACAAGACGATGTCATGTAGTGAGTACTCAAAAATAACAACTATGTTATGAACAGCCTGGGGATAGCTATGTGTATGGGTGTATGTGTGTGAGGGTGGGAATGCTCCCACCACTCTCCATCTCCTCCCACCCCTACTTTTGCTAAGTTAAGAATTTGAGGGGGGCTTCCCTGGTGGCGCAGTGGTTGAGAGTCCACCTGCCGATGCAGGGGACACGGGTTCGTGCCCCGGTCCGGGAAGATCCCACGTGCAGCAGAGCGGCTGGGCCCATGAGCCATGGCCGCTGAGCCTGCACGTCTGGAGCCTGTGCTCCGGGGCGGGAGAGGCCACAGCAGTGAGAGGCCCACGTACCGCAAAAAAAAAAAAAAAAAAAGAATTTGAGGGAATGCCTGGCAGTCCAGTGGTTAGGACTCTGTGCATCCACTTCCGGGGGCCGGGGTTTGATCCCTGGTCGGGGAACTAAGATCCCGCAAGCCACGTGGCACGGCCAAAATAATAATAATAATAATTTGAAGTCCTATTCTCTTTCCATCATTCAGCTCCTCGGCCTATGAACCTCCCAGTTTTCATTCAGCACCCAGAGCCTGGTGACCCTCATCTTCCCTGGCTCTTTCAGGAAGCTGACCTCATTGCTGGGCCCTCCCTGAAACCTGCCCTCCTCTGCCCCATGCAGCTTGTTAGCTTGTTCCTGTAGCCTCTGTGGAGCCAGGCTTCACCCAGCCTGTATGTGCCTAGGTAGCCAGCCCTCACTCAGAGCTCAGGGGGCGTGTGATCCACCAGGAGCACAGGAATGTGCTCAGAGAAAGGGATGGTACCGCCTCCCTTATCTAGGTCCCCGATAGCATTCACTGACCCTAAGTTCTTCCTTAGAGCTGCCTTACACCTCTGCTACTCATTCTTGAGATCTTCTTCAGGTCTTTACAAACAATGCTTTCTTCAGCTAATGAGCCTTTGACCAATCGGTAGAGAGTCAGGGAAACAAATGAAAACAAAAGTCAAAAGCTCTTTTTTGCTCATTAGATTGGCAAATATGTATATATTATATGATACCCCGTGGCAAAGATGTGAAAGAATGGGGATGCTCATACTTTGATGGAAGGACTGTAAATTGATACAAAGATACTTCCCTCTTTGGAGGGAAGTTTAGTACTATTCATAAGAACTTAAAACAAGCATATCCCTGACCCATTGATGCCACTTCTAGGAATCTATCCTGTAGAAATACCTCTATCTGCTCAAAGATATTCTTACAAAGATGGATGTGTATAAAGCATTGTGATTGCAAAACTTTGGAGACAATATAAATGTCCAGTGGTCGGGAAAAAAATAATAAATGGAATAGCTATACAAAGGAAGATTACACAACTTTAAAACTGGCATATATATATGTGTGTGTGTGTATACATATATATATATATATACACACACACAGACACATATACATATGGGAATTTTAAGATAAAAATGGCATTTTGCAGAAAAATATAAATGGTTTGATCTCATTTAGGAAAAAATAATGCCCACTCTTTCCCCCCTCATCTCAGCTGGGTGGAGGCTTCCTGCAAGTTCAGGCTGGCTCAGGACAAGCTGCACTGGGTCGAAAGCCCAGCCCCTTCCTTCCAGCCAAATGGGTCAGTGCCCCAGGATGGCCACACCTGGGGAAGGAAGGACCGCTGAGGCCCCAGGGTCAGAACTCCTACCCAGCGAAGCAAAATGGAAGCAGCCTCCATTCTGAGGCAGACAGACCTGGGTTCAAATCAGGCTTTCATCTCTTACCAGCTGAGTGACCTTGGGCAAAGTTCCTCACCACTCTGAGCCTCCATTTTTCCATCTATAAAAGGGGATTAATAACACCTACTGCACTGCGTGGTGGGGAATTAAATGAGACAATGAATAAGAAGATACAAGACAATCTCAGTAAATGCCAGCCCTCTCCTGTCTCCTCAAAGATTTCTTTTACTTTGCTTTCAAATTCCTGTAATCCAACCTCAGCAGCATCCCTGCTCATCAGCACTTCCAGCCTCCCCACCCTACTCCTGATTTGGCCTCCATGGTGAATTCTTCCCAGGTCCACCCTTACCCTCACTAGAGGACCACACTGAGGCCTCCTCCACCACTGAGTTGAGTTGAATAAGGCGATGAAGAGTGTTCCCTCCAGGTCCTCCTCCCCCCACCTACCACCCAGATGTGTCTCCTTCTGTTCCTTCCCACCTGTGCCCTTGCTCCCACCCTTTGGCCTGCTTCAGGACATGACCCCATCAGTCAACTCCCCTTTCTCTCCTTGGCATCTTCAACCCATCCCTCCCCTCCACTCCAACCTTATAGTTAAGCTCAAGCGGGTCCCACCATAAAACACCCACTTCTCCTCCCTGCTTCCCACCCCATCTCCCATCTTCTTTTTACCACGGAGCCGCCTCCTTCTGACCCTCCTGCCATCAATCCGGGACCTTTGCTCAGTCTCCTTCCCCGGGTCCCTCACTTTGACTTCTGGTCAACAGTGGGGACAGTTAGCCACAGGTCCTTGGAAACGTGCTCCTGGTTTTTGCGACTGCAGATGCTCTGCAACGCCCAGGATTCTGCCCTCTGACACGCACCTCACACCTCCTGCAGCCCGTCCCCTCTCCACCCTCCGACAGCAACCTGAGGGCTGGACTTCCAACCTGTTGCTGACAGAGTGACCCAGCTTGGTAATAAATTTGACCCTTGTTCCCCCTTTTTCAGAGTAGAAAACTGAAGCCCAACAACATCGTCAAGTAACTTCCCCAAGGCCACACAGCGGGTGAGTAGAGCCCTGTAGCCTTTATCATGGAATCAGTGCTTCCGGAACTTTCCTCTCTCCGGAACTTCTTCCCTTCTACTCTACACCCTTTCTCCGCCCTCAGCCAGGTGCATATTTGAATTAAAACGTCCCTAATTAGTCTCCATTTTCGCCAGGGTGGGTCAGACCCCGCTGCGTGGGTCCCAGCCTCTGGCCCGCGCACCTCCACACCATCCTCCCCCGGGCCCGGGAACCCCGAGCACCTGCCCGGAAAGGGGGAGGGAAGCGTCCGCAGAGGCCGGGCCCCTGCCCTACCCTGGCCGGCCCGCTCGGGCCCCCCACCTCTAGCCCTTCGCCCCTCGCCGCCAAGCGCACGGCTCCCAAGCGTGGGAGGGCCTGATTGACCTTGGCAAGAGGCAGTCAAGCTCTCAAAGGCCTCGGCCCCTCGCGGTCGCCCCGGCGCCGGGGCTCCAGTTACTGCTGCCACCATCTCTGTTTCGCGCCCGGCCAGGGCCCGGGGGAGGGGTGCTGGGAGGAGCCCAGTCCGACCCCCGGCAGCAGCGGTCCGCTGCCGGAGACGAGATCTGATGAGAATGTCTTCCTGCAAATTAAGCCTTCTCAGGACTCTCCATCCGGTGCCGGCAGCGAGCCGGGCGCACTGGGAGCCAGTCCTGGGGGCGGCGCGGGCGCAGCGGCGGCGGCCAGGGCTCAGCACCCCCCCCCTGCGTCCCCCCACCCCACCGCCTGCACACAGGGTCGGCCGGCTCCGGGTCGGAGAGTGGAGCCCACCTACCAATGCCTCCCAGAACGAGTGCCAGCTGTGCCCCTCCTCTGCCCCGCTCGGGCTGCCCAAAGTGTCCCCGCACCTCTCCCTCTCATACCTCTTACCGGTCGGGAGACACCCCCCCGCTCCTGGGCTCTAGAGGCGAGACCCCTGGGGTCCAGTCTAGTTTTTGCTCCGAGATAGCAGTGGTACTTGGACAACTGCTTCTCCGTTTTCCCGGATGTAAAAAGGGGTAACAGTACCCTTCTCTGCTGGTTCTCGTGGGGATTCATGATCCTGTATGCGAAGCACCCGCCGCAGTGCCCAGGACGCAGTAAGCCGAGGGTCCTACGCGGCATCAACCCTAGGGCTTCAGGAACTCTGGGAACTCCGCCCACCCCCATTGTTTGCGAACGTTATCCACCTGAGCTTTTCGGTGAAATGAATCTGAAGTCTTCACTCATATAGAGGAGTCTCCAAGGGGTGCGAGAGTTTCAGGTATATTTGGAAGAGGAAGAGGTAGAAGCAGAATTCTGGATAATGGCGCTCTCCTGGAAAAACAGACTGCAAGATTTTCTCCAGGAAAATAAAAAGCAAATGTCCTAACGGAAAGAACTTTGCCTTGCACTTACTATAGGCAGGCTTATAGGCAATGAATTTCATTATTGTTTAATAACTATTATTATCCCCATTTTACAGGTGAGGGAACTGAGGCTCAAGTGATGCCCCCAGGATTACAGAATTGTTTAAATAATGGAGTTCCAAGTTGAACCCAGCTTCTCTAATTCCAAATCCTGTTTTCTTCTTTGCTACCCTACACTGCCTCTGGACGGGACTATTTTGTGCTATTTATAGTTTCTGCACTTTTTTTCTTAGTATTGGTGAATTTTTTAAAAAAGATTCCTGCCTGTTTTAACTGCGCTGAAGAAAGATGAAGAGGAAAGCGTGTGTCTGCACTTGTATCTGGATTCAAAATACCAAGCAGGGGTTTGGGGTGGGGTGGCAGTGAGCAAGTGTCAGGGAAGGTGAGATTCCAGGAGCTGGAGTGGCAGGGCATCTTGAGAAGCCACTAGGGACCCCCTCTGGCTCTAACCACGAAGAGGTGGTGCCTTAAACACAGTCCTCCCGCACTTCCCACACTGGGGATCCGGGTAGGTCTTCAAGCGCTCAGCCCCAGGCCTGCCCAGCTCTGCAGTGGGAAGGATGCTTGGCCCAGAGGTGGCCCAGCACTAGGCCTGCCTCCCTTGGGGGTATCTGCCTCGCAGCCAGGGCAGGACGCACCTCTGGGAGGACAGACAGAGAGGCATTCAGAGATTGAGACAGGGACAGACAAAGGTGGGGAGGAAGCACTATAATAAGAGGGAGAGACAGGAACCCAGAGGGGAACAAGGGAGCTATTCAGAGTTAGAAAGAGAGGGGAAGCCGCTGGGGAGAGAGAGAAAAGACAGAGAAAGAGGGGAGAAAAGAGAGACAGACAACCAGGCAAGGGGATGGTGGACACGAAAGGGAAGAGACAGCGCAGAGGGTGAAAGAGTGGAGGAGTGAGAAAGGTGGGCAGAAAAGGCAAAGCAGAGAGTGGAGACAAAGGGGAGAAAGCAGAGAAAGAGGAGAAAGGGAGAGGCAACAAGAAAAGAGAAGAGGGCAGGAGGAGAAGGGAAGGAGAGAAGAAGGTGTGAGGGGACGAGAGGGAGAGCCGAGAAGGCCACGGGGAGGAAGGCGGAGGCAGCGCCGAGAGCGGGGAGAGGGAGGGGAGACAGCGGCGACGAGGAGGGCTGCGGGGCCGGTGGCTGGGACAGTGTGCTAAGCCTTTTCTCTCTTTTTTGGAGTGGGCGGCGGATCTCCGCCGAGATAACCCAGCCAAGCCCCCTGCCCCGCGTCCCAGCGAGGGGCCGCAGCTGTATAAATAGCGGGGGTGGGGGAGCGGGGCTGCTGCCCAAGGGTCAGCGACACCGGAGAAGGCTTTGCTGTCATTAGCTAATTGAGCCCCAGATGTTAAGAAAAGGTTACGTCCTCCTCCGGAGAGTTTTTCTTTTTAGACACTTTACACAGATTCCCCAGCCAAAATGGCCGGGAGGCGACCGGGCCCGCACCCACCCCACCCCCAGCCCACTCCCCTCGTCCCGCCCCCCCCCCCGGGCCCCAGCCCCCGGGACTCCCGGAAGCTGCCCGCCGCGGCCGCTGCCCCTGTAATCCCAGTGGCCTGCCCGGAGGCGCGGCGGGCAGGAGCGGGGACCACCGGCGGAGGAGCCAGCCCCCAGCCCGGGCCGCCGACTGGGAGGTCAGCCCGGAGGGAGGGCGGCGGGGAGCGGGGGACCCCGGGGAGAGGGTCTCTCAGGCTCTTAATCCCCCAGAAGGTTGCAGATCAAAGACGCTAGCGCGGAGGCAGAGGCGGTGCGGGTGGGGGCGGGAGGCTGGCTCGGGCCGCAGCCTCCCCCGTGCGCCGTGGGCGGGGCTCCCCGGCCTAGGAAGCCAGGCTGCCAGCCGCGGGGGAGGGCGCTCCGGCTGCCGCGTGAGGTGCGCAAGCCCGCGGGCGAGTCGCCCCAGCGTCCCCACGGTGCCTTCGTGGAACTTCCCCTCCCCGGGGACTGAGGGAAGGATGCATGTTCCTCCCGCCTCCGGAGAACAAAACTCCAGAATGCCAGACACTTGACATATATTCTTCATTTAATCTTCACAGCAATCCAAAAATTGTTATTATTATTAGTTCATAAATAAGGAAAGCTTCTGAGACGTCAAAGCCACTTGCCCAAGGACACACACCGCTAGAAAGCGGAAGGGCTGGAAATAATTCCACAGGGTTCGAGGCCCTGCCCTGCCCTTAGCCCTCACTACTCTCCTCCAGCCCCTCTACCCTTCCCTCTTCTCTCCCATCCTCTTCCTCTGTCCTCCCAGGCTCCTGCAGTCCCGCAAGAACAGAGCCACCCACCTGTGGCCCTGGCAGGTGGGGTAGGGTCGGGGAACAGCCCGGTGTCGGAGGCGCGGCCAGTGTGTCAACAGCTACAGGCTAAATGTGCAGGATGGGGCCCGGCAAGCCTGACTTGAATCTAAGGTGAAAGAGTGCTCCTGTTGCCCCTGCCCCAGGGGTGGGGCTCCCTGCTCAGAAGAGAACCCAGCAAGTCAGAGCTGGAAGGGGCCTTCGGATGATCTGATCCAATGCTCTTCTTTGACAGATGAAGCTGAGCCCCAGAGAGGTGATGTGTCCTCCCCAAGATCACACGGCTAGTTGGTGGCAGAGCAGGAATGCGAGCCCAGGAATGCCCTTTGCTGAGTGCCTACTTGGTGTCCCACACTGGAATCGCCCTGCACACACGATGTTGTTTAGCTCTTCAGCAACGCTACAAGGTGGAGATTATCATCTCCATTCTAGGGATGAGGAAACTGAGACTTGTAGAAGCTAAGGGTGCCCAAGGTCTCCCATCTAGAACTTGCTAGAGCTGATTTTGACCCCAGATCCTCCTAACAACTTCCCTTTCCACACACCCAGAATATTGGGGCAAAGGAGTGGGGATTGAGGGATGGAGAGGGTGTCTTGAGCTCAACAGCTCTAGAGACACAAAAGGAAGGGGACACAGGCTGGGAAAAGTCCCTTCCTGCAATATAAGTCTAGATTGGCTCTCCATGGCCTCCTTGAGTGGCCCAAATACTGAGGTCCTTCGAGAATTCCCTTTTGAATGTCAGTGGGAGGGAGAAAACAATTGGCTGGTGGCCCTTCTGGGTTGTGAGGGTCTGGAGAGGCAAGAGAGGCTTTAATCCACAGGTTCCCTCTAATTTCCTGCTGGGGAAGGGGGTGGGGGTAGAGGGGGGGAGGGGGAGGGGTGGCAGGCCACAGTTCAGGTCCAGGCAGATGAAGAGGCCCTAGAGCTTAGCTGCCCCATCCCAGAGCCACACGTGGCTTCTCAGGGGGCACCATCAGTGCTATCCCGCTCAGCTGCATAGACTCCAAAAGCTTCATCCTCATACCTCTCCCCCTTCCCAGCCTCCTTCCGTGGCCCTACCCCACCTCTTCTTTGCTTCCCACTGACTCCATTTCACTCATTCATCCATAAATACATTCAACAAAAATTTGTTAAGTAAGGACTATGTGTCAACACCGTGCCGGGCACTGGGGGTACAGCAGAAAGCAGACTGCCTTTTTGGAGCTTGCAGTCTAGCGGGAAGGCAGAATTAGCCAAACAGATATGTAAATCAACTTATAATTACAAATTGGTGTTAGGAAGGAAAGTATGGGGTGTTTTGAGAAGTTATAACAACAAGAGGTCTGTATGTATGGGATGATTATTGAGACAATAGAGACTAAAAATGATTATTACTAATAATTGCCCAAACAGGAGGACTAAGGCAATCATGCCCACACATCACCTGCAATTCTAGGGTGGGTCTCCAGTCCTCCCCCAGCAGTGACCACCCAGTCTGTCCCTGAGGGCCCAGCTGATATGGGTGGTAGTGGAATGATTAGATGGTGGCCCCGATGCCGACAGCCCCCTCTGCCACCCCGCTCAGAACTGAGGGGATGCCCAGTCCAGAGGTGGTAAGGAAGCTGGGAGCATGGGTGGGCTGGGTCTGGAGGAGGGGAGAGTGTGCCCAGCTGATGGGAGTATGAGCCTCTGGCATCGCTCCAGGGAGAAATCCCTCCCTGCTCTGCCTTCTAACCAGGTCCTCCGGTACACACTCACACAGTGCACAGTGTGCACTCTGGCACTCTCCCTGACTCTTTAGGGAAGGGTCTGTGTAAAGTGCAGTAGAGCTGGACAGGCCCTGCGTTGAGGTCAGACAGCCTTGGCCTCAGACCCCACTTCAGCCGGTTCCTGACCTTTTGACCTCAGGCGAGGCTCTTGGGACCCTTGAGCCTCCTGTCCCCTCTCTGTTCTTGGAGAGAGCAAGAGCCTAGCCATGTATGGCTGTGAAGATTTAATGAGCTCATGCATGGAAAGCACTGAATATAGTGCCTGGCCCCATGGTTCGCCATTAATAAATGGCAGCTGTCACTCTGATTGTATAACATGATAATTAATATATAATGGTAATGAAAGAAACCTCACTCATGCCCCCTGGGCTCCCACCTGGTTCCCTGAGCCTCTCTGGGAGGTCACTCCCATGGTCGACCTCCTGTGAGAAGGAGCTTTAGAGGTCTGTGAAAATCATCTCAGCCACCCCAGAACCTCTTGAGGTCAAGGCAGGACACACAGTGGGTGCTCAGCATTGACTGGGGTAGCTGGGGAGGGGTGGGGAGGCAGTCTGGAAGAGGTCCATGTATGCTGCAGGGGACGGCACCTCCTGGCTCTGACCCCCAGGCTCTCTGAGCACAAGGCAGACTGTCCCACCGTACTGGGTAGGGCCTGGCCCAACTCTATACTCTTCACAGGCTGGAGGGCCAGGCTGGAAAGGTCTGGCCCAGTTGAGCGCTCCCAGTCAGTGGGGCAGAGTCACAGCCAAAGCCACCGCAGCTGCTTCAGCGGCTGCAGGGCACAGGGCACACCTGGAATCCATTAGGCCCGGCCAGGAGCTTGTTCCCTCTCGGCATAAATAGAGTGAAGGGTTTGTTTTGACTCCTTTAAATTGTGCAGATTGTAGGGCCTGAGAATTGGAAGCCCCCAATGCCCTGATGGACAAACAGACCATGAGACAGAGGGCTGAGATAGCAGGATGAGAGTCCAGCCTGTTCCTGGTTCCTTGTCACCTTCCCTGCTTAGCTAGGCCTCTGGTAATGGTAATCACAGCCACACTCCATGGATGGGCATGATGCTTGCTCTTGTGCCTTATCTCCCCAGCAACTGTGCAAGGTAGAATTTGAGGCCCAAACTTCTAGATGAGGAGGGGCAGTGACTTGCCTAAGGTCACTGGGCTAGTAAGGGTAGATCTGGATTCCACACCAAGCTTGTCTGATGCCAAGGCCGGTAGAGGTCTTTACAGGCACCACCAAGACTGCAGTGGGGGTGGAATGGGTCACTGTCAGAACTCTAGACACACAAAACTACAGTTGCTCAGACCTTCACCTCAGCCAGAAGACAGGAATCTGAACCTCTGCACTGGGCTCCTTCTCCCAAGTCACCAGCTTCTGACCTCAATTGCCCCAGGCAGTTGTGCCCCCCAGGTCAGGGTCAGGTTGACCTTGGCGGGAGGGAGAGTCTGTGGGGCCTGGGCTGCTGCCAGAGGCCTCACGAAATGAAAGGGAACCTTGTCCCGTCCCACACAAGGCCCATTCTCTGAGCATCTTGTGCCAGCCCAGCCCCCATGGACCAAGACCTGATCCCTCTTTGCCAGCTATTCATAGACTCATGGAAGAGCATCCGTGGCCAGGGGCAGAGCCCTTAGAAGTCCCCGGGCCCAGCCCATAGGGTTTACAGTGATGGAAACTGAGGCCCAGGAAACAGAGGGACTCCCTCAAGGCCATATAGTTAGTTACTGGCAGAGCAAAGACTCAAGCCCTGTCTGTCCCTTACTTCCCAGGCCTAAGCCTTTTCCCCAGGATCTGGGCCTCACCCTAAACAGGCAGCCTGCCTTATCTCCCTCCCTCATGGAGAATCCACAGCTGTGCTCCCCAACCCCTCTTCACTTCCACAGAGAGACCAGCAATGAAGGTTTGTTGGATTCTCCATTTCTAACTTTTCAATCATCTCAACTACCCAACTTAGAAGGGGTTGTCCTGTGAGGCAGTGAGTGCCCCATCCGTGGTCAAGCAGAGGCTGGTTGCCCGCTGGTCATGGAGGTTGCAGAGTGCGGACCCTGCTGTCTGAGAAGTGGTCTCTCTAGACATTCCCAGCTGACCTGGCTGGACTCCTCACAGCCCTGGGGTGACCCAAGTGAAGATGAGGCCTCGCAAGAGCACTGGGCTCAGAAGGCCAAAGTGCTCCCACAGTGTGCGTGTACTGGCCCCATCCTCCAGTGGAGAAGACAGATTTGTAAAGGTTCTCTCTGAGAGCCTGTAAACCATCCCCTCGCCTCCAGGCTTCTCACGCTTCCTTCGCCATGGGGAGCCCACACCTTCAGACAACAGAGGCTTGGTCCCCACAAGAGCCACCCAGCAAAGTCTAGGCCTTCTTAGGCCTCTGATTCCATTGTCCTCCTCATCTTGGGGAACAGACCCTTGGGGCTGAAGCAGGGTATGAAATCCCAGAGGAAAGCAGGGCCTCCTGGGAAAGGGGAACCCCCGCCCGTCCCAATTCTTCCCAGGCTGAGCCCTGGGCTTGGCCCAGCCCAGCGGGTCTGTTCAGACTCCAGAGTAGGGACCTGGAGTGGCCTGGGCCGTTGCTTCCCCACTCCCTACACACTCTACGGGTTCCCCTTGAAGAAAGGGCCCTGCCGCCTGGAGAGGAAGGTAAGCCTGGGAGTGGGGAGGGGAGCTGAGAGCAGAAGGTGGGTTGGTCAAGGTTATTTTCCTGGAAAATAATCATATAATAATCATATAATCAATTTGCAAAGAAAATCTTATTTTCTAGGAAATAAACACACTGCTGCCCCTCAGCATTCTCACAGAGGCACATACAATACCTCAAAAGTCGGCCCTTCTGCTGGTTGAAATGTCTCCATGTATCATAATGGGGATCTGGTGGAACCGAGTGAGGCCCAGGCCCAGCAGGGACTGGAGGGCAGCCCAAAAGAGGTCCTCAGGGGCTCTGTCAATAGCCACAGGAACCTGAAGGGGGATGGAGTAAGGGGCAGGAACGGGACGTTGGGAGGAGTACCTGGAGGGGAAGGGCTGAGAAAATGGTGCTGTTGGACCTTTGCAGGAAGAGGCCAGGGGCCAGCAAGAGTAGGGGTTAGGACAGCAGCGGCTGATGTTCAAGTGAACGTGCTTGGCTGCACTGTGCTGGCGGCATCCTCCTGCCACAGCCTAGACCTTGGTTGATGGCCCACGAGGCACAGCCCAGAGTTCCTGTGTCCTGAGTGGGGCAACGATTCAGGAAGACAACAACCACCGCAGCAGCGGGGAGGAGAAGCACAGACATCTCAGGAGTCCTTGGAAATACTGACGGGTTGGGTTGTGAGGGTGTCCTGTGTTGCTGGTTTGGGAGCTGGGGTCACTCGATTGTTATGAATATTTGAGCATTAAAGGGAAGAGGCGATCCTTGGAAGGCTAAGACTTGCAGACACCCAAGAGGTGGACACAAAATAAACAACGACCTTTAACTACGAATCTGCCATGCCAAGCACTTAACATATGTTGTCTCACTCACTGGCATAACAGCCCTGCCAGGGAGCATTATTGTGCCCATTTGATAGATACAGAGACTGAGGATCTGAGAGGTTGTGTCCAGCCCAAGGCCGGTTATTAAACAGCAGAACCTTGACTCTTAACTGTTGTCCTGACAGCTCTAGGGCAGTATTCTTTCCTCTGCTCTACAGTGCCGAGAAGGGCCGGAGCGTAGTATCAGGGGTTGCCAGACCCCTTGCCATGCCCAACACACACCCTCTCACATCTGCGGAGACTGAGGGGCCTGGAGGGGTGAAACACTTGTCTGCGATCACACAGCTCCTCAGGAGTTGAACCAGGCCAGTCTTCAGGGCAATAAAAGTGTTCTGAACTGCTGACCAGAGGGAAACTCCCGCCCCCATCAATCTGTCACATCCACCCTGGTTCAGCTTCTGTGGTTGTAAGTCGTTTTCTTAGACCACCCCCCCGCACACACACACCTGTTGTTTGGGGGGGTCTTGAGGCAGGGCCCTCTGAGCAGGATACTGCCCCTCATTTCAGCCTTTCCTCCCCCACCATCCACCCCGGCGGATGGCTTGCTCCCCCCTCCCTGGCCCCAGCCCCCAAGGGACCCTGGGTCTCTGGTTTTTGTCAGGCCTGAGAGCTGGTGGGATTGATTTATGAGACGAGCCCCTACCCTCCCCTCACCCTGAGCCCTTGGTCCTCCTCCCCCTTCTCCTCCTCTTCCTCTTCCAACTCCTCCCCGCCCCCCACCCGCCCGACTGCCTGCTCAGTTTTCCACAGAGTCAGGATTTCCCTGGGGCTGGGGGCTCCAGGCCAAGAACAACACAAGACCGGTTCCCCTACCTCCCCTGCCCCTCCCATCCCCCTCTAGCTCGCACACCGCCGCTGCATGGGCCCCCTCAGTTGAGAGGGGGAGTCGAGAAGAGAGGTCTGGGCCCAGCCAGGTCCCCAAGGAGGGGTCAGAAGCCGAGGCCCCTCCCATCCTGAGCCGTGGCTGCCCCCCGCCCCCCTTCATTCCCTCAGAAGTGCCTTTCTTCAAGGGCTCCCACTGGGGAGTACACAGAGGAGGACTCTGGAAGTCCACACTGGGCTGGGGGGAAACAGAATTCTGAGAGCTCGCTGAGGTCGGGTGGCGCGTGTCAAGAGTGGTGAACACGTCCTGCACTCTGATGGGGCAGGTCCGTGAAGACCCTGGGAATCTACACTGAGGGCAAAGCAGAAAGGAGTCTGGGGGCCTCTGTTGGCTCTGGGAAGGGGCAGGCAGGGAGGGCAAAGCAGAAAGGAGTCTGGGGGCCTCTGTTGGCTCTGGGAGGGGGCAGGCAGGGCAGAGAGAGGCGTCCGACACACCCACACTGGAGGTGGGTGGGGAGCAAGGTCTCCAGAAGGTTAGTGGGCTCAGGTAGGAGTGGGAAGGGGGGTCCCGATCAGTCTCTGGTTTCCTCTTCACAGGGTGGGACTTGAGTCACAAGGAGGAAGGAGATATAGGACAAAAGGTATGACAAAGGCAGAAGCCTGCACGATGGGGATAGTGTCAGAGGAGCAGCCAGCAGGCAGAGCCCAGGGCGGGGATCAGGGTAGGGGAGGGTCAGGGCCGAAAGGGGGCTGGAGTCGTGGCCTGGGTCTGCGTCCTCCTTCCATCCCGATCCCAGACTTGATTCTGGCCCTTGAATCTAGGCCAGGAGGTATGGGAGTGGGGTGGCTGAGGAACATTGTTTCCTGCTGGAGAAGGGGTCCAGACACCCAGACCACGACAGGAAGACTGACAGAACTTCTCCCTAGAAAAGTACTTCTTCGGGCTTCCCTGGTGGCGCAGTGGTTAAGAATCTTCCTGCCAATGCAGGGGACACGGGTTCAAGCCCTGGTCCGGGAAGACCCCGCATGCCGCAGAGCAACTAAGCCCGCGCACCACAACTACTGAGCCTGCGCCCTAGAGCCCGCGAGCCACAACTACTGAAGCCCACGCGCCTAGAGCCCGTGCTCCGCAACAAGAGAAGCCATTGCAATAAGAAGCCCGCGCACCGCAACGAAGAGCAGCCCCCGCTCGCCACAACTAGAGAAAGCCCATGCGCAGCAACGAAGACCCAAGGCAGCCAAAAATAAATATGTTAAAAAAAAAAAAAAAGGAAAAGTGCTCCCTGAAGCTCCGCCCACAGCTGGCCAGCAGGACAGGAAGCTGGCGCTGGAGGAGCAGGCGACCTGATGTCCCGCTGGCCACTCCCTCCCTTAGCCAGTCCCCTAGCCGCTCCCCCACCCCACCCCCATCAGACGAGGCCTTAATGCCTCTCCAGGCGGTGTGAACCCAGCGGCGACCCCTTCAAGGTTGCCTCTTTCACACAGCAGCTCCTTTGATGAGTCTCTGAAGGCCTTGGTTTTCCTCTGCTGTGTGTGCCCCTGCCTGGCCCCACAGTGAACCCCCCATTGCTCACTCCTCCCCTTATCTCAGAGCAAGGCCTAGTCCTGGCTCTGACTGGGGAGGAGAGGCCCTCCCCAGGCTGCCCAGAGCAGCTCTGCCCCGTGAGGGCCACCCCCAAGACACCTCCGCAGCTAGGACAGGGAATGAGGATCCATCTTCAAGTCACACCTCAAAGCCTTGGCAATCGACTCCTCCCCAGTCCGCTGAGGGCCCTCAGCCAAGTTCATCCTTGTACCCTCAGGCTTAGTACAGAGCCAGAGACTTAAAAGGGAAACGGAAATTTTGAATGAATACTTGGTAAGATGGGGAGTCACAGGGGCTCCGCTGCTTCAGAAGTAGAACAGGAACAGAGACAGGGGGAGGGGTGTGGCAGGGTCACAGCTGGGCAGTCCTAGGGAGCCAACGATGGCCTAGCCCCGTCCCCTTCAGGAAGGGCACATGGGTGCCTGGGCACCTGGCTTCTCCCTCCTGTAGCACAGCAGGCAGCCCAGGGGATGGCTGCCCCGTTCTACCTGTGACAGCCCAGGCCTGGGCTCCTCCTGGGAACACACGTGGGAGTCCTGTCCAGCCCCTCCCCCCTCAGCCAGGGCCCAACCTCCTCCACTCCCCTAGTAACCCCCCTTCCCCTCAGGCCAAATCTGGCCAATTTGTTCTGAGACAGGGTTCTGGTTTCATAGCCTCATTTGAATGATTTCCAACCAGAATTCCCTCCTCCTTTGCAAAGCTCTGCCCTCCCCTCCCCCAGCCTGCCTTCTGCCTGAGCTGCTGCCCTAGCCAAGGCTGGTGTGGAAGAAGAAGGGATGACCCTCCACCCCCGACACTCAAAGTGACATCGGCCACCCCCACCCCCCCAGGCACTCCCGGCCTCCACACAACTTGCGACCCCAAAAGAGACACACTGCGGGCTGGCCACCCAGACCTCTGTCTCAGGTCTGAGAATGTGGGAGCCTGGGCTCTGCTGGCTGTCCTTTCTGGGGCCTCAGTCACCCCACCTGCGCCAGGAGCAGATGATGTTCTAGAGCTGAGCCCAGAGCCCAGCCCTGCCCTCCGTAGAGTTTAGCTGCCAGACCAGAGCAAACCCCTATCCTACTAGCCACCCCCGCCTGCCTCCAACACAGTCTTTAGTCCCCTGGAGCAGGAAAAGCTCTGTGTTCAGACACCACAGCAAGGGTATCAAGAGGAAGCTGTCCCTGTGCACAGCCAGACTTGTGAAAAAATTACAGGCAGCCCCCGGGGTGCTATCTCATGCCTCCTAACACTCCTTACCGACAGAAAGACCAGGCAGAGATCCGTTCCCCCACCTCTTTCCTAAGACTGTGCTCTGACCCAAAGTCAGACCCGCACGGGGTAGAAGGTCTCTCCCTCCAGGCCCTATGCCCAGAAGGTAGGCAGAAGAAAATTTCTACCTTTGTTTACAAAAAAGGAGTATGAAGCCCAGAGATATTTAGTAACTTGTCTAAGAACACACAGCAGGACTTGAGCCCTGGCCAGTGTCCGCCACCCCACACTGCTGGGTCTGGGTCAGCCTGGAGGGCACTCTTCAGCCCAGGACACCTGGCCCTCTGCCCTATTAGGGACTGCTGAGCCACCATCTGCAAACTCCTCTCCTGGGAGGTGATCCTAGAGATGGGTCCAACAATCTGTTCTGCAGTTCAGGTGTGTCATTTCCTGAGCCCTCGGGTGGGAGCTGGGTTGACACAGATTCAGCGACTTCGTTTTATTTATTTATTTATTTATTTATTTATTTTTGGCTGTGTTGGGTCTTTGTTGCTGCACGCAGCCTTTCTCTAGTTGTAGCGAGCGGGGGCTACTCTTCGTTGCGGCGCGAGGGCTTCTCATTGCAGTGGCTTCTCTTGTTGCGGAGCATGGGCTTCAGTAGTTATGGCTCGCAGGCTCTAGAGCGCAGGCTCAGTAGTTGTGGCGCACGGGCTTAGTTGCTCCACGGCATGTGGGATCTTCCCGCACCAGGGCTCAAACCCGTGTCCCCTGCATTGGCAGGCAGATTCTTAACCACTGCACCACCAGGGAAGCCCCAGCAACTTCGTTTTGCACACACAGAACTAGGCTCCCCGCACAGAGCGGCACGTGAAGCCAGAGCTCTGGTGCTGAGTCAAACAGAAACGCACCCCAGTCCTCCCTGTGCTGCTGGAGCTTCTTGCCTCCTCTCCCAACCCTTGTGGGGTCGCTGTCTTCAAGGCCCCCTCTCTAAGGGGTACCACCACTCTTGCCAAGTGTCAGATACCCTGGGTTCAAATACAGGCTGTAACCTTCAGTAGGCATGTGCCTTCAGATAAGGCAGTTTCCTTATCTGTAAAATGGGGCAATAATGAGTTCCTTATAACCTCATAGGGTTGCTGTGGGGATGAAAATACATTAAAAAAAAAAAAGGTCTAGTACAAGACATAGTCATTCCCTTCTCCTCCCTTCATACATTCTGTGTTCAAGCCCAGTACAAGCCCAGTTTAGGAGGAGAAAGTACCCCCAGCAGAGTCAAAAGTCCAGCTATTCAATATTAGAGATCTCCGTGAAACCCAAGGCAAGATGTCCAGCCTCTGTTCTTCCACCTGAAAACATATCAACACGGTAGAGATAAAATGAGACAAGAGAGGTAAAAGTAAGAGCAGTGGGAAAGGGAAAAGGTACAAATCCCAGTTTCTGGCTTCCTCTAATCCACATGCTCCCCACCTGCTCACACACTGTGGGAGAAGGCCCATTCCTGTATCAGAGGAGGAACCCTCCACCCCTCTTTTCTCCCAGGGCCATTCTAGGGTCTCCATGACTCATCCTCCACAACAAGCCACCCTTTTTTGCTCAGCACAGAGCGGGGTGCCCTGCCTGCTGGTGCCTGGCCCAGAGAGGCAGGAGCAGGGGCTGTGAGGTGGGTCTGGCCTCCCTCCGCAGGGGTTCCACGGCTAGATCCCGGTCCCACCTGCACCCCGATGCCACTTCTTTCTGCCCAGGCCTTAGAGATTGCCAAGGGGCAGAAGGCAGGGGAAGGGTTTCTCCAGGAGGTTCCCGTGAGGCTGTGCTGGTCCCCAGAGGCCATGGGGACCCTAGACCCATGATATCATTGTCCTCCCAAACCTACACTTCTTCCTAAATGGACGCAGAGCAGAGACCCTTAGCTATCTACCCTTACCCTCAAGTAAAAAATGAAACCTTCACACTTTATTACCTCTTGAAAGCATTTGTTAATGGTCTACTATGTGCCACACACTTTCTTTTCATCATCTTGTTTCATTTTTTTCGTTTTCTCAGTGACCATGTGAGGTGGATGCTATTAGTTCCCCTGCGGTAGAGCTAAGGACTTATAATTGGATGCCTTCAGAGATGGATCCTGCCTTCTAACTCAGCCAGGCCTCATTCCTTCTAGTCTGCCTGACCGCTATTTCCTAAAACCCCTTCTCTACCTGAGAAGAGATATGGCTGTCCTGCCAGCCCCAGAGAACACCCCTCTCCCCTTAACACTGTGCCCCTAACACCTTCTGTGACGCCTGTTAGTTTCCTACTTTAATCACAACCTTCCAACCCTAGCATCTGCTTGTGTCCTGGGGCTCTGGGGTTAGGCCTATTAAAGAGACCACACAGGGGACAGAGGGAGGAGCCCCTCCTCTACCACTCACCTTCTTCCTAGGCTGGTTATTTGGAAGGGCCTTTCCCTGGCCATCAAGGCAGAAGACCAGGAAAGGAATCAGGATTGCTGGAATCCGTTCCAGGGTGTCTCTGTACTGGGGCGTGGGGAGGTGTTTAGGACCAAGCTTTGGTGTCTGGTTGTGGGTTTGTGTGGGGTGGGTAAGACAGGACAGATTCCATACACCAATGTGGAAGAAATGGCCAAGAGAAGTCATAGATCTATCTAGGGAAAAGGATAGAGGCTATAATTTGTGGGTTTTCTTATTCTCTTTTATAGCCCTAAATACAGGAATTCATTCCTTTATCCAGCCAACCATCTAAACATCCACTCATCCATCCAACCATCCATTCATCCAATCATCCAGTCATCTAATCATCTAATTATCTGTTCATTCATGTATCCTTTCATCCATATACCCATTGTCTTATCCATTCATCCTACCATTCATCCATCTTTCCATCCACCCATTCATTTATCTACTCATCCATCCATTCACCCGTTCACCTGCCTAAAAATCTTCTCATCTATGCTTGTGTATCTATTCATCTTTCCATCCCTCCATCTATCCTTCTACCCAACCATCTATTCACCTATTCTTCCAGCTCTTCTTATATTCATCCATCCATCCATCCATCCATCCATGCATTCTCTCATCCATACACCAAGTTGCCTATTCTTTCATTCACCTACTATTCATCCATCCATATATCCATTCATCTATCCATTCACCTACCCGCCATCCATTTATTCAACTATTTATTCATACAGACATTCACTTATTTATCCATCTATCCCTCTATCCATCCTGTGATTTACTTTTTCATCTACTCATTTATTCATTAATCCATCATTCATCCACTTGTTCATATATACATACATACATACATACATACATATTTTACTCCAACCATCAATACATTTATCTGTTAACTCATTTATATAGAAATAAATTTAATAACTTAATCAAGTTCTTAGCACAGTGCCTGGCACAGTAAGCATTCAATAATGGTAATCAGAGTAGTTGTTCTTATTCTAAGATTTTATTTGAGAAGAAGAATAGTGTGGGAGTAAAAAGCATCAACTCTAGAGCTAGCCTACCTGGATTCAAATCTTGGCTCTTCCACTTACTAGTCCTGTGACCTTGGACAAGTTATTTAACTTTTCTTAGCCAAGTTTTCCCACGTGTAAAATGGAAATGGCAAGAGTACATTTCCACTGAGAGCTGGAAATGTAGAGCTGTCCCGAAGATTAAATGAATTACTAAACGTAAAGCATTTAGAATGGTGCCTGGCAAATAGTAAGCCCTCAACACATTACTATTATCATCCATCCATCCCTCAGGCATTAATGCGTTTCTATCTTGTGCCAGACCCATGTACATCTTCCTGGGAAATATGCTTCATAAGGACGTGGTGCCTCCTTCAAGGAGCACACATCCAGGCAGAGAAGACAAACAGGAACACTTATAATGCATGGGATAAGAGCTCTCAGAGAGGCATGAAGGATGCCTAGGAATAATGAGGGGGGCATTCCCCACATACCCACCTCAGCCTCTTCTCTTCTCTATAAACTCTCTTGGGCAGTCCTACCCACTATCTGAACTTCATCCCTGGACTCCATCTTATGCCTGATACTCCAGCTCAGACCTCACTCCTGAGCTCCAGATTGGTATATTCAATGGCTTACTGGGCATCTCTCCTTGAAAGCTTCAAACTGAGCCTACTGTTCTCCTTCACACATCCTGTTCTTCTTCCTGCACTCCTGAATCCATAAATGGTGCCAAAGGACACCCAATTGCCCAGTCCTCGGAATCACCCAGGCCCAGACATCTACTATATTTCCCCTCCCACATCCAGTCAGTCACTAAGCATGTTGCTACTTACCTTTGCAAGATCCCTCACATCCTGTCTTCTCCTCACCATTCTCTACAGCACCTCTTCCTCACCCCATCTCCATCCAGGACCTTACTACCCTTCACCTAGACTGTGGCCTCCTCCCCTGCCTATCTGCCTCTATCTCAGTGTCCTCCAATCCATCCCACACCTGCATCACTCCACTTCCCAAAACAGTGTGCTCATGATGTCACTCTCCTCTTCAAAATCCATCAGTGACACCTGGAATATTCCTATATCACCCTGTCACTTGTCTTTCTCCTCCACTGGACTGGAGGCTTCTTGAGAGAAGCTCACTTATCTACATTGCCTGAGGCTCCATGCCTGGCAAAGAGGAAGTCTCAGGAAGTGATTGTTGAGAGGATGCATTCTTTTAGTAAAACAGGAGGTGAGAATGGAAGAAGGTGCAAGTGGGGGCTCGAGTAGTGTAGAAAAGTCTGCACAGCTGCTGCAGAGGGAATTTTATTGAAAATTAGCAAAACAAGAAAAGGATTGCTCAGAGACATCATGGTGGGAATGTTTGGGTGTGGGAATAGTCCAGGTTGGGCAGGGAGAGAAGTGCACCTCAGAAGGCCCCCAGGTGAGGAGAAAAAGGGGTTTGGGGGCCAGAGATTTTGAAACTAGGCAGACAGGAGGAAGTGGTGGGAGCCTGGCGTATCAGACTTGCAATCTGGAGGAGATGGCTAAGTGATAACCAGGATTGCAGTGTAGCCCAATGTGTTGCACTAAATGGAGGCCAATTAGAAATGAAAGGGAGGTCACCGGAGGTAAAAGGTCAGCATCTGGGTGTGAAAGCCAAGAGGCTGGAGCCAGGAAGAGAGGTTGGCCAGGTACCAAGTCCCAGAAGAAGCTTAACTGTGAAGCTGAGGCTCAGAAAGGTCAAGGGAGGTGAGGATGGGAGGAAGGTAGTACAAGGGAAGAGTTCAAAGGTGGCTTCAAAAGTAAGTGGAGAGGATGGTGGGAGAACAATGCCTGGGAGCAGTGCTGGGGGTGGCTGAGGGGAAGGAGTGGCAGGGTGTCTGGAGAAAGCAGGCTCCAGTGTCCCCCACATTCCTGCAGACACTCCCTTCCTGGTCCCCTCAGGCAAATGCCACCTCTCTCTCGTGCCCCAAGTTCAATGCCCAGGGAAGGAAGACGGGTCCAGGGAGAGTTGTCTCCTGCCTTTCTCCTTCTCCCTATCAGGCCACGACAAAGCGGGGAAGGGGGTCTTCCACAGCCCCCAGTAGTCAGGGTCAGGGCAGCCACCTCGGGGCTGATGTCACAGCAGGCCTCCAGCCAGAGCCCAAGTCTGTTTTCATTCCTGCTCCATGAGACAGGAATAATTAATGAGAAACGGAGAAGGGCAGAGAGGCAAAGTGGAGGGACAGAGCTGCTTGCCTGTCAGAACGCCCCCTCCCCCAAGGTGGAACCTGTACCATTCCTGGACTGTACTCCTGACAAGGGCCTTCAGCACCTGGGGGCCCAGCTCTCCTGCTCTCTCTCCCCTCCCTTCTCTGAAGAAGGAAAGCTGAGGCAGCCCTTGCCCATGTGTGCAGAGCCCCCTCCTGGGGGGGAGAGTGTCACTCTGAAGTGGCCCAGGTGAAACACTTCTAGGTTCCCTTAGGCTCTTTTCCAAGCTATCCTGTAGTGGGAAGAACACAGAATCGTGGATAGGTTAGGTCTGATTCAGATCTTGGCTTTGCCATTGACTGGCTCTGTGACCTCAGCCAAGCCATGTCACCTCTCTGAGCTCTTCTGTAGAATGCGGATAGAAGGCATCAGGTGCTCAGAAACGCTTGTAGACAAATGTGCCTCGCAGCAGGGAACAGGTAGAGCAGAGGGCTACAGAAGTAGCAATGGAGAGGGTGCCCAAGTAGAGTTGTAGAACTGCTGGGACCAGGTGCCCAAGACTAGTCTTCTGGGCTGTGAGAAGTGGAAGGCCCAGCTGGGGAGGAATTATGGGAAAGGGGAAGTCTTGGTCAATGTCATTTGTCCATGACCCTGTTCCTTCCTCATCCTGAGTTGGAATGTCCTGTGTGCCCCTGGACTGCCCTGCTCTTACCTGGCGCAGGACCTTTGCATATACTGCTCCCTTCTCCCCTCTTGCTAACTGCAAGCAGCCTCCAAAGCTTAATTCAAGTCACCTTCTGGGGCAACCTTCTTTGATGGAACTCCCCGCCCAGGTCCCTTCCTTCCAGCCCCTGGTGCTTACCTAGCTGTAGCACTTACCTCACCACATTGTATTAGTTGATTTTTATATCAGTGTCCTCCTCTGAGCTCTGTGTACCTTGAGGAAGTGGGAGCTATAACCGGTTCATCCCCACACTCTCAGCTCCATACACTTGGACTGGCATATGGAAGAGCCCAATGAAGGTATATTGAAAAAATGGAGGGAGGGAGGGAGGGAAGATATACTCAGGGTCAGATACCAAAAGGCTAAATAAAGCGACCTGGATGGTAATGGGGGTCCCAGCTTCCTCTGCTGGGCATCAGATAACTGGTTAGAGGACCCCTGGCCTTGTCCTAGACTGGCTCAGGTCACTAAAGCTGTGATTTGATCCTGCACCCATCACATTTACTTTGCCTTGTAATTATATACATTTCTTTGCATGATTATTTGAAGAGCATCTATGTCCCTATTAGACTAAGCTCTTTGAAGCAGCATCTGTCTTTCTCTTGTTCATCACAATATCCTAGTGCCCAACACAATGCCTGACACATAGCAAATATCCAGTAAATATTTGAAAAATGAATGAATATTGGAGGGAAGGAATCCCCTCCCCCACCCCCAAACAGACCCAGGATCAGTGCACTAAAGGGAGAAATGCAGAAACCACGGTCCCGGTTCCTCGGTTCCTTGGCAACTTGCCAAGGTTCCTTCTCTACCCCTTAATGAGCTTCCTCACCCTCACCCTCACTGCCATCAAACCACCCAGGCCCCAGCAGCCCTATCCCAGGAAGTGGGCCAGCGCCTGGGCTAAGCCTGCAGCATAATGTCCAGCATCCCCGTGGCTGAAACGGGGTTGGTGGATTTTCCCCCATGCCTTGGTCTCCCCCCTGCTATGCACCAAGCACTACTCCAGATTTTCCTATCTGTTCTTATATTTTATTCAAACGTCATACTAATAAAAATGGTAGCTGACATTTTTGAGTACTTACTATGATCCCAGCACACACTTTACATGTATTAACTGATTTAATGTTTGCAACAATTTCATGAGGTAGAAATGATTACTACACCTTTTTATAGATGAGGACATCCAGGCACAGAGAGATCAACCTGCCCGAGGTCAAAGACTAGGAAGCTGGGCTTTGACCCCAGGTCTGCCTATACCCTAAATCTGCAGCCATTCCCACTGCACTACCCCAGTCACTCCAGATCTCGGGGTTCTAATCCAGGGTCTGGCCACCCAGACTTAGATCCAACAGCTACTGTCCAGGGACCTCTCCCTGGGGCCATCCTGGAGGAGGGGGATACTGTCAGGGGCTGAGCACAGTCTAGAGCAGCTTACTCTCTCTACCTATCCCTACTCTCTGTGTTCAGGCACAGAGAGAGGCACGAAATGTGTTATTTGGGGCTGCAACTCCCTCTCTGGGGCAGATAGGATGAGGGAGGTGAGGGGAAGCTGCCGGTACCCCAGGGCTAACACTTCCCCCCACCCCCCATCCCACTGGCTTCCCTTTTTTTTTTTTTTTTTTTTGCAGTACGCGGGCCTCTCACTGTTGTGGCCTCTCCCATCGCGGAGCACAGGTTCCCGACGCGCAGGCTCAGCAGCCATGGCTCACGGGCCCAGCCACTCCGCGGCATGTGGGATCCTCCCAGACCGGGGCACGAACCCGCGTTCCCTGCATCGGCAGGCGGACTCTCAACCACTGCGCCACCAGGGAAGCCCTGGCTTCCCTTTTTAAGCACTAACTTGGGAGATCTAATTTTCTGCCCCCAGGAATGTGTAATTAATTAACGAAGACTCTAACCAGATTAACACCTCACTACCTCTCATTCCTCACCTGCCCGCAGGAAAGCCAGACCCCTCCGGAGTACCCTCATCCTTCCTATGCCCTAACCACGCCCCATCCCTCTGTACCCAACAGCTCCTGGGTCTGAGGACTCATCCCAGCCCCCAGTGAGACAGACACAGGTTAGCAGGGTTAGACGGCCCAGGTGGGAATGCACTGGGGGGGAGGAGCCTTCCAGAAAGGGGGATGGCTTTTGTCCTTCCTTCTCGGCATCCCTTCCCCCACCTCTTTTCAGTCGTGGGAAGCTCTTATGGTGTGTGGGTTGGGAGATGGGGCCAGGGAGGATCTTGTAACAGGACGTGAGAACCTGGGTAAGGGAGGTGACTTGGGGACATAGTGTGCATGCAGGGGAGTACAGATCTGATCACACGTGAAAAGTGGTATGTGTCCTGTGCTGCACAGGGCACATCCAACAGAGTACCTTATGCACCCCGGATTGCTGAGTTCCAGACGCCCCTTGAAATCTTCAGCCTGGAGCGCACACACCAAGTGTCCCTTCATTGTGCGGCTCCCAACCACCCCCCCGCCCCCCCCCCACCCCGGCGCTCAGCGCCCAACTGTCCCGCTCCCTCTGCCTACCCGGTAGGCGGCGATGCCTTACCTCTTCGTGCGGAGCCCCCAGCCCAGACTCCCGCTAAAATGATTAAAGTGAAGGAATAGGTTAGGGGGTCACTCCAGGAGACGCTGGCCACGGACCCTCCCCCATTCCGCAGCCTCGGGAGTAGGAAGTGGACACTTGAGCAGGAGCTTGGAACGCCCCCTCCCCTTTATCTGAGCCCTCAGCCCGGGAATGCGGCGCAGGGTGTGCAGGACGCCACTCAGCACCGCGTCCCCTCCCCTGGCCGCCCGCCACACCTCGCGCCGTTGACAGCGGCGGCGCCTGGGCCCAAGGCGGCCTCGGGGCCCCGCATCGTCCCTTCGAGCCCCCGCCCTCGGCAGAGTCCCCAACCAGGGAAGAAAGGAGGGCTCGGTGGAGGAGCTCCGTCCCACCCGATCCCCGGTCCCCGGGTCCTCCCCTCCGCCTCCCGCCCCACCCCCTCGGGGCCGCCCCTCCCCCGGGCAGCCTCTGCAGCGCTGCTGGTCTCCGTGGGGGGAATACTAAGGAGCGGCGCGGCGGGAGAAGCCCCAGAGCCCGAGAGCGGGAGCGCGCGGCGAGGGGCAGAGCGGGCCCCGGAGCCGGCACCGCGCGACAGCCGTGCCCCTGACCCTCTCCCCGACAGGCTTTGAGCCGGCGAGCCGAAACCCTCCACCTCCGCCTTAGACCAACTCCATTCCCGCCGGCCTGGCCTGCCTTCCGGGGCCGGTCCCCTGCACCTGAAATAGCTGCCTGGGCCTCCACACCTGCAGCATCGCCTCCCCCTAGCTACTGCCCCCACTTAGAATTCCTCTACGGAGCTCTGCCCTGCCTGGAAAGATGTGCGAGGTCTGTGAGGCTTTGTCCACACTCCCTCCCGGGTCCAGCCAGACCCGGATGGGCAGGTTCTTTGGAAACATGTTCCGTGCCCCACCAAGGTTTACTGCCCAAGGTTCCCTCCTCTGACACTGGGAAAGTGACTGCACACACCTCCCACCCTACCTCCCTGCGTGTTTCTGCATCTATGGGGCCTCTGAGGCCCACGCCCACTCCACCCCCTTTCTCCTTTGACATTTATTTCCAGAAGCTGTTTTCCTAACCCTCTCCCTGGTTCTGGTTATTTATCCTCTGAACCTTTCAAGTGTGCAGGCAGTCTCTGGGTGGGAATCCCAGCCTCGGGCCTCACTTACTGGCTCAGCGACTTTGGGCAAGTTACTTAACCTCTCCCTTTCCTCCTCTGTAAAAAAGAGATAAAAATACTTCCTTCCCTGGCTGGGTTGTTGTGAGATTAAATAAGATCCGTGTATAAATGGAGCGGTTTAGCCCAGTGCCAGGAGCATAGTAATCGTTCAGTAAAGAGGAGCCACATTTCTCCACTGACACTTGCTGAAAGGAGCTGGCCTCTGCATCCGAACCCCAGTGGGTTCTCAACCCCTTTGTCCGGGGCCATGTGACCCTGGGAGCTGACCAACTCCCTCTACCCCCAGCCCCCTCAGAGACAATGGGTGTGAAACACCGTCTGTAAAACACCGTCCAGACTCCAACAGCCCCTGGGAAGGCCTGGGCCTTAGAAGGAAGGCGCTCTGGGGTAGTTTGCTCTCTACTGTTACTGCCCCACTTCCAAGAAGTTAGATGCAGCAAGGCTGAAGCAGAAAAGGGAAGTTGTACTTGGAGAGGCTTGGATCTGGCCTCCCAATGACTCCTGGGAATTCTGAAGGGCTGGTGCTGAGGGACTGTGAACTTGAGGGCATCAGGGAATCCTGCCTTAGGAGGTCGAATGAGAAGGGGCAAAAGAATCATCTTATTGCCTTTATTTCGCTGACTGCCCAGCTGGCCCCACGGCAGGGCAGAGGGCCAAGCTCTCACCCATACTCTCTGTGCAGGCCAGTGCGTGTACACACACACACACACACACACACACACACACTCACTCACTCACTCACATCCGACCTCTGGCTCTGAGAGTCAGTCTCTGGGGGGCAAGGGGTTGCTCCTCAGCCTGCCCCTGCCTGCCCTTTTATGACAGCACCAAGGGCGGGGGTGGGGCAGGGCCCTCAGCCCCCAGAACAAGTCCCTGTGCAAACTGGAGGGGCCAGCTGGCTTCGGGATGGGGGTGTCACATTTCCCCATGCCCGGAGTTCCTTCCTCCAGTTCCTGAGGGAGGGACTGCTCTCTGCCTACCTGGGGGGCCAGACCCCTGCCAGGGCTGGGCCCTATGGAACCCAGGTTTATTCCCCACCTGACTGTGCCAGGACCTCCAGCACTGAAGAACAGCCAAGTCTGAGGTGGTGGGGATCCCCCACTGCAGAACAGGAAGGCCGGGGCCCCGAGGGGCTTGGGAGGGGTCATCACCCCCTCTCCTAATCCATCTTCAATATGAAGAGGTTTGGGGCAAACTTCCTGGGGAGGGAGCACAGGCCTGGAGGAGAAGTCCCAGCTTGGGCCTTCCCCAGACTTCCATCTTCTGGGCCACAGCCGAAGGCCAGGCATCCAAAAGTCCAAAAGTCCAGCCAGCTGGTCAGAGTCCCTGCACAGTCCTTGGAGGGCACCCATCCAGTGGGAGTCGGGTGTCAGACCTGCACAGGCAGTGTCTGGTTCATCTGCAGCCGCATGTCCTGGATACTGCTGAGGATCTTCTTCTGGTGGCCCGCCAAGGTGACCCCGATCCGGAGCAGGTCTCTGCAGACGGGCCAAGGGCACAGTCAGTCCCTCCCCCCTGCCCACCACTCTGGGCCCAGCTCAGAGCCCCCAGCCCTGCCCCTCCAAATGTGAGGCACACTCACTCTGCGGTCATCTGGGCCACCAGGTCAAAGGATGCAAACCCCGCACTGACAAAGCTCTCCTTGTACCGCCCCATCTTGATGGCATCTAGCCAGTCACCAACTGTCGTGAAGGTCGTGTAGTCTGGGACCGTGCGGTCCAGGAGAGGCTGCGACATGCTGTGGGGACAAGAGAGGGACTTGATGAGTCCTGATGTCAGGGGGGGCAGGGGTAGTGCAGCTGGCTCGGGAGCAGGGCAGGGGCGGAGGCAGAGGAACTGACCCAGACTGGGCACTGGCGATGACCTTAAGGCTGGCGGCGTTGCGGATGAGCTTGTCCAGGGTGTTGACGATCTGGGAGAATTTGGGCCTGAGGTTCCGGTCCCGCACCCAGCAGTCCAGCATAAGCTGGTGCAGTGCTGTGGGGCAGTCCATGGGTGGGGGCAGCCGGTAATCCTGCTCCACGGCATTGATGACCTGGGCCAAGAGCAGGGAACCCTGGAGTGAGCCACCACTCTGCTCCCCAGCCAGCTCCCACCCACCCGAGCGCTCTGGCTGGCCCCACTCACATCCTGGTTGCTCATGTCCCAGTAGGGTCGCTCGCCATAGCTCATGACCTCCCACATGACGATTCCATAGCTCCAGACGTCACTAGCAGAGGTGAACTTCCGATAGGCTATGGCCTCTGGGGCGGTCCAGCGAATGGGGATCTTCCCGCCCTGGTGGGGGGGGCACACGCCCTTCACCCTATGTCCCCGGGCTGGTCCCCAGCCCCGAGCCCCTGCCTGGTTGGCCCCGCCCCCAGTCTCCCTCCCAGTGGCTTCCTGTACCAGGGAGCTGGTGTAGGTAGGATCAGAGGGATCATCCTCCAGGAAGCGGGAGAGGCCAAAGTCTGAGACTTTGCAGACCAGGTTGCTGTTGACGAGGATGTTGCGGGCAGCCAGGTCTCGGTGCACATAGTTCATCTCAGACAGGTACTTCATGCCGGCAGCAATGCCCCGCAACATGCCCACCAGCTGGATGACCGTGAACTGTCCGTCGTTGAGCTGGAGGCAACGAACAGGCTCAAGGGGGTGCCCGTTGCCTCCTGCCTGGCCCCGGGCCCACCCAAGACCTTCCTGCCTGCCCGCGTGCCCACCCTCTCCAAGTCCTCCAAGACCATGCCTCATCAACCCCTCTGACCATGTCCATTGTGCCCTGAGAGTAAGGAAGCAGCCCTCCTGTGTGGCCGGCATCTGTATATATCAACCCAATTAACCCCCGTGAGGACCCAAATAACTCTTACCATTCTCATTTTACAACCAAGGCAGCTGAGACTCAGAGAGGTTAAGTAAAGCCTGAGGTCACACAGGCAGTAGGGGGCGGGCAGAGTCCGGATGAGAACTCTGGTCTTTCTGGCTCTGAAGGCCCAGCTCTTTCCCTGCACCATGCCACCTCGGTAAATATTTGGACTTGAATAGGGTCTGCCTGACTTGTGGGAAGGGGTGGTTTGCCCAACCTAGCTCTCTGGGGGATGGGGGGAGGAAGAGGGGGAGGGGCCGGGGGCTGGCTCTTACCCGGAGGAAGGAGTCCAGGGCACAGTTCTCCATGAACTCGGTGAGGATCATGACTGGCCGACTTTTGGTGACCACGCCCTCCAACCGGATTATGTTGGGATGGTCAAACTGACCCATGATGGAGGCCTCGCTGAGGAAGTCCCGCCGCTGCCTCTCTGTGTAGCCCACCTTGAGTGTCTTGATGGCCACAAACACTTCCCGGCGGCCAGGCTGTTTTAGCCGACCCCGGCACACTTCCCCGAACTCCCCTGCGGGGCACAGGGCACAGACAGTAAAGCTATTTCTGTACCCAACCACCTCTGCCCTCCCTCGGGGTCACCACCAGCCTCTCCTCCCCACCGTGCCCCAGAGGACTCACCAGCTCCAATCACCTCCTCGATCTTGACGCAGGACACATCGATCTCCTTGGCAAACTCCCGCACAGCCTCATTAGGGTCTTCGTAGGTAAAAGGGTCGATATAAACCTTCATCCCAGGAGCAACTAAGGAAGAAAAGGTGGGCGTGAGAGGGGGTGAGATCCTTGAGCTGGGGACAGTGAGGGAACTCTGCGACCCGGGATACTGCCCCAGGCTCTTAACCCAGACAGGAACACATTCCCAGCCTCTCTGCTAAACCTGCTCCGTATTCCTCTGTTGAAGCCAGAACTTGCACCACCCCACGCCGCCACTGTCCTCTTGGTGAGAACTAATAACCATAACGGCTAGACACCTAGGATTCTTCTTCTTTCTCCCTTATCTCTCATGGTGTCCAACTTATTTCAGATCCATCCCTCCCCTCATTCCCACTGCCCCTGACCTTGTCCAGGCCATCAACACTCAGACTACTGCAATAGCCCCCCAGCTGGGCTCTCTGCCTCTAGACTTTGCTCACCAATCTAGCCCACATACCTGTCTTCCTACAATACTTTCATTGTATTGCTCCCCAGCTTGAGAGCCTTTCAGATTACCAGTGGTGCAGTCAAGTCCAAACTCCTCTGCCTGCCTTTCACGACCCTCCAAGGACTGGCCGCAACTACCCAGCCTGGCTTCCCAGCAGCTGTCAAACCAGCCTTCTCACTGCCCCCCACGTCGGGCACTCTCCCCACCCCACCCACTACCTTCCAGAGGCTCCTCTAGCCGGGAATGCTCTCCCCCACCTCTCTAAACCCTGCTTATCCCACCTGGCTCAGCTCAGCCCAAGGCTACGTCCTCCAGGAAGCCTTCCTCTTTTCTGAACTCTCACTGCCCTCTGTCCCAGGAACACCCGGCTTAACACTTAATTGTTCTCTCATTGTTTCCTGTGTATACCTGTGTTGTCTTTCTTACAAGACTGACTACCCCTGAGGACAGAGGTCACATCTCACTCATCTCTGGGGCTAGCGGGAGTGTGGTAGGGGCTCAGGAAATGGCACTTAATTGGAAGCAGGAGGGTAGGAGTTAAAGGAATAAAGTCCCAGACAGGGAAAGGGGTGTCTCCAAGCCCTGCAAGGACGAAGGGAGCTTGGGGAGGTTGGGATGAGGAGGCAGACTCACTGTATTGCTGCAGCTTCTCCGTGTACTCCGAATCAGAGCTGTGCCGCTGCTTCCTGGAGGGGCGGGGTGGAGGGTAGGCATGAGACAAGTCCGCAGCTCCTTCCCTTCAGGGGACCCTTGGGCTCACAGGAGGGGCAGAGAGCATAGGGGACCGCCCAGTGCCTGGTGCTATGGTCAGTGGCTACAGCTGCCACTGGGTCTCCGGGCAAGAGGCTCAGTGGACTTGGTCCCTGAGGGAATCTGCCAGTAGATTCAGGGGACAGGGAGGGGACAGGACGAGGACATAGGCATGGACTGGAGAGAGCCTTTCCGACAAGGATAGCCTGGGCCTAGGAAGGCTGTGGTTCTAGGGTTGACGTGGGTGATGGTTCACCTATATGGCGAGAGGGCTCTAGGGCACTAAAGGGAAGCTCTAGCCAGCCCCTGGGCCTGGGAGTACCTGAGGCAGACGACAGCAATGACCACAACAGCTACCACGAAGACAAGCCCGGCCGTGGCAGAGCCCACAATGAGGGGGAGCTGCTCCTGGAGCTGCTGGGCACCAGAGCCTAGAGACGGGGAGGGACAGGTGAGTGGTGGGGTGCAAAGTGTGGACAGCGGCAGGGACAGGTTTGTGGGGGTGTGTACCTCTCTCACTTGTGGTCTCAAACTCAGCCGGGTGGCTGTACTGCCCATAGCCAGCTACGGTGCGGGCGCGGACCTGGACCACGTAGCGGGCGTCAGGCCGCAGCCCGTCCAGCTGCACGGAGTTCTTCTGGCTGGTCACTGTGGAGGCGATGCCCTCACTCTGCAATACCAGGAGGAAGGCTGTGTCTCAGTGGGCCCTGACGCCCATCGGCCCCTGCCCAGCCCCGCTCAGTACCCAAGGCTTTGCTCCCAAGGGCCCCTGACACTATCCAGGGTAATCTTCTTGTCCCAAGGCTTCCTCCTGCCCCTGGAGACTCTGACCTTCTCAAAGTACTTCATCTCGTAGTCCAGGATGACTCCGTTGGGCTGCTCTGGGGGCGCCCAGGACAAGGTCAGGCTGCTTCCAGAGCTGCTGTGCAGGTGTAGTGTTGGCACTTCAGACGGGGCTAGGGGAAGAGTGGGGGGGCTCATCACGGGCCCTGGCATCCTTCCCAAGGACCCAGTTCCCATGGGACCCCCAATGGTCTGTGCCCCAGGCAACCTCAGCTCTATGTGGGGGAAGATGACCCAGGCCCTACCCTCCTGTGTGCCCTCCTCACCAGCCTGGTTGGTGGTGATATTCACAGCCGCGTAGTGGGGGGGCAAAGGGCTCTTGCCCGAGACACCGTTGACTGCCTGCACCTCAAAGGTGTAGCGCGTGTGGGCCAACAGATGGCTGATGTGGACCCGGCGTTCTGTCAGGCCCAACTGCCGAGGCACAAACTCCACGTTGTCATCACAGCGTGAGCAGGTTGTGGTGCCCCCGGCCCCAAGGCCCCCATGGCACTTCTTGCAGATGACATTGTATAGGAGGTCGTCCCGGCCACCCAAGTCCCGGGGCTCACTCCACTCGAGGATCAGCGAGGTCTCATTCACATTGGAGATCACACCCCGGGGTGGAGACGGCACCGCTGTGGGGAAGGTGGAAGGAGAGGACAGTGAGCTAGGGCCCTAGGACCACCGTCTGTCCAGAGTTCCTGCACACTCCAAGCTGCTTCCTACCTCCTTGCCTTTGCCTCTGCTTTAATAAGCGGAATACCTTTCCTACACTTCTTCACTGGGCACACTCCTATTTATTTGGCCTTTAAGGCTCAATTTGAGAGGTCACCTCCTCTTGGAAACCTTCCTTGATTCATTCTCTTCCCGTCCTCTGCATTCCTGTAACAATTCCTGGGCATCCCTCCAGCCCAGCACTTAGCACATTATATGGTCATTATCTGTTTTCACATCTGTTTCTCCCACCAGGTTGCAAGCTCCTAGAACAGTGGCTGTATCTTTTCCTCCATATCCCTGGCGCCTGGCAATTCCTGGCACCAAAGGCCGAAGCAGGGAAAAAGCAGGACACCACGCTGCCCCAGGGGTGTGAGGTCCCCGCTCCGGTTAGAGTTGGGACAAAAGAATAGCAGTTCTAGACAGAGGAAGGAGTAATGGACTAGAGGGTCCTAGCCGGTTTCTGATACCCAGCGAGGAGCTAACAAATGCTTATTAAATGTTGGTGCAAGGGCTAAGCCTTTCAGCTCACCTGGATTCTGGCTCAGGGCCGGTCACTTCCTACCTGTGCCATGTTGAACACAACATCTAACCCCCCTGAGCCTCAGTTATCCTATCTGGAAAGTGGAGCTATTCATAGAGACTGTTTAGGCACCCCCAGGCTGGCCCGCAGAGGGAAGGCCTGGAGTGGGAGGGTATGAGGACGCGCGTTCACTCACTGGTACAGGCACTGTCTGCAGAATCGGAGTCTGCGCGGTAGAAGTTACTGTGGCAGGTGCAGATGCTGGAGGCTGGAGAGGTGGTGCGGCTGTTGGGCGGGCAAGGCAGGCAGGGCCCCTCTCCCTGCTTCGCCTTGTAGCTCCCAGGGGGACAGGCTGTGGGGGAGAAGAGGATGGACATCTCACCTCCATCCCTGCAGACACCAACCCGCCACACCTCTGTGGGAATCTGGCCCTTCCCAAGCACAGGTCTCGGCCCCCCACTTCCCAGACTGCAGGGGCCGTGCTGGTACTGCCTAAGTCCAGCTGCAGCTACAAAAGGCCCTTTTGCCCGGTGGAAACCCCACGTCAGCGGACTCCTCCCCGCCCCTGCCCCGCCCCCGACCCCCAACTCTGGGGCCTCACGGACGAAGAGTCAGATCCATCACCCCGACAGCCTGGACTTGTCGAGGCAGGGAAGAGAGGGAGGAGGAAGAGGAAGGAGGGGGACGGGAAGAGACCATTAGTGGGCTGGCAGCAGCCTCTACTCTGCTGGGGTGCCCCACCCCTCCCTGAAGCTCAAGGATAATGATTCCTGAAGATCCTCAAGAACACCCCAGAACAGCCAGGAGGTGGGGCCTCTGAGTTTCACAGCCAGCCTCTCTCCCCACCCAACCAGGAGCAGGGCAGCAGCTCCTTTCTGCCCTGGGGCAGGGGTGGGCGCTGAGGAGGGATGAGAAAAGGAGAGAAAGAAAGCAGGCAGGAAGGCTGGGGTCACCTGGAGTTCAGAGGCCTCAAAGCATCCAGGAGGGGAACCCCAATCGCCAAAGGGAGCCCAGAGCTCGGTGCCTGAACACCCCTTCAGAGCCTCTATTTGGGCCTGGGCTCTGGAGAGTCCCCACATCTACGATGGCCATATAATTTATTAGTCAAACTGCACTATTTTGAGAGTGAAAGCGGACACTAGTAATAATCACGTTAGCATGACAGGCATAAACCAGGACTGCCCTGGACATACTAAAGCATATGGTCATCCTGACCCTATACAACTGCCTTTGGGGAGGTCATCCGGGGTGTGGTATGCCCGGAGTTGGGTCTGTGCCCTTCTCTGGGGTTTACTCTCCCTCGACTAAGGTGATATTCCATCCCAGCTCTTCTGAGCCAGTGGGAGAGGGGGCAGGGGCCAGGCCAGCCTGGTTGCTATGGGAACCATAGTGCATTTCCTGCTAGGGACCTGCAGAGTGTTAGCCGCTCTTCAGGTTGTCAGGCTCATCACCCCCACCCCTTTCTCCACTTAGGAGGAGGAAGTCTGGGGGCAGGTTCCCATAGAGAAGTGGAGAGGGGCAGGGCAAGGCACTGTTCACCTTCCCACGACAGCACCCGACACTGGGCCTCACAGCCAGGTTGGGCCTCCAGCCCCCTTACACTGAGGGTTGTGCTAACAGCCAGCTCCCACCCCTACTAGCTTCAGGCTGCAAGTGCCAGGAGGGAGAACAGGGCAGAGGGGACAGAAGACAAGGCCCTCAGCACCCTGGCTTGCATGGTCCAGCACTGGATGAGCCTGCAGTCACAGCTCCCACATTCCCAGCTGTGAGGCCTAGAGGGCAGAACCCCTCTGGGCCTTCTTATTGGCTAAACAGGAGACGTAGCTGGAATCTACCTTACAAAGTTGTGGTAAGGCTCAGATGAGAGAACCTCTCATGAACGGGTGTTATAGCTGGAAAATCTAGCACACCGTGAGGTCTTACGAGTCTCAGCAAGCCCCCCAAGACAGGCCTCCTAACCTCCTCGTATATGAAACCAGGACCAAACAACCCTTGTCCCCCGTGCATCCCAGGGCTCCCGAGAGTCACAGCTAACACATGGTGCTGTGCTTCCCCACGTCCCAGGCACTGTTCCAAGGCCTGCCATGCACTGACTCAGTTAAGCCCCACTACAACTCCACGAAGGAATCACCATTAATGTCCCCAGTTTGCACATGAGGAAACCGGGGTTCAAAGAGTTAAATAACTTGCCGAAGGTCTCACAGATGGTAAGTGGCAGTCAGGACTCAGGACTTCAGAGACTGGGCCCCTAACTTCTATGCTATAAATACTGCTTCTCAAGATGCAGATGAGACCCCCCCAGGTAAAACAGCCAAGCACGAGGTGCCTGCAGCTCTGGGTCCCACCTAAGACTTGCAGGGTGAAACGTAAACGTGGCGCTGGACAAACGGGCATCTCTGCTGGCCTCCCGAGACTCTGAGCACGTTCTTCGGGTGCCTCCTTGTCAAGAATTCTCCATGTCTTCCTTCCTCTCTCTTTAGTTTCATTTTTTCCTCCTGGTATCCTGGTGTCTCTCCTCATTTTCTCTCATCTCCCTCCTTGCACCATGTTTTCTGCACCTGATACCCCTCCTCCCTTTCCTCCCTCTGCCCCAGAGCTGAGGCCAGACCCCCCTGTCTGGCAGGTAGGAAGCAGTGGGTAGGGGGCAGCGGGCGGCTGTGGCCCAGACCCTCCCCAGGCCAGTCCCCACTCACGGCGACACTGGGACTCCTTGGCAGCTGGCTCGTGGCCGGTGGCACAGGTGCAGGCACCCACAGGCACCATCCACTCCCCGTCACCATTGCAGTAGAGCTTGAGGGGTACCGACACCTCCACGGCGTTGGCAATGCAGGTGCCAGGGGCAATGACCAGTGAGGTGGGCTCAGCCCCAGTGAGGGTCTCGGGGAAGAGCGCGAAGCCTGCGGTGGTGGATGCACACTTCTTGTAGAAGGCACGCACGGAGATGAGCGACATGCAGGCGCCCTGGTCCTGGAAGGCCAAGTAGAAGCCGGCCTTGGAGAGTGGCCCGAAGCTGCGCACCTTGGTGTTGACACGGCCGGCATCGAGCCGCGAGAAGCTCTCATCGGGCGCGATGGTGTCCACCTTCACGTAGGGGTTCTCCATCCAGAAGGGGGAGGAGGCCGAGGCCACGTCGCTATCAGCCTCATAGTAGAAGAGGTTGAAGGTCTCCTTGCAGGAGCCAGGGATGTTGGGGATGCTGTTGCAGTCACGCACAGTGAACTTGAGCTCCACGTAGACCCGCTGCACATCCTGCCGCCAGATGAACCCTGTGCGAAGCCAGTTGTTCTGGCTTGACTCGCGCACATTACACACCTGGTACGTGCGGATGGGGTTCATGGCCTCGTCATAGCCGCTCACCTCTTCCCACTGTGCCAAGTGAAAAAGACAGAGTAAGCACCGGCATTTGCCAGGTGCTTATCACATGCCCAGATCTGCTATATTTACTTCACAGAGATGCTTCCATGGTGTAGTGGTTGAGCACACAGACTACGTGGGTTCAAATCCCAGTTCTCTGCTTGTGGTGTGACTACAGGTAAGTCACTTAACCTCCCTGTGCCCCCACTTTCCCATCTGTAACATGGTAAGAAGAAGATGTATACGGAATAAATGACTTTAAATGACTACAGCACTGGGCTTCCCTGGTGGTGCAGTGGTTGAGAGTCTGCCTGCCGATGCAGGGGACACGGGTTCGTGCCCCGGTCCGGGAAGATCCCACATGCCGCAGAGCAGCTGGGCCCGTGAGCCATGGCCGCTGAGCCTGCGCGTCCGGAGCTTGTGCTCCGCAACGGGAGAGGCCACAACAGTGAGAGGCCCGCGTACCGCAAAAAAAAAAAGACTACAGCACTTAGAATGGGGCGCTTGGTAAGTACTATGTGAGAATTAGCTATAAGGTTTATTATCTTTATGCCTCAATTTCATTGTCTATAAAGTGGGACTGATTGCAAGGAAATGAGGTTTTGAGGAATTAAATCCGTTTAATATATGTAATGAGCTTGCGCCAATGCCTGATATAGATAGAGCAAGCATTCAGTAAACTTTGGTTATCACTATTACCATCACATTTAACCTTCACAGCTCCTTAATAAGGTATTGCGCTGGCCAAAATGTTCGTTCCGCTTTCTCCCGTAACATCTCACGGAAAAACCCAAACAAACTTCTTGGCCTATCCAATACATCTGCTGTCCCCACTCCAGAGGAGAGGAAGTCAAGACTCACAAAGGCAGAGATTTGCCCAAGGTCACAGAGTTAGGTCTGGTAACTAAGGGCCTGTAATATCACCCAAATCCAGTGTTCCAGAACTTAGTGTAGTTGTGAAGGACATCTAGGGAGGTTAATTAGAACACTTTAGAGACGTCAGGACTACAGGAAAGTAACAGTCAAGAAATGGAGGCCCAGAAAGGCAAACTGTCTTGCTCAAGGTCACACAGCAAGTCAGAGATCTGGAACCAAGGTTTCCTTGTTCCCAAGCACCCAGGAAGGAGGGAGATGGTCAGGACAGACATGCAAAGGGCTGTCAGGCAGGAGAGGGATGGAAATAGGCTGAAAACAGGCTGGGGGGTGGGCAGAGGGAGAACGAGACAAAGATGGTGTGTATGGGGGGGGACAGAAGCAGGCTGAAGAGTCAGAGATGAAAACACTCACAGAAATGGACCATCAGGCAAAGGAGGAAGGTGACAGATGAAGAGGATGGGGATGCCGCAAGAGGGGGAACTGACAAGCAGTGGGCAGAGGCAGCCCTTCTTGAGCTCTGCTGCAGGAGTTAATTGGCAACCAACACTCGGGAGAAATGGTGGGGAAGTCTTACCCCACTTTCTGGATGAGATGTCCATGCCAACTCAGATGTCACCCATTTTGTATCCATGAGGGTCTCTGGGGGAGCAAAAGGAGAAAAAAAGTCAGGGGCCAAGTTTAGGATGAAGAGAAAGAGGAGGTTGCCCAGGAAAGGCCAGGACGCCAGACATTGATTCCCACCAGGTACTCCCACCCCACCCCCAAGTTCCCCAAACCCTCAGCTCCCCTGGCCCAGAGGAGACCCTGCAGCCACCCCCAGAGATGTCATAGCCCCAAAGATGTCTTGTCCGGCCAGCTGGGAGTGGGTGTCAGCTGCTGACCCCAGGTCTGGGTTAATGAGGCAGAAGCCAGGGCCAGTTCACACACCTACAGGCTCTGCTAATCTCCACACAAAGGGGCTGGCAGGGCCTTTATCCTGGAACAAAGGGCCGTGTGCTTCAGACCCTGCTGCTCAGGCCTCCCCTGACTCCACTCCCAGCACAAAGGCCCAGCTCCACACACGCCCAGGGGAAGGGAAGAGCAGTCACAGGCCAGAGCCCACTCTCACCCAGCCTCCCACATATCACCTCTGGAGGACAGGACAGGAATGCTCTTTGAGGATGGGGTGAGGGCCACCAAGGCCCAGACTAGTTCCTCTAGAGCTAGTTCAGTTCTTCCTGCAATCCTTGGATAAAAGTACTGTTGGTGTACCTCTTTTACAGATGAGAAAACTGATGCCCAGATACAGTATATATAGGGCGTAAGGTAAAACTGTTAGGACTTGAGGTGAAAAGTTGAAAGGTGACTCAAATTCAGGTCTATCTGATTCCACAACTAACCCCTTAACCAGGGCACTCTGACTGCAATATGCCCCTCTGTAAAGGGGGAACAGAGAAAGCCTGGAAAGCTCCTGTGTATACTCTAAGTCCCAACCAAGATGTCACCTCCTCCAGGAAGCCTTCCCTGAACCACCAAGTCAGGGTTGGATGCCTTCCTCTATGCATCCAGGGCCAGGTGCTTCGTCATAGCACCGATCCTGTTCTGAGCTTCGGGATTTTTTATCTGTTTCCTTTTGCTCGGCCCCAGGAGGGGCCTATTAATGTTTCTGACGTAAACTTGCTCCCCTAGGAACCTGGATCCTGGGTTCTGGCTTGAAAACTCTCCTCTCTGACAGTGTGACCCCAACATTAGACCTAGAAGCAGGAAAGAGGCCCCAAGTCCTTTCCCATAGCCTGGAAGACAGCCAGCAGTTCTCCCCTCAACTCCAAGCTGGAACGGGGCAGGGAAGGCCTCTACATCAACAATGGGGCAGGCTGGAGGTATCCAGGAAGGGAAAGACCCAGACCCCACGGGCTCCAGGCCTGCGGCCTTCACCAGTTTCCTGCAGTCTGGGACTGAGCCTGGGATGGTGGATGAGGCAGCTGTGGCCCCAGGCCCTCATGTGAGGCAAAGGGGGCAGCGAGCAGCAGCCATTCACTTTGGGGAGTGAGGCTCCCTCGTCTTCCTGCAGCAGCAGCTGCTCCCTGGAGGGCCCGGCTGCAGGATGAGCTATCCCAGCTTCATCGTCGGTGGCCTGACAGGCCCCTCTGGCAGACAGACAGACACAGACATTTAGCAGGGGGGTAGAGGGGTACGGGAGGGAAGAGGGGATGGGCAGAAGCAGGGGCCCCAGAGACAGGCAGGGAGGGAGACAGGCGGGCGGAGCAGGCGGATGGTGGGCGGCACCGAACTGGAGAGATGGGCAGAGCCGGCTGGCTAGGACCAGACAGCCGGGATGGCCGGCGGTGGACTACAAAAGACAGCGAGATGGAGAGACAAGGAGGCCCCAGGAGACAGACACAGAGACAGAGAGGGAGGCTGCCAAGTAGCCTCTTCGCTAGCCAGCGGCCCGGAGTACCGCTGTCCCTGGGAGCCGGCGAGCCTAGCGCACCCCCTCCCCCCAGCCAGTCCGCCTGCTTGTCTGCCCGCCGCCCGCCGCCCGCCGCCCGCCGCCGAGCAGGCCAGGGCTCCCACCGCTCCCTCGCGCTGCCTCCCTCCTCCATCTCCCTCACTTCCTTCTGCTCAGCCAGTGCCAAACCCATCTGGAACTGTTTAAACCCAAATATTCAGCCCCTCCCCCCTCCAGCCAGATTCCTCCGCAGTTTAAAACAAGCCCTGCGCCAGCTCGGAGAGGAGGACTGGGGGGAGGGGGCGGGGGGGAGGTTGGTGGGGTAGGATCTTCGTTTCTGTTTAATTTCTGGGGAGCGAGAGAGGGAGGGGGCGGGGATCGGCCCTCGGCCATCGCTCAGCCTTGGCCATCGCTCAATCTCGGCACATTTTTCCCATTAATGAGGAGAGGACTTAGATTTCGAGTCATGTGTGCCTGAGGAAGGGCTCGGTCACCCTGGTGGGGAGGGGGCTTGCTCTCTGGGGGAGGGGAGGGGCCTGCTCGCTTCAGCAAGAGGGAGACCCTGAGGTGCCTGGGTCCCAGCCTCAGGAAGAACATGGGGGGGGTCCCCAGAATCCATCTGTCTGGGGGGTGGGCCGGAGAGAGACCCAGCCCAACAGAGCCCACCTTTTCTATGTGTGTGGCATGTGTGGGTGTGGGTGTGTGTGTAGGTACACATGCGGGGGTAAAGGATACAGGTACGGGGGACAAGGACAAAAGAGGAATGAGGGAGCAATCTCCACATTCTCCAGCTACCAACTGCGCCCGCACCCTCCCTTGTCCCACCAAGTGGCTGCTCCCCGATACAGCCCCACCAACCCACGAAGCAAGCAGGGAAGTGGCCACCAGGCCTTTCTGGGATGTTCTGGGACTGGGGCTTCAGTGCTCAGCAGGAACGCAGCACCCCTTTCAGGTTTCACAGGGCCGCGGGGAACAGCCACGTGGCAGCAGCTGTGTGGCCCCCGCCTGTGCACACACAGACGCACACACGTCACCCAGTTCTCAGTGGCTGGGCTCGTTCCCGCCACTGGGGCCAAAGAGCGACAAGTCACACGTATGGTGGACAAAAACACACAAAGCCACAGCCACCCGCAAACACACACACGGCTTCACACACAGCCACAGTCTGTCTTTGACGGACACACGGATACATATGGTACAAGCAGATCAGTCTTCCTGAGACATTCATATACAATGAGTCTTTCCTACACACAGATTGGGCTTGCCTTAGGCAAAGACTCACTCTCACAGCCCTCAGATGTGCGGATTTCCTGAGACATATGCATACGTGAGGGCACGTGCATTCAACAGTGCGTTCTCCCTACACACCCAACTGCACACTATTGCCAACCACAAGTCACAGTCTTGAGTGTAGTCAAGTACAAACACCAACACCAGTTTCTCTGTACAGACACGGTGACATGCTCTTACACAGTCACACACAACTAGCATCAGCTGCACACACACAGATGCCCATTTGCACCAAAACATTCCATAGGAGCATGCAGACACAGTGTAAGTATCAATATCTAGAGGTTGTGTAAAGCCTCAGAGGTGCATCCTCCATGCACATCTCACACACACACACACCCACACACACGCTACAAGCACGTTCTTTCTATGAGGTGAGTTTTCAAGTGGGGTGGAGGAAGAGTTGGGAGAGGGCACTGTCTGCTAAGAAAGCAAAGGTACTGGGGCAGCCTCGGCCAGAGGCTCAAGGAAGGAACAAGCCCCAGACCAGCTTCCTGTGGCCCTGACCCAGGCAGGAGCTGTCACAGGTCATGAGGCTAGGGGTGGGGCAGGGGCATGAAGATGATTCTGGGTGTGGCTGGGTGCAGCCTCCCCAGGTGCAGCCCTTGCCCAAGCAGCAGGCCACTTCCCTGCCAGCACAATGGCACCATCCCCAGCACTGAGCCCTTGGGGAGGGGGTGGCACGATGAAGGCATTTAGCCTCAGGAGCTTCGGGCAACACATAAGTTGGGGGCCCAGCAGGAGGAGAACATCGTGGGCACCCAGCCTGTGTCTGAGGGCCTCACTGGGCCGCCCTGGTGCTGGGAGCCTGCCACCTGCCCTAGTGAAGGGCCAGGGACACACAAGTTTATGGAGCTGCCAGACCCCACAGCAACCCCAAGCCCCAAGTCACACAGAGCACCCCACCCTGGGAACAGGCATGCCAGTGAGACCAGAGAATCAAAAAAATCTAGAGACAGGAGCAAGAAACCCACCGGCCCAAACTCCAGACCAAGGACGTTGAGGTGGTGGGAAAGGTCACGCTCCTGGGCTGGGCCAGCAGCGCGTGCAGGGGCAGGAGGACAGAGGGGCAGGGTCCGGGCAAGAAGGCACAACCCGGAACCCTGCCTGCAAAGAGAGGGAGGAAACTCCCGGTCACCTCGGAGTTGGTCCCCCTCCTCCGCCTGGGGTCCCTACCTCAGCCAACCAATCCAAGGGATCTGTCCCGTCTTCTCCCATCCTTCTCCTCCCCTGCTGTCAGTGTGTGTACACGCGTGTACCAACCTGCACACTCAGAGTGGTCAGCCCGGGGAGAAAGGGGTCTTAGGCAGACCCTGCCATGGGACCTGGAGGGCCACCTCCCTCCCCCTGCCATGGCCCCGAGGGCCTCCAGTCTGGGATGGAGGAGAGGGGAGCATCCCAGAACAGAACACATTTTGTCTTTCATTCTTCCCCTCAGATCATGGAGATTTATAATTAAATAAACCTGAGAGGGAGGAGAAGGGAGGAAGAAGCACAGGACAGGAGCCCAAATGCCTCAGTGCTCATCCATAGCCCCCACCCCAGTTGTGGCCCTGCCAGCATCCAGAAGGATTGATGAACAGCTAGCCTTTGAGCCCTTCCCTGGGATCCCAGCCACAGCGGGTCTGACCAGGAGTCTGGGGGCGGAGAGGCAACAGGAGACCCCCGATGCCAGGGCCAGCCCTTGGGGCAGGGGGCCTCTCCCACCCCATCAGGTGCCCAGATGTATCCAGTCTCCCTCCCCCCACTCCCAGCTGCCCAATCCCGACAAACCAGTTTGACTCAGCACAACAGGCAGGGCTACAATTTTCAAACTATGCAGGCCTGGTGATTCAGCCTCTTCATGCTGTTTAATTAGTGTAAGGCGGGTGGCGGAGGCCTTGCCCACAGCAGCTTTGGGTTAGCTCGCTGCCGCTGAGGCCACAGTGGCGGCGGTGGCGGCAGTTCTGGTTAAAGGGAAGACAGTGACGGGCAAACTGGTTCCCCCAAATCCCTGCTGCTGTCCCTTGTCGCAGCTCTGAGGTGCCAGCTCAAGACAAACAGGGGCGGGGCAGCGGGGCTGGAGAGCCAGAGGCCACTCGAACAAGTGAGGAAGCCACAGAAACCCCAGCCCGCTGTCCCCTCTCAGCTGCCACCTACTCAGTGGCCACTGCTGCTGCCTCTGAGAAAGAGATGGGTCACAACCTGCCTCTCCCCACCCAGGGCCTGCTTCCACTACAGCAGCAACTCAGCTACAGGGCTTGCCTGGGAGAAGGCTGTCCAGCCACCCCCCCCACCTTACATCTGGTAACTGTTTCTTTTTTCTCAAAAGGGTCTCTTCCCAGCAGGGACCTCCTCATCCTATCTGAGGTATAAGGACCCTATGGTCCAGACATCCTTCCTATCCCACGCCCCGTTCCTGGTCCGCTCACCTACTGGACCCCACTCCCTGGTTCATGGTCCTGAAGGGGAGAATGGTCTTGGCTTGGGGGACTGGGGAACATTACCTGAAAGCAGAGTGAGCAACAAGGTGGCCCTGTTTCCCTGTGAGTGAGGGTAAATTCGAGGGCAATTTGTGTGTGTGTTTGGTGAGGTGTGTGTGTGTGTGCACATGGGAATCAATCAGAGGGCAAGGAGAGAGGTGTTTCTTCAACCAGGGAGGACAAGCAAAGACCCTGGCTCCATCCTCATGGAAAACTGATGAGATATTTGGATGCAGAATGTAGCTGCATGAATGCCAAGTGTATAGGGAGGAAGAACAATCAGGTGCTAGACAGCATCTAATCAATGAGACCATGAGGGACAGCACCCACAGCTCAAGGACCCTGGGCCTAAATATAATGACCTCAGAGGCCAAGAGCCTAAAGGCTCCCTAAGGCCAAGGGCAAACCAAATCCTGGCAAAACCAAAGGGAAGGCTGGATGGAGCAAGGGAGTGAGATCCTCCACCCATAAAGCTTGGGGGGCTGAAGAGAGCTTCAGTGCTGGGCGTCCCACCTAGCCCTGTCCTCTGGCCACAGCCCAGGACCCCCAGGTCCACCCATCCCGCCATTCGAGCTCCAGAATAGGGATGGGGTACAGGCAGGAGTCAAGGACAGCTGTCTCCTGACCCAGCTCTCTTCCTATCCCGTCCTTTTCCTCCCAAAGCTGGAAAGAGATGGAGGTGTGGGGACAACTTCCTCCCCAGATCAACTTTTCCTCCTCCCATTTTTGCGTCCTCTAAGCTCCCTCCAGCAGGGCAAGGGTACACACCAGTTTCACTTTCTGGTGCTCCCCAAGGAGCAGACCCTAGGGTAACAATAATAACAGTTAATCCTTGAATAACAATGGCTGTGCTAAGCACTTGACACACATTAAGGATTCAATCTTCATAACAGCCCTAGGAGGTGGGTTCAACCACTATCCCATCTCACAGTGAGGGAGAGCAGGAGTGTTGTTAGGTAGACCACTGGGCTGGGGTCAGCGGCCTGAGGCGTCATCTCTCTTTTTCCTTTCATTCTCACGCCAGCAGAAGACCCTAAGTTCTCATATATGGCAAAAGTGAAGGAACTCGTGAAAGCCACACTTGGGAGGCACTGCTACCTTCCTAGGGGCACCCCACACTGGCCCAGCCTCCCAGCCACCACCCACCCAGCCAGGGAATAGCCCCAGATCCCACTTCACAGCCTGAGGGAGGAGGGAACAGAGTAGGGGCAGTGACCCCACTGTCCTCTCTTTCCTGGGCTGCTACAGCTCATCAGGCCTCTGCCTCCTGGTCAGCCCCTCGGGTCCTGGGCCTGGAGGACTGGATGCCAGCTCCCAGCTAGGGCCTGCCAGCTAGGGTCTAGAAGGACCAGCAGATTGTGAGGGGTGAAAAGGAGGAAGAAAGGAAGGGAAAGAGGAAGAAGGGAGGGAGGAAGGAAGGGGTGAGCCTTTTCAGGTACCCCTTGCTCACCTGACCCAAACCACGCCCCCACTCCACTCTCAGCATCAGCACCCACCACACCCCACAACAAGGGCTCTGGGGCCTGGCACACACAGTCCTGTAAGTGCGTGTGCCTGTGTCCCTCTCCTGGGCTAAGACACAGACCTGGGAACTCCAGCAGGCTCCCTGGCTCACACCCTTGAGGCAATCAACAACAAAGCCCCACACCGGTTTCTCACGCCTGTGATCCTATCACACACATGTGGGTGAGCGTGCACAAGCGTGGGCGCGACCTCGGTGTGTCTGTCTGGATTTGCATGCGTCCACCCGTGTGAATCAGTCTGTCAGCACCAATGGGCTCCGAGATAAAAGACGTTCAGAAGAATGTTGTTTTTCCCCTGAGAAAATGAGAAAGCACCAGAGGCTGCCTTTCTCTCAGAACTCTGCTCTGTTTTCCTTCCAACCTCTAAGTTTACCGACTGTGAACATATGAACAAACCGAGTCACACGGAATTCATGTGTTTGTTCTTAAACTAAGAAAGTGACTGGATTTGTTAAAGATACCAAATAGAAGTACTGCCTATAATCCCAATTTCCCCCAAATTTCTGTGGTGTCCTTCCCTCCACCTTAAGGAAGGTTTTTCTTCCCTCATTTAACGGCTCCAAAAATTCTGGGAACTGTGCGCTTGTGTCTGCATCTGTCTGTCTATTGTTTAACCAGTGTCAGTGCCTCTGTCCCCTCAGGCTTGTGTCAAGTGGACGTGTGTGAACTCTCCCACCGGGGCCAAAAACACTTGGGCTGTCCATCCAAGCACACTCGTTTGGAAGTTGGAGCAGTCTCGGCAGGTTTCACAGAACCCATCGAGAGAAGCCCGGCCTTTTCCCACCGGCTAATGGGTAAGGCACCGGCTCTGGCACTACCTGGGACAAGCCCCGGAACCTCAGGGGTTCGGTGGAGACCCCAGCACTCGGGGTGTCCTGCTAGAAGGCAGAGGGGGTGCCGCAGAGACGCGTGCAACGCCGGTGAACACAGCACCTCGTGGGTAGTTGGCGCTCGTAAACCGTAAACAATAACAGGCCCCCGCCTCTCCATCCCCGCAGCCATTCCCTAACAAAGCGGGGTGCACGCACTCACACTCTCACAGATCACTCCAAGGGGTTCCGAACCAACGCCGCCCCTCAACCTGGAGAGTGCCGCTTCCCCTCCACCCGCCACAGCCCCGCATCAGCCTCAGAGCCCCCGCCTTGCCTGGTGGGTCGCCCACACTTCCTTGCCTCCAGGAGGTGCCCAGGGCCCCGCTCCTCTGCCCTGAGTGCGGGGTACTCCCTCAGAAGCTCACGGCCGGGCCATGACTTTCGGGGACGCTCTCCCGAGTCGAGCAGCCCGCGATCCCGCAACCGGCGGACTGCCTGCCACAGAGGTAGCTGGAGCCTCCGAGGCGGCGCCGAGAGCGTCCTCCGCACCCCATCCTCCGGACCCTGGAAAGGGCGCGGGTGACCGAGCCTCCTCCGAAGTGCGCCCAGCCCTCATCGGACCAACACCGCAGACCCTCCCCGGCCCACGCTCGGGCGACCCCGGACACCTTAACCCTTGGACGCGCCCCCCGACGCCGCTCACCTTCCAGCGCCCGGCAGCCGGAGGGCAGCAGCAGGGGCAGCAGCAGCAGCGGAGAGAGCAGCGGCAGGAGCCCCGGCGGCGGCGGCGGCGGCGGCGGGCGGGCTCGGGCCATGGCCAGGGCGGGTTCCGGGAGCCGAGCCGAGCCGCGCCGGGCCGCGCCGGCGGGGCTGCGGGGACCCGCGGGAGGGTCCGCTCGGCGGGCTACGAAGAAGGCTCGCGCACGGTGGTCCCAGGAGATCCAGGCAAGCAGAGGGTGCAATCCAGGCAGGCGGCTCCGGGACCGAGGCGGCGCCCTGAGCCGGGCGATGCTGAGGGATGCGGGCAGGTCGGTCCCAGGGGAATCTGGACGGACCAGTCCTGGAGGATCCGGGGCGCTTGGAGAGCTCGGAACCAGTGGACTCGGGGGGGTCGGGCCGGGGAGGGAGTGCGCAAGTGGTCGTAGTTCGGTGTGCACAGTAATCCAGAGGTCTGCTGTGGGTCCGACTCGGATCGGGGACTCCGGGTGCGCGCGTCGTCCGAGGTCCGAGCTGGGTTCTTGCTGCGCCGCTCACGTACTCACTTCTGCTGTCCCCAGCGCTGGCGCGGCCGCTCTGGGCGAGAGGGGTGGGGCCGGCCGCCTGCCTGTCATCTCTGAGGCCCCGCCCTTAGCCCCCCTCCGCCCACTCACAGACCGCCAGGCGCGCTGGTTCGGCCTCGAGAGCACTCTGCCGGAGTTCAGTTGGCGGCGGCTCCATCACGCCCACCCTCATTCTCTGAGGACTGGGGTGGGCGGGGCCAAGGAAAAGATGAATCAGATTGGGCGGAGCGATACTGTCCGTCAGAGGGAGAAGCCCGCCTCCTGTCGCCCATTGGTGATTAGTAACCGAACCTGAGTCCGGCGAGGTGCCATCCACGTACAACGAGCCGGGGGCGCCCCCGTGTGGTCTGTACGTGCCCGGGGCCGCCGCCATGTGGCTGTGTTTCCAGGCACGTCCTGACACTAACTAAACTCGGCTTAGGCAATACCAGGTGGGCGTCCTCCGCGACGCATCCTGCAACGAGGGCCTTCTCGCTTGTTTATTTATTCATTCATTCAGCTGTGTATTTCATCATTCTTTGAGCCAAAGACTCTAGCAACTTCTGGTGATACAGCAATGGATAAGACAGAGGTTCGTGTTCTCTTGGAGCTAGTTTAGCAATGGAAGCAGGCATGAAGTTATCACAGCAGAGTGTAACTTATTATTATGGAGGAAGGACAGAGTTGCTGGAGCACATGTGAGAGGGACGGCTATGTCTGGCCCTGAGGAAATGACATTCAAGCTGAAATGTGAAAGATGAGTAGTAGGTGAAGGATGTGTGTTTGGTGGGGGCAGTTTCAGGCAGAGCAAACACTCTTTGTGTGAAGTCCCAGGGGCAAGAGAAACATATTTACCGGAGGAAGCCGAAAGAAGTTCAGAATATCTTAAGTGTAGAGTTGGAGGCTGAGGGGGGCCAAAAGGAAGCTTGGAAATCGGTGTGGGGGACCAGAGGAATTTTTTTTTAGATTCATAAGGCCTTCCTGGGGTGGGGGGGGGAAGGTTGGGATTGACATATGCACACTACTATATATGAAATAGATAATAAGGACCTACTGTATAGCATAGGGAACTCTACTCAATACTCTGTAATTGCCTACATAGGAAAAGGATCTTAAAAATAGTGGATATATGTATATGTATAACAGATTCACTTTGCTGTACAGCAGAAACTAACACAACATTGTAAATCAACTATACTCCAATAAAAATTAAAAACAAAAAAAGGCCTCCCTGAGAGCTAGGGTTTGAAGCAGAGCCATTACTTTATCAGATTCACATGGCTTCTCTGGGAAAGAAGAATGGGTGGAGGAAAGGGTGGAAACAGGGAGATCAGAGAGGAAGCTGTGCAGTGGTCAGGCAGAGGAAGATGGTGACTTGGACTAGGGTGGTGGCTGTGGGGATGGAGAGAAGTGGGCAGGTCTAAGATATTTTAGGAGGGCTTCCCTGGTGGCGCAGTGGCTAAAAATCCACCTACCAATGCAGGGGACACAGGTTCGAGCCCTGGTCCAGGAAGATCCTACATGCCGTGGAGCAACTAAGCCTGTGCGCCACAACTACTGAGACCACGTGCCACAACTACTGAAGCCCACGCGCCTAGAGCCCGTGCTCTGCAACAAGAGAAGCCACCACAATGAGAAGCCCACGCACCACAACAAACAGAAGCCCCCGATCACCACAACTAGAGAAAGACTGTGTGCAGCAACAAAGACCCTTCACAGCCAAAAATAAATAAATAAATAAAATTTTTAAAAAAAGATATTTTAGGAGGTAGAGTTCACAGGATTTGTGATTGGGTGGTTGAGAGGTATGGGGTAGATAGAGACATCAAGAAGAACTCCCAGGTTTCTGGATTGGGCAAATGGACTTGTACCCCATTTGCTCAACAAACATTTGCAAAGTGCAATAAACACTCTGAAAAAAAGTCTTGTTTATTAAGAAGTAGAAGTTATTATAGCCTCATTTTACAAACAAAACTGACATCTAGAAAGGCTTAGTGACTTGCTTCAAGTCACAGTGCTCATAAGTGGCAGGGTGGGATTTGAATCAACGATTGTATAGCTTTTAGACTCACTCATTCTACTTAATCAGAGACCTAAGGATCACCTAGGTGCTTGTTAAAAACTAAGAATTCTGAGCCACCCACCCATCTTGGATGTTGGAACTCAGAATCTCTGGGGTATGGGGCCCAGGATTCTGCATTTCAAATAAGCATTCCAGGTGATTCTGATGCACACTGAAGTTCAAGAGTCACTATCACCATGCAGCCTCTTACTGTCCTAACTGGAGAAACATCCCTCCATGGTCCCTCTGAACCTTCCCCAGCTACACTAAGATTTCTGAGGACGGAGAATGTGAGAGATCAGATTCTAGGTGGCCTTGGAAGCAAGATGGTCACTCTTAATCCTCTGACCATGAAGTACCCTAGATGTGGTGCTAAAAGCTCCATTAGTGTAAATGAGGTCATAGATCCATTGCTCAAAGATATTGCTCTAGAGAGCTCAATCCTCCTGGCCAGAGGTATGCATGGGTACCTGGGGCTGGGGTGGGGGTGGGGGGAGGAGGATGCCATGAGATTCCCAGATTCCACCCCCCCCCATCCCCAGGAACTTCTGCCTTCGATCTCTTCTTAAGCCCTAGAGACTCCCAGCAACATCATTCAAGGTTCTAGACCACAAAAGGGATCTTGGAGATAATCTTGTGCAACTCCTGCATTGTAGAGCTAGAAAGCCTGAGGCTCAAGAGATAGGACAGCTTGCCCTAGAGCCCCCTCTGCCCTGGGGCGCTGGTTGCAGTAGGGCAGGGTAATATTTCGGCAGGTGGCCTGGCAGTAGCAACACCTCCCAGCTGAAGCCCTGCTCGTTGTAAGGCAGATCCGTGAGGCCGACACTCCTGTTTGCCCAGCATCTGTGCCAGGGTAGGCCTCGCCCTGGACAAACACAGCCTGTCTGGCGGCAGGCACAGTCTCCTTTGTTCTTGGGCCTGATAGCAGAGGCAGCCGGGCCAGCAGGTAACAGAGGGCCCGTCCTCACCGGATGTTGGCACCATGGTTCCCACGGGAATGGTTCCTGATCAAGAGGCCGACAGGCTGGAGGGCACCTGAGTACTGGCTAAAACAGCCTGGGGCAGGAAGCTGACCACCTGGCAAAAGAACAGACATGAAAGGAGGGCAGGTGGAGGGATAGGAACTGAAGGCCAGGCCAGATAAGAGGCCATCTCTCCAGGCCTGCATGGGCAGAAGGTCCTAACCCTCTTATCTTTCCAGGCTGACGAGGTACCAAGGAACCCAGGGAGTGGGCCACAAGCTTTGATCTGGAATGAAGGAAAAACGTCCAGACTGAGGTCAAGATGACTCTCTCTGTGTCCATCATTCTTTGTCCATTTGTTTCTAGGAGGAACCTGAATATAGAAGCAAGACCTTGGACTTTGGCATCAGAGGGACCTGAGTCCAAATCCTAGCTCAGTCATTTACCAGCTGGGGAACTTATGATAAGAAGCTGAGGGCCTCCCTGGTGGCGCAGTGGTTGAGAGTCCCGCCTGCCGATGCAGGGGATACGGGTTCGTGCCCCGGTCTGGGAGGATCCCATATGCCGCGGAGCGGCTGGGCCCGTGAGCCATGGCCGCTGAGCCTGTGCGTCCGGAGCCTGTGCTCCGCAATGGGAGAGGCCACAACAGTGAGAGGCCCGCGTACCGCAAAAAAAAAAAAAAAAGAAGCTGAACCTTTCTGAGTCCAAGTATCCACAGGAATGAAGGTGGGACAATAATCATACCTCCCTTGCAGGGCTATTATGATGCTCCGGCCAAAGGGCCAGGAGCACTGAAGTGCCTAATACATGCAGATGCCTTATAACAATTAACACTCAGGCCCCAGAACCAATCTGGAAACACGATCAGTTTAGGGATAATTAGAAGAATGTGTGTGAATTGAATTGGGGCTTAATACTCCTGTGACTGTGACCAACTCCAGATTCTCTTTGAAAAAGATAATAAATATGTGTCCCTGGGTTTGTGGTTTGGGGATAGTGGCAAGAAAGACAAAACTGGGAGAAGAGGGCTTTGCGCCAGTAAGTGATGGAGGGATGAGTGCTCTTTGGGCTTCAGTTAAGAACTAGGGTGGAGGCAGGGAGACCAGTGAGGAGGGCACAGGCAAGATGTGATGGTGACAGGGCTGGGGTCATAGCACAGTAGTCTGAGCAATGGGGTGGCTGGTCATTTATGGGAAGAGAAGTAAAAACTTGGGGAGGAGCAATTTGGTTGGGGGAGAGGGGAAATAGGGACTGAGGGTGTCATTTTGGACTGGCTAGGATCGGGAGGCCTGTCGGCATGGAGCAGGTGGCTGGCTTCACCACTCCCACCTCCTCCACTGACCCTCTCCACTGCCACCTAAGCAGCCTCAGTTCTGGTCTCTCTCTGTCCCTTGGAGGCACCACCTCAGGACCTTGGCACTGACTGTTCCCTCTGTCTGGATCTCTTCTTCCAGCTCTTACAGAGCTGCCTCTCAGAATTTAGGTCTCCACTTAAATGTCACCTCCCTGACCACTTTGATCTCCTCCCTCTTCCCCCACACCATCACTGTCTTTCCCATTGCACTATTTTATTTTCCTTATACAACTTAGCACTAGTTGAGATTATATTAGTTAGCCATTTGTTTACACGTGCACCGTCTGTTTCCCCTTCTAAAACGTTAGCTTCCTGAGAACGACGGCTTACTTCCCACTAAATCTGCAGTGTAAGGACCACTGCCCTGCATGAAGTAGCAATTTACTAAATGAATCAGTAAGTACAGCAAATATGTGTGATTCCTGCTGCCACGTCCTCTTCCCAAGCCTATGGCAGATGTTGTTCATCAATTATGGGCTCTTTCCTCAACGTGATGCTGCAGACAGCCCTTGTCAATCTCAGAGTTGGCATAGAAGTTCCACCTACCTGCCATCACTGTAGTGGACAAAGGCCCTCTGCTGGCTACTGTGTGACCTTGCGTGAGTCTTTTCAAGTTCCTTGGGCTTCCGTTTCCTCATCTGATGTCTCATCCAAGAGGTAGGGGAGACTTTCCACCCCTATGGGCGGGGCCTCCTGTCAAGAACTGACATCACGTGCAGACATGACAAATCCCCTCAGACAGGATGCTCAGGTGAGTCACAATCACTCCTTCACTTTTCTGTCCCTCTGCTTCCTCCGTTTTCTCATCAGCCCCAGAAGGCAAGCCTAGAAAGGACCTTTGACACCTGGCCCAACAAAACCCTCATTTTCAGATGAGGAACCTGAGCTCAGAGAAGAAAAGTCAATGGAGCCAGAAATCTAACAAAGCCTAGTTGTCCACAGCCAGTGCTTTGGCAGCGCCCATCCCTCTCCCCTGATCCCCACCAGGCCAGGCACTCGCTGCCGTCAGCACCTCCTCTCCCAGATGGGAGCCGGGGCCGCAGCTTCCTTATTCTTGGGCACATTCCCAAACTCCAGGAGGAGGGCGGCCTGGCTTCCCTCCAGGCCCTGGACAGTTGGCCGGAGAAGGATGCCCCGTGGATTCCTGGCTCCTTCCTCCACTTCTGAGCTGCCCATTCAAGGAGGTGAGAAAGGTGCCAGCCTCTTCCTCCACAGTTGCTTTCGGAAATTGGAAATTGCCTCGGGGGGTTTGGACCAGGGCGAAGATCTCAGCTGTTCCAAAGCCAATTGATGCCCTGTTGGCAGCTTCTGGCCCTCATCTTCTTCTGATCCAACCTGGATCATCCCCTCCACTCTCTTGCAACTATTTTGCAGCCAGCATCCTCCCTGACAACAGCTCAGTTCTGGCTTCCCTTGAGAAAGGGCGGAGGAGGAAATAGATGTGTTGACTAAACCTCTCTGTGATCTTAAGTGGAGGTGCTCTAAACATCTGCCAGAGAGGGGGACACCTCAGTTGCCTTTGAAACTGCCTGTGCAGAACTCTTGTTTGCAAACTGTCTTTTCTTGTGGAGAAGCTGCGCTTCCTTTTCTAGGAGCTATTTGGGGAAATGTTTGCAGGAACAGAGAGCCAGCTCCCTGCTCAGGAGGATAGCAAGGACCCGGAGGGATCCAGAAGTGCTAATTAAAGACCAATACCCATAGACATTTGGGGAAAGTTTCAAAAACAGAAAAGACTGGGCCTTTCATGTTTAATTAGGAAGGAAGAAATACCAGGGACTAAGGGTGACTTTTAGGGAGACAGATTTTAACTTGATATTTATCATTTCAGCCATTTATTGAACAGTTACTGTGTGCCAGGTGCGGGGGAACAACTGCGATCAGGGAGGTCATGGTCAGAGGAGGAGGGTGCGTGTCAAGAATTCACAGGCCAAGCCCAGGACAGCATGGAGCCCAGGCACAGATGGGCACCCAGTCCACCTTGTCAAGGAGGGTACCGTGACGGGGTCCAGGAAGGCTTTCCAAGGAGGCAGACATGGAGCTGAGACAGGGCTGAGGCCCGGAGAATAAGAGGAGTCGGCCAGGAGAGGGTGACACAGGGAAAAGTCTGAGCAGCAGGGGTCCTCAGCTTAGACACATCGGAGTCACCTGGGCAGTTTTTAGAAATGAAGGCTACCCACTCCCAGGGATCCCCGGCTTGGGGCAGGGTCCGGCACTGATGTGTTTTAAAAGCTCCCCAGATGGGTCTAATATTGGGGGAAGGTAGGGAGAAACACCAGATCATAAAGTATGTTTTGGGGGTGGGGTCCGCAGTGGCCACATTGCAGAGGACTTCACCAGCCACGTGAAGGAGTTTGGAGTTCAGCCCGAGGGAGGTAGGAAGCCCCTGATAGGTTTTAAGGTTTCAAGCAGAGAAGTCAATCAGTCACATTTGTTTTTTAAAATAATGCCTTTCAGTCTCATGTTTCCCTTCTTCCTCCCAAGCCTCCACCTGAGTGGAGGCCCACTCAGGACCTCTCTCAATGGGACCCCCCCGGGGCTCTCCTTTCCTCTGCAAAGCTCAGGCCTTTGCCAGGTCCTGCCTCGGGTCCCTGGGCAGTGCAGGTCCTTTGTACCTGCCCCAGGTGGGGAGGGGTCATTGGAATGTCCAGTCCTTTCTCCCCGCTTATCCCTGCTCTCCAGCACCTGCCCTGATACTGGCTCTAACCAATTTCACCCCAGGCTTCTTTCCCAGCCCAGCCGGAAGTGGTACTTGATCTGCCCCAGAGTTCCACAGGCAGAGGAACAGGTGAGGCATTTTCTTCTCCCTGTTTGCCGAAGCTACCATTCTGGGGTCAGACCTTACAGCTTCTTCCTTCTGGGAATGCATTTTGTCAGGCCCGTCTGGGTTCCTGCTGCTACTGCCAGAATCCCCACCACACCTCCTGCTCCCAGCTGAAGGGAGAATAGCACGGCGAAAGAGCAAGGGCTTTGGAGTCCATCAGACCTGGGTTACAAACCTGACCACACCTCTCATCAGCTCTGTGACCTGAGCAAGTCGCTTCATCTCTCCGAATCTCCATTTCCATATTTCTAAAATAATGACACCAACCTCATAGGACAGTTGGGAACATTAAATGGGAGAAACATGGAAAAGCCTGAATGGAGTACCCAGCACACAGTAGGTCATCAATAAATGGTAGCACCATTTACCATTATTAGTTAATGTTAATTATTATTATTGCTAGCGCTGGGCATTCTGCTAAATGACAGAGTTTCTTAGAACAAAAGTTGTAGAATAAGGGGAAGACTTAATACCACCTTGTAGAGTTGCTGTGACATGTAGCATGCAGGCAGTTTGAGAGAATTTTATCAGATCTGGAGGCTACTCGTGGGCCAAAAAATGCTGACTACCTAATAGGCCCTTCAGACCTTTGGACTCCTGCTCCGTTCTGGAGGTTTCCTCCGCTACTTGCTGGCAGACTGGCAGGAGCCTTTCCAAATGCATCAGGATGAAGCCCGGGACTGTGGTAACGTCACCATCGTCTGACACAACGTGTGTGGACTGTGCCCACGAGAGCACAGCCCAGGGTTTGCGTTGTATTCGAAGCTCCAAGACAGATCCTCCCAGGGACAGATCGTCATAAACGGCTGGAGGGCAGAAGCCAGCTCTGGTCTGTGCATGTCTGCCTTCCTCCTTTCCTTCTTTCAACTGATTAAATGAGGTAAGTAGTCTAGTAGATGGCCAAGTCTTGCCCTCCCATCACCCCCCTTTCCACAAAGTTCCCAAGGCAGTAAGGATAAAAATAAGTGAGAAACCAACTTGCCTCTTTATTATTAGCTGGGTGAGTGCATGGCTGCCCCAAAGCGGGTGTCTCTTTGAGCCAGTGGGGCACCTTCTCAGCCTCACAGCCCAGACCAGGGCCTTACCAGGGGCACTGGCTTAAATGAGGAGCCCTCCCAAGTGCCCTGTACTCGTGTGGAAAGACAGGAGAGGAGAAGAGGCCAGCTCCCAAGAGAGCCCAGGCTGTCAGATTCAGGAGCACAGGTAAAGGAAGAGTCACAGGAATGTGGGTGAGTTTTAATACCCTGTGACCCTGTCCCTGTCTGTGCCTTGGAATCTGACCAAGTAAATCAGCATCCCTGGAAAAGGGAGGGGAGTTTCTCCACCTCCTACAGGGATACAACAATAAGCAAGACGGGCATGGTTCCTGCCTTCATGGAACCTCAGGTCTAGTAGGGAAAATATTTACTGACCTGATGAAGTTATTACAATGTAGTAAGTGCTGAGGTGTCATAAAGCTCGCTCCAGAGGCCAGGCCAGGCTATGCTCAGGAAACGCTGCAGACACTGAAACGTTAAGACTGACTTACAGGCGGGGTGAGGCAAGGTGGGGAGAGGGGGCAGGGCAGGAGGAGGCAGAAGGAGCCACAGTGATGCACAGTAATGAGTGAAATCGCGTCCCTGATGTCGTCTCACGAAATCCAGGCCCTGGAGAGTATTCTGAACAACCTTAGATGCTGTGATCCCCAGGCTTGCCTTTCTGCTCCTCAGGCCTTTGTGAGTCTCATGCTACACAGTGCCCTGGGGGACACCAGCTATGCCTGCGGCCCTTTCCCATGCTCCAGACCCCATCTCTCCACTGGCTCCTGGATATCTCCATCTGGGTGTCCTTCAGCATCCTCAAATCCAACATGTCCAAAATTATCCTCATCTCCCTTCTACCCCCAATCCCACCACCTCCTCCTCTGGGTTCTGCTCCTCCGGGAAAGACAGTCCCATCCACTGGGTGCCCGCATAGGAACCCTGAGTATCTGCACGGACTCCTTCTTTCTGTCCTACATCCCATTTGTTATCAACCATGACAGGTTTTAGCTACTTAACATTCCTTTTCCTGCTCTCCAGTCATTCATGTCCTCCTGTCCATCTCAGCTCCTGCCTTGGTATAAGTTAGTTCCTCCTCTCCTGCCTGTTTGATTGCAATTACCTTCTAACTGGTCTGCAAACTCTTAACCACTATGTTATTCTGTTAAATTACTATTTGTGGTCAAGTGAGGTACCCCCGCAGTCCCCCTTCCCTGGTATAGAGGTTAAGACTATGGGCTCTGCAGTTAAGCAGGTTAGGTTTAAGTCCTGTCACTCACTGTCAGTGTGACCTTGATCAAGCCGTTTAACCTCTCTAAGCCTCAGTTTCCTAACCTGGAAAATGGAGATAATAACAGCATCTAGGTGGTACACAGCTGCTGTTTTTGTTCGCTCCCAATATACTTCTCTAGTTCTCACCCTTCCTTTGGATGACAAACCCTTCCTCAACTCCACATGACAGGGTTGCCAATCACAGAATCTGATCCCAGAGCTGGGCACTGGCCCAGGTCAGGCCAGTCAGAGCCTTGCCCTGGGAACTGGACTCTTGAGAGAAGTCACAGGGACTGAAGGTAGATGATGCTGAGCCAGTAGAGCAGTGCCTGCTAGACAGAGTCCACACATAGCCATGGCAACCCTGGTCCCGTCCCAGCCCACCCCAAAGCCTGGCTGTTCATGGTTTCCTTCAGTTCTGTGAACTCTCTCTCTCTCTCTCTCTCTCCCCACACCCCTCCCCACACCCCTACCTCCTCTCTCCCTCTCTCTTTCTTTGCTTACCTTAGGGCCTGTTTCTGACTCTAAATCCTAAAATCTGCATCATAGCACTGTTGCCAGAGTGAAATGGAGCCGTGCCTGTCAAGCCCATTTCCAAGAATGTTAGCTGTTGGGAGGATGACCCCACCCCCATCGTCCTGGAACCAAAGCCTGCTGGGAGGGGAGGCTCAGTGGAGGCCATTCAGTGGACATGGGCGTCCAGTGGAGGGCGAGCCATGGGAGGGCAGGGATGTGTCCTGTTTGCTGACCACTGACCATTCCCACCCCCACCAGGCCTGCACCTTGGCTGGTATGAAGCAGGCCCTCAATAAATATCTGCTTACTGTTGACTGATGTCCAGAGCCTGCACATATAACAACTTGCTGTTCTTGCAGAGCAGATGGTCCTTGTAAAACGTGGCTGGGCCTACGCTCCTTGGCTGTGGTTATTAGAGGTGCAAGAGTCATTCCTCCTACAAGAACGGTCCTCCAACTCTGAATCTCTCTTTCTAGAAATTCCTCAAGCCTTGACGCTGTTGCTCTAGATGTCCGTTATCTCTGTCTCTTCGGGATCACCTCACCTACCCCTGCTTTGGGGAACTGCTTCTTCCCCACTGCAATCACATGATTCTAGTGGGCTCTCCAGTCAGAGGACCCTGCCCCATGGCCTCATGGGTGGTCAAGGAACTAGGGGAAGACCATGGAGCTGCCTTCCTTTCCCAAAGCTGAAATGCTGTGATTTAGGGCTTGCTGGTGACCATCCTCCCCAAACATGGAAACATTCTGTTTGCATAACAGAAAATGAGAGAGACAAGAAATGAAGAAAGCAAAAAGAGACTTGACAATATCATTTGAGTTCCTCTATCCAGTCTGCTTCCGGGATTAACCCCCTTTCGGTGAAGGATTGACTCATTTCTTCATTTAACAAACTTGTATTCAGCACCTACTGCATAAAGAGGAATACAGAAATAAATGAGATACTGTCACTGTCCTTGGGGGAATAAGTGTACTGTGACAGGAACGTGCATGTGTGTGTACACACACACACACACACACTCATCATGGATCACGGCGCAGGCACAAAAGCAAGAGGGTACACTATTATCTGGGCCTAGGTCGGGGTGAGGGCAGCTCAGTAAAGACTTTGCGGAGGTAGTGACCCCCAGAGGCATCTTGGAACGCTACTGGTAGGCATCATCCTCAGTGGGCTACTCTTTAAAGTAAGAGGCTCGGCCGCTGAGGCTGCTCAGTTGGAAATCCCATGTGGGTTTATTTCTAAGGATAAGCCTTTGTCCTATGAGCACACTGCTGAGCTGGTGGCCTTTACCTGGGAGGTGGCCCAATGCTGGAAGGGAACCCCTGAATGCTGGTGCCCTGAGCTGTCTCCCACCACAGATCTCCCATTGTGACCTGTCATTTCCTCCGGAAGTTTTAATGCTGGAAGGCTGCCCTGACCTACCTCTTCAGGTTGATCAAATGGCCCAATTATCCATCTAGGATCCCAGATTGTCTTGAACTGAATGGACGGGAGTGAGGGGGCTGTCTAGAAAAGAAAGCGCCAGAGGGAGTTCAGCCATCTACAAGCTGTTAACTGGAGCCGGCTGTCCACAAAAGATCTCTTTGTAATTCCAGGAGGTGTTGTCACAAGAGCTTGGCCACAACTCACGCAGCACATCCAGGAACTGTTTTTGTGAAAAGGCTGGCAGGGAGCACTGTCTGGTGGCTTGGAACGGATTCTGATCTTGAGGAGACTGGGAGGGGAGCACCCGCCAGGCTGCCCAGCTCCACCTGCCCCTGGAGCTGGCCATGGGCAGTGACCAGGAAGCACGGCCAGGCCTCCTCACTGAGAGCACCAGACCTTCTTAGGGGAAGGGCTTCTGGGCTGTGGTCAGCTCCCTCTCTGAAAGTTTCCGAGGGCTCCTACCTCCATCTTAAATCTTGCTTTTGCAGCAACAGTGGATTCTCAACACCTGGGCTCTTGGACCCTCAATCATCTTTACACTGACCCCAGCAGAGTATCAGAAATCTGAATACTTCGGATAGGAAGCTGATCTGAATTGTCACTCATAGCTACAGGGACCGTATAATTTATCTTTCAAACCTAAGCACTTTGAAGAGTCAAAGAAGGTGCTGTTAATAATTTCTCTGGGACAACTGGCATGAACTGGGATCACCCCAGGCAAACCCAGAAGTTTGGGCTCCCTATATATTCCCTCAAACCAAGGTCAAGACAAAAGGATGATGCCTTGAAGCAGATTGCTGGTGGAGATGGCCGACAGGCCCGTCCAAGTTCCCGGCATGCTCCACATCTCTCACTACATGTTTCTTAGCAGGATGTTCTTTCTGAATTAACAACGGCACAGCTTGCCTTAGCGATCTCCATCCAGACTTTGCTGAGGACTTAATAGCCAAGAACATGGTCTAGATGCATTCCCTGTGTAACTATTCTTCTGTTGTTTTCATCACAAAGGGCTATTCAGCACAGAATAGGAAGGTAGGCTTGTACATGTGGAATCTGGCTCCACCAAGTGTGGGTGAGGGCATAGGACAAAGGGCACACAGCTGGCATGTAGACTACACAGGAATTTGAAGAACACAATGCCCTAAGCCCAGTAACTCCACTCCTGGATATACACCCACCCTTGTGAAACTCTCATGTGTGTGTACAAGGACACCCACACAAAAATGTCTGTGGCAGCACTGTTTATAATAGCAGAAAATTGAGAGCAACCTAAGGGTCCCTCAACAGAATCATGGCTTTTAAAAAGTGATGATACTCCAAAATATACAAGCAGCACATGAAGCTCAATATCAAAAAACAAACAACCCAATCCAAAAATGGGCAGAAGACCTAAATAGACATTTCTCCAAAGAAGACATACAGATTGCCAACAAACACGTGAAAGCATGCTCAACATCACTAGTCATTAGAGAAATGCAAATCAAAACTACAATGAGGTATCATGTCACACCAGTTAGAATGGGCATCATCAGAAAATCTACAAACAACAAATGCTGGAGAGGGTGTGGAGAAAAGGGAACCCTCTTGCACTGTTGGTGGGAATGTAAATTGATACAGCCAGTATGGAGAACAGTATGGAGGTCCCTTAAAAAACTAAAAATAGAATTACCATATGACCCAGCAATCCCACTACTGGGCATATACCCAGAGAAAACCATAATTCAAAAAGACACATGTACCCCAATGTTCATTGCAGCACTATTTACAATAGCTAGGACATGGAAGCAACCTAAGTGTCCATCGACAGATGAATGGATAAAGAAGATGTGGCACATATATGCAATGGAACATTACTCAGCCATGAAAAGAAATGAAATTGAGCTATTTGTAGTGAGGTGGATGGACCTAGAGACTGTCATACAGAGTGAAGTAAGTCAGAAAGAGGAAAACAAACACCAAATGCTAACACATATATATGGAATCTTAAAAAAAAAAAAGGTTCTAATGAACCTAGGGGCAGGACAGGAATAAAGACGCAGAGGTAGAGAATAGACTTGAGGACACAGGGAGAGGGAAGGGTAAGCTGGGACGAATTGAAAGAGTAGCATTGACATATATACACTATCAAATGTAAAACAGATAGCTAGTGGGAAGCAGCTGCATAGCACAGGGAGATCAGCTTGGTGCTTTGTGACCACCTAGAGGGGTGGGATAGGGAGGGTGGGAGGGAGACACAAGAGGGAGGGGATATGGGGATATATGTATATGTATAGCTGATTCACTTTGTTATACAGCAGAAACTAACACAACATTGTAAAGCAATTATATTCCAATAAAGACGTTTAAAAAAAAGTGATGATAAAAACAATTGAAAAATGGGCAGAGGATCTGAATAGACATTTTTCCAAAGCAGACATACAGATGGCCAACAGGCATATGAAAAAGTGCACAGCCATTTGCAACAACGTGGATAGACTTGGAGGATAATATGCTAATTCAAGTAAGTCAGACAGAGAAAGACAAATACTGTATGATCTCACCTATATGTGGAATCTAAAAAATAAAACAAACTAGTGAAGATAAGAAAAAAGAGGGGCTTCCCTGGTGGCGCAGTGGTTGAGAATCTGCCTGCTAATGCAGGGGACACGGGTTCGAGCCCTGGTCTGGGAAGAGCCCATATGCCACGGAGCAACTGGGCCCGTGAGCCACAGCTGCTGAGCCTGCGCGTCTGGAGCCTGTGCTCCGCAACAAGAGAGGCCACGATAGTGAGAGGCCCGCGCACCGCGATGAAGAGTGGTCCCCGCTTGCCACAACTGGAGGAAGCCCTCGCACAGAAATGAAGACGCAACACAGCAAAAATAAATAAATTAATTAATAAAAAACTCCTACCCCCAACATCTTAAAAAAAAAAAAAAAAGAAAAAAAAAAAAAGAAAAAAGAAACAGACTTACAGATAAAGAGAACAAACCAGTGGTTACCACTGGGAAGAGGGAAAGGGGGAGAATCACATTAGGAGTAGGGGATTAAGAAGTATAAACTACTATGTATAAAATAAATAAGCTACAAGGATATAGTGTACAGCACAGGGAATATAGCCAATATTTTATAACAATGATAAATGGAGTATAACCTTTAAAAATTGTGAGTTACTATGTTGTACACCTGAAACATATATAATATTGTATATCGAATATACTTCAATAAAAAAAGTTTTTTTAAATTTTATTTTTGGCTGCGTTGGGTCTTTGTTGCTGCGCCGGGGCTTTCTCTAGTTGCAGCGAGCGGGGACTACTCTTCGTTGTAGTGCACGGGCTTCTTATTGCAGTGGCTTCTCTTGTTGCAGAGCACAGGCTCTAGGCGCACGGGCTTCAGTAGTTGTGGCACTCAGGCTCAGTAGTTGTGGCTCGCAGGCTCTAGAGTGCAGGCTCAGTAGTTGTGGTGCACGGGCTTCGTTGCTCCACAGCATGTGGTATCTTCCTGGACCAGGGCTCGAACCCGTGTTCCCTGCACTGGCAGGCGGATTCTTAACCACAGCACCACCAGGGAAGCCCTCAATTAAAAAAACTATTAATACACTATGTACAAGGTGCAATAAAGTGAAGCTCAATAAAATGAGGTATGCCTGTACCTTTAAAAAAAGAAAAAGAGAAGGTGTTCAGGACTTCCCTGGTGGAACAGTGGTTAAGAATCCGCCTACCAATTCAGGGGACATGGGTTCAAGCCCTGGTCTGGGAAGATCCCACATGCCGTGGAGCAACTAAGCCCGTGTTCCACGACTACTGAGCCTGCGTGCCACAACTACTGAAGCCCGTGCTCCGCGATAAGAGAAGCCACCGCAATGAGAAGCCCGCACACCGCAACAAAAAGCAAACCCCTCTCGCTGCAACTAGAGAAAGCCCGGGTGCAGCAACAAAGACCCAACGCAGCCAAAATATAAATAAATTAATTAATTTTTTAAAAAGGGTGTTCAGCATCACTAACCATCAGGGAAATGCAAATCAACATCATAATGAGATTATTACTTCACACCTGTTAGAATGGCTATTATCAAAAAGAGATAACAAAAATGCAGGTGGGGGTGTGGAGAAAAAGGGAACCCTCGAGCACTGCTGATGGGAATGTAAATTAGTGCAGCCACTATGGAAAACAGTATGGAGAGTCCTCAAAAAGCTAAAATTAGAGCTACCATATGACCCAGCAAATCATGTCATTCTGGGTATTTATCCAAAGGAAACGAAATCACAAATCTTAAAAAGACACCTGCATACCCCACGTTCAGGGCAGCACTATTTACAATACCCAAGACATGGAAGCAACCTAAGTGTCCACTGACAGATGAACAGATAAAGACAGTGTGATAAATATATACAATGGAATATTACTCAGCCACAAAGAAGGAAATCCTGCCATTTGCGACAACATGGACGGACCATGAAGACATTATGCTAAGTGAAATAAGTCAGACAGAGAAAGAGAAATACTGTGTGATCTCACTTATATGGGAAATCTTAAAAAAAAAAAAAAAGAATTCATAGATACAGAAAGCAGACTGGTGGTTGCCAGAGGCGGGAGGTGAGGGGTGGGCAAATGGGTGAAGGCGGTCAAAAAGCACAAACTTCCAGTTATCAGGTAAGCCCTGGGGATGTAACGTACAGCCTGATGACTATAGCTAACAACACTGAATTATATATTTGAAAGTTGCTAAAAGAGTAGGTATTCAAAGTTTTCATCACAAGAAAAAATTTGTAATTATGTGTGGTGACAGATGTTACTTAGACTTAATTGTGGTGATCATTTCACAATATGTATATATATCAAATCATTATGTTGTACACCTGAAACATACAATGTTATATGTCAATTATATCTCAATTTTCAAAAATACATAAATAAAAAAATTTAAGTGATGATAAAACATTAATTAGAGATATATGTATCAACATGGATAAATGTCAAGAACAATTTTGAGAGAAAAACACCCAACTGCAAGAGGATTTCATTGCTATGACGCTGTCTTTATATACCTTTACCATATGCTGACATGTATGGTAAAGGTATATAAAGATGCATGAAAATGATAAACACCAAATTCAGGAGAGTGGTTGTAGGGGAGAGAGGTAAGGGGTTCAGGAGGGGAATACAGAGGCTTCGACTGTGTAATATTTTATTTCTTAAGCTGGATGGTGAGTAAGGCAGACTCATTCGGGTTTTGCCTGAGACAGGTCTGCATTCTAATTCAGTCCAGTATTTAACTTCAGGTGCCTTAGACACACTACTTAACCCAGTGCACCCATTTCTTTCTCTGTAATGGAGGTACTCCTGGTATCCACCTAATAGGGTGGCAGTGAAAATCCTTCCACAATGTTTTGTATGGATTTACCGTGTTCCCTACATGAAGGCGCCATCTTGGCTCCTTCTGCAATAAACCTGGCAGCAGGTGCTCCAGAAATGGCAACAGGATTGCGTGGCCTGGGGTGCAGCCGGGCCTGTGTGATGTGGCCATTTGCAAAGACACCTGCCCCCAGCCTGGTGTTCTCCGGCCAGGTATACTGCTCAAGAAATCTCTCCCTCCCTCCTTCTCTCTCCCTCCCTCCTTCCTGTTCTTCCTCCTGATCATTCCCAGGACCACCGGCACAGCTGTCAAGAGGCAACACCAGGATTCTAATCCAAGTGTCTCAAAGATGAAACTCTTCCCACCTAAACCAGGGGTCCACAACCTCATTCACCTTAGAACCTCCTGACGATCTTTAAAAACCTCCCAAGCCTGGGCCCCACCCTTGGAACCTCCAGATACCACAAGCACATGGCTCCCTGGGTGATGCTGAGGCCCAGCCAGGGCTGAGGTCTGACACACTCCAGTTCCTGTGTGCTCTGCCCCTCACTTACCCACCCCACTTCCCCAGTCCAAGTATCATCCTTAAGGGACTGTAGCTGCTAGCCAGCCCAGATCCCCCTGGTCTGTGAACTTCCCGACAGCACAGTTTGCACTTTGCATCTTTATGCCCCAAACACGCAGCACCATCTCCAGCATACTTTTGGAAGAATGCTGAGAACTCTGCAAGGAGAAAGAACTGGGGCCAAGAAGAGGAAGTTCTGGGGAGGCAGACCGACTTGGCCTGCTCAACATCTCAAGTGTTGACCAACAGAAAGGGCTGCCCGTCAGCTACTGCGCTCTTCCCTGGAGGAAGTGTTCCAGAAGAACCAGAGGATAACACTTCCTAAACAGCTACTGCCTATGTTCAGATTCTATTTATCTTGCCACCACCAATAAAGAGGGAATTTCCTTCTCACATTTCTTATTCCTAGAGATACAGAATTCTGGTGCGGGAAGGCAGCAGATTACCCGCTCCAGCCCCCAGGCAACCTCGCACAGAGATCTCCTCAGGAGCAGCTCTGCACTGTCCACAGCAGGACCTTACCCCTTATTGGGAAGACAACCTGAACAGCTCTGATTATTAGAAAATTCCTCCCTTCCTTGGGTCAAAGTTCAAGCTCTGCAACTCCTATCATTTGGTCCTGGGCCCACCCTCTGGGGTGACATCTTTCTACACAGTGCATCTCGTAGGCCACAGGAAAGAGTTTGGATTTTATTTCAAGGGAAATGAGGGACAAATGAAGTATTCTTAAACAGGGGCATGGCAACATGATCTGGTTTATGATTTTAAAAGAACATTCTGGGGCTTCCCTGGTGGCGCAGTGGTTAAGAATCCGCCTGCCAATGCAGGGGACACGGGTTTGAGCCCTGGTGTGGGAAGATCCCACATGCCATGGAGCAACTAAGCCCGTGTGCCACAACTGCTGAGCCTGTGCTCTAAAGCCTGCGAGCCACAACTACTGAAGCCCGTGTGCCTAGAGCCCATGCTCCGCAACAAGAGAAGCCATCGCAATGAGAAGCCTGTGCACCTCAGCAAAGAGTGGCCCCTGCTCGCCCCAACTAGAGAAAGCCCGCGTGCAGCAACAAAGACCCAACACAGCCAAAAATTAAAAAAAAAAAAAAAAGGAACATTCTGGTGCTACATGGAGTCTGGATTGTAGGGGAGGAAGAGTAGAACCCAGAGGGTGGGCTGGGAGGCTACTGGGATAACTCAAACCAGAGATGATGGTGGCTTGGGCAATGGTCTGGCAGTGAGAATGGATTTGGGATGTGTTTTGGATCTAGAACCAACAAGACTTGCTGATGGATTAGATGTGAGTGTGCAAGCATTAGCCTGATACAAGAAAATTTTTATCTCTATGTGCCATCTTGTCTTAGGTACCCTTTTTTAATTAACAGAATCAAGGCATCAGTTGAGTCATTTCTGCCTGAGAAGAGAAAGAGAAGAGAGGGATGGGGAGAAACTGTGTGGTCTGACTTTCCCCTACTACCCTGCCCACAGGCTCTCATCTAGTTTGCTGACTTCAACCCTCTCCCAAGTATGACCCCAGCCTTGCCCCCGCACAGCCTCAGCTCTTACTGAGCCTTGCTCTCTGCAAGGCAGAGGAATGACCAACAGCAATGGAGGCCAAGCCCAGCTGGATTCCCAGGTCAGACTTCTGAGCTTTACAGCTCAAGGACTATAATGTAAGAAGTTCAGAGCAAACTCACTAGAGGGCACTGCAGCATTACCCAGAAAAGACCATCCCATGACAGCTTTTTTTTCTTTTCTATTCAGTTAGGGAAAAAGTACTACAGAATTGAGCACCCATTTAGCCAAGGCCCTAGGTTAGATGCTTAGATACAAATATCAGGGCACAGGTGCTGTCTGCAGTCAAGTTGGAAGAGTAGGGAGGGGCTCAGAGCCCTCAGAGGTGGGTGGTGGTGGCACCCAAGGAGAGTCAGTCTGTGGTTCTTTCCTGCTTCTGGGGACTTAACTGTAGGACACACACATATACATACAATACATAAATGGCACACAGACACACATACAAACAACACACTTATGCACACACCACACAAACCACATACACATACACGCTGCAGTCCTGGACTTGGGGTGCCTGGAGACCCCGGGCTGCAGAACAGGTAGGCTGGAGACCCCGAAAAGAATGTGAAGCAGAGTAGTGGCGGGTTTACAACCTGAGAGAACAACCCCACAGCCCCCAGATGATCCATACATCATTAGAGTCAAACGAGCCTATTAAAACGCACACACGTTAACCACAGGTGACCCAAGGGTTCCATGAACTCATTGACGTCCACTGACACATTAGCATACATTTACTGAGCACTGGGGTTGGGGTGGATCTTGTGTCAGAGGGTCACAAGGAAGGACGCTAGCCAGCCCTTAAGGAGTGCTGACTGTGTGCAGACGCTACTCGGGACCTGTGTGTTTTCGCTCTCTTAAGGCTCACAGCGCCATGGTGGGCTCTGACTTTATCCCCGGTTTACAGAGGGGGACACTGAGGCTCTGAGAAGTGAGGTGGCTTGCCCAGGATCACAGAGCTATATAGGTAGAGGAGCTGTGATCCTAATTCTGCCCTACAGGAAGCCACAGCTAGTTGGGAGATGTATACATAAAAATATCCAAAACAACACACGATGGGCCGGCAAAGAGCAACTTCATTTTCTTTCTCTGTTTCTCTCTCTTTTTCTAAGAACGTAACACGTTTAGCTTGCAGAGCCTCACCTGAGAAGGAAAGGGAAGCCCCTCTCCGGGGGCCCCACTCTAGTGTCTGCAAGTGGCCCTGTGTTACCCGACAGGCAAGCAGCTCTGTCACCTGAGCTGTATGACCCGGCCGACATCATGGTGCTGAAGGTTTCAGTGGTGGGAAAGGTGCCTTGTGGGGTTGGTGATAAGCTCCAGTGGGATACTCACAGTGAGACCCCTGGGTTCACTAGCAAGGCCATGTTCTCTGCAGCAGAGAATTATGCTTCCACCAACAAAACAAAGAAAACATCTACGGGGCACCAAATGACCATGCAGCCAGAAATGCCCATTGTGAACTGAGTCTTGTCAGACCTTCCAAGTTGTAAGATCCAGCAGGCCCAGCATCGGTTCACTGTAAGGTAGAAATGGCACAGCCAGGACTGAGCATGGGCAGGACCAAGAGGAACAGGCCAGCTGCACGGCCCCTGCCACTGGGGTCCCAGTGCCCCTTCTTCAGCTCATGCCCAGAAGGGATTCCTGTCCAACCAGCCAGAAGAGGAAGAAAAAGCCCGAGTTTGGGTTACAGATGGGCCAGCTTTCTATGCATGTGTGAACTGAAAATGATGATAGCTGCACTACAGCCTCCTCAGGGGTGGCCTTGAAAAAACAGGGAGGAAGCCCTCCAGTATATAGGCAGAGTTTCAGATGGTGCATCTCATCATCCTCTTTGTGTGGAAAGAGAAGTGTCCTGAAGATAAAATATGTACAATGCCCAGGCAGTGGCTAATGGCTTGGCTGAATGGTCAGGGGCCTGGAAGGAAAAAGATTGGAAGATGAGGACCAGGACTGGGCAGAGGATGTGAGTAGACGTATGGGAGTGGGTCCAAGTGTGCAGATCTCTGTATCACATGGTAATATCCAACAGAGAGCATCTAATATTGGAGAGGCACAGAACAACCAAGTAGATGAAATGACCCAGTCAACAGACATCAGCCAGCCTCTGTCATTGGACACCCCAGCACCAGCATGATAGGCACAGTGGAGGTATGGAAGTTATACATGGACCCAACGGCTGGATTCCACTTACCACACCCCACCTAGGTTCATCTAGGTACTTCCTGCCCTGAACACCAACCTTCCAGGATACCCATGAAATCAGAGCGGTTCCTAAGAGTCACCACCAGGAGGCACTAGTTGAACAGTTACAAACTTCGGTGGCAAATGACCCACCAAATGTGGAGAAACCCAACGTCGGCAGGACCAAGTGTTTCTCTTTTCCTAGGTACAGAGAATGGAGCCATGGAAACTCTGGGAATTGGGAAGACATGGACAGAAAATCAACCTCTACCCAGACTCAATCTCCCCACAGTTGGATCTGTGGTCTTAAGCAAGAGTCTCAGGCTTTCTCTGTGACTCTGTTTCCATCTAAGGGTGGGAGAATGAGGTAAGTAGGCTTAGTCATCACTCTTCAAGCTTTGATCAAGTACCTTCACTTGTGCAGCCAGTGGTGCACTGGAACCAGAGTGCATCAGAGACCCTTGTTAAATGTTCAGAGCACAGAACACTGCATGCAGGCAAAGGTGCAGTTCTCCACCCTCACCTCAGGTGGGCCTCAGCACTGCCCAGCAGCCTGATTACAATCCTCCAACCCAGTGGCCTTCTACCTGGCTGCACAACAGCATCTCCTGGGCAGCTTCTCAATGATGCCAGGCCCAGCTCGCCCCAGGCTAAGTGTGGGGCCCTTGGCAGCACAGAGACTCCCATGTGATACTGATGCAGGCAGCAGATCAAGGACCCCATCCTTCCACCACTGAGGGGAAGAGCCAAAGACCCCGTCTCCTCTGGATACCCCCTTGCCAGCACAGAGGAGGGGCCTATGTGACTGAAGAGAGGGGGAAACAAGTTCATCCCACGTCTTTCTTCATGAAGCATCAGAGCAGTTGACACAGAGGGAAACTGAGGCACTGAGCACCCCCATCTCCCCTTGCCTAGGACACACAGAGGTTCACAGATCAAGCCATGGTAGTCCTGGGGTGTAGCCTCAGGCCCTTGTCATAGTAGAAGCAACATGGTTTAAAAGGCCCAGGTTGGGCTTTCCTGGTGGCGCAGTGGTTGAGAGTCCGCCTGCCGATGCAGGGGACACAGGTTCGTGCCCCGGTCCAGGAGGTTCCCACATGCCGCGGAGCGGCTGGGTCCGTGAGCCATGGCCGCTGAGCCTGCGCGTCCGGAGCCTGTACTCCGTGACAGGAGAGGCCACAACAGTGAGAGGTCCGCGTACTGCAAAAAAAAAAGAAAAAAAAAAAAAAAAGCCCAGGTCACCCTGTACACCTTAAACTTATACAGTGATGCATGTCAATTATTTCTTAATAAAACGCGTAAAAACTAATAAAGTGCCCTAGGATCAAGGCTAGGCTCTGCCTTCTCTCTTACCATGAGCTGTGGGACCTTAAGTCAATTAACTCCTCTGATCCTCTATTTCTTCATCTATAAAATGAAGATAAATACCCACTTCTCAAGATTGTTTTGAAGTTTGAATTAAAACCATCTATATATGGATGTTCTGACAACCTTAAAACACTAATACAATACAGTATGTTCTTTTTTAAAACTTTAAATTTTACTTATTTTTTAAAAAAACAAGAAATAGATGTATATGGACAAAATTCAAAAAAATAAATGGGCCTCCCTCCCTTGCCCCCGGTTACCATTTCCACTTCTGGGAGGCAACTACTCTTAGCAGTTCCTCGGGTGGTAACTAATGTATTCCTAACAGGAGTTGTGCTGCGCCAGGCAATTCCCTGTACAGACCACGAGGCCTACTGAATGTGCCAGATTCAGGCTTCTGTAATGTTATGGAGCACTTAATACATGCCAGGCTCTTGCACACATAACCTCTCTTTTAATTATCAAAACCAAAACAGAACAAGAAAACCCGTAAGGTAGCATTAAGACTCCTGCTTTTCAGATATAGAAACTGTGGTTAAGCAGTTTGGCTAAGGTCACTCAACAAGATAGTCGTAATACCAGGACCCAAATCCAGGTCCTGTAAGTCGCACGCCTTAACCACTGATCCACGGCCACCCCAGAAATCCACCCACATGCCTGCCGTTCCCCGCCCGCAAGTGCAATCCCAGCTTGCTGAGTCTCCGCGGGTCCGTAGTCAGCCAGGTCTCCACTGCGCATGGGTGTTTTCACGTCATTTACGCTTTTAGCGAATACGGTGCCCGTAAGAAAGCCAGCATGCGTACGTCTTTCCTTTCTAAGGAGACTGCGCTCCCTGAGGAAGGCAGCAGGTGTGGTAACTCCCGTGGGCCTTTGCACCCAAGCCAGTGCAGCCGCAAGACCAGATGCATCAGCGGTATTGGCTGGGACCAAGGCCTCTTACTACACATACACCCACACACCCCACTGCACAATCATTCTGATCTTGTTTTCCCTGGAATCTCCTCCCCTGCCCTAGAGGACGTTGCCACATCCAGGTGGGGACACCGGAAGCCATACGTCCCGAATGTAGGACGTGATCCAAACTACATCCAGTGTCTGGCTATCCTCAACTCCATGCTGTGCCCACAGGAGCGCCAGAGAGAAATCCCTGGGACCTGTCTCCCCATCAGTCCTTTGAGAGCAAGTGCTCAGCTTCCTATGGTATCTGAGACTGAAGGACAGTCATCAGGGGACAGACAGCCCCTGTGACACATCCCTCTTCCACACGAGGAAAGGGAGCCTTGGGATAAGGGTTGGGATCTAGGAAGGAATTTCTCATTTAAACAGATGGGGCCTGTTGAAAGCCAGCCTCTCCCTTCTGAGAAGTTCAAGAAAGTTCCCAAGGGTGTGGCTTGAATGACAGGGAAGGACTGAGACAGGCAGGGAGGGTTGGGCCTGGGAGGGGCTGGGAGAGTCTGTGGGAGAGGGTGAAGGAAGAGAAGGAAGGGGGGAGGGTTCCCCAGACACCTGGTGGGACAGCTTTGAAACAGAGAAAGAGCAAGTGACGGAATAGAAACTACAATGGACTTCCCGGTGGGTCGGTGGGTCGCCCCTTCTTGGAAGGTCATCAATCAATCAGTCAACATTACATAGCCCATCCCTCCCACTCGCTTTCAAGAAAGGTTAGATTTTCACCAGACTAGTTAACTTTCCATCCTATTCCATATTTTTACCTGAGAAACTGAGAGTATTTTAGGATTTTAGAATTATCTACCTGAGTGGAATTCTCACTCTACCCCCAATCGAAAAATCCAAAAAGAGATAAACTGTGTAAATGAGGTTTCATAAGCTATTTTGTTGGGGTTGGTTTTCTGCTTTTAAAAGTAGTGCATCCACATTGAATGTCTCCAAGCCCCAGTTCCCTCATTTGTACAACAAGGATATTAACAATATATACCCCATAGGTTTGCCTCAAGGATTAAATGAGACAAAGTATGTAAAGTGCTGAGCACAGTGTTTAAGGGTGTTTGACTCACAGTAAGCACTTGGTAAGTGTAGCTATTACTTTGTAACAGCCGAATCACTTCCAAAACTGAGGTCCAATTTGCCAGCTCCCAGTTTGGTCCTTTTCTCTATCTTGACTTTAACAGCTGCTAATTGTTCACAAGCTAAATTTTCACTTATTGAGGCATTTCTCCTAGACTCTCTTTGAGGGCAGGCTCCCTTATTAAGTAAAAAATGTGATTCAATTTATAAAACTTCTATTTTTGTACCCCCGTTTTTAGAACTATCTTCTTCCATCAGCTGAGTTGGACCAGATAAAGCTGTGAAATCTTTTCCAATGAAAAATTGATGACTCCATTGTATAAAGTGAGGAACTGTCTGTCTACTCAAGTATCTTAGGGCCAAATATCAACAAAAGCAGATTGATATTTTTTAGAGAGTAATTTGCAAACTGACAGAGCTGAACCAAAACATTTAACATCCAGTGATGAACATCTTGTCAATAATGAGGTCCTTTGTATGCAATGCATAATTCAGAAAGGAAGCAGAGTTTCATCTGCCTAATTTAGCAAACTTTAAAAGATAAAAAAGAATGAATCCTAAGGAATTAATCTGTGATGGAGGGGAAATAAAAAACTGTTAAGATGTTCAGCAATGCATTACTTACACAGGCCCCAATGATACATAATCTAAATCTCTCACAATATGAAAATGGTTAAGTAAAATCTGGCTCATCCAAACATTTAGGATATTATGCAGTCTTTAAATGGATGCAGCATAAAATGGTCGTTACGGCCTCATTCTCTGGGCTTAGGCTGCCTGAGTTCAAATCCAGACTCCACTTCTTATGAGCTGCATGACTTGGACAACTCATTTAATTTCTCTACACCTCTGTTTCCTCACTTGTAAAATGGAGATTAAACTATTATGTACCTCAGAGTTGTTGATTAAACGTAAAGCTCTTAGAACAGTTGCTGGTGAACTGTAAATACTTAACACATGTTAACTAATATGAGAGTTTAATAACACAGTGTGTTAGCAGTGTGTCATTACTAACTTATCATCAATTCCTTTCATCGTCTTCTAGGGCTCTTGGCTAGACTACAAAATGACCAGCCTTCCTTCAGTTAGGTGTAGCTATGTGGCTAAATTCAGGCCAACAGAAGGAGAGCAAAAGTGATGCATGTCCCTGCAAGGCATGGTCCATACAGACTTCACATGCACTCTCTCAGCTTTAACCCTGCTGCTGGCTTGATGCAAAGAAATGCAATGATCAGGAGCACCCATTTGGGCTTCCTGTGAATGAGAAACATTTTAGTGCTAAGACAGTGGAATTTTGGGGTTCATCAATTACAGCAGCAAACATTAACTACCGCACAAAGGGTTTTTTTTATGTTAAGTGAAAAAATATAGGATATATAAATGACATGACAAAGACTGGGAGATATTAGTATTTGTTGACAATATTTGTTTTTCCATTTTTTTGTTTTTTTGGTTTTTTTGATTGAGGAAAACTTAAGCACAGTGAAATGCAAAGATCTCAAGTGAATAAGACAAAAGGTTTTAATGAATTTTTATTCCTATATAACCAACACACTAAATCAAAATATAGGCTATGTCCATCACCCCAGAAAATTCCCTTGTGCTCAAACCTCACAGGCAACCATCATTCCAATGTTTATCACCATAAATCAGTTTTACCCCTTCTTGAGCACCATATGAATGGAATCATGCATCATATACTCATTTGTATCTGGTGTCTTTCACTCAACAAACATAATGTTTTTGAGATTCATGCATATTGCTGCATATAACAATAGTTCATTCTTTTTAAGTTGTTAAACAGTATCGCATTGTCTGACTATGCCACAATTTGTTTATTAGTTCTCCTGTTGATAGACATTTAGATTATTTTTAGGTTTTTACTATTGTGAATAAAGCTACCAGGAACATTCATGTACAAGTATTTTTGTAGTGTTTTTCGTTTTCATTTCTCTTGGGTAAATATCTAGAAGAGGAATTGCTGAGTGTATTAGTTTTCTATTTCTCCTGTAACAAATTACCACAAACTTAGTGGCTTAAAATAACATGGATTCATTATTTTTTAGTTCTGTGGTCAGAACTCGGACACAGGTCTCACTGGGCTAAAACTGTGGTCATCAGGGCTGCGTTCCTTCCTGGAGGTTCCTTCCTGGCGGCTCTAGGGGTGCCATAGTCAGCTCGGCTGCCATGATGTTGTACCATAGACTGGGTGGCTTAAACGACAGAAATTAATTTTCTCAGTTTTGACACCTGGAAGGTTGAGATCAGAGTGCCAGCACAGTCAGGTTCCAGTGAAGGTTTTCTTCCTGGCTTGCAGGTGGCCACCTTCTTGCTGTGTGCTCACAGTGGCAGGGGGGAATGGGGATGGAGGGGGTGGTGCTCTCTGGTGTCTCTTTTTTGAAGGGCACTAATCCCATCATGAAGGCCCCACTCTTATGACCTCATCTAACCTTAATGACGTCCCAAAGGCCCCATCTCTGAATACCATCACACTGGGTTTAGGTCTTCAACATATGAATTGTGAAGGGTGACAGTTCAGTCCATAGCAAGGGTGAATTAGTTTCTGTACATTTTTCAGCTTCTAGAAGCTGCCTGCATTCCCTGGATCATGGCCCCCTTCCCTTGTGATTACACTGAGCCCACCTGGATAACCTGAGACAATTTCTCAATCACAAAATCCTTAATTTAATCACATCTGCATGGCCTGTCCCTTTTGCCATGTAGTGTAATATATTCACAAGTTCTGGGGATTGGGATGAGGACATATTTGTAGGGGGTCAGAGGATATTGTTCTGCCTACCTCACTGGGTCATAGGTGGTATATGTTTACCTTTATATAAGAAACTGCAACACCGTTTTCCTAAATGGTGTCCCATTTACATAGTCACCAGCAATATGTGAAAGTCCAGCTGTTCCACATCCTGCCAACCCTTAGACTTTTCAGTCTTTTTAATTTTAGTTATGCTAAGGGGTGTAAAGCAATGTCTTATTTTGGCTTTAATTTGCATTTCCCTGATGACTAGAAAGTTGAACATCTTCTGTGCTTATTAACTGAGAACTTTGTTTTGTGAAGTTTCTGTTTTCAAGTCTTTTATCTATCTTTAATTGGGTTATTTGCCTTTTTATGATTGATTTACAAGAGTTGTGGGGTTTTTGGTGGGGGGGCACACCACATGGCTTGCAGGATCTTAGTTCTTTGACCAGGAATTGAAACCACGGCCCCTGCAGTGGAAACTCGGAGTCCTAACCACTGGACCACCAGGGAATTAATTCCCTACAAAAGTTCTTTTTATATTCTGGATAAAAATTCTTTGTCATATATAGGTACTGTGTTGGGGAGGGGGAAATTCCTCTCTACCCCTCTTGAGTTCTTTTGGCTGGTCTAATAATTAAATCGACATAAGACAGATTAGCAGGAGAAAAAAAAAACAATTTAATTCGTACACACAGAAGTGTTGTAGAACTGGAAACCCCAAAGTTACCAAAGCAGGCTGTTTATATGTCATTTTTAGAGAAAGAAACAATTATTTGTGAAGATTTAACAAAGGAGCTTGTGCCTGGGGTAGCAGATGAATGAAGAAGTAACAAAGTTTGTTTATCCAGCTTTCTTAGCCTTGAATTCCCTAACTCTAGTGATAAGGATGCTTTCTATTCTCCTGGTACAGGGAGGATACCTTCACATGGGAGATTTAGTTCCTGCTTTCAGGGGGAAATAGGGGAGTCAGAGTGGTTTTTTTGTTTGGTTTTTTTTTTTTTAATATCTTTTTTTCCCACCAGCTGTTTCTCACATAACATTAATTCAAAATAATCAATACACCATTGTGGCATATCTTAAGGAAGTCTGCTCTGAACCCCAATGGTTCCCTCCACATATTGAAAGCTAAGTTGGTGGCTGTGAAGAGCAAAATCAGGTGAGTGCTGAGAGGTAAGAGATCTGCAAAGGGGGGAAAGACTGTAGATTAGAATGAGGATGAATAAACAGAAAAGAAAAAATTGAAGCACATTTCTCCAACCCCATTAATCCAGTTCCCCAATCCTGGGATTAGATCAATCCAATAAAATGCCTTCATTTATGTGATAGAGAGTGTTAATCTTCTATTTTAATAGATGTAAGTTAGACACTACTTGTCTGGTTTGATTAACATAGAAGCAATATTTTTCACCAGTGATTGGACAAGCTCCTCCTTGCTGATCTGCCAGCATGTCCAGAGCACGTCAATTTTGGAGCATCACAGACTCTAAGCCATCAGCTTCCAACTGGAGTATTTTCGAAGTCTGCATAGTGATATTGAACTCCTGTTCCCTTATCATGGAGAGATTTAAGATAGCTTTTTCCAATTCATAATCTCCAAAGCTTGGGAATAAGACCCTCAATGCTGAAAAGAACTTGGAGTTGTGATACACAAGGGGATTTTCTACCGTTCTGACTGCCATGTTTATGTGCCACAACTTTAGGACCAAAGGAGCCCAAGTCTATAATTTGGCTGGCATTTAGGGTGGAGTATTTGGTGACAGAAGGAGCCAGGTACCCAAGTCCACGTCATCCTGACCATTTAGATGGGAACCCTTTATATACTTTGTTGCCACATAAAACAAAAAGACCAGTGTGGTTTACAGACAAGGTTAGAGTGGAACCTGTAATCTCCAGGGTCTGCAGTATTCCATGGCCTTTGCCATTGGGACTGTTAGCCTCCATACACCTCCATTTTCCATGTGCTCCTGTCAATCTGTGAGAGCAGAACACATTCTGCAATAGCTGGTATAGGAGGCCTGTAGTCTGGTTTTGACGGCTATAAAGCTTAGTTCTGTCACCTCATCAAGTCAGTACAGATTTTTGGTCCACTCATATAGAGTTTTTGGTATTTAGCAGCTTAATCAGGAGAGCAGCTTTAATACCCCAAGCTGTACAAGGATGGCTTGCGAACTATCCAAAACATTTGGTGATTTGGCAGACATTTGTACCAAAAAGGGTAGTGCTAGAGTCACTTACAATCTCCTTGAGAGGTTTGAAGATGCCATTTGTGGAATCAAACCACAAGGCCTGACTGCAATATTGTCTTGGTATGTCACCCAGAAAAGGTCCAGTGTCGTCTGTTTTTAATACAAGGGGAATTTTTTCACCTATTGTCTTTATCTGGGCAAGAGACACTCCTTGAGCTTCTATAGAGGTTTGCCAGGGCCCAAATAGCTCACCAGAAGGAGAGGCAGGGTGATGTTTTTCTAATTATGGATACCATACCCTGTCATCCAACCACCTCCCACCTAGTCCACCAGGTGTTAACATCAGCAGGAACCAAGGCCAGTTCAGGTTCTCTTGCACTACCTAGATGCTGACATATCCAACAGTCAGACTGACTGGTTAACGTGGCCAGGGTTTGGTAAACTGGCATAATAGGATGTTTGGTTAGTGCCCAACCTGCTGAAAAAGTAAGGGTTAATAAGGGTAAGACATAGGCTGAAAAAGAGCCATTGTGTAAACTTAGAGGGGGAGCAGGAGAGATGGAGACAAGCACTCTCCAGCCAGCCTTCTAAAATGACTAATACATGTGAGGAAAGTGGCCATTGAAGAGAAGGTGCGGTTTTTGTTTGTTTTTGTTTTTTAACATATATACAGGGAGTCTTAAAAAAAGGAGGAAAACAGGTGAAAGCAAAGTTTCTTTTTTCTTTTTTTGGCTGTGTTGGGTCTTCGTTGCTGCGTGCAGGCTTTCTCTAGTTGTGGTGAGTGGGAGCTACTCTTCGTTGCGGCATGCGGGCTTCTCATTGCAGTGGCTTCTCTTCTTGTGGAGCACAGGCTCTAGGCACGCAGGCTTCAGTAATTGTGGTGCACGGGCTTAGTAGCTCCGCGGCACGTGGGATCTTCCTGGACCAGGGATCGAACCCATGTGCCTTGCATTGGCAGGCTGATTTTTAACCATTGTACCACTAGGGAAGTCCAAAAGCAAAGTTTCTTGATCTATGAACTTGGGAAAAGCTGTCTACTTCATGATGCCAGCTGCTTCTGGGGCCTGGGAATTGGCCCTGGAAATCCTTACTTTGAGGTCACCTATAGGGATTGTCTCCCAACTGTTTTGAGAGCAACGATCCAGGTCTATTTTGGTATGGCTTGCATGAATCGAGGAGGATTTTTCTTTTCTTTTGTTAGTAGTGTATGTGGTCAGCAGTACCTCATAAGGCCCTCCTCAGTGAGGTAACAGTATGTGTTTCCTTCTAAGGACCTTGATGTACACCCGGTCTCTTGGTCGAAAAGGATGGCAAGGCTTGTAGGTAGGTGGAGACCATGCCCCTTTTTCCTGTTGGCAATATGCTTTAAGTACACTGGTTAGTTCTTGTATCTAGCTAGTCATAGCATCAAATAGTTCACTCACATTTCCATAACATTCACTTAATCCAGGAATGGAAGGTTTGGACATGCCAATAAGCACTGGGTATCCAAATACTATTTCAAAAGGGATTAATCCATGCCTCCTACTTGAGTATTCTAGATCTTTAAAGGGCTAGGGGCAAAGGTTTTGGCTATTTAAGTCCAGTTTCTTTTTATTTATTTATTTATTTTTGCGGTACATGGGCCTCTCACTGTTGTGGCCTCTCCCGTTGCGGAGCACAGGTTCCGGACGCACAGGCCCAGCGGTCATGACTCATGGGCCCAGCCGCTCCGTGGCATGTGGGATCTTCCCGGACCGGGGCACGAACCCGTGTCCCCTGCATCGGAAGGCGAACTCCCAACCACTGCACCACCAAGGAAGCCCTAAGTCCAGTTTCTTGACAGGTCCTTCCTAAAGTACTTTCTATGGATAGACTTTTACATTCCACTTGCCTTGATGATTGAGGATGGTATGGGCCATGGAATTTTAGTGAGTGCCTCAAAGTTTTTGCAAGCAATTGGTTCATCTCTGCTGTAAAATGAGTTCTTGCTCTGATTCAATCCATAAAGGCATGCCAAGATGAGGCATAATCCAGGTCACCAATGTCTTTACCACTGTGATGGCAGCAGCACATCTAACCAGTTAGCGTTCAGTCCATCCATTAAACAAGCAGACGATAACCGAACAGTGAGAATAGCCTAAAGCTGGGATCAAACCTATAAAATCCATTTGGAATGCTGAGAAGGGCAGTGTGGGCCTGGGAGAACTTCCTGGGGGGTACTGATTTCTTCCAGAAGTTTGGTGAGATTTACAAGTTGTGCACTGGGAAATAATTTGGTCTGAAGTTCTGTGGATGCGAGGGCAAAACCAACTGTCTTTTGGTTCCTTAACTATCCCCTGTCTATACATGTGTCCCATTTGATGAGAGTTAATGAAAGCCAAAAAGTCAAAAGAAAAGGACTACAGGAAGTCTGTTTGGACCAATGTACAATCAATCTGATAATTGTCTGGCACCTTTTGTATCCATTTGTCTTTTTTGGATTGTGAGGCCTTTGCCTGATAGTTAATAATAACAATCAGGGATAAAGCCAGGTTTAAAGACTGGGTGGAGGGCTTCCCTGGTGGCGCAGTGGTTGGGAGTCTGCCTGCTAATGCAGGGGACACGGGTTCGAGCCCTGGGCTGGGAGGATCCCACATGCCGCGGAGCAACTAGGCCCGTGAGCCACAACGAATGAGCCTGCGCGTCTGGAGCCTGTGCTCCGCAACGAGAGGCCACGATAGTGAGAGGCCCGCACACTGCGATGAAGAGTGGCCCCCGCTTGCCACAACTAGAGAAAGCCCTCACACAGAAACGAAGACCCAACACAGCAAAAATAAAAAAAATTTAAAAAATAAAAAAAAAGGTTGGGTGGAGAAAGGATAAGGCGGGTCCATTTGTGCTGCTTGTTTAGCAGCTCTGTCAGCTCTATTGTTTCCCAAAGATATAGCATCACTTTCCTTAGTATGGGCTGAACAGTGAACAACAGCATTTTTAGAAGGGGGGTGACTAGCTTGTAATAGGGCAGCAATTATATGCCCATCAGCAACAGGAGTACCTGCAGAAGTTAAGAATCCATGGGATTTCTGAATTATGCCAACAGTTTGGCAGACTCCAAGAGCTATGAGTTCGACAGCTTGGGCTGATTTTATAGTGGGCAAAGAGTAGGCCTCAACTGTTTCATGTGGGGAAACTACGGCATAACCAGTTAGGTTTCCTCAGAAATTTCATTTACAAGAGTCATCACAAAAATAAAAGTAAGTCTAGGTTGTCTAAAGGGATGTCTGAAAGATCCTCTCATGACTTTGAGACCATATCTATAGTTGCAAGGCAATCACGTGGAATGGAATGGGGCTCTCCATCATGAGGCAGGGGTACTAGAATAGCTGGATTTAAAGTGTTCCAACAATGTACGGTGATGGAAAGGTAAGTTAAAAGATCCTGGTCCTAGGTGATCTGTCACTATGTCAAGAGGTGCTGCATTCTATGAACTTGTAAGATAGCAGACACAGCGTGGGGAACATAGAGAGGAATGGGGGAGCCTGATTAGAGTACTGGCTTTGTCATTCAAGGTGGCAGCTGTGGCCACCACACAGCAGCATAGTGGATGGCACAGGGCCTAATTGGCATGAGAAATATACTATATGATGTATCTGAGAGGCAAAAGGCTATCCTAGAATGCCTGTAGCAATCCCATTATTTTCGTAGCAGTACTGATGAAAAGGTTTATCAAAAGTAGGTAAGCCAAGAACCAGAGGTGTGACAGAGTTAATTCTAAGGCTTCAAAGGGGGGTAATGCCTCTGAAGGCCAGGAAATGGCCTCCGGGGTGATATCTGGGAGGAGTGCATACAGAGATTTAGCAAGAGCTGCAATATTAGGAATCCACTGGTGACAGTAGCCAGCTGCCCGTAAAAATTTATGTAACTGTCTTTTTCGTTTTGGGGAGAAGGATGGACTAAAGTGACTCAAGGCATTTGGGGGTGAGTCTTTGAATGCCCCGAGATATGTCATATCCTAAGTAAGTAACAGTTATTTGTACCCATTGAAGTTTAGATCTGGAGATTTTATGGCCTTGTTCAGCTAGTGCCTTTAGGAGAATGAGGGTATCTATAAGGGCTCCCTGCTTAGTTTGAGTACAAAGTACAAGGTCATCAATATAATGGACAAGCATGGAGACTTGGGTAAAGGCTATGGTTTCTAAGTTGGCTCTGAGGACTTGGGAAAATGTTGAGGGAGATTAACAATATCTCCTGAGGTATTCGAGTCCATGTTAATTGTCTCCCTTTAATAGAAATGCAAAAAGAAATTGGGAGTCGGGGTGCAATGGGATTGAAAAAAAAAGCTGAACAGAGCTCAATTATCATAAACCAGGCTGCATCAGCAGGAATTGAGGTGAAAATAATAGCTGGGTTTTAAGGGGGCGTCAGATTGGGAACCCAGAAATCCAGAAGATCTTCTGGAGGGTCAGAAACAGGGAGCTGGGCATAAAGTGGAGTATAAAAGGGAAGAGAAGGGGTATTTACGTCAGATTTGGTTTTCAATTTTTGTTCCAACTTCTATCTTTCATTTTGTTAAGGGATTCCCTAAGGATAGCTGGTATACATTTTTTGTGTTCTCTTTTCAACTTAGTCCTCCCATAGGTACCAATGTGACAGCTGTTTATGATGAGAGCTCTCCAAAAATTTTTTTCAAATACAGAAGTTTTTCCAATTCAAAAAATTTGGCCATTGATGAGTAGGCTCTCCTTTAGCATATTTATTCCAATAGTGACTCAATTCAATAAGCCTTTTTATGGAAAGACCTGGAGGAAAGTTTCCAGGCTTAGAATAAATCTTTACCATGGATGCAAGATGAGTTCCTGGAGAGGGTACAGACAATGAGTCCCCATAATCCAAACGTTCACTCCCAAAGTTAGTCTAAGAAAGCAAAGGCCTTCACTGCCCAGGCGGTATGGATGGTGTAGTAAAAACAGTGTCTCCAATCTCTCACAAAAAATGTGAGATGCCTCGAATTACAGACGAACTAATCTATGACACCAGGCAGGCACTACTGGAATGGGACCTTACCAGCACTAACAAGCAACAAATGATGATGTGACAAAGGCCCCTTATGGACTGGGACCCCTTATGACGACCACCCCTATGACCTGGCACGGCTGGACAAAGAGAGTGTTGCTTATGACGTCATGTCTCAGAACCCCAGTCTATTCAACTGTCAACCAGATGCAGCCTGATAAGTGCACCTTACAGATAATGGAGACCATAGAGACTATTCTCACTCGTCACAAAGTCAAGCTCTCAAGACGTAAAATGAGATGGAAGGAAAAACTTCATCCAGTTTACATAGGGAACCCACAGCAAAGTTTGTCTAAACAGACGCCACTCTGGTGAGAACGGTTAACTCACCCAGTCTGTGAGGCCAGCTCAAACAGCAAGATTATAAAAGGTTAATGCCTGCATTTTTCTCTATGATTCTTCCTCCTAATGACAAACAATACAACAGACAGAGACAAAGAAAAACAGTGACCATCTCTGAAAGGAGAGAATCCATAAAAACCTAGAGTACTCATTTCCCAAACACCAGAGTTAGTAGGTCCAAGGAATCAGTTCCACAAATATTTTCTCCTGTTAATCTAAGTTTAGAAAGAAAGAAAAGGGACTCTCATCACTTTCCGTTCCACCAGAGACCCAGGTAAGAACTCTTACATTCTGCCAGCCTTTGTCAGAGGTTTCAGGATTTCTCAGCTGCAGCAGCCTCAGGCGGGGGGGGGGCCTGGTCCAGCCGATATCCTGCCCACTATGCCAACTGCTGGGGAAGGGGAAATTCCCCCACCCCCCACCCCTCTTGAGTTCTTTTGGTTGGTCTAATAATTAAATTGACACAAGACAGGTTAATAGGAGGGAAAAAGAAACAATTTAATTCATACATATGGAGGTGACACAGAAATGGGACCCCCAAGGTGAACAAGCAGGGTGTTTTGTATAAAATTTTTAGACAAAGAAACAATGATTTGTGAAGATTTAGCAAAAGGACTTGTGCTTGAAGCAGCAGACTAATAAAGAAACAACAAAGTTAGTTTATCCAGCTTTCTTAGCCTTCAATTCCCTAACTCTGGTAATAAGGATGCTTTCTATCTTCCTGGGAGGATAGATTCACATGGGAGATTTAGTTTCTGCTTTCAGGGGCAAAGGGGTGGGGATTGGGGGGCCAGAGTGTTTTTTTAATTTTTTTTTTCCACCAGCTATTTCTCAAGTAACTTTACTTCAAAATAATTAATATACCATTGTGACATATCTTGGGCAGCCTGCTCTAAGTCCCAACAATTGCAAATATTTTCTCCCAGTCTGAGTGGTGAGTTTTCATTTTCTTCAGAGAATCTTACAATGAGTAGACTTTCTTTGGTAAGTTCAATTTACTTTTGTTTTCTTTTATGGTTTGTTCTTTTTGTATCCTAAAATCTCTGCCTATCTCAGCCTCACTGTGGCAGACTGTAATTTCCAAATACAGCTGCAACAATATTTCTTATCCACGTGCTCTTCTACAATATGATCTTGCCATGCCTTCCATTTCCCTTAAATGCTTGAGAGAATTCACTGATGAGACCATCGGGGCCTCCAGTTTCTTGTGTGGAAAATTTTTTTAAAAATTATTATTAGCAATTCAATTTATTTAATGGGCATAGGGATATTTATTTATCTAATTCATTTAAAAAAAATTTTAAATTTTATTTTTTTATATAGCAGGTTCTTATTAGTTATCTATTTTATACATATTACTGTATATATGTCAATCCCAATCTCCCAATTCATCACACCACCACCACCACCCCACCACTTCCCCCCCTTGGTGTCCATATGTTTATCCTCTACATCTGTGTCTCTATTTCTGCCCTGCAAACCAGTTCATCTGTATCATTTTTCTAGGTTCCACATACGTGCATTAATATATGATATTTGTTTTTCTCTTTCTGACTTACTTCACTCTGTGTGACAGTCTCTAGATCCATCCACATCTCTACAAATGACCCAATTTCATTCCTTTTTATGGCTGAGTAATATTCCATTGTATATATATACCACATCTTCTTTATCCATTCGTCTGTAGATGGGCATTTAGGTTGCTTCCATGACCTGGCTATTGTAAATAGTGCTACAATGAACATTGGGGTGCATTTGTCTTTTTGAATTATGGTTTTCTCTGGGTTTATGCCCAGTAGTGGGAGGGCTGGGTCATATGGTAATTCTATTTTTAGTTTTTTAAGGGACCTCCATACTGTTCTCTATAGTGGCTGTATCAATTTACATTCCCACCAACAGTGCAAGAGGGTTCCTTTTTCTCCACACCCTCTCCAGCATTTGTTGTTTGTAGATTTTCTGATGATGCCCATTCTAACTGGTGTGAGGTGATACCTCAGTGTAGTTTTGATTTGCATTTCTCTAATAATTAGTGATGTTGAGCAGCTTTTCATGTGCCTCTTGGCCATCTGTATGTCTTCTTTGGAGAAATGTCTATTTAGGTCTTCTGCCCATTTTTTGATTGGGTTGTTTGTTTTTTTAATATTGAGCTGCATGAGCTGTTTATATATTTTGGAGATTAATCCTTTGTTTATTCATTTGCAAATATTTTCTCCCATTCTGAGGGTCATCTTTTCGTCTTGTTTGTAGTTTCCTTTGCTTTGCAAAAGCTTTTAAGTTTCATTAGGTCCCATTTCTTTATTTTTGTTCTTATTTCCATTACTCTAGGAGGTGGATCAAAAAAGATCTTGCTGTGATTTATGTCAAAGAGTGTTATTCCTGGGCTTTCCTGGTGGCCCAGTGGTTGAGAGTTTGCCTGCCGATGCAGGGGACACGGGTTCGTGCCCCGGTCCGGGAAGATCCCACATGCGGCGGAGCGGCTGGGCCCGTGAGCCATGGCCGCTGAGCCTGTGCGTCCAGAGCCTGTGCTCCACAACGGGAGAGGCCACAACAGTGAGAGGCCCGTGTACCGCAAAAAAAAAAAAAAAAAAAGAGTGTTACTCCTATGTTTTCCTCTAAGAGTTTTATAGTGTCTGGTCCTACATTTAGGTCTCTAATCCATTTTGAGTGTATTTTTGTGTATGGTGTTAGGGAGTGTTCTAATTTCATTCTTTTACATGTAGCTGTCCAGTTTTCCCAGCACCACTTATTGAAGAGACTGTCTTTTCTCCATTGTATATCCTTGCCTCCTTTGTCATAGATTAGTTGACCATAGGTGTGTGGCTTTATCTTTGGGCTTTCTATCCTGTTCCATTGATCTATATTTCTGTTTTTGTGCCAGTACCATATTGTCTTGATTACTGTAGCTTTGTAGTATAGTCTGAAGTCAGGGACTCTGATTCTTCCACCTCCATTTTTTTTTTCCCTCAAGACTGCTTTGGCTATTCAGACACTGTTTGAATATTTGGCTATTTGACACTGTTTTGTGTCTCCATGCAAATTTTAAGATTTTTTGTTCTAGTTCTGTAAAAAATGCCATTGGTAATTTGATAGGGATTGCATTGAATCTGTAGATTGCTTTGGGTAGTAGAGTCATTTTCACAATATTGATTCTTCCAATCCAAGGACATGGTATATCTCTCCATCTGTTTGTGTCATCTTTGATTTCTTTCATCAGTGTCTTATAGTTTTCGAAGTACAGGCCTTTAACCTCCTTAGGTAGGTTTATTCCTAGGTATTTTATTCTTTTTGTTGCAATGGTGAATGGGATTGTTTCCTTAATTTCTCTTTCTGATCTTTTGTTGTTAGTGTATAGGACTGCAAGAGATTTCTGTGCATTAATTTTGAATTCTGCAACTTTACCAAATTCAATGATTAGCTCTAGTAGTTTTCTGGTGGCATCTTTAGGATTCTCTATGTATAGTATCATGTCATCTGCAAACAGTGACACTTTTACTTCTTTTTCAATTTGTATTCCTTTTATTTCTTTTTCTTCTCTGATTGCCATGGCTAGGACTTCCAAAACTATGTTGAATAATAGTGGTGAGAGTGGACATCCTTGTCTTGTTCCGGATCTTAGAGGAAATGCTTTCAGTTTTTCACCATCGAGAATGATGTTTGCTGTGGGTTTGTCTTATATGGCCTTTATTATGTTGAGGTGGGTTCCCTATATAACCACTTTCTGGAGAGTTTTTATCATAAATTGGTGTTGAATTTTGTCAAAAGTTTTTCTGCATCTATTGAGATGATCATATGGTTTTTCTTTTTCAATTTGTTAATATGGTGTATCACATTGATTGCTTTGCATACATTGAAGAAGCCTTGTATCCCTGGGATAAATCCCACTTGATCATGGTGTATGATCCTTTTAATGTGTTGTTGGATTCTGTTTGCTAGTATTTTGTTGAGGATTTTTGCATCTATATTCATCAGTGATATTGGTCTGTAATTTTCTTTTTTTGTAGTATCTTTATCTGGTCTAGGTATCAGGGTGATGGTGGCCTCATAGAATGAGTTTGGGAGTATTCCTTCCTCTGCCATTTTTTGGCAGAGTTTGAGAAGGATGGGTGTTAGCTCTTCTGTAAATGTTTGATAGAATTCACCTTTGAAGACATCTGGTCCTGGACATTTGTTTGTTGGAAGATTTTTAATCACAGTTTCAATTTCATTACTTGTGATTGGTCTGTTCATATTTTCTATTTCTTCCTGGTTCAGTCTTGGAAGGTTATACCTTTCTAAGAATTTATCGGGCCTCCCTGGTGGCGCAAGTGGTTGAGAGTCCGCCTGCCGATGCAGGGGATACGGGTTCGTGCCCCGGTCTGGGAGGATCCCATATGCCGCGGAGCAGCTGGGCCCGTGAGCCACGGCCGCTGAGCCTGCGCCTGCGCGTCCGGAGCCTGTGCTCCGCAACGGGGGAGGCCACAACAGTGAGAGGCCCGCATACCGCAAAAAAAAAAAAAAAAAAAAGAATTTATCCATTTCTTCCAGGTTGTCCATTTTATTGGCATAGAGTTGCTTGTAGTAGTCGGGCATAGGGATATTTAAATTTTCTCTTTCTTCTTGAGTCAGTTTAGGTAAGTTTTGTTTTCCAAGGAATGTTCATTTCATTTAAGTTGGTGAATTTATTGCATAGATTGTTCCATAGTAGACCATTTTAAGTTTTTCAAAGTCTGAGAATCCTTGTTGACCTCCATCCTTTGTTCCTGATATTGGTAATTTGTTTTTTCTCTCTCTTTTTTTTTTCTTGACAAATCTTATAAAAGTTTTATTGTTTTTATTAAACTTTTCACAGAACCAACTTTTGGCTCTGTTCGTTTTCTTTATGGTTTGACTATTGTCTGTTTTATTGATCTTCACCCTTATCTTTATTATTTCCTTCCTTCTACTTACTTTGACTTTGATTTACCCATATAATTCTTATTTCTTAAGCTGGAAACTTAAATCATTGATTTTAAACCCTTGTTGCTTTTCTGATGTATACATTTAAACCTGTAGACTTCCCTCTAAATGCTGCTTAGATGCATCTCACCGATTTTGCTGTTTTATAATTTCAGCCTTTATCATCCAGCCTTATTTTCTAATTCCTCTTGTGTTTTCTTTTTTGACCCCTAATTTATTAAGAATTACCTTGTTTAATTTCCAAATACTTGGGGATTTTCTTTTTTTAAATTTATTTTAATTGTTTTTAAAGATTTTTTTGATGTGGACCATTTTTAAAGTCTTTATTGAATTTGTTACAATATTGCTTCTGTGTTTTTTTGTGTGTTTTTTTGGGTTTTTTTTGTTTTTTTTAAAGTTTTTATTTATTTATTTTGCGCTGTCCTGGGTCTTCGTTTCTGTGCGAGGGCTTTCTCTAGTTGTGGCAAGCGGGGGCCACTTTTCATCGCGATGCGCAGGCCTCTCACTATCGTGGCCTCTCTTGTTGTGGAGCACAGGCTCCAGACGCACAGGCTCAGAAGTTGTGGCTCACGGGCTCTAGAGCTCAGGCTAAGTAGTTGTGGCTCACGGGCCTAGTTGCTCCGTGGCATGTGGGATTTTCCCAGACCAGGGCTCGAACCCGTGTCCCCTGCATTAGCAGGCAGATTCTCAACCGCTGCGCCACCAGGGAAGCCCCTGCTTCTGTTTTAATGTTTTGGTTTTCTGGCCACAAGGAATGTGGGATTGTAGCTCCCCAACCAGGGATCAAACCCGCACCCCCTGCACTGGAAGGTGAAGTCTTAACCACTGGACCACCAGGGGAGTCCCCATTTGGGGATTTTCTAGCTATCATGTTGTTACTGATTTCTAACTTACTTATGTTATAGTCAGAGAACATACTCAAGATTTCAGTCTTCCAAAGTGTATTGAGACTTACATTATGCTGCAACATCTGGTCTGTCCTGTTGAACACTCTGTGCACTTGAAAAGGATGTGCAGTTTTTGGATGTGATGTTCTATAAATGAGTTTCTATCTAGTTGAACTTTTTTTTTTTTTTTGGCCATGCTGCACAGCATGTGGGCTTTTAGTTCCCCCACCAGGGATTGAACCTGTGCCCCCTGCAGTGGAAGCACGGAGTCTTAACCACTGGACCACCAGGGAAGTCCCTAGTTGAACTTTTCTTGTACTGCAGTTTTGCAGGCAATGAGTTCTCTCAGTTATCATTTGTTTTATCATTTACTTTTAAATGACTGTAATTTATCCTCATTTTTGAGGGGTATATTCACAGAATAGAAAATTGTGGATAGTCAGGTTTTTCTTTCAGCCATCTGAAGATGTATTCCACTATCTTCTAGTCTCCATTGTTTTTCATGAGAAGTCAGCCATCATTCATTTCATTGCTCTCTTGTGTATAATGTGTCTTTTATCTGGCTACTTTTAAGATTTTCTATTTATATTTGGTTTTCAACAGTTTGACTATGATGGACCTGGATATGGTTTTCTTTTTATTTATTCTGCTTGGAGGCTCACTGAACTTCAAGGATCTGTAGGTTGATGTTTTCATGAAATTTTGGGAAAATGTGGCCATTATTTCTTCATGTACTTTTTTTTTCTGTCGCATTCTCTCTTCTCTTTTCTTTCTGAGATCTCTGCTTTTAACAATGTTAGTAATGGCGAGTAGATCTGGGGGGATGGGGAGGACAGCTAGTAATTACAGTTTTCACATTCCAGGCAGCAGGAAAAGCAAGCAAATAGAACTAGAGGCACAACTCATTTGCTTCTGCTCATACTCCCTTGGCCAGTTCCCTGGACAGCTGGGTATCCAAATAAAATTCTCTACCTAAAGAAGGAAGTGATTTTGATGATATCCCTGATGGAGTAACTGATATCAGATTCCCACCACCACCACCATAAACAAGTATAAAACTAGACAAAATGTATGAGGCAACTGTTTTCAGGCATTGGACAACAGGCAGTACCAGACTGCAATCCTTGACAGAAAGAAAACACATGCAGTGAATCCCACATTGGCCCTGGCTTTCTTCCTGGGGGTACCTCCTGGGCCCAGTGCAGGGAGACGGAGTTTATACAGAGCTAAGCAATCTTGCTGAGCTGAAGAGGGTAGAAATTCAGGGATGCTGAATTGGCTAAAATTTTCAGGGCAAGATAACAAAGATGAGGGAGCTGCATGGGGAGAAGGGTACTAGAACGTTTACATGGGGGTTCTCCAGTGGTCCTTGGCTGAGGGCTTGGCTGAGCATGTGCAGGTAGGACACCATGAGGCCTAGAAGAACGTGGCTGCTACAGGGCTGCAAGCTGAATGGGAGTATCAGAGGTTGCACGGTGTTGAAAGATGGGGGAGTTCTAACCAGTCCATGGTTAGGAGTGAGGACCATGCCCTAGAGTAAAAACAATTCCTTAGGACTAAGGACTAAGCCAAAACAGACCAAGCCTGATAGTCCATAAGATCCACTAGTAATTTAACTGCCTTTCAAAACAAAAGGGTCAGAGTCAGAAGCCAGTACATTAAAGGACAGAACTTTCCTGTGTAAAAAACATGCCTAAAGAAGAACTTTGACTGGTTACTTGCACATGGCACTGACAGGAAACAAATAGAAGAAGGAAACAAATAGCCTAGAAGCCTATTAACTCTTGGAGGGAATTTTATTGCCAAAAAATCCACAAGTGTGGCCTGAAAAAGCAGGTGACTGTTTTGACTCCTAAAGTAACTCCTAGGCCCCCAAAAGTCACCAGAGGAAACAGGCTGTGAAATCTACAAGCCCCCCAAAAGGGTATACTCTCCAGTGCCCACTTGGCATGAGGCCATGGAGGATAATAGATAAGAAATAACCTTCCTGAAAACTAGCCTATCCCCTCTGGGGGTTCAATGGACAAGTGGCTACCAGATGGGGAAACTAAGGCACTAACTCCACTGCCAGGAAAGGGAGTGTTTATCATTCCTGTGTGGTAGGATTTGATAATTGCTCTGAACTAGAGACTGCTGTGTGTTTTCCATCCTTCCCTTTTCTGAGTGGAAGTTTGGTTTTTTTTGTTGTTGTTGTTACGTGGGCCTCTCACTGTTGTGGCCTCTCCCCTTGCGGAGCACAGGCTCCGGATGCACAGGCTCAGTGGCCATGGCTCACGGGCCTAGCCACTCCGTGGCATGTGGGATCTTCCCGGACCGGGGCACGAACCTGTGTCCCCTGCATCGGCAGGCGGACTCTCAACCACTGCGCCACCAGGGAAGCCCTGAGTGGAAGTTTTAATTAGGTATTCTGTTCTTTTTCCATAGGTGCATGTTGGGTATGTGTGTGATTGGAGGGAGATAGGTAACTTTTCTCTTTGTTTACATGTCACCAACAATAAAGAGTCACACCTGGACCTGCAGGAGAGAACCCTGCAGCACCCAGAGATCCTGAACTTTGAGCTGGAGTAGGGCAAGTACATTCTGTGGGTGAGATATATGGATATTTGGGTGGCTGCTTAGATGAAGACTTTCACAACCTTCCTTGCAACTGGGTGCAGCAAAGTGACCTAATCCTGGACAACAGCACGTGAGCAGATGTGATGTGCAGGACTCCCAGGTCATGCCCCTAAAGGGAATGGGGAGGGGTGTGCCTTCAATGCGTTGTTTTTCCTCTTCCCACTCACTGGAATGCATACAGGATACCAGGAGCTAGAACAGATGTCTCAGACAGTGAGCTAGAAATCACATGTTGAGAACAGGAGGGCAACAAGATAGGTGCTTCAGTCCAGACCCCCTCAAGCTGCCATAACAGATCTGCACTGCCCACCTAGACTTTCATCCAACAGAGAAACCAGCTTCTATTTTTTTAAGGCACCATATTTTAGGATCTTTTTATTGCATTACCCTATCCACTATTTTAACTCAAATACTCCTCTTGCTGCCAATTCTCTGAGATAGCACTTGGGTGTATAGGAGGTGGGGTTTGTATGGTCTCGTGGTGAAGGTGTGGAAGGGGCCCTAAGTTCCTGAGCATAGGTACTTGTTGCCTCTGATTTTTGTAGCCATGTTTCTTGTTGGTCACTATGCACACATCTTGCTGATGTTTGTTGCTTACACCTCTGGCTGATAAACTCGAAGTCTTTCTTAGCTTCCTCAGAGTCCAGTGGTCCTTTCGATGGACTCTTCTCCACTTCAGTCCTACTGTTGCCCCGTGAGGCTTGGCTGCAACTCCCATTTGGCTCCCAGACTGGAAGACCTCCCAGTCCTCACCTATAGGGTCAGCTCTTCCTTCCCAAGGATATGCAGGAAATTCTGGACACCTTTCATGTCAATGAATGCCAGGGAAGACTTTGGGTAGCTAAATGCTGCCCCTCTCTCTGCTTAAACAGAGAGAAGAATTGCTTCAGGACGGGTACGTGGTGAGGCTTCTCTTCCTAGAACCCCAAACGAAAACGGGATCAGAGACCTCTCTTCTGCTTTTGATGTTTCCTTCCATCTACCTGTCTACAACTTTGGGACAGTCAGGATGCACAGCTCTCACCTCCTCTTCTGCTTCTTCTCCCCTCCTTTTCCACCCATAATCCTCCCTGGAGAAGGGCTGGCTATTTTTCCCACTTCTACTTGGTAGTAGTTCTCCCTGTATAGACATTTATGATGAAGTCCACCCAGGTTGGTCCTTGATTTATTAAAGGGTAAGCTTCAGGATAAAATCATTCTTTCTCTTTTCTCTGCAAAGGCTGGCATCTGAGACCCCTGTCTTGCTAATGGGGTGAAGGAAGTCAGCGTTGAGACCCAGTGTCTCAAGGGCCTCTCTGCCCCAGTCAGTCCCTGCCCCTCTTTTTCTGGGCTATGAGCTTCATGGCTCAGCCTTGGAGGAGAGAAGCTGAAAGAGAGAGTGATTTATGGGGAAAATTAAAATACATGAGTTTAATATTGTTCCTGTTGCATATTTTATCTCATTTCATCACTCATATTTTCACTTTGTTTATGGTGTCTTTCAAGGACAAGGCTTTTTAATATTTATGGTGTCAAATCTGTTAGTTTTCTTTTAATGGCTTCTGGGTTTGGTGCCCAGCATAGGAAATCTTTCTTCACTCTAAAACCAAACAGAACTTTTAATGGGTGCAAAATATGCCATGTGAAAACATGCAAATGTGTCCTAATTTATTTACAGATGAATACTTAGTCTGCTTCTGCTTTTAAGATATAAATAATGTAATGAACATCTTTGTCAATACATTTTTTTCTTCTGTGATTTAAATAACTTCTTTAGGATAGATTCTCAGGAGGTTCATGGGTCTTTTTCACTATTTTAAAAGCCTTAACAACAGTTAAATATTTACCTTTTATAAAGCTGCACAGGCAAACTAAAATGCCAAATTCCCTTTGTTTGCATAGAATTGCAGCTGCTCAGTGTGGTGACATTTACATTTCATGTTGATTAGAAGATGTGGTAGTTACTAGTGACTTTAATAAAAGAATGAGAAAAGCAATTATTAGTCAAAAAATGCAGTTGGTTTGATATACTAAATCTTATCAAAGATAGGGGAAAACATAAAAAAGTGTTTCTTATTTTGCAGAGAGTCCAGAGAAGAAAAAAGATCATCTCAAAGATATACAGTTAATTCCAAGTAGTCAGCTTCTAGATTTCATAGTCACACGAATAAACTGATCAGCACCATCCCTGCCATCATCATATCACCCCTTCCACATGCCCAGCTTCGCTCTAAGGGAGCCCACGTGACTCCCCCGCACCACAGCCTGAGCTGTGCTGTCGAGGCTTCATCACCACCCCAACACACACACACACACACACACACACACACACACACACACACTCACACATGAGAAAACAGAGTGCCAGAGATATGGGGTAGGTTTCTGAACCTGAGTTCAGTATATTGTGAAATGCAGTACAGCACAGTAGTCAAGAAATTAGGTTCTAGAGTCAGACATTCTGGGTTAAAAGCCCCAGTACCCTGCATCTTACCAGCTGTTGGCCTTGGGCAAGTTTATTTAACTCCCTGAGGTTTAGTTTCTTCTTCTCTAGGAAAGGGAGGCAATGAGAGCACTTACCTCCGATGATAAAATGAAGTGATCGATATGAAAGAATAAATTACAAGATGACATATAAATGGAATGGGTTATCCATTCATAGCATTAACGTCTCCAGGCTCGGCGAGCCCATATGATACAAGCAATATAAGTAATAGCCACTAAGAACATTTTTCTTTAATGCTTCAATTCAAACTTACTCCTAGAGTTTGCTGTAACCAAATTTACCTCAGTAGGACCTTGTCCTGTGTGCTCACACATGTGATCACACATTTATTGGGGGTCTTTGCAAAGCTTTAGCAGGACAAAGGTGAGCCCAGAAGCCAAGTTTCAGGGGCTGAGGGCCCCCTCCCCATGCAGTGTGTAAATAGATGTTCCAGGAGGTTAGATGAGCAACTAATCCAGTTGAGGGAAATCTGTGAACTTCTGCCTGAGTTCTCTTTTTAAAATAAGTAACTTCTGTGGTTTTAAGAGAATATTTTTTCTTGCAATAGGAGTATATGTTTATTGAAGAAAATTCAGAAAGTAGAGATAAGCAAAAAGTAGAAAATATCACTTATAATCCCATCTCCTAGGGAAAAAGAGTTGGTGTATTTTTTTGCATCTTTTTTTCCCTGTGTGTATGTATGCATTTATGTTTTGTGTAAGACACACGCTTTTTAAAAAACCAAAATGGGGGACTTCCCTGGCAGTCCAGTGGTTAAGACTCCATGCTTCCAGTGCCAGGGACATGGGTTTGATCCCTGGTCAGGGAACTAAGATCCCACATGTTGCACGGCAAGGCCGAAAAAAAAAAAGAAAAAGAAAAAGAAAAACAAAATGGGGTTCATCCCATATAGACTATTTTCTCACTTTACCATAAACCTAAATATTTCTCCATGTCAATACACGATTCCTTACACCCTTGCTGCTCAGTGTGGTCCTGATGTACAGGCATCAGAGGGTAGCTAGTGAGAAATGCAGAATCCAAGCCCCACCTCAGACCTGCTGAGTCAGAATCTGCAGCTGAATAAGCTCTCACAGAGGATGTGCCCCACACAGTTTGAGGAGCATCATCAGATAGACCGTGTTTAAAGGCCATGGTCTCCCATAGCAGGTCTGAACCATAATCTATTTCACCTCTCACTGGTGGGGATTTCCCCCTATGACAAGAAGCTGATCCCTGGAGGATCTTGGGCTTCCCAAAGCTGTCCTTGACCTTCTTCCCATCCTCCCTCTAGCAGGGTGCTCTTCCCTTGCGGTGGGTTCCCCCCCACTTCTCCCCACTTCCCAGGACGCCCTCTTGGCCCCCTCAGAGGCCACCCCCAGGAGACTCCTGACAGCTGGGGAAGCACATCCTTGCACGTTCTCCATGGGCTGAACGCACACTGCCCACCTCTGTCATCACCTTCCTCCGCCTGGAACCCAGCCTGGGGCCCCAGACTTCTCTCAGGTCCCAGGCTTCGAGCAGAGCCCTTGGCAAAAGCAATGCCCAGTCCCCTGCGGGGCGGGCAGCCCAGGCTTGGCAGTGCCTCAGCGCCTCCTGAAATTCCTTTTAACCTGCTACTCTCACAATCCCTTCTCACTCCTGTAACCTCCAGCTCACTCTGAACGGCCCCCTAATTGCCGCCCGAGCCTCCTCTCCGTGCCCCCCACCCCCGTCTCCCTATCCCACCCTCAGCCCCTCCCTTCCTCAGGTCCCCTCTCTGGTCCGGAAACCTCTCAGCCCCTCCTCTCCACCCCACAGTGTTCCTCTCCTCTGCCATTCCCCTCATCCCTAGAAACAGCCTCCCACTTCTCACCCGCCCCCTCACTCCTCCCTTTCCAATTTCCTCAATTTTCACCTCTCCCCCAAATTCCAGGCCTGTCCCTGGGAAAGGAGAAGCTCCTCTGGTCCCACCCTGCCTGTGTGTGGTCCGAGGTGGGGTGGACGTCCCTCCCGCTCCCGGGGTGGGGAGGATGCCCTGCCCAGTCCGCCCACCCGGCCTGGGGAGAGTGAATGGAGCCCTGTGTGCCCCTGCTCTGTGGGAGGATGTCAATGGCCAGTGTGTGACTGGGTGAAAAGAGGCCAGTGACGGCTGTGAGGCAGCCCTGAAAATTACCCCGGCCCACCAGCCCGGGGGTGAGCCAGATGCGACTCGGGCAAGAAGGAATGACAGTGAAAAGTAAACTATGACCCCGACCACCTCGCTGGGCTTCCGTGGGGGCTGGGATCCCCGGAAGAGAGCCATCTTCCCCAGGGCGCCGAGAACCAGAGTCCCCGAGAACCAAAGGAGAACCAAAGGCGAATGCTCTGAGCTGCACCTGCCGGGGGCCGCAGGGAGAGACGATGGGTCCCACGGCGCCCTCCACAGTAAAGCTTTTTCCCTTTATACACGTTTGATAAGTAATTGGGGAAGATATGTTCAAAATAATACAGATAAGCTATTTTCACCGATCAAAATAGTAAGGATTTTTTTTTTCTAACGAGAATATTTAGCACTGACAAAGATACAAAGAAACTTAGTCAACCTTGCACTGCTGGGGGTGGGGAAGTGAATGGGCTCAACTCTCCGCAAAACGTAATAATATCCAATACTGAGTCTTTGAATGCTCACACAGTTTGATACCGTAATTCCACAGGTGAAAATGTATCAGAAGGAATAATCTCAAATATTCCCCAAAGCACAGACGTTCTTTGTGCTGAAAAATGAGAAAGAGCTTATTAAAATTGGAATCAACATATTGGGAATTAGGTAGGTATATTATGATACATCTACAAGTTGGAATATCATTCTGTCATTAACATGAAGAGCTTTTGATAACATGAGGAAATGTCTTCCCAAGAGAAAGAAACAGAATATAAATTTGTATATACAGGATAATCACAAGTATACAAAATAAACATAGAAGACTAGAAGAAAATCAATTAAATGGGAGTGGGTGATTTTCCCCTTTACCTTTTACTGTTTTATGAATTATTTCAGAGATACATTGAGGTATAGAGAATAATTTAGCCACACTAAGCATTAGAAATGTAACATTCTTCCTGATGCAGCCCCTCAGGGACTCTCCTTATTCCCTATCCTCACCCTCACCCCTGAGGCAAAACTCTATATACTTTTATTACACGTGAACAGATTCCTGAACGTTATGTAACACTGTTTTAAATATTTCAAACTTTCTTACATGGTAAAGTACTACTTGTATACTTCTGTGACTTGCTTTTTTCAGTCAACATGATTCTTTGGGGATTTATCCATCCTGACTCATTGTTGATAAAGCCAAATCTGGTTCACTCAGTAAATGAATTAATATTAATAAGGAAGTTAGAACAGGGTCTGGCACATGGTGCTACATGAGCTTTGGGGGGTCCTGATAAACAAAAATTTATTTCCCCTGCAGTATACTATTGTGTTAATATTATATTGCATTTATTTATCCATTCTCCTACTGATGAAAAAATCAGACTGTTTGCATTTTGTCCTGATTACAAAACAATGCTGCTATGGACATTCTAGTCCATGTCTCCTTGTGCACGTGTGTGAGAGTGTGTCAGTTTCTATAGAGTACACTTCTAGAATTGGGGCTGCAGTGTTGCTAAGGATGCCTAGCTGCAACATGGCAAGTTACTGCCAACGGACGTGTTATTGTGTTCCCAATCCCCATCAATACTTGCTATGGTCAGATTTGTTCATTTTTTCCCCCAATTTCATGGGTTTGTAGTATATTTCTTTATGGTTTTAATTTGCATTTCCCTGATAACTATGAGTTTAGAGGTTAGGTATCTGTTCATACATTTACTGGTTATTTGTATTTTTTATTCTGTAAACTCCTGTTCATCACCTTTTCCTATCTTTCTATTGGTTGTTGTAATTTTCTTCTTGATTTATAAGAATTCTTATAGATTTTGGATATTAATGCTTTGTCAGTTGGAAATGTTGCAAATATTGTCATTCACATTGTGGCTTGCCGTAACTCTTTATGTTGTTTTAAGGCACAGAAAATTTAAATGTTAACATAGCCTAATTTATTTATTTATTTATAGTTTGTGCTTTGGGTGACTTGGTTAAAATACCCTTTCTTACTCCAAGGTCATAAGTCTCCCTATATTTTCTTCTCAAAGTTTTAAAATTTTGTTGTTTTATATTTGGTCTTACATACATCCACCTGGATTTGATTCTTTGTGAAGGTAGTTATGGAGGGAATCTTCTTTCTCATATGGAGAACAATCGTCCTAGAATCATTTATTCCAGTCATCTGCAAAGCCAGCTTTGCCATAAATCAAATTTCCCCAATGTGTTGGTCTGTTTCAGGGCTCTTTATTTTGTTCCATTGGTGTATTTGTCTTCCTTGAGCAATACCACACTCTTTTACTGTAACATGATAAATAAGTTGATTTCTATATAAGCATGTATTCCCACATTTTTTCAAGACTATCTTGATGATTTGGGGCCCTTTATATTTTCATACACATTTAAGAATTAGCTTGTTTTACTAAATTCTTCTTGGTCTTCATTTTAAAAGTCTTTCATATTTTCCACTCTTTTAAAAAATGAAGCATTTAATATCTACAAAAATACACAAACAGGTATATATATGGTATAAAAAATAATAAATACCTGTGTACCCATCAGCCAGCTTAAGAAACAGAGTATTGCCTGCATTTTAGAAGTCCCTTACGTGCCCTCTCCTTCTCAAGGAATTTTTATTCTAAATTTTGTGTTTGTCATTCTCTTCCTTATTATTATAGTTTTACAACATAATGAAATGTTGTTAAGTTTTGTATGTTTTTGAGTTTTATATAACTGTTATAATGTAAAGAAAAATACAAATGTGTAGAATACAAATTAATGACAGTTTTATTTCCTTCTTTTAAATTTTTATTTATTTGTTTTGCTTTATTATACTCTCTAGGAATTCAAATCATAGGTTAAATAGAAGTGGTGAAATTGGGAATTACCACTGCACCACCAGGGAAGTCCCAAGAAATATATTTTTGATTAGAAAAGCCCAGTAGCACTTCCAAACTGATAAAGAGGAAGAAATAAATAATAATGGGAATAAGCTAGAAAAAAGGAAAAATTTGAAAAATTAAAATAAATATTAAAAATAAAATAAGATGGAAAGAATAAAATCAAGTATATCAACTGTGTCACTAAATGTGAATGAGCTGAATTTCCACATAAAATATAGAAACTGTCAAATTGAACAACCAAATCCAAATATATAATGTTTATAGGAAGCACACCTAAGATGAAGTGATAGAGAAAGGTTGATGATTAAAGAAATTCTAGACAAATGCAAACAAAAGGAAAGCAGAAATGACAACATAGATGATCTGAAATTTAAGATAAAAAGTATTAAATAAGACAGAGATAATGTGTAATGACAAAAGGCACATTTTAACAAGAAGGCATTCTTCATAAACCTCTAAAACTAAACATCTTGGCAGCCAAATATATAATGCAAAAACTGTTAGAAATACAAGAAGAACCTCATTTTAAAACATGCATGCATGGGCTTCCCTGATGGCACAGTGGTTAAGAAACCGCCTGCCAATACAGGGGACATGGGTTCAAGCCCTGGTCTGGGAAGATCCCACATGCTGTGGAACAACTAAGCCCGTGCGCCACAACTACTGAGCCTGTGCCCTAGAGACCACGAGCCACAACTGCTGAGCTCACGTGCCACAACTACTGAAGCCCATGCGCCTAGAGCCCTGTTCTGCAACAAAGAGAAGCCACAGCAATGAGAAGCCCATGCACTGCAACGAAGAGTAGCCCCCGCTCACCTCACCGCAACTAGAGAAAGCCCACGCACAGCAACAAAGACCCAACGCAGCCAAAAATAAATAAATTAAATAAATTAATTTAAAAAAACATGCATGCATAATTACAGTAACAGATTCCAATATAAATCTTTCAAAATCTGACAGATCTAGAAGATAAAAATTTAGCCAGGACATAGAGGATCTGAGTATTAAAATCAACCAGCTCAATTTAATAGATGCGTATAGAACTTTGAAACCTACAAATACAGAATATGCTTTTTTTTAACCTTATGTCAATAAAACATATATTTATATATCATATTTCAATATCATGTATATTTCTATGTGATACATATACATATATATCCATCATGTACTTGGCCACAAATAAAACTTGACAAATTCAAAAAAGTGAAGATTTTTTGGGCCTCCCTGGTGGCGCAAGTGGTTGGGAGTCTGCCTGCCGATGCAGGGGATGCGGGTTCGTGCCCCGGTCTGGGAGGATCCCATATGCCGCGGAGCGGCTGGGCCCGTGGGCCATGGCCGCTGAGCCTGCGCGTCCGGAGCCTGCGCGTCCGGAGCCTGTGCTCCGCAACGGGGGAGGCCACAGCAGTGAGAGGCCCGCATACCGCAAAAAAAAAAAAAAAAAAAAAAAAGTGAAGATTTTTGTAGGATATATTCTTCTGATCAATGTCTTAGAATACAAATGAATAATAAGTAGAAGACCCCCAAACTATTAACTACTTAGAATAAAAATAACCTCTAACTCAATACAGAAATCAAAATAGAAACCAAAAACTATCCAGAAAGTAATGAAACTTATGTTTTGGTATGTTCAACCTATATTCCAGGGAAAATTAGTCTTAAATGCGTTCAAGAAAATTGAAATTAAAGGAATCAAGAACTCCTCTTAGGAAATTAAAAATGAACAACAAAAAATCCAGCCAAAGGGATTAATAAAAGTAAAAGCCAACAATAGTGAAATAGACAAAAAAATAGTGGAAGGAATAAATAAATCCTAAATCTAATTTTTGTATTGTGGTAAAATATACATAATATCTATCATTTTAACAATTCAAAAGTATACAATTCCATGGCATTAAATGCATTCACAATGTTGTATAACCGTCACCACTATCTATATTCAAAACTTTTTCATCATCCTCAACAAAAACTTTGTACCCATTAAACAGTAACTCCCCCTTTTTCCTCCCCCCCAGCCCCTGGTAACATCTCTCCTACTTTCTGTCTCTATGAATTTGCCTACTCTAGGAACCTCAGATAAGTGGAATCATACAGTATTGGTCCTTTTGTGTCTCGCTTATTGCACTAAGCATAATGTTTTCAAGATACATCCATGTTGTATCATGTATAAAAATTCATTTCTTTTTTATGGTTGAATAATATTCTATTGTATGCCTTTTCCACACTTTGTTTATCCATATTTTGGTTATCTGTTGACAGACACTTGGGTTGTTTCCACCTTTTGCCTATTGTGAATAATTCTGCTATGAACATTGGTGTACAAATATCTGTTTGAGCCTCTGTTTTCAAATCTTTTGAATGTGTACATAGGTGTGGAATTTCTGGGTCATATGGTAATTCTATGCCAAATCTAATTTTTTTGTAAGATCAACAGATACCTCATGCCCACCGTTAGTGACAAAGGAGAGATCAAATACAAACAATAGTAGAAATTAGAAAAGCCATATAACTCCAGATACAAAAGAGAGAAAAATAATCATAAGACAATATTATAAACAATTCTAAAAAAACCAACTTGAAAATCTAGAGAAAATTGTTGAATTCCTGGAAAAATACAAATCGACACCAAAAGAAACAGATCAGTTACTACAGAAGAGACTGGAAAAGTAAAAATAATACAGTATAGGAACAGAAGGACACTTCTTAACTATGATAAAGAACATTTATCAAAAATCAGTAGCAAATCTTACTTAAACAGTGAAACCTTCAAGCTATTTCCATTAGTAAGCACAAGGAAGGGATGCTCACCATGATCATTATTAGTTAAGCTTACTTTAAAGGCTCTATAGCATTATTTAAACAAAATAAAATTATAAGAAAAAATTCTGACAGCAGAAAAAATTACCTATACTTGCGGATGATGTGATTGTATACTGAGAAGGACCCAAGGGACTGTAGTAAAAAGAAAAAAAAATCTATCAGAGAAGAAATAAATAAACAGGGTATTTACAGACTGTAATAACTACTCTGCAGGAAATAAACAGAGTAATGATAAAGAGTAGCTAGGCAAAGGGCCCTACTCTTGATAGACTGTCCAGAAAAGACTCTTTTGTAGGGGCGCTCCTGAAGCTGGACCTGGGCAATGAGAAGGAAGAGCTTGGGGTGGCATTCCAGCCAGGGGGAACAGTGTATATACAGGGAGTTTGAGGAACTGCAGGAAGGCCGCTATGGCAGCAGCAGGGAGGGAGGGGTGGTGTGAGATAGGGTGGGGTGGGGGTAGGAGCCTGTCGGCAAGAGCAAGGAGATTGACTTTTACTGTAAGTGCCATGAGAAGACATTGGAGGACTTCAAGCAGGGGAGAGATTTAGGTTTTTAAAATCTGATTTATATCAGTGTGAGTTGATCGATGTTCACTAAACTTATTGTAATCATTTTATGATGTATGTAAGTCAAATCATTATGCTGTACACCTTAAACTTATGCAATCCTGCATGTCAATTATATCTCAATAAAATGGGAAGAAAAAAATTTTTTTAATCTGATTTATGTTTTTAAAAGAACATTTTATCTGCTTTGTAGAGAAGGCAAGACGAACAAAGGGAGACCAATTAGAAAGCTATCGCTGTAGTCCAGGTGGGAAATCACCATGGTTTGACTTAGGGAATGGCAGTGGGTGAAGAGAGAAATGGGTGGACGTGAGATGTATTTTGGAGCTGGACTCAGGCTAGACAGATGGAGGGATGTTAGCTTTTCCCTGGTACATCTTCACTGACCTCTTTGTTTTCAAACTCTAAGTGTCATTTTGTTTTAGCTATGTGTTTTATCAACAGAAAATAGGTAGATGGGTTGTGGTAGGTTTTTACTGGGAGATTTTTTTAAATATTGGGATTTAATCCATCTGAAGTAATTATGATCTCTGCTGTGTATCTTCTACTTTTTCTTTTGTATTTTTTATTTCCAGGATTTCCCTTTCCCCTGGTATTTTGTTCCTGATTCTCGAAGGGTTGCTTGAGTTTTCTTGATTCCTCCTTTTTTACAGCTTTAACGATTTGGAAGTATAACATCCTATTTTTAGTCTTGTGGTCTAGTAACTGTTCAAAGTCTTGAGTCACGTTAAGTATTAACCTTACCCCTCTGTTCGTCTGCACCCCCCCCCCCCGCCCAGTTCCTTTTCCCTTTCTTTAGTGTCCTCATAAACATTTGTGATCACTTCGAATTCTTTTTAGTAGTGAGTTTCCACAGGAACATGTGACGACGCTGCCTGGCATATACATATTCATTTCTCCTTTCTTGTCTCTCAAGGAGAATGAAGACCTGAAAGAGTGTAGGCAGAAGGCCTCCCCGCCTCCCCGGGTGGAGGCTGCCACTGCACCGTCCTCACTGCCTCCACCCCACCGTCCCAGCCCCGGGTCCGCACCGTCCCAGGGTTACCTGGCGCCCAGCTCTCTGCAGGCTGCGGGTGGGCGGAACACCCGGGAATGGCGCTCTTGGTCCGTACCTCCCCGCAGTCAGAGTACCGGGACCTCGGGAAGTTCAGAGCTTTCCCACTAGGGGGCAGTGGCGCGCTTCCCAGAAGAGACCGCCCGGGGGCGGTTGGTTCTCGGTCCCCTCTCCAGAGTCCCACGACCCATTAGACTGGTTCCCACTGGTGTGGGAGATGCAGGGTGAAGGAGCTCACAGACTCCGCAGGCCAGCCAAAGTCGGGGAGGACGCGGAGCCCAGGCACGCCCCCCTCCACCCCACCCCACCCCACCCACCAACCCCCCGCCCCACGACATACACACAGGCATCTGAAGGCCCGAGTGGAGGAGGCGGGGGCACGGGGCGACCCGCGGAAGAAGCCTGGTTAGGGATCAAGCCAAGATCACGTGGTGGTTCTTCACTTGGAGGGCAGCAGGGGTACCTAGTCCAGTTTGAGACCAAAACTCTTCTCACCCCAGCCTCAAAGCAGTTCTCCCAATGTTGCCACCATGGCTGAATCCCCACCATTAGAATCACTCCAATTATTACCGAAGACCCCAGTCAAATGCTCATGTGTTAACCACTGTTACCCAAGGACAACTCATTAATCCCTTGGGACACAATGACACGTTAGCACAGATTAATTTTGCACTGAAGTGGGATTGGGGCGGGGAGATCTTTAGGCTGTAGGTCATTGGGGATGTTGTTACTACCCCAAGGATTGCAATGATGGTCATTGTTTATTTCACTTGTTCCTTGCCAGGCACCTGAGAACTTTGTCCCATTATCCCTTCTAATAAAACAACATCTTGAGATCACTTGGTCTGCTGGGTTTTTCCACTGTAAAGTTACTATTTTTCCCTTTGTAATTAATGAATATTTGGGGGGAGACACTTTGAGACTGCAATATTCTGTTTATCCTCAAATTTCCCCCCACTTCTCAGTGTCCTTGGACTGCCTCTGGGACACCTCTTCACGCTGGCATTGACGGTTCTTGCTCTTGGCTTCCAGTTTTCCTTTCCCCCCAACCCTGCCTGAGTAAATCACTGTATTTGCATCTCCCTCCCCGTCAACTCCCATTCTCTGCTTAATGCCTTTCACCCTGCACCTGGCATTGGCACTCCCAAGTGTTTTTGACTTCCAGGCTCCTGGACCCCTCTGCGGGCCTCTTCCTTTTTCATCTAACTCCTCTCCTTTCCTTCCCTCCCCCCGGCCCCCCTCCCCCAGTGGATTCTTCCTTGGTAGCTCCTTCTCTGTTGAATTCCCACATCCTTCAAACTCTGCAAATAATCTCTTACCATTTTCTGGGAATAACCAAGCCTGGAGCCTGAACTACATTGTTGGGCTGTACCCCCCAGGCCTACAAGCCCTGTGCTTGCCCAGCTTCAAGACCAAAGAAAGAGCCCAGAGTTAGCGACAGAAACATCTGTGGTTTAATGGATGGGGGAGCTTACATGTCTGAAGCCAGGTCCTGGAGCGACACCCTACCTTGTGGGGCAGAGGGAAGGCAGGACATGGCGGCAGGCTTCACTCCTGCAGGCAAGGAGAGATTACCAGTTATGGGGGAATTGACAGTCAGGTTGTCTCATCAGTTACCAGGAAAACTAGCAGAGGGGCACGCCCCTTACCGCCCCTTTGATAAGCTATCAGGTGGAGATGTTCTGATCTAAAGTTAGAATAATCATTAGCTGGGGTGGGAGCAAGTATGTAGGAAGGTCAGTCAGGTGAACAGGGTGTAGGTGAAGCAAGTGCTGGTCAGCAAAAGAACAACCATCTTGGGTGGCCTGATCATACGCTAACTTCCTAATTCTTCCTCTGTGTTTTCCAAACATCTCCACCTCCACAAAGCATCCTTTCTTCCTTTCATCCAATCTCAGACAACTAGGAAAGGCCTTTGGGGCCAGCTGGAGCTCTGAGACCTCCTGGTAAAGTAGAAAGAACACCAGCTTTGGAGAAAGTCAGATCTGATTTGGATCCTAGTGCAACCATTTACTAACTATACGACCACTTTTTTTTTTCCTTTGAACTTTCTGAGCATCAGTGATCATTTCAGCGATGTCTGGATAGAAATACTAATTATTAAAGATTTTAAGAATTGATATTTATGTGTGACAGGGACTTCCCTAGTGGTGCAGTGGTTAAGAATCTGCCTGCCAATGCAGGGGACACAGGTTTGATCCGTGGTCCAGGAAGATCCCACATGGCTTGGAGCAGCTAAGCCCCTGCGCCACAACTACTGAGCCTGCGCCACAACTACTGAGCCTGCACTCTAGAGCCCACAAGCCACTGTAAGGCCAACTGGCCCGAGGCAGGGGAACGCAATCAGATTCACAGGTTGCATCAGACCGAAACTCTCCGGACCACCCAGTTCCAGAAACTGACCTGGAGACATTCTGGACCACCCAGTTCCAGGAACTGACCTGGGGGCTTTCCACCCGGCCCAGCCTTCCCGCCTTTCGAGGGGCAGGACTAGCGGTCCCAAGACTGATGTAACCGGCACCAGATATTGCCACGATACCCAAAGAGACCACCAAATAAGGAATACCCTGCGCCCTCCCAGATTCACCACACCCCTTTCCCTTCTTCCCTTATAAAATCTTGCCCAACCCTCGCTCAGGTGCGACTTCTTTGGCCCCTTTCTCTTGGACCAGTGAACCTCACCCAGGAGCGCCCCCTAATAAAGCTCACTTGAAGCTTTCCTCTGTTTTGCGATGCCGTTCGTTAAGATCCGACCTTACAGCCACAACTACTGAAGCCCCCGCGCCTAGAGCCCGTGCTCTGCCACAAGAGAAGCCACCACAATGAGAAGCCCATGCACTGCAACGAAGAGTAGCCCCCACTCGCTGCAACTAGAGAAAGGCTGAACACAGCAATGAAGACCCAATGCAGCCAAAGATTAATTAATTAATTAATTAATTTTTAAAAAATTGACGTGTGACAAGTTCCTGAAACAGACTCTGACATGTAGTTACCATTTACATGTAGTAACATGTGGTAACTATTATAATTATTTATGGTAGGGGTCCCTGCTCCCTCTAAAAACTTCATGCATTACCTCTCCTCTCTCCTACGTTTTCAACCTCTCACTCTCAACTGGTTTCTTCCCTCAGCTTATGAACAAGGTCAAACCTCCCCCATCTTTAAAAACAAACAAACTAAATAAATAAATAAAAAGAAAAAAAAAAACCTCTGTAAAAAACCCACCAGCTCCCTCAAGTATGTTCACACCTTCCCAGGAAAGGAGAACTTCCACAGGAGGGAATCCTTGGCTTAACCATTGCCTGGTTCTGCCAAATTCCTGTCTCCTGTGGGAACCTCTCGTTTGGCTTTTCTGAATCAGAGGATTGGCTTAAGTCATCAGTTATGGAAAATTCTCAACCACTATCTTTTCAAGTATTTTCTCTGCTCCATTTTCTCTCTCCCCTCCTTCCAGAACTCCAGTTAAATATATACTGGATTTTCTCACTGTATCTTCTATCTCATTTATCTTCTCATCTATATTTTTCATCTTTATGCCTCTCTGGGCTTCATTCTGGATGGCTTCTTCTGACTTATCTTCCTTTCCACTATGTGTTATTAACCCACTATTGCATTCTTATTGCATAATCATACTTTTCAGTTCTATAATATCTAGCTGATTCTTTTAAAACTCTGCAATGTTGCTTTCAAAGTTTCCATATCCTTACTTAAAACTTTAAATCTTGCTTTTATGTCCATGGACACAATAAGCATTGCTTTATTACAAGTTGTATCTAGTAACTCTAGTATCTGGGATCCTGGTGGGTCTGTTTCTATGGCTTCTGTTGATTCTGCCACATATTTTTTTGTTTGTTTGTTTTACATGCCTTGTGTGCCTGTGTACTTCCTGGACCTTTTATTTGACATTACTATTTTGAAAATTAATTTGAGACCTAGGCTCTTCTTCCAGAGAGGATCTTCCTTTCCTTCTGCTAGCATCTGAGGACACTCAGTCCAGGAACGGGCACTAAGAATATTCTAGATGACCACAGAGTCAGTCCCTGACCCATTTCCAGTTGCAGCCCTTTGGGGTCCCTGTCCAGAGCAGAGAGTGGGCATATACTAGGTTTCCACCATGATGGACGGTGAACACTGTCCCTGCAGCAGATCACTCACGTATCTTTAGGACACTGTGGAATAGATGCAATATCACCGCTCCCACTCGCCCAAGAAGCTTGGCCCGTTCGTTGCCTTCTCCCATTGGGTGAACACATCTAAGATATGGAGCAAAGGGTCACCCATTTAGGGTCTTACCCCCTCCATGTTCTATTCTATTAATTCCTTTTTTTCTGTTAGGCCTTCAATGTTATTAAGAAGAAGTTTGATGTCTCCTCCTTTAACTTTTGTAGTTTCTTTAGAGGGAGGGTGGTTCACCTCTTAGTCTACCACTACTGGAAGCAGATGCCAGGGAATCTCTAATGCCCCTGTACCACTTCTTTCCTGGCTGAACCTAGAACTTCCTTTTATTCATCCACAGTTGAGCTTAACATGGAGATAACAGGAGGGCATTACAATACAGAGAGCAATGTACAACTGGCCACTAGAGGCATCCTGGTCCCTACCCCTGGGTCCACTAGAGGCCAGGAAGCCATCTTCCTTTCTCCCTGACCATCCATCAGGATACATCAGCATCGCTGGTGTGAGTGCTGGGTTTCTGGTGTGGCAATCTGATATGAGTTTGATTCCAAGGTCTGTATAAGTGCGTAGACAGTTTTTATGTCTATGTGTAGACAGGTTCTATGATGAGCAGACCTCTCTGATGTGAGCCACCTGGGAAACAGGCCTGTTCTTAGGTAGGTAACATTAACTCAAACATGAAGCCTGCTCTGATTCCTCTAACACGGATAGAGTCTCTCCCTGCCTTGTGTCCGTGGCTCTTTCTCAGTACCTGGTCTGGAGCCTACATCACCCTCCACCTTGTATGATGAAGATTTTATGTGCAGGACTTCCATGGTGGCACAGTGGTTGAGAGTCCGCCTGCCGATGCAGGGGACATGGGTTCGTACCCCGGTCCGGGAAGATCCCATGTGCCGTGGAGCGGCTGGGCCCGTGAGCCGTGGCTGCTGGGCCTGTGTGTCTGGAGCCTGTGCTCCGCAACGGGAGAGACCATAGTGATGGGAGGCCCGCGTACCGCAAAAAAAAAAAAAAAAAAAAAAAAAAAGATTTTATGTGCACGTCATGTCTTCCCTTTTGTGATGGTGGTTGTTTCTGTTTCATTTTGTTTGCCTTGGTTGAAGAGGCTTGGATTATTCCTATTGCTCAGTCCATGCCATATTATTTTCCTTGGTCTGCACAGAGTCCATTAGTCATTTTATTAATTAGCTTATTCTCTTTTATTTCTATTTCCTACTTTTATTACCCCCTCTCCACAGGTCATTATTTTACTGTGTTAATGGACATCTTTATTTGAATGTGTTCTTGAAAATGTGCAATTATTAATATATATGTGTATAATTTTTAAATGTGAAAGGTACTATGAAATATATTCTATTCTGTTTCCTTCTCTCTGTGTTTTTAACATCCAACCATGTTCTGTACAACATCTAACTCAAGCCATCTAACCTCTGCATAATATCCCATCATGTGCATGTGCTTCACTCTCCCAGCAATGAACACTCAGGTTGCCCCCAACTCCTGGCCTTCAGCTACTGGTCACTATGGAAATATGCTAGGATGAACATCTTTATGAAAGTTCCCTTATGGGTCTGTATGAGGACTTTCCTGGGATGTGTATCTAGGAGCAGGAATGCTAGGTTACAGAGTGTGCTCACGTGGGACTCAATTTGACAAAGTAGAACCAGACTCGTTTCCAGAATGGCTGCACCTACCTACACTTCCAACAGTGATACATGATTGACTTCTGTGTTACCAAATCCCCTCCAACTTACATTACCCAGCTTTCTAATTGTTGCCAGTCTAATAGGTGCCAAATGATACCTTGTGGAGTACTGAATTTGCATTTTTCTGACCATCAGTGATTTTAAGCATCCTGTCATATGCTTAGTAGCTTCTTGGGTTTCTCTTCTGTTGTTTGCTTGTCATTTTTATTTGCTTTGTTCATTTTTTCTATTGAAGTTGCTGGATTTTTTTCTTTATTGATCAGCAGTATTTCTTTGCATAGTCTAGAATAATTTTAATACCTTGTCAGTTTTAGACATTACAAATGTCCTCTCCAATTCCACATTGCCTATTTTTTTATAAACATTTTTAAAAATTTATTTTATTTATTTATTTATTTTTGGCTGCATTGGGTCTTTGTTGATGCATGCAGGGTTTCTCTAGTTGCGGCGAGAGGGGGCTACTCTTCATTGCGGTGCACAGGCTTCTCATTGCGGTGGCTCCTCTGGTTGCAGAGCACGGGCTCTAGGGGCACGGGCTTCAGGAGTTGTGGCTCACAGGCTCCAGAGCTAAGGCTCAGTAGTTCTGGTGCACAGGCTTAGTTGCTCCACAGCATGTGGGATCTTCCTGGACCAGGCCTCGAACCCCTGTTCCCTGAATTGGCAGGCGGATTCTTAAGCACTGTGCCACCAGGGAAGCCCCACATTGCCTATTAACTTTTCTATAATGTCCTTTATAGAACAGAGCTCCTTCATTTTATGTAATCAAATTCATTAAATAGATTAATCATTTTCCATATGATTTGAGCTTTTGAAACTTTAAAGAGTTCTTTCATGCCCCTGGGATGTAATATTTTCCTCCACTGTCTTCTGCTAACTGGATAGTTTTATCCTTCACATTTAGCTCATAACTCCATCTAGAGTCCACATTTGTATGTAGCGTTAGGTAGAGATCCATGTTTATGTTCCTCCCTAGAGTGAGTCTGTTTTTTCAACATCACCTACTAAACAATCCATCCTTTCCTCTTAGATTTGTGGTGCTTCCTTGTCGATTAAGTTCCCATAGCAAGGCAGGCCAACCACAGGAAAAGAGCCCCAGCTCTGCCTCTAGTGCAAGTCCCTGTCCACGCCCACTCGTGGCTCTCACCTCCGCAGGTGTACAAAGACTAGGCTTGGGGTCTTTGGGAGGCTGAATCATCCCCAAAGAAAGGCCTGTGTAGCAGTGACAAGGCCCCTGCGTGTCCAGAGCTCAACAGGGGCTGGTCTTGGCCCCCACGAGGCTCAGAAAGGCCACTCCAGAACTAAGGAGCTAAGGAACTGGAGCTAAGGAACTCCAGAGAGGCAACTCAGGGTCTGAGGCAGCCACGCTGGGTCAATTCTAATATGAGCTCAAGGGAAAAAGAACAGGAGAAGAGTCCATTCATAATAGAAAGGAGGGCAGAAAGGGAGGGAGAAAGGAAGGGAGGAAAAGAGACAAGGAAACGTATCTTTAGGCAATAGGGTGGAGCTGGGCTCAGGTAGAGATGAAACCCCTTGCCTCAGGCAGGGTTCTTAGCCACAAACCACGAAAACTGGCTCTGGCAGATTTAACTAGAAAGGTTTATTATAGGAGTCATTTGGATGGCTAAGAACCAAGGCAGAGTCCAGGGCAGGTGTGTAAGGCCTGTGCCCACTCCAAGGGAGGCCATGAAGGACGAACCTAGCATTTCTAGGTCCCTGTGGGGATCTGAGCCCTCCCCGCTACCTACCCATTAGGTGGGGAATTCCTTACATAGAGGGAGGGGGTTCAAATACTGAGCAGACAAACAGAGTAACTATGTCCATTAAGCTCCTCCTCTCCTCTACCCATCTGTGTCCCTGAACTGTGTGGGGCTGAGGTATGTCTGGAAAAATAAGAACTTGAACTTTGGTAATAGTCAGGGTTCAGAGATCACTGACACCCTGGAATCCTTGACAAGAGCCACTGTAAGACGAAACAGTATGATACCAAAGAGGATATCTGTTACAAAGGAGGAAGGCACCTCGTACTACAAACCCCACTCATCTTCAGACCCTGAGCGTCCACATGACAGTGGCTTCAGAAAAACTGGGAGGCTGGCCCTCAGCCTTCCTCCCCATCCAGCCTCCCACAACCACAGGTGTACACTTTGAGAAGACAGTCTAGGTGGAGGACCTAGGAGAGTGGCCTCACAGAACAGTAAAGCCCCACAGAGCTCAAAGAAACTTCCTGCGGGTTCCCCCTCCAGTGGAAGAGGGGCTGTTGCCACCTCACGTGGCCCGAGCATCAATCCCTGGAGAGAACTGCCAGAGACCTAAACCAACAAGACCAGGACCCCTCCTAGCTGTCGAGGCCATTGCCTTTGGAGTCCCAGCCCCAGAGACCCAGCTCAGCCAGCAGCAAGAGTGGGCTCCCCACAGCAGTGCAGCATCACAGGCCAAGACAGGGCTGGAAGCTTACAGCCCAGCAGGCTACGGCATCCCCGGCGGGCCGCTGACGGCCGCAGCTGCAGCATCAGTGCCCCGCGTGCAGCTCGGGCGGTAGTGCCTCTACACCTGACCAGCAGCCTGCTGACAGAGCAGTAATCAGAACTGACTCTTGGCAGACGAGACTCCACAGAAGACAAACTGTGTAAGATCCATAGACTCTCTGTGACCTTGCAAAGGTTGGTGGCAAAGAGCCACTAATACGTGGACACTCGTGTTAATCAGACTGGACTGGTAATCCCAGACTGGTGAAACCTGGTGCGCTGGTACCACAATTGTAATAACGAACACAATTGTCATGTCATGTCACATTCTCGTGCATTAGCTTAATGCCGGGCAGACAGAGGCGCCAGTGAAAGCGCAGGGAGCAAAGTGGGATTACTGAGGCACCGCCTCCTGCCCCCGGGAACACCTACCTGAGAGGTGAGCCTGCCTGTTCACCAATTGTTGGGCCGTCGTCCGGCTCCTCCTGGTGGGATGGAAGGGGCAATTGTCCCCTGTGAAGACCCCTGGGCTCTTCTCCTTAGGGCTGGTGTCCCTACCCTGCTGGGCCCATGTCCTACTAAGAGACACGAGGACAGAGGTGGTGGCAGCAGGTACCCCTGGAAGAGGTGGGGGAAGCAGTTGCCTTCTTAATACCAGCCGTGCTAAGTTCTTCTCTTTTTCAAGGATAAAGCAGATGGCAATAGAGGACTAAGAAGAGGCTGAGGAGCTGGTCCTTCTCCATATGCCAGGGCAGCAGGGTACCGTGCTCTTCTTGCTGAGCATGTGGGGTCGTAATGAACGGGGCATGGATGGCAGAGAGGCACATGTAGACGGGCTGGGCAGCTGAGGCCTTTGGTGTTGGTGTTCAGGGCATGAACAGCATGTTGATCAGCCACCTGGCTGCTGCAGTTGTGTGTGATGATGTGCCTCCTACCCACTGGAGACCCTGAGCTTCCTCACCACCTTCTGCTGCTGGCGCCTGGCCTTTGGGGCTACCGTGCTGGCACCATCTGCAGCCTCTGGCACCATTGTTGCCCCTCCGATGGAAGGGCAGGTGCCAGGTCCCACCATGCCTGGCAGGCCCCAGAGGTAGAGCTCGAGAAGCTCAGGGCAGAGGTCATGCTGCAGGATGGGGCTTCCTGACTCAGACCTGTCCTTGGAGTATGCCCACACGTGGACAGACTATAGAGCCCTGAGAACCACAGTTTGATTTCCTATCCCGTGAATCATGTTCTTGTTTCCTGGGGTTGTTTAGCTCCTGGGATGGCTTCAGGACCTGTCTGTCTGTCTCACTGTATGGAGGTGGTTTCCGGGCCTTTCTGGAGGCTTGGGGTTCTAGAGGGTAGGCTGATATGGAAGAGTGTGGGGAATCAGGGTGGGCCAATGGACAACCTGGCCCTGGGCACCTGGACAAGTCTTTCCAGTTATCACTGGCGTGATTGTGACAGTGATATTTAGGAAGAAGTGTATGTGCAGAGCCGTCTCTGCATAGGCTCATCATTGACAACATGCTTGTGTGTCTGCATTTGTCTCTGTCTTTTTTGAAAACACTGCTAACAGGTCAAAACCAAAACCAACTTCCAGGAGGCAGATGCTGGGTATGGGGATGCAGATTCTTTCTACTGATCCGGACAGGGTCTGGACGGAGAGAGAGGATTGAGCAACATGTCTGGACATGAGGTTGCGGACTGACTTCTTCTTTTATTGAAGCATAACAAAAATACAGAAAGGTGGATAAATTGCAAGTGTGCACCTCAATAGCTTTTCCCCAAATCACCTGTGTAGCCAGCATCCAATCAAGAAATAGAAATGTACCAGAATCCCAGAAGTCTCTCCTGATTCTTTCCTGTCACTCTCCCTCACGCTAACCACTATCCTGACTTCTAACACCTTAGGTTAGTTTTGCCAATTTGAGGACTTAATAAGAATAGAACCCTGAGCTTCCCTGGTGGCACAGTGGTTGAGAGTACACCTGCCGATGCAGGGGACACGGGTTCGTGCCCTGGTCCGGGAAGATCCCACATGCCGCGGAGCGGCTGGGCCCGTGAGCCATGGCCACTGAGCCTGCGCATCCGGAGCCTGTGCTCCCCAACGGGAGAGGCCACAACAGTGAGGGGCCCGCGTACCACAAAAAAAAAAAAAAAAAAAAAAAAAAAAGAATCCTAAGATATTACTGATGGACTTTAAAGAACAGAAATGTCTAATACCGAATATTGGGAGTTTTGCTTTGGGATGATATAATCCCCTACCATCATCATCCTCACACTTGTAATAAAGCCTGCTGCACAGATTGAATGCCTTTTGTGTGTCTTTTGTTTTGCTTTCTAAAGGGTAGAGGTGGGAATCAGTGAAAGCGGCTGAGCCTCCCCTCTGGGCAGTACAAAAACAGACCAAACAGCACTGCTGCAGAATGTGTTTATAGCAGATTCACACACTCAGAGTCTGATGGGAGCCCTGGAATGCTCAGGAACCTTGGACAGAGAGTTGGATTTCCAATAGTATGGGATTGGTAGGCAATGAGTCAACTTCACCTACATTTCAAAAGATAGGGTGATGCTCCACTAGCATCTGGGTCACAAACTAGATAAGCATGACATTTCATTAGAGGAGATACAAAGAACCACCCATAGGAATCTCTATTTGACATTAACTGGCAGGTTTATTCCCATGTGAGTTATACCTGCATGAGTCAGGTTTCAGGGCTGAAGCAAACCAAGCATATCCGAGTCTGGAAAAAGAGAGGGGAGGGAGAAGGCTCCAGCCACAGGTATGGAAAGGGACCAGAAAAAAAAAAAAAACCCTGCTGGCAGAGGGCTAGCCATCCAGCCACCTATGCAGAAGTGCTGCAGAGGGCACGGAGGGGGTCTCTGGGGCCAGTCTTGGGTAGCGAACGGACCAAATCACAAAGGAAAAGAGAAAAGTGAAACTTCTTTGCACCCACCTCCCACCCAGCAGCAGCAAGAGTTAAAACCAGAAGAGCGCCCAGCTGAGCCTCCCAGGGGTGTAGGAAGCCAACTCGAGCAAGAGGGCAGGACCCGCCCTTCTGACAGTAACTGCAGATCAGATAGCGTAAGGTGGTTCTCAACCTGACTGCAAATTACAGTCACCAAGGGAGAATTTACTTTTCACTTTTTAAAAAATTGTGGTAGAAAATACATAACATAAAATGTACCATTTTAACCATTTTGAGGGATACAGTTCAGTGACTTTAAGTACATTCACACTGTTGTGCAACTATCACCACCTTCCATCCATCCACAGAACTCTTTCATCTTCCCACACAGAGCCTCTGTTCTCATTAAACACTAACTCCCCGTTCCCCACTCCCCCAGTCCCTGGCAACCACCATTCTACTTTCCATCTCTATGAATCTGGCTACTCTGGGTACCTCATGTAAGTGGAATCATACAGTGTTTGTCCTTTTGTGTCTGCAGGGGAGATTTTAAAAGCATGAATGCCCAGGCCCAACAGCCCCTGATCAATAAATCAGAATTTGGGGTGAGGGCAGGAGCCCCACCCCATAGCAAATACATCTCAGCACTTGCTGGCTGATGCCTACAGTTCCTTTAGTTGTGGGTAAAGCTAAGGATTTCTCCTTTTTCAGCTGGAGATGAGGGGCTTAAAATGACTGATTGAGGTGTCACAGTGACTGAAACTCATCTGCTAAAATTGATCTATCACGTCAACAAGCATAAATGACTATTATCAGGCACTGTCTACTTTTGAGAGCCAGGAGCACTCAGACAGCAACAGACGATGAGATGGGGTGAGACAGACACCCTGGAGACTCATGGTCACTTCTGGTGGGGAGTGGGAATAAAGGTTACTTCTGTTTACCTTTAGTCACCCTGTGGACAAAATAGGAGTTGGGAGTAGAGGAATTTAGGTCCAACGCAGCTGTGCACTTGCCTGGTTTACTGGAACGTGGCCACCCTGACATATGGTTCCCATCAACTGTATTTTTGCATGATTCTTGAATCCCTCCCCTTTTTTTTATTTGACTGCACTGACTTCATTGCAAAGGAACTTCACTTCCATGGGTTCTGAGGCATGACCAGTGCCTTGTTCAAAAAAGAGCCCCTTGTGTTGCTTGTTTCTGCAGAACTAGAAATACACAGAAAACAATCAGATGGGTTAAAGCAGGGGTCCCCAACTGCCAGGCTGCGGACCAGTACCGGTCCCTGGCCTCTTAGGAACCAGGCCGCACAGCAGGAGGTGAGCGGCCGCGAAAGAAGCTTCATCTGCCGCTGCCCACGACTCACGTTACCCCCGAACCATCCCCCACCCTCCTCACCCCCGTCCGTGGAAAAATTGTCTTCCCTGAAACCGGTCCCTGGTGCCAAAATGGTTAGGGACCGCTGGGTTAGAGAGACAGAGAAAGACAGGCAGAGATACAAACATATACAAAATAACAGAATGACAAGAAAGATTCACATCAAGCTCCTAAGACTGGTTCTCCCTATGAAGGGAGAAAGGTATGGGAAGGGAACTGGAAGGATTTGAATGTTTATTTATTTTTTAAAATCCTGAAGCAAACATGACAAAATGTTAACACTTATTCATTCTGTGTTGGCATTTGCTATGTTATATTACTCTTTTTACTTGTCTTTGTGCCTTTTGGTGTCTTTAAAAGTTGCCAGTATTGCAAATATATCTTTATAAATAATTGTACACATGAATATACATGTATAAAGAAATATTTTGATGACTAAAGAGAGTTCTTACAAAGTTTTTTATGTTAATAATTTTACCATAAAGTTAAATTAATAAAGCCTCACAGAAAATTTGAAAAATACCAAAAATAGAGACACAAGTTAACATTTCCCATAAAACTACCATCCAGAATTTACCACATTGTGATGTCTTGATATCTAAGCTTTTTCTCCATGCATTAAATCATTGCATCATTGGGACTTCCCTGGTGGCGCAGTGGTTAAGAATCCACCTGCCAATGCAGAGGACATGGGTTCGAGCCCTGGTCCGGGAAGATCCCACATGCGTCGGAGCAGCTAAGCCCATGTGCCACAACTACTCAAGCCCGCACACCTGCAGCCTGTGCTCCACAAAAAGAGAAGCCCCAGCAATGAGAAGACTGTGCACCGCAGCGAAGAGTAGCCCTCCTCACCAGAGAGGTGAGAAAGCCAGCGCACAGCAACGAAGACCCAACACAGCCTAAATAAATAAATAAATAAATAAGTACCTTCATTAAAAAAAAAAAAATCATTGCATCATTGATTTCAAGTTTTCAGGTAGTCTCTGATTTAAAAAAATAATATTTGTTTGTTGTAAAATGCAGAAAAAGATAAAGAAATAAATTACCCATGGTCTTACTACTTGGAGTGTCCCTATCAACGTTCTTGATGGCAAAACCCCAAATCTGATTCTAGTTAGGAAGAGAAAGACATTACTGGAAAGATTGGAGTAGCATTCATCGTCAGTGTGGAGATGGGTTTACCGGTGTTTTTTATTTCATTCATCTCCTCCTCTGGTCTTTATGTGATAGAATGACCCAAACATTCAGTCAGATTTTGAATGGCTGGACCCTAATGCCAATTTGACCTTAAATGTTATTTCTTTGATGGCTTAATCTGAAGGAGTCACTCACTATTGCAAAAGCCTTTTTTTTTTTTGGAGGGGAGAAGTCTTACCCTTTATCATCCCCTAGCATTTTTCTTGTTTTCTTGAGTATTTGTTTCTTGTCTCTCTTCTTCATTGTTGTATCCTCAGGGCCTGGAACAGCATCTGACATTAGCAGTACTCATTGTTGAATGAATAAATGAATCAAAGAGGCTTTGGTGGTCTTGCCTACAAAGTATCTTCCTTTAACTACCACTGAACATGTAGCCTAAGAAGGCAACCTGGTGAAGCACCATGTTTCATCTGCATCCCTGCCCCTCACCTCCTTGTAGAGCAGCAATTCTACATCCCTGTGTCCACTAGCCACAGCCAACACCATATCTCTCTTTTTTGCCTGTTTGCCTTGTGCCTTGAGGAACCTGAAATATCCATGTGAAGCCTCAGCTTCCAGTTCAGTGACATCATCAATGTGTCCCTTGATGAGTATATTCTTCCCTTTGGTGCTAAAACTTTTACCCTCAGGGTCTAGTGTTGCTAGGATGGGAAAAAATATTTTTTTAGCCATTCTCTATTGCAACAGACTTAAGATTTTTTTGACTTATCATTTATCATTCTTCACCACTTTTCTTATTTGCCACTGAGGAGTGGGAGGAACTATGTCATCCTCTGTAAGGGGAAGTCTGTATTCCTAAAGCCACAGATAAGCTCCACCCCAGCCACCATGGCCACACCGTACATGACCCCACTGAGCACACACTGGGTGGAGGGGAAGGGAGCAGAATGCCATCCGCAGAGTGGACGGTCCTGGTCCCTGGTCACTGAAAGCCTCCACTGTGGGAATATTTTGTTCAGCACTCACATGAGACGCATATTCTGGGCCCATTCTGTGTGTTCAAGCCATTAACTCTTCCCCAAACGTTTTTGTCATAAATCCTCTAATCTTAGTTCTTCTAGGTCATTGATCGTATGATGAGATTTTAATCACACCCCAGGATTTAGTGGTCCTTGAGCCACTCTAGAAAAAGTAGAAATTTTTTAAAAAATTTAAATACTCTGTTCAAAGTTCTGCCTCCTGGAAGTGTTTCTTTTATCTTCTGTGTTTCAGGACCATCTGGAGCGGGACTATAGCACTGCTCAGGGCATCCCTGGTAGAGCCATCTGGAACCAAGCTTGAATGTTTCCCCCTCAGCAAGTAGTCATAGAGAGCTCTACACGTGGCCCTACGTGTTGGCTGAGGGAGAAGAGGGCAGAGAAAGCATGCTGGGAATGTGAGCAACACTTTCATGCCATTTATTTGTGCTTTCAGGTCATGCTCAAACCTGGCCTCATTGTAACATATCTGTTTGATGATGGAGCATTGTTATGCATGCCTGACTTTAGACTCAGAAAGCACCCAGATCACATGGTTACCTGATGTCCAATATGGAAAACGTTCACTCTCCAGAAGACTCCAATAGCAAGCTAAGGACAGTTTCTCAAAATGAGGATGGATGGTCATTTGCCAACATAGTCATGGTTTTCCTCCAGAATTATGGCGCCTTCACTGTGATTCTCCTATCTGGACTTGACACAGCCTCCAGGAAATTTACTAACTCTGGATCCACTAGACAATAATAAAGCTGCTTGTATTGCAACCTGTGCCAGTTAGAAGGTCTTCCCTTACACGGATCTCCACCTAAAAACAAACATATATGGACACTCTACCCAACAACAACAGAATACACATTCTTCTCAAGTGCACATGGAGCATTCTTCAGGATAGACCATATGTTAGGTCACAATTCAAGTCTGAAAACATTTAAAAAGATATATATCATGGGGCTTCCCTGGTGGCACAGTGGTTGGGAGTCCGCCTGTCGATGCAGGGGACACGGGTTCGTGCCCTGGTCCGGGAAGATCCCACATGCTGCGGAGCAGCTGGGCCTGTGAGCCATGGCCGCTGAGCCTGCGCGTCCGGAGCCTGTGCTCCGCAACGGGAGAGGCCACAACAGTGAGAGGCCCGCATACCACACACACACACACAAAAAGATAGATATCATACGAAGTATCTTCTCCAACCACAGTGGGATGAAGTTAGAAATCAACTACAGAAGGAAAACTGGAAAATACACAAATTTGTGGAAATTAGCACACTCTTTTATTTTTTTTATATACAGCAGGTTCTTATTAGTTGTCTGTTTTATACATATTAGTGTATATATGTCAATCCCAATCTCCGAATTCATCTCACCATCACACGCCGCCTCCGCTTTCCCCCCTTAGTGTCCAAACATTTGTTTTCTACATCTCTGTCTCTATTTCTGCCTTGCAAACCAGTTCATCTGTATCATCTTCTTAGATTACACATATATGCATTAATATATGATATTTGTTTTTCTCTTTCTGACTTACTTCACTCTGTGTGATAGTCTCTAGGTCCATCACATCTCTAAAAATGACCCAGTTTCGTTCCTTTTCATGGCTGAGTAATATTGCATTGTATATATGTACCACATCTTCTTTATCCATTCATCTGTTGATGGGCATTTAGGTTGCTTCCATGACCTGGCTATTGTAAATAGTGCTGCAATGAACATTGGGGTGTATGTGTCTTTCTGAATTATGGTTTTCTCTGGGTATATGCTCAGTAGTGGGATTGCTGGGTCATATGGTCATTCTATTTTTAGTTTTTCAAAGAACCTCCTTACTGTTCTCCATACTGGCTGTATCAATTTATAATCCCACCAACAGTGCAAGAGGGTTCCCTTTTCTCCACACTCTCTCCATCATTTGTGGTTTGTAGATTTTCTGATGATGCCCATTCTAACTGGTGTGAGGTGATACCTCAGTGTAGTTTTGATTTGCATTTCTCTAATAATTAGTGATGTTGAGCAGCTTTTCATGTGCCTCTTGGCCATCTGTAGGTCTTCTTTGGAGAAATGTCTACTTAGGTCTTCTGCCCATTTTTTGATTGGGTTGTTTGTTTTTTTAATATTGAGCTGCATGAGCTGTTTATATATTTTGGAGATTAACCCTTTGTCCATTGATTTGTTTGCAAATATTTTCTCCCATTCTGAGGGTTGTCTTTTTGTCTTGTTTATAGTTTCTGTTGTTGTGCAAAAGCTTTTAAGTTTCATTAGGTTCCATTTCTTTATTTTTATTTTTATTTCCATTACTCTAGGAAGTGGGTCAAAAAAGATCTTGCTGTGATTTATATCAAAGAGTGTGCTTCCTATGTTTTCCTCTAAGAGTTTTATAGTATCCAGTCTTACATTTAGGTCTCTAGTCCATTTTGAGTTTATTTTTGTGTATAGTGTTAGGGAGTGTTCCAATTTCATTCTTTTACTTGTAGCTGTCCAGTTTTCCCAGCACCACTTGTTGAAGCAACGGTCTTTTCTCCATTGTATATTCTTGCCTCCTTTGTCATAGATTAGTTGACCATAGGGGCATAATTTATCTCTGGGTTTTCTATCCTTTTCGATTGATCTATATTTCCGTTTTTGTGCCAGTACCATACTGTCTTGATTACTGTAGCTTTGTAGTATAGTCTGAAGTCAGGAAGTCTGATTCCTCCAGCTCTGTTTTTTCCCCTCAGGGCTGCTTTGGCTATTTGGGGTCCTCTTTGGCTCCATCCAAATTTCAAGATTTTTTGTTCTAGTTCTGTAAAAAATGCCATTGGTAATTTGATAAGTATTGCATTGAATCTGTAGCTTGCTTTGGGTAGTAGAGTCACTTTCACAATATTGATTCTTCCAATCCAAGAACATGATATATCTCTCCATCTGTTTGTGTCATCTTTGATTTCTTTCATCAGTGTCTTACAGTTTTCTGAGTACAGGTCTTTTACCTCCTTAGGTAGGTTTATTCCTAGGTATTTTATTCTTTTGTTGCAATGGTGAATGAAATTGTTTCCTTAATTTCTCTTTCTGATCTTTTGTTGTTAGTGTATAGGACTGCAAGAGATTTCTGCGCATTAATTTTGTACCCTGCAACTTTACCAAATTCACTGATTAGCTCTAGTAGTTTTCTGGTGGCGCCTATAGGATTATCTATGTATGGTATTATGTCATTGGCAAACAGTGACAGTTTTACTTCTTCTTTTCCAATTTGTAGTCCTTTTATTTCTTTTTCTTCTCTGATTGTGATGGCTAAGACTTCCAAGACTATGTTGAAAAATAGTGATGAGAGTGGATGTCCTTCTCTTGTTCTTCTCTTGTTCTTGATCTTAGAAGATATGCTTTCAGTTTTCCACCGTTGAGAATGATGTTTGCTGTGGGGTTGTCATATATGGCCTTTATTTTGTTGAGGTAGGTTCCCTATATGCCCACTTTCTGGAGAGTTTTTATCATAAATTGGTGTTGAATTTTGTCCAAAGCTTTTTCTGCATCTCTTGAGATGATTGTATGATTTTTCTTCTTCAATTTGTTAACATGGTGTATCACATTGACAGATTTTCATATATTGAAAAATCCTTGCATCCCTGGGATAAATCCCACTTGATCATGGTGTGTGATCTGTTTAATGTGTGGTTGGATTCTGTTTGCTAGTATTTTCTTGAGGATTTTTGCATCTATATTCATCAGTGACATTGGTCTGTAATTTTCTCTTTTTGTAGTATCTTTGTCTGGTTTTGGTATCAGGGTGATGGTGGCCTCATAGAATGAGTTTGGGAGTGTTCCTTCCTCTGCAATTTTTTGGAAGAGTTTGGGAAGGATGGGTGTTAGCTCTTCTCTAAATGTTTGATAGAATTCACCTGTGAAGCCATCTGGTCCTGGACTTTTTTTTTTTTTTTTGCGGTACGCGGGCCTCTCACTGCCGTGGCCTCCCCCGTTGCGGAGCACAGGCTCCGGACGCGCAGGCTCCGGACGCGCAGGCCCAGCGGCCATGGCTCACGGGCCCAGCCGCTCCGCGGCATATGGGATCCTCCCAGACCGGGGCACGAACCCGTATCCCCTGCATCGGCAGGCGGACTCTCAACCACTTGCGCCACCAGGGAGGCCCTGGTCCTGGACTTTTGTTTGTTGGAAGATTTTTAATCACAGTTTCAATTTCATTACTTGTGATTGGTGTGTTCATATTTTCTATTTCTTCCTGGTTCAGTCTTGGAAGTTTATACCTTTCTAAGAATTTGTCCATTTCTTTCAGGTTGTCCATTTTATTGGCATAGAGTTGCTTGTAATAGTCTCTTAGGATGCTTTGTATTTCTGCAGGGTGCGTTGTAACTTCTCCCTCTTCATTTCTAATTTTATTGACTTGAGTCCTCTCCCTCTTTTTCTTGATGAGTCTTGCTAATGGTTTATCAATTTTGTTTATTTTCTCAAAGAGCCAGCTTTTAGTTTTACTGATCTTTGCTATTGTTTTCTTTGTTTCTATTTCATTTATTTCTGCTGTGATCTTTATGATTTCTTTCCTTCTACTAACTTTGGGTTTTGTTTGTTCTTATTTCTCTAGTTCCTTAGGTGTAAGGTTAGATTGTTTGAGATATTTCTTGTCTCTTGAGGTAGGATTTTCTTGGTATAAACTTCCTTCTTAGAACTGCTTTTGCTGCATCCCATAGGTTTTGGATCTTTGTGTTTTCATTGTCATTTGTCTCTAAGTATTTTTTGATTTCCTCTTTGATTTCTTCAGTGATTGCTTGGTTATTTAGTAATGTATCATTTAGCCTCCATGTGTTTGTGTTTTTTACATTTTTTCCCTGTAATTGATTTCCAATCTCATAACGTTGTGGTCAGAAAAGATGCTTGATATGATTTCAATTTTCTTAAATTTACTGAGGCTTGATTTGTGACTCAAGATGTGATCTATCCTGGAGTATGTTCCATGTGCACTTGAGAAGAAAGTGTAATCTGCTGTTTTCAGATGGAATATCCTATAAATATCAATGAAATCTATCTGGCCTGTTGTGTCTTTTAAAGCTTGTGTTTCCTCTTTAATTTTGTGTCTGGATGATCTGTCCATTGGTGTAAGTGAGGTGTTAAAGTCCCCCACTATTATTATGTTACTGTCGATTTCCTCTTTTATAGCTGTTTGCAGTTACTTTATGTATTGAGGTGTTCCTATGTTGGGTGCATATAAATTTATAATTGTTATATCATCTCTTGGATTGATCCCTTGATCATTATGTAGTGTTCTTCCTTGTCTCTTGTAATATTCTTTATTTTAAAGTCTTAATGATATGAGTATTGTTATTCCAGCTTTCTTTTGATTTCCATTTGCATGGAATATCTTTTTCAATCCCCTCACTTTCAGTCTGTATGTGTCCCTAGGTCTGAAGTGGGTCTCTTGTAGACAGCATATATATGGGTCTTGCTTTTGTATCCATTCAGCAAGCCTGTGTCTTTTGGTTGGAGCATTTAATCCATTCATGTTTAAGGTAATTATCGATATGTATATTCCTATTTTCATTGTCTTAATTGTTTTGGGTTTGTTTTTGTAGGTCCTTTTCTTCTCTTGTGTTTCCCACTTAGAGAAGTTCCTTTAGCATTTGTTGTAGAGCTGGTTTGGTGGTGCTGAATTCTCTTAACTTTTGCTTGTCTGTAAAGCTTTTAATTTCTCCATCGAATCTGAATGAGATCCTTGCTGGGTAGAATAATCTTGGTTGTAGGTTCTTCTCTTTCATCACTTTAAATATGTCATGCCACTCCCTTCTGGCTTGTAGAGTTTCTGCTGAGAAATCAGCTGTTAACCTTATGGGAGTTCCCTTTTATGTTATTTGTCATTTTTCCCTTGCTGCTTTCGATAACTTTTCTTTGTCTTTAATTTTGGCAAATTTGATTACTATGTGTCTCGGTGTTTTCTCCTTGGGTTTATCCTGTATGGGACTCTCTGCGCTATCTGGACTTGGGTGGCTGTTTCCCTTCCCATGTTAGGGAAGTTTTCGACTATAATGTCTTCAAATATTTTCTTGGGTCCTTTCTCTCTCTTCTCCCGCTGGGACCCCTATAATGCAAATGTTGTTGTGTTTAATGTTGTCCCAGAGGTCTCTTAGTCTGTCTTCATTTCTTTTCATTCTTTTTTCTTTACTCTGTTCCGCAGCAGTGAATTCCACCATTCTGTCTTCCAGGTCACTTATCCGTTCTTCTGCCTCAGTTATTCTGCTATTGATTCCTTCTAGTGTATTTTGCATTTCAGTTATTGTATTGTTCATCTCTGTGTGTTTGTTCTTTAATTCTTCTAGGTCTTTGTTAAACATTTCTTGCATCTTTTTTTGTTTTGTTTTGTTTTTTGCCGTACGCCGGCCTCTCACTGTTGTGGCCTCTCCTGTTGCAGAGCACAGGCTCCGGATGCACAGGCTCAGCGGCCATGGCTCACAGGCCTAGCCACTCCACAGCATGTGGGATCTTCCCGGACCAGGGCACGAACCCGTGTCCCTTGCATCGGCAGGCGGACTCTCAACCACTGCGCCACCAGGGAAGCCCTCTTGCTTCTTCTTGATCTTTGCCTTCATTCTTTTTCCGAGGTCCTGGATCATCTTCACTATCATTATTCTGAATTCTTTTTCTGGAAGGTTGCCTATCTGCACTTCATTTAGTTGTTTTTCTGGGGTTTTATCTTGTTCCTTCATCTGGTACATAGTCCTCTGCCTTTTCATTTTGTCTATTTTTCTGTGAATGTGGTTTTCATTCCACACGCTGCAGGATTGTAGTTCTTCTTGCTGTCTGCCCTCTGGTTGATGAGGCTATCTAAGAGGCTTGTGTAAGCTTCCTGATGGGAGGGACTGGATGTGGGTAGAACTGGGTGTTGCTCTGGTGTGCAGAGCTCAGTAAAACTTTAATCTGCTTGCCTGCTGTATGGTGAGGCTGAGTTCCCTCCCTGTTGGTTGTTTGGCCTGAGACGACCCAGCACTGTAGCCTACAGGCTCTTTGGTGGGGCTAATGGTGGACTCCAGGAGGGCTCACACCAAGGAGTACTTCCCAGAACTTCTGCTGCCAGTGTCCTTGCCCCCGCAGTGAGCCACAGTCACCCCCCACCTCTGCAGAAACCCTCTAGCACTATCAGGTACATCTAGTTCAGTCTCCAATGAGGTCACTGCTCCTTCCCCCTGGGTCTTGATGTGCACACTACTTTGTGTGTGCCCTCCAAGAGTTGAGTCTCTGTTTTCCCCATCCTGTCAAAGTCCCGCAATCAAATCCTGTTAGCCTTCAAAGTCTGATTCTCTGGGAATTCCTCCTCCCATTGCCAGATGCCCAGGTTGGGAAGCCTGACGTGGGGCTCAGAACCTTCACTCCAATGGGTGGACTTCTGTGGTATAATTGCTCTCCAGTTTTTGAGTCACCCACCCAATGGTTATGGGATTCAATTTTACTGTGATTGCACCCCTCCTATCATCTCACTACGGCTTCTCCTTTGTCTTTGGATGTGGGGTTTCCTTTTTGTTGAGTTCCAGTGTCTTCCTGCCAATGATTGTTCAGCAGTTACTTGTGATTCTGGTGCTCTCACAAGAGGGAGTGAGGGCACGTCTTTCTACTCTGCTATCTTGAACCAATCTTGAAATTAGCACACTTTTAAATGACCAATGGATCAATGTTATTAGTCTGCTTGGGGCACCATTAAAAAATACCACAAACTTGGTAGTTTAAACAGCAGATATTTATTTCTCCAGTTCTGAAGGCTGGGAAGGCCAAAACCAAGGTGCTAGCCTATTCAGTTCCTGGCGAAGACACACTTGCTGGCTTGAAGATGACCACCTTCTCTGCTGTGTCCTCACATGGCAGACAGAGAGTTCTCATCTCTCTTTCTCTTCTTGTAAGGACATTAATCCCACCAGGGGGGCCCCACCCACATGACCTCATCTAAACCTAATTGCCTCCCAGAGACCTCACCTCCTACCAACTACCATCACACTGGGGGATTAGTGCTTCAACATATGAATTTTAAGGGGACACAAACATTCAGTCCATAACATTCTGCCCCTGGCCTCCCTAAAATTCATGAAGATATACAAAAATATTCATACCATCCCAACAGTCCCAAAAGTCTCAACTCATTCTAGCATCAACTTTAAAATCAAGAGCCTAAAGTCTTATCTAAATCAGGTATGGGTGAGATTCAAGGTATGATTCATACTGAGGCAAAACTCCTTTCCAGCTGTGAACCTGTGAAACCAGAAAAGTTACCTGCTTCCAAATACAGTCCTGGAACAGGCATAGGCTAAATATTCCCATTCCAAAAGGGAGAAAGTGGAAGGAAGGTGTTATGGTCCCAAGGAAGTACAAAACCTAGCAAGGCAAATATCGTTACATCTTATGGCTGGAGAATAATTCTCTTTGTTTCTATGCTCAGCCCTCTGGTCCATTGGAGCAATGGTCCTGCCTTCGGGACCCAGTGGATTGGCAACGCCATCCTTATTGCTCTACTTGTCAGGTTACCACACCCCGCCTCCAAGTGGCCCCACCCCCAAGGCTCCAGAAGACCACTATCTGACCTGTTGAAACTGAGGTGATGCCCACCCCCCCTACCTTTTGAAACCAAGGAAGCAGCCCTGATGATCTCTGAATTGCCTTCAGGGTCATTTTTCTCTTGTCTTGAAGAATAGCACATGTTCACAGCCAAATAACTTTATGGTCCAGTCCTGTCTATAGGATCTAACAAGCCCAATAGCCTTCCCTCGTTTGGTCTGAGCTCCATTCCTTTGGGTTGAAACTGGCAGTGTTGCTGATGGAGTGGCTAATTAGGTCTGTAGTCCATTCCCATACTAATCCCCTTATCAAAGGGTTGTTGGGCCCCACCTTACTGTTCTCTTCAGAAAAACTTTCTCATTTTTTGCAATATGGACAGGGTGAGAATTTTCAAAACCGGTCTTTTTTTTTTTTTTTTTTTTTTGGCTGCATTGGGTCTTCGTTGCTGTGCACAGGCCCTCTCTAGGTGCAGCCAGTGGGGGCCATTCTTTGCTGCGATGCGCAGGCCTCTCATTGCAATGGTCTCTCTTTGTTGTTGAGCACAGGCTCTAGGCACAGCGGGCTTCAGTAGTTGTGGCGTGTGGGCTCAGTAGTTGTGGCTCGCAGGCTCTAGAGTGCAGGCTTGGTAGTTGTGGTGCACGGGATTAGTTGCTCCGCGGCATGTGGGATCCTCCTGGACCAGGGCTCAAACCCGTGTCCCCTGTGTTGGCAGGCAGATTCTTAACCACTGCACCACCAGGGAAGCTCTCAGGATATTTTCTGCTTAACAATTGCTTCTTCAGTGCATTCCTCTCTTTTCACAGTTTATTATACGCAATCAGGAGGCACCAAGCCTCTCCTTCAACACTTTGCTTAGAAATCGCCTCAATTAAACATGTATTTTCATTTCTCACAAGTTCTACCTTCCACAAAACACTAAAACATGAACATAATTGTGCCGAGTTCTTTGCCATTTTTATAAAATTTATCACTTTTTCTCCATTGTCTTATAACATGATCTGAGACTTCACCAGAACAGGCTTTATAGCCCATATTTCTACCAACATTCTGTTCATGACTATTTGTGCTTTCTCTAAGAAGATGGACATTTCTCTATAGCTCTCCTCTTTTCCTTGTAGGCCCTCAGCTCAATCACCTTTAACTGCTTGTTCATGGCAATCTTGATCTTTTCTAGCATGCACCTCCAAACTCTCCCAGCCTCTACCCATTATCCTGTTGCAAAGATGCTTCCACATTTTTAGGTATTTTTTACAGCAGCATCCCACCTCACAGTACCAAAATTCTGTCTTAGCTCAGTCTGCTTTAATGAATACCATAGCCTGGGTGGCTTAAACAACAAGTGTTCTTTTCTCACGTTTTGTAGGCTGGAAATCTGAGACCAGCATGCCAAGATGGTTGGGTTTTTGTTTGTTTTATTTTGGACGCACCGCATGGCATGCAGGATCTTATTTCCCTGACTGGGGATAGAACCCGTGCTCCCTGCAGTGGAAGTGCAGAGTCTTAACCACTGGACCACCAGGGAAGTCCAGATGGTTGGGTTCTGATAAGCGTCTTCTTCCTGACTCACAGACAGGCACCTTCTCACTGTGTGCTCACATGTCCTTTCCTCAGTGCATGCACATGGAGAGAAACAGCAGAAAGAAGATAGGTAAGGAAACAGAGGACTTGAACAACACGATAAACCAATTAGATCAGTTTGTTTTTCTCTTGAAATTGGTTTTTTAACAGTAACTTTAATATATAAATAAATTATTAATTCTAATGTTTAATTTCTATTAATAAAAACTTTAAAAATTTACATATAATTAAGCTTTTCACTTTTTTCTTTATGATCCCTGCTTTGGTATCATTCATAGGAATACTTGGACAACTTCAGCATCATAGGAATTTAGCAAGGAATATTAGTAATAACAATAGCAAAATTACTAATAATCACTGTCATTTTTTGAGTATTTATTATGTATCAGACACTCTACATACATTATTCTACAGGGATACCCCAGACATATTGCAGGTTTGGTTCCAGACTACCACAGTAAAGTGAATAACACAATAAAATGAGTCATGGAAATTTTTTGGTTTCCCAGTGTATATAAAAGTTATGCTTGGGACTTCCATGGTGGTACAGTGGTTAAGACTCTGCGCTCCCACTGCCGGGGACACATGTTCGTTCGTCGGGGAAATAAGATCCCACATGCTGCATGGCGGCCGAAAAACAAAAATAGTTATGCTTGCACTATACTGTAGTCTATTAAGTGTGCAATAACATTATGTCTAAAAAAAATATACATACCCTAATTTAAAAATACTTTATTACTAAAAATCACTGAAACAATTACAATAGCAACACCAAAGATCGGTGATCACAGACATAATAATAACAAAAAGTTTGAAATATTGTGAAAATTACCAAAATGTGACACAGAGGCACGAAGGGAACAAATGCTGTTGGAAAAATGGCACCAATAGACTAGCTTGATGCAGGGTTGCCACAGATCTTTAGTTTTTTTAAAAAACACAATATCCACAAAGCCTGATAAAGTGCAATAAAATAAGGTATGTCTATATTTAATCCTCACAACAAACCTAGGAAGTAATTATTATTCCCATTCTACAGATCAGGAAACCAAGTCTCAAGAAGACAAAGTAACTTGCTCGCAGTCATGTGAGTTGCAAATGTTGGAGCTGAAATTCAGTCACTGTGCAGATAAATGAATAGACCCGGTCCTCATCCAGCCTCTGCTGTGCTGACTGCTAGAAGGGACCTCATGCATGTCCCTTCCCCCACCCCGAGCCTTCATGTCACCTGTAAAATTTGTTTAGCAGTAACTTCCTTATAGAGTTGTTGAGGGATTTTTTTAATTAATTTTTATTGGAGTATAGTTGCTTTACAATGTTGTGTTAGTTTCTGCTGTACAGCAAAGTGAATCAGCTATATGTATACATATATTCCCTCATTTTTGGATTTCCTTCCCATTTAGGTCACCACAGAGCATTGAGTAGAGTTCCCTGTGCTATACAGTAGGTTCTCATTAGTTGTCTATTTTATACACAGTAGTGTATATATGTCAATCCCAATCTCCCAATGTTGATGGAGTTAAATGAGAAAAAATTATGTAATGTGCCTGGCACCAAGAGACCGTCAGTGGAAGAGAGGCCTCTTTCTTGGAGCACCTAACTCTTTCCCTCCCCTCTCCTTGTGGAGGGGTGGGGCAGAGCCTGTGAGAGAAAGGGCAAATCAGTGTCTGCAGTGAGGGGCAGAGGTTGAAATCCCAGGCCTAGCATCTAAGTAAGGAACAGAGTGTGGTGCAACGCACACACACCATCACGCCTCCGAAAGAGGTCCCACCCAGGAGTGACTCAGATGCTTTGGACACCTTTCCCTGTGTGGGAAGCATGGGTGGGGCTGGATCGGGCAGATCTCCCCACTGTTCAAAAGCAGCCACTCTTGCTTGTGAGGGGTGCCTGCGAGGTTGCTGCTCATCTCCCGCTGTCGCCCTGGTGGCCCTGACATACACACTGAGACCATGGGAACCCTCGGGGGACACCTGGTAGCAGGGATCTTCTTCTTCTTCTTCTCACTCTACTAACTGGTGCTGGTGTCTTTGGCCCTGCTACAGGGACAGAGGTTCCTCAAAGCCCCTCTGTCCCCAAGGGAGAAGCGAGGGCACAGGTGGTGGCAGCTGGTCCCTGTGGAAGGAGTGGGGAAGGTGGTTTTCTACCTGATTCTCATCTTCCCCGAGGTCTTCTACCCGCCAGGAACAAAGTGGCTGATGATGGTGGACTGGGAGGCCCCTCAGCGACAGTTCACGTTCAAGGACGAGTGGTGGCACTTCACCACATATGGGTCCTTCCTCCTCAGTGGCGTGGTGGACACCACGAGCCAGGCACGCCAGGCATGTGAAGCTGGAGCAGGCAGCCGAGGCTCTGGCCTTCTGTGCACTGGTGCTGCTGGTGGTGACCCACACTGAGCACAAGGGTGCCCTGGAGACCCATGTGCACACGCTGTTCACAGTGCCTGCCTTCCTGGTCAGCCTGGTGCTCATCATCGAGATCTCGGTCCCCAGCCAGCCCCAGCTCTGGGTACTCAAGACTTGGATGGGGCTGGTGCTCAGCAGCTGGCTGATGCAGCTAAGCATCCTGATGTACACGCCTCCCTCTGGGCAGCCCTGGAGAGGGGAAAACCCCATGGACCTCGCCTTCCTCACCATCTTCTTCTGCTGGCACCTGGCCCTAGGGGCTGCCTTGCTGGCCGCCATCTATGACCTCTGCAGCCTCTGGCATGATCGCTTCTCCTCCTGGAGAAAGGTCCCAGGTGCCATGTACCACCTGTGATCCATAGGCGAGGGCAGTGAAGAGCTTGAGAAGCTCTGGGCAGGGGCCCAACTACGAGAAGGGGGTGTCTAGGTATAGAATCTGTCCCTGTGCTGCACCCTTTGTAATGAGAGTTTTGAGGATGCCCCCTGTGTGCCTAGCGCAGAAATGTCCTGGGATCTGCAATGTGGCTTTCCATCACAGGGGTCCCCTTCCTTGTTCCTAAATGAACCTTCCAGCTCCTAGGATTCCTGCTATCTATCTCTCTGTTCTCTCCAGGCCTGTTTCTTTCCTGTCTCGCTATTCAGTATGGTTCCTAACCATGGACTTACATGAAGTGAGAACAGGAGTAGTATTTTTCATTGACAGCTTTTGGGATCCAAGAGGAAGAAATGAAATGAGGGAACAGAGAGAGATGGAGGGTCTCTGGGGACTCAGCAGGGCTCTGTGTGTGTGAAGCGGGGCTGGCTTAGCGTGTGCACGTGTGTGCCGGCGGCGGCTGAAGTGGTGAAATGTGTGAAAGGGAAGGGACTCTGTTTTCACATCGTGGTGAGGACTTCTGTTTTCTTCATTTCTCTCTGTTTTTTATTCACACTAAGTGTAACAGGAAGAAGAGCTGTTTTTTTTTCTTTCTTTTTTTTTTTATTAGTTTCTGCTTTATAACAAAGTGAATCAGTCATACATATACATCTGTTCCCACATCCCTTCCCTCTTGCATCTCCCTCCCTCCCACCCTCCCTATCCCACCCCTCCAGGTGGTCACAAAGCACCGAGCTGATCTCCCCGTGCTATGCGGCTGCTTCCCACTATCTATCTACCTTAGGTTTGGTAGTGTATATATGTCCATGCCTCTCTTTCGCTTTGTCATAGCTTACCCTTCCCCCTCCCCATATCCTCAAGTCCATTCTCAAGTAGGTCTGTGTCTTTATTCTTGTTTTACCCCTAGGTTCTTCATAACATTTTTTTCCTTAAATTCCATATATATGTGTTAGCATACGGTATTTGTCTTTCCCTTTCTAAAGAAGATGTGGCACATATATACAATGGAATATTACTCAGCCATAAAAAGAAACGAAACTGAGTTATTTGTAATGAGGTGGATAGACCTAGAGTCTGTCATACAGAGTGAAGAGCTGGTTTTGTTGTTACTGTTTTTTAATCTAAACTGGACGAGGCTACTTCTGCCTGAGGGAGTAAGGGATGAGGGGAAAGGGGGTGGCAATCAGTTTAGCAGGGCTCAAGTCTGGGGAGAAAGGAGGCAAGGGAGGAATTCCCAAAGGTGGGTGTAAGAAACAAGGATTATATTTGTATAATTTTAAGTTGTTTGGGTTCTGCTGTGACATAAAACAACTCCATTGCTTATGCAGAGTCTTTCAGTAAAGTCTTATGATACACGTACATGTGTCTTGTGTGAGTGATTCTGGGGCAAGATCAAAGAAAGGGCCCAGATTTCAGGTGGTGGGAGCAGAAGGGGAAGAACCGCCATGAAACATGGGGCACAGATGGCCTCAGTGGTTCTGAAGATGCAGGGACTCGGAGCCAAGAGGGAAACTGCAGCCCCTGGAACCTGCAGACCTTTCCAGCCAGTCACTGAGTTCCTCCCAGAATGAGGAGAGGAGGTGCTAACAAATTCACATACTCAGTGAAATATATGAAAGCAAACTATATAAAAATACTTATCCCCGGGTACAATTAGAAAACTGCTTCTGATAACATGTGTCTGCTTATGTGAGATGATAAACGCAGCATTTGGAAGTCTGAAGATGCAGGAAGACGGGAGGAGATGCTGGCCATAGATGTGGACAAAGGACCACAGAGAACAGTGCCCACACATGAAGCCGTGGCAATTCTGCCATGGCACACGCAGTCAGAGATGCTGTCCTCAGAGATAAAAAATCTCTATGAAGCACAGAGAGGGATTTGCATTTGCAGATGGAGGGCAAGATGGGCTGCACATTGTCCTCTGACATATGCCTGGACACTCCCTAAAGAAGCAGGGTGCTAGAGTGTGGAAACAGGCCCTGGAAACAGTAGGACAGGGGTTAAAGTAAAGAAGGGGAGCAAGGGAAAGGATGGAAGTGGGGCAAGGGTCTGGCAAGTCACATGGGCTGGGCTGGCAGAGGAGCGACACTCTGGGTCTAAGGAAGAGACATGTCTTCCTCCAGCAGCTGGAACCAGGCCAGCCTCAGCTTTCCTCCCCAGCAAAGCAGGAATCAACCTAAGGAAAGGTCAGCACCCTTCTTCCTGTCCCCACCCTAAAAAGCCCAGAAACAGAGCCAGCTTTACCGGCGGCTTGTGCGCCCCCAGCAGTGAAAGCACCGAGTCCTAACCACTGGACTGCCAGGGAATTCCCAGGGCCCCTCACTTTATATCTTCCGTCCAAAGCCCTGGGAGAGGCCATAGCAAGGGGTCCATATGATCGCTTATCACTGAAAAATAGCAAAAGTTAGATATTTCTGTATTCTTTTTTTCTCCATAAAGTCTGGCTGCACCCTCTCCCTGAAGACTTAACACAGATTTACTTTCAGGATGCCTTATGATAAACACATCTCCTTCCCTGTTAGTAGACCATCCTTTATTCAAGGATAATGGTAAGACTCTTCCTTCTTCAGCTTGGAAACAAGAAGCTTAAAATGCTGATGACATCACACACTGGCTGAGAACCACCTGCTAAAGTAGAATCCCTCAGTCAACAAATGTAAATAAGTCTTATCAGATGCTGGGCCTGACTTAAAGAGGAGGAATTAGAGGTGCAGAAAACTGATGGCTAGGAGAGAGGTGGGAAGTAATTTACAGAGGTGGGTCCTGTTTATCTTCATTTGTGCTGTGTGCCGGAATTCTTGTCCTGCACATCTGGCCCTCGCCCAGCGAATCAGTCATGGCTCTCTAGAGAATCAGAACCAATAGGATGTGGATAGACAGACAGAGAATTTAAGGAATGGACTCATGAAATTGTGAGGACTGGCAAGTCCAAAATCTTCAGGGCACACCAGCAGGCTGGAGACCCAGGGGAGAGTTGATGTTGCCATCTTGAGTCTGAAGGCAGTCTGGAGGCAGAATTCCTTCCTCCTCAGGACACCGCAGACTTTTCTTTTAAGGCTTTCAACTGACTGGATGAGGCCCACCTACACTATGGAGAGTAATCTGCATATTCAAAGTACATTAATTTAAATGTTAATCACATTTGTTAAAAATACCTTCTCAGGGATTTCCCTGGTGGTCCAGTGGGTAAGACTCCACGCTCCCAATGCAGGGGGCCCCGGTTCAATCCCTGGTCTGGGAACTAGATCCCACATGCCACAACTCAAAAAAAAAAAAGATCCCACATGCCGCAAGGAAGATCCCACATGCAGCAACTAAGACTCAGCACAGCGGGCTTCCCTGGTGGCGCAGTGGTTAAGAATTCGCCTGCCAATGCAGGGGACACACGTTTGAGCCCTGGTCTGGGAAGATCCCACATGCTGTGGAGCAACTAAGCCCATGCACCACAACTACTGAGCCTGTGCTCTAGAGCCCATGAGCCACAACTACTGAGCCCACGTGCCACAACGACTGAAACCCATGAACCTAGAGCCCATGCTCCGCAACAAGAGAAGCCATCACAATGAGAAGCCTGCGCACCACAACGAAGAGTAGCCCCCACTTGCTGCAACTAGAGAAAGCCCACACGCAGCAACGAACACCCAACGCAGCCAAAGATAAAATAAATAAATTTATTTATTTAAAAAAAAGACTCAGCACAGACAAATATATATATATATATATATATATATATATATATATATATATATATTTAAATACCTCATAAAAAAAAAAACCTTCATAGCAACATCTAGACTGGTGTTTGACCAAACAACTGAGTACCGTGGCCCAGCCAAGTTAATTAACCATCATACTCAACATAATGGAACATGGCTACTCAAACATGATTTATGTCAACTGTGTTTGTCATGATTGTTGGAGACCTTCCAAAAGAATAACAGTAACTTCATTTTAAATGAACTCCATCATTATTGGCTCTGACTGCAGTGTGACTACAACTAAATAATGTTCTATGGACTTTATCCCTTCCCTGTATCCTCCAGAAGGAGAATGATAGAGTGATGGGTGTGCAGGTAGGTGACACTTGTTTTTAAATTAAAAAAATAATGCTTAGAGGCTTTTTTTTCTTTTTCATGTTACATATTTTAGACATCTTAGAAAATAACAAAAAGTAGTTTAAAGTATTTTGAAATCTACCATAATGCTCTTACCCAGAATTAATTACTGCCTGGCAGGGCTAAAAGGGTAGAATGTATTTCAACTACACTAAGAGGTTGGATGGTAGGGTTAGGGTTTATATATCAGAGATGAGGCCTTTCCTGCTGAAGATGACTGATGTGCCTGATGACCAAGGCGTGGCTGACTGAAAAGTGTTGCAGGTGAAGTCACTGAAGATAAGGAAATCCAGAACTGGGAGTCTAGTGCTGTGGGAAGGAACTGAGTAAGGATATTGACATGCTTGGAAGATGGCAACGTTGGGCTGGAGAAGAACCCAGAGCCCAGTCTGCGGCAAATTTGGAGGAGGGGGAGGTGGTAAGTTATCAAGGATGGCCAGAAAACAGAAAATGTGACTAACATTAGCTTCAAAGGAGGAAGTGATCAGGGTTAAGCAGACATAGTAATACCTACCCCACAGAGGTACTGTGAGAAATAAATAAGGTTCTGCATAAACAACACTTAATACACAGTATGGTGTACAGTAGCTGCTCAATACATATTAGCTTGAGATTCTGAATATACATATGCGCCATGACCAGACCATATATAAAAATAAAACTCTGACCCACGATCTGCAGCAACCAGCCCAGGAAGCCAGCCTGCTGTCTATAAATCAGACCTGTAGAAAGTCAGCTATCGCTCACTACTAACCAGTCCAGGTAGCCAAATAACAACCCCTGTAACAACTGACCCAAAATGGGAAGGACCTGATTAATAACTAACAGCTTCCCTAATTTCTGCCCTGCTTCCAACTTAGGGCCAACCAAAGAAAGCCAAATATGCGTCCCTAAACAACCACATGATGCCCCACTTCTAGTTAGCCAGCCTGCAGCCTCCCTATGCCAGCAGCCTCCAATCAAGGCATAACTGATGCTTTTTCTTTTTTTTTTCCCACTATGAAGCGTTCCCATTCCTCTGCCTGTCTTTGAGTCTTTGCCAAAAAGCAAATAAAGGCGGCTAACTCCCTTGCTATAGCAAGCCCTGAATATAAAGCCTTTTCTTGTTCTCCTTTGATTGGTTTTCATCTATTTTCACGTGTTTAATTCTTTCATTTATTCATTCAAGCAGTTATTCAATATTTATTGAGCCTATATTGATACTATATGCCAGACCCCATGCTGGGACGTGAGAATAATGACGTGACCTAGATGCACAGGTCCCTGCCTTCAAGCTCATTATGGTTGTGGGAGAAGAAAGGCAAATAAACAGCAAGGTAAGTACAGTCTGAAAAGGACTGTGATGAGGAGCAGCTAATCCAGACTTGTGAATCAGGGAAAGCTTCCTAGAAAAGTGATGTCACCACAGGTACCTGAAGGATGAATATGGCCAAGGGAAGAGCAGTAAGGGAAACAGTCAGGAAAAAGGGAAACGGACATAAGAAAAGTCCCCAGGTCATTGCATAAACACCAAAGGAAGTGAATGAAAGTGGGATGACTGGACCTCCGTGTTTGAGCTTGGAGTGGTGAGCCATGAAGGTGGAATGGCAGACAAGGGTCAGAATCCTTCTAGGCCACATGAGGCATTTGGCATTTATCCTAAAGCTGACAGTAATGATCAGATTTCCATTTTGGAAACATCACTCAGGCTCCACGTGGAGTGAAGCCTGGAGGGCAAACCTGGAAGCAGGGAGACCAGTTAGGAGACTAACAGGTGATGGTGGCTGGATGAGAAGAAAAGTGCAAGGACTGGGGAGCTGATTTAGATGTTCCCACCTGGGACATCACGGCTGGAGGTCAGTAGGGTTGGGGGGTTGGGGAGGGTGGGACAAGCCAAAGCTTGTACAGCTGAGGAAGAAAGTAAATGCAGTCACTGAGAAAATGAAACCCACAATGTGAGCTGGAGAAGAAGAGATGAATTCTGGATGGAGACATGAAGTTTAAGGTGTTGTTCTGGAAGCAGGTGGATGAACTTGTCTGGAGCTCAAGAGAAAAGGATGGGTAGAGAGGGCAATCTGAAAGTCATAAATGGTCATTAAAGCCATTTATGGGGATGGATGAGATTGCCAAGGGATAGGGTATGGGGAAGAGGGCTTGGAATGGGACTCTGAGAGGCATCACACCTAACTGGAAAAAAGAAGGCAGGCACTCGTGAGGCAAACAAAGAAAGAGTAGCCAGGGAGATGCGAGGAAAACCAGGACCTTGTTGTAACATAGATACTAAATATTGATATTGTTTTAATAAAGGGAGTAGCAAACAAAGCCTTGTTTCTTATTCCTAGTTCCTTCTTCCCCTTCCAGAGAAGGATGGTCCCCAGGACACTGGGAGGGAATTTACTCTACGAGTTACTAGTGGAACTGGTCATGCATTGCCCCATAGTGTTGCCCAAGCTGCATCAACAAAGTGCTAGCATTGGTACACATCATTAAGTAAAACTGGATGATGAAATAATGGGAAGAAATGCGCATGTTTAGGACAAGGACGTCCCTCTGAGGCAGGAGATAGATAGTCCCCCTCCCCCACCCTCCCCGCCCAGGGTAAACAGCTGGAGTTGGTTCTCTGTGGACCAATACTCGAATATGAAAATAGCAGGAAAACCCAATCCAAAAATGGGCAGTAGACCTTAATAGACATTTCTCCAAAGAAGATATACAGACTGCCAACAAACACATGAAAGAGTGGTCAACATCATTAATCATTAGAGAAATGCAAATCAAAACTACAATGAGATATCATCTCACACCAGTCAGAATGGCCATCATCAAAAAATCTAGAAACAATAAATGCTGGAGAGGGTGTGGAGAAAAGGGAATCCTATTGCACTGCTGGTGGGAACGTGAATTGGTACAGCCACTATGGAGAACAGTATGGAGGTTCCTTAAAAAACTACAAATAGAACTACCATATGACCCAGCAATCCCACTACTGGGCATATACCCTGAGAAAACCATAATTCAAAAAGAGTCATGTACCAAAATGTTCATTGCAGCTCTATTTACAATAGCCAGGACATGGAAACAACCTAAGTGTCCATCATCGGATGAATGGATAAAGAAGGTGTGGCACATATATACAATGGAATATTACTCAGCCATAAAAAGAAACGAAATTGAGCTATTTGTAATGAGGTGGATGGACCTAGAGTCTGTCATACAGAGTGAAGTAAGTCAGAAAGAGAAAGACAAATACTGTATGCTGACACATATATATGGAATTTAAGAAAAAAAATGTCATGAAGAACCTAGGAGTAAGACAGGAATAAAGACACAGACCTACTAGAGAATGGACTTGAGGATATGGGGAGGGGGAAGGGTAAGCTGTGACAAAGCGAGAGAGTGGCATGGACATATATACACTACCAAACGTAAAATAGATAGCTAGTGGGAAGCAGCCGCATAGCACAGGGAGATCAGCTCCGTGCTTTGTGACTGCCTAGAGGGGTGGGATAGGGAGGGTGGGAGGGAGGGAGATGCAAGAGGGAAGAGATATGGGAACATATGTATATGTATAACTGATTCACTTTGTTATAAAGCAGAAACCAACACACCATTGTAAAGCAATTATACTCCAATAAAGATGTAAAAAAAAAAGAATTGCGAATTAGAGAGGAAAGCGGCCTCCTTACCAGGGACACCATTGGCAGTGAGGAAGGTGGAAGGGTAATCTCTGGACTCTCCTGGAAACTGGAAAGCCCAGAGCTTGTGGGTGAGGGGAGAGAAGAGAGAGGGAAAGGGAAAGGGCACGGGGGGAGAGAGAGAGAGGCTTGTGGGGATGGGGAGGGGTACCTCAGAGGGGGCTTAAGAGGTTGGGGGACTTGAAACATAAACCATTATCCTTCCTGTGGTCCCTTTTGTACCCACAGGCTATTGAAGAGAGAAGAAATATGATGGTAGGCACTCAGTAACCCGGGCTAATGAACTAAATAGTTAACTGTATACTGTTCAACCATCAAACTGGAATAATGCCCACTGTGGTCCTGTAGTTAACTTCCAGTCCCACCTAACCAAGATACTAGTAAAATCCTCAGCTGGGCATGATGTAGGGGTGATCTCAGGTGGCCTCAGCCTGCAGCGACTTGAAGCAGAGTTTCGGTTCCTGGCCAGAGATTGACTTTGGGTCACGGCAGTGAGAGAGCTGAATCCTAGCCACTAGACCAGTGGTCAGTGACAAGGCCATGGCCCTTCAGCTTTGCAGAAAAGAATTCCCACAAAGACGGAGAGTAGTGAAACAAAGTGTTTATTAGGAGGGAAAAGAATACAGTATGGGTGGATAGACACACAGGCAGACTCAGAGAAAGAGTCGTGCCCTCATGGTAGTTTAAATCACTTATATGGGGCATTTCTTCCAGGTTTCCTTTGGCCAATCATTTTAAATTGCCTGGTTCTGAGTCTGTATTTGGTATATCTCAGGATCCTCCCATGTGTGCTCTCACATCTCTCAGCTAAGATGGATTCCAGAGAAGAGGCCTATGGGTAGCTTAGCATCACTTCCCTTTTGACCTCCAAGGAGCTTTCTAGTCGGGAAGGTCTCCTTGACTTTGAGAATGAGAAATATGTGGTCTCTTATCTCTTATCTAGGCAGGGCCCAGTCTCCTCTCTCAATTGTCCTGCTATTTTCTTTCTTTTTTTTTTTTTTTTTTACATCTTTATTGGAGTATAATTGCTTTACAATGGTGTGTTAGTTTCTGCTTTATAACAAAGTGAATCAGTTATACATATACATATGTTCCCATGTCTCTTCCCTCTTGTGTCTCCCTCCCTCCCACCCTCCCTATGCGGCTGCTTCCCACTTACGTTTGGTAGTGCCTGATGGTGGGAATGTGAATTGGTACAGCCACTATGGAGAACAGTATGGAGGTTCCTTAAAAAACTACAAATAGAACTACCATATGACCCAGCAATCCCACTACTGGGCATATACCCTGAGAAAACCATAATTCAAAAAGAGTCATGTACCAAAATGTTCATTGCAGCTCTATTTACAATAGCCCAGAGATGGAAACAACCTAAGTGTCCATCAACAGATGAATGGATAAAGAAGATGTTGCACATATATACAGTGGACTATTACTCAGCCATAAAAAGAAACGAAATTGAGCTGTTTGTAATGAGGTGGATAGACCTAGAGTCTGTCATACAGAGTGAAGTAAGTCAGAAAGAGAAAGACAAATACCGTATGCTAACACATATATATGGAATTTAAGGAAAAAAATGTCATGAAGAGCCTAGGGGTAAGACAGGAATAAAGACACAGACCTACTTGAGAATGGACTTGAGGATATGGGGAGGGGGAAGGGTAAGCTGTGGCAAAGCGAGAGAGAGGCATGGACATATATACTCTAATTCGCAATTCTTTAAAGACTGCATAGAGGCCCTCCTCCCCCAACCAGGAAAAAACTGTCCTTCTCCCAGCACTGTGCGCCCACCGTCGGCGGCCCTCCGCCCTCCTGAAAACAGTTCCTTAATTTCCCCTGGCAACCCCACTCTCCAGGGACACAGTCCCCAAGGACCAAACTCCGCGTGGCAGCATCCTCACTGCCTAGCGCATCAACCTGTCCTGGTGTCCTGGGACAGAATCTAGGAGCGTGGGGACTGGCAGACAGAGCTGGGAGAGACACTTAACTTCTTTTGTACTTCTGATTGTTTTATCATGTACAAAAGAAAGAATACGGGCAATACGCTCCATTTTTTTTTTCAACGAAATCAAAATTAAAACTGTACTAAGAGCACAGAACTATCTAGTAAACCGTGAGGAACGCACGGAGCCCACTTCTGCCAGGCTGCCCCCGGCTGTACCTGCTGTACTCCACGGCCATCCTCTTGTTAAAGGGGTTCCGGCCTGAGAATGGCCGGGGTGCCAGGGCCCCTCACCCCCGCGCAGTTCCTCTCCCCTCCTAGGGACACGGGCGGAGGTCAGGAACTCAGCCCGGAGCCCACCTCTGCGCAGGCGAGGGGCTGGGGGGACGCTGCGGCGCGTGGCGCGACTGCCCCAGCGGGCGCCTAAGAGAGGAGCGCGCCTCCCACCGCGCCGCACTTTCTTTTCCTGCCTCACCCTGGAGGTCCGGCCTCGCAGCTCGCCCGGAAGAGTGTCCAGACGAGGTGGGGTACCCGCCCCTCCTGGGTCGTTTGTATCCTCAGCGCCTGGCACCACACCAGATTCGGGAGGCAGAGGCTGCGCGGGGCAGGAAGCTTCGCGTCCTGCGTGGGTGCCCAAAGCTAGGCCCCAGCACTGCTGTGCCTTCTTATCCCACGCCCGCCCGGGCGAGGACGGGCCGGCCCCAGGTACTCAGAGGTTACACGCCTAATCTGGGGAAATGAGGAGGGAGATGGATGAGTCACTGATGGATGGACTGATTCTTAGATCTTTTCAGCGTGCACTATTTCTCCAGCACCTTCTAAGCACTCGGGAGGAATCGGAGAACAAAACAAAGCTCTCCGGCGCTCTCAGATCTAGAGCGGGAGGTGGCAGTGACCTGATTAGTTCATATATTGATGTTTAGCCCTAAGTGTCTACACCACCTCCTCCTACACCCTATTAAAAGCAAACTTTCCTTGACAAATTGCTCTCCATTGTTCACCAAGGGAGCCAGAAAGTGGCAAAAGCATGTTGATTGGGGGAGGGTGTGGGCAGGAAGAGGTATGAGGTTGGGAAACACAATGCCTACGTTAAGCAGAGACATTTTCTTCATTCGTAAAACATCATTTATCATCATCATTGGGGCTTCTCAAAATTTCCTAAGTGCCCCAACCTCTTTTTTAGTCGCTAATATTTGAAAAGAAAGGATGGCAGTTTCATTCCGCAAGGTCATAAAAACACTTCTATTCACTCGTTATTTAACAGTTTCTGGCAAGATGGTTGAGATGCCAGATGTGGTGACAGTTCGTCAGAAGAAAAAGCACAAGTTTGAAAGGCAAATGATAGGGATACATGTATGTCCTCAATGGGAATAACAAGGTTTAATGACCAGACAACTGTGCCTCAAATGTCCGATTAACAGGAAGCATGGAGCAATGACAAAGGGATCAAAACCAGAGCACCACCAGACAAGAGGAACACCAAACAGGCCCTTCCCAGGCATGTTTCTTTTCTTTCTTTCTTTCTTTCTTCCTCTTGTGATGAAAACTTTTAAGATCCACCCTCTTAGCAGCTTTCAAATATACAATACAGTATTATTAACTGTACCCCCATGCTGTACATTACATCCCCATGACTTATTTATTTGATAGCTGGGAGTTTATATTTTTTAACTCTCTCCTCTCATTCCACCCACCCCCTCTCTGGTGACCACCAATCTGTTCTCTCTATCCATGAGCTTGGATTTGTTTGTTTTTTGTTTGTTTTTAGATTCCACTGTAAGTGGGATCATACGGTACCTGTCTTTCTCTGTCTGTCTTATTTCACTTAGCATAATGCCCTCAAGGTCCATCCATGTTGTTGCAAATGGCAAGATTTCATTCTTTTTTATGGCTAAATAATATTCCATTGTACATATACACACTGCATTTTCTTTGTGCATTCATCCATTGACAGACACTTAGGTTGCTTCCATATCTTGGCTATTTGAAATAATGCTACAATGAACATGGGGGTGCAGATGTCTTTTCTAATTAGTATTTTTGTATCTTTTGGATAAATACCCAGAAGTGAATTGTTGAATCACATGGTAGTTCTATTTTTAATTTTTCGAGGAACCTCCATATGGTTTTCCATAGTGGCTGCACCAATGTAGATTCCCACCAACAGTGCACAAGTGTTCCCTTTTCTCCACATCCTCACCAACACTTGTTATTTAACACTTGTTAATAACACTTGTTATTTCTTATCTTTTTGATGACAGCCATTCTGACAGGTGTGAGGTGATATCTCATTGTAGTTTTGATTTACATTTCCCTGATGATTAGTGATGTTGGACACCTTTTCATTTACTTGTTGACCATCTGCGTGTCTTCTTTGGAAAAATGTCTATTCAGATCTTCTACCCATTTTTAAATCAGATTTTTTTTTTACTATTGAGTTGTATGAGTTCTTTACATATTTTGGATATTAATACCTTATCAGATTTATGATTTGCAAATATTTTTTCCTATTCGGTTGGTTGTCTTTAACTAGTCATTTTTCTTAAGATGCAAAGCAGAGTAGTTTGTGCCGTATTTAGTTTCAGGACTTTTTTTTTCTTTTTTGTAATTTGACACTATCTGCTCATTTAAGTGACATCCTGTGTGAAACCTACATTCACACACAGGATTTATATGCAGACAAAACAGCATACCATGATTTACCTGTAGACAGAGTCAAGTTCAGAAAATTATTATCAATGATCCTACCAAACTCAGTACCCTCTTTTTGTAACAAATACTTTGTAAAGGTCCTTTACTATCTTGAACTGAAATTCATAGATAATATAATCTGTCTACATACATGATTACAAGGACTAGAGATAGATAGATGATAGATAGATAGATAGATAGATAGATAGATAGATAGATAGATGACACTATAATATCTGTCAATGCCTCCCAGCCAGAGACCCTCAGGAACACACTTACAGTTGAATAAGTTAAATCTATTGCTCTTTGCAAGGAGGGAGAATATGCACCACAGGGAAATGTGGTAGAAGGGACTTGGAGGATTTAGGTTTGTGTTAGGTGACTTTCAGGAGGATTCATGGAAGTGGTGCTTTGCTTTGGATTAGATGCTGTTGAGAAGTGGGAATCATTCTATAGTTGGGTCTTTTGATAAATGTGACCCAGAAGGAGGGTAGATTAGAGTAAGACTAAAGGTATCATTGTAAAGGAGCAGCAGACACTTGTACTAGCCAAGATAGGGAGATGTTCAGTCATTTCTCTGGTTTGGACCACGTTCACATTCGTCTGTGTTCAGATATGATTACAGAGTGTTCTTGTTTTTGTCTAGATCCATCAAGGTCTCAGAGTGGCTTCATCTCATACTGGCGATCTGTGAAATTGTTGATGTGCAACAGGAGAACACAATGCTGAGCAGTGAGTGCCAGGCCAACTCCCAGGTGTCATGGATGGCTCTTCTCATTTTCATATCCTAAGTGAAATTAAAAGGAGAGATAAAAATCATCCATAATGAAATAATGTACATTTCAATATATAAATGCTCCAGCATAACTATATTAGAATACATAATAGAGTCAGATGATTGCACTCCCTTATATGAGTCAGTTTGGATTTAAAAGTAAGAATAGAGCTTCCCTGGTGGCGCAGTGGTTGAGAGTCCGCCTGCCGATGCAAGGGACACGGGTTCGTGCCCCGGTCCAGGAAGATCCCACGTGCCGCGGAGCAGCTGGGCCTGTGAGCCATGGCCGCTAAGCCTGCACGTCCGGAGCCTGTGCTCCGCAAAGGGAGAGGCCACAACAGTGAGAGGCCCGCGTACCACAAATAAATAAATAAATAAATAAATATAAAAGTAAGAATATTGGAAGTGTTTCCTAGCAATAAATGCAGAAGAATGAAAGAGAGTGGTTCAAATTATCATCAGAATTTAAATTAGTGTTAAGATATATAATAACACACCAGGCTCATTTGTATATGATAAGAGAAGGAAGGAATAACCTTAATGGAAACAGGAATGACATGTTAAGCAAATTATAGGCTGTCAAGGCAGCTAACATAAAGAACAATATTCTCATGACATTAGCCTTACTGTGAGTAGTGAAGAAAAAAAACCTTTTTGTATGACATGGAGGAAAAGAGTGATGAAATATCTCAGAGATCATATCTCCTGTCTTGAAATTTCAATACTCATTCAGTGCATGCATACTAGTATTTAAAAAGACCTTGAAGATCATATACAATAAACCCAAAGATAATGCGTATTTTAACATAATGGGATTCTCTCCAGGCCCCTGATCAGCCCTTGTTGCCAAACCTGAGTCTCAAACTGAGGCAGACGGAAAGGATAATAACACTTACCCTACAGGGTTGGTGTTATGATTAAAGATAATGTTTGGTAGCTCATACAACTCAATAACAAAAAAACAAACAACACAATCAAAAAATGGGCAGAAGACCTAAATAGACATTTCTCCAAAGAAGGCTTACAGATGGCCAATAAGCACATGAAAAGATGCTCAACATCACTAATTATCAGAGAAATGCAAATCAAAACCACAACGAGATACCACCTCACACCAGTCAGAATGGCCATCATTTAAAAGTCTACAAATAATAAATGCTGGAGAGGGTGTGGAGAAAAGGGAACCCTCCTACACTGTTGGTGGAAGTGTAAATTGGTGTAGCCACTATGGAAAACAGTATGGAAGTTCCTCAAAAAACTAAAAATAGAGTTGCCATATGATCCAGCAATCCCACTCCTGGGCATACATCCAGACAAAGCTATAATTCAAAAAGATACGTGCACCCCAATGTTCATAGCAGCACTCTTTACAATAGCCAAGACATGGAAGCAACCTAACTGTCCATCGACAGATGAATGGATAAAGAAGATGTGGTACATATAGACAATGGAATACTACTGATGCTAAGTCATATAAATGGATGAAATAATGCCATTTGCAGCAACATGGATGGACCTAGAGATTATCAGATTAAGTGAAGTAATCAGAAAGAAAAAGACAAATACCATATGATATTGCTTATATATGGAATCTAAAATATGACACAAATGAACTATTCTATGAAACAGGTTCAGACACAGAAAACAGACTTGCGGTTGCCAAGGAGGAGGGTAAGGGGGGAGGGATGGATTGGGAGTTTGCAACAAGTAGTTGCAAACTATTATATATACGTATAACTGAACCACTTTGCTCTACACCAGAAACTAACACAACATTGTAGGGAATTCCCTGGCAGTCCAGTGATTAGGACTCTGTGCTTTCACTGGCATGGGTTCAACTAAGGTTCCACAAGCTGTGGCAGTGTGGCCAAAATAAATAAATAAATAAATATTTTTTAAAATTGTGAATCAACCATGCTTCAATAAAATAATTTTGTTAAAAAAAGATGTTTGGAACATGTATAGTTCATGGTGCTGTAAAGCTAACCATTGTCATCAGTTTAGTCTTTGGGCCCTGTGCGCACGCACACACACACACACACACACACACACACAAAGATGGAGAGATAGGATGTGTGCTTGCTTGAGTCTCCATGATTACATGGAAGGTGCTTGATTGTGTGTGGTCGAGTTTGCCAGAGAATCCCAGGCGACGCTGTTGCAGGCTTTTGACAGTGCAGGCCGGGTATGGGGGGATCACAGGAGATGGAGAGGACAGGTTGAACATAACTGAGTTGGAACTTGCTCAGTTGGGTATGTGGATACTTGTGTACAACATGCTTCAATATATTTACCTTTGTGCCTTTTTTTGATAGTACAGACCTCTGGGAAAATAGTTTTTATTAACATCGCAAAAATGCAGGGGCTTCCCTGGTGGTCCAGTGGGTAAGACTCTGCACTCCCAGTGCAGGGGTCCCGGGTTCAATACCTGGTCGGGGAACTAGATCCCGCATGCATGATGCAACTAAGAGTCCGCATGCCACAACTAGGAGTCCGCATGCTGCAACTGAGACCCGGCACAGCCAAAATAAATAAATTTTTTTTAAATTGAAAAAACTGCAGCCCTACATTTTACATGCTTGACTTTTGGACCCCATTTATTTCACTGTGGCCTGGGGTTCTTTCACTTCATCGGGTGGTGGAGAATAGAAGCTGAATTAAAAGAGAAAACAAGAGGTCTTAGAGAAGTTAGCATTGGGACTGTATCAGAGTAGCAGTGAAAATCCTGAAAAATGGCAAGGAATCCAAAATAAATAAAAGAAAACACAATTTTCTTTGTGTTGTGCTAAACATCTGTTGCTAATTTTTTTTTAATGGCCTACAAACCTATGTTGTCAGCGAATTATAGCTGAGGCTCAATCTGTGGCATAGACAATGATATTGGAAAAGGGAATTATTGTTTCTATGAAATCATTTTCAAGGGTTTCATTTTACTGTCAATGCCTCTGTATCAATTGTCATTAACTTTGAAAATAAATTTCCACTGTGGCTTTTTTATCCCTTAATCTCATCCATGTGAGCAGAGCGCTTCCTTATCCCCCAGGGGGCTTTCGTCCACTAGAAATCAAAATTTCCTAGGCTGATCCCAACCCACAGCTGATGTTCAACAGCTTTCACCATCTCTTTGATTTTTCTTAGAATAGTATCATCAGAATTCAGTGGAATAAAAATAACATTTCAGTTGGACTTTTTCCTATCATCGTTCTAATAACCTCTCGTTTGCTGGTAATTTGACTTTTTTTCCCCTACAATGTGTTGCTTACCCTATTTTGCAAGCCTTTATATTATTTCAAAATTCTAGCTTTCAAACTTTTCCTTTAAATCTCAGAAGTGTGATATGCTATCAACTTTATAAATGTGTTTCGTTGTAAAATCTTCCCTTTATCTTTTTTTTTTTTTTTTTTTTTTTGCGGTACGCAGACCTCTCACTGTTGTGGCCTCTTCCGTTGCGGAGCACAGGCTCCGGACGTGTAGGATCAGCGGCCATGGCTCATGGGCTCAGCCGCTCCGCGGCACGTGGGATCTTCCCAGACAGGGGCACGAACCCGTGTCCCCTGCATCGGCAGGCGGACTCTCAATCACTGCGCCACCAGGGAAGCCCTTCACTTTATCTTGATGGAGGGGGTCACTGTTTATTAGAAAAGAACTGCAGAGTTGGCATGTTCGCAAGGGTTTAACGTGGGCAGATATAAAACCAAGTTTTCAATATTCAACTGAATATTGTTGACTCTTTTCCTTTTTATTTGACATTTTGTCATACAGGCCAAATCACTATATTCCTATATAAATGCAGAATCACCATGAAGATGACAGTTAAAAGACGGACAGATTTGGTGACTCCAATAATACAAGAGGATTGCTGTCAGCAACTTCTCAAAATGGTGAACTCTGAAATAAAACACAGTACAGTCTTTCCTTGATATATGCCGTTGTTGCTTCCCAGGAAATCTGCTATTTAGCTAAACCTTGCCAATAAAACCAAAAAACATAAAACCACTTTATGTTCGTTTGTAAAATGGAATTAGTTCTGGGCTCAAATAATTATAAGCAGGTTTTTCACCTACCTAATTCCAGGTTCAGTTAGATTCTAGAATTGGATCATTATAAACAGGTTTTTCACTTCTATTTAAAAGTCCTGAGGGACACAAGAGAAATCTTTTGTTGTGCCAGTATGGCCCCACTAAATGCCAGCAGTAACCCCTAATCATTATGACCCCCCCAAAAAAAGATACAAATTTCCAAAATTCTCTGGGGAGCAGTAGCACCCTGCAGGGGACCATTAATTTTTATGAAGATACAATTGCACATCTGTGGTTTATGATCTAAGTTACACCTGATTTACATAAAAATATGGTCACTCAAACATGATTAGGGCTGTTTTAAGAGCTTTATGAGGCTCAGTCCCTTACTTTGGAGGCCCTACCTTAATTATATCAAGCAGTTAAAATGCACCCTCCTCCTACAGTAAATATACTAATAGCAAGACTGGCTATGGGCCATGCACCATTCTAAGTATTTTACAACAACCTTCTGAAGTAGGCACTATTATTATTCCCATTTTGCAGATGAGGAACAGGCGCAGAGAGGCTCAGTGACTTGCCCAAAATCACACAGCTCCTAAGTAGGGGAGCCAAAATATTATACAAAGCTGGGCACTCTGATGCGGACATACTATGGCCTGTGTAACTCTTGTAGAGTTTGTATTTAAGAATAGTTTAAGACATCATTTATGAGTTAGTTGAGTTGCAGATGACTTAACCTTTGTCAATTTCAGTTGTGGAGTTTTTGTTTAGTGTTTTGAGCCAGTCATTTAATTTGAGGTCTCAAACATCCTTGTAAGGTCCTTAAAAGGCCCCCAGACCTCATACTAAGCCTGCACTGTTGAAAGCCTACAACAGCACCTTCCATGCAATCAGGGAGACCCACAGCAGCACTTACCTTCTCTCTCCTGGTTTTTAGTGTGTAGCTTCTAGAGCACCATGATCCATGCAATTGTTATCTCTAATTTTAGCACCCACCCTGTAGGATAAGTGTTATTATCTTAATTTATGGAAGATGAAACTGGTATCAGAATAAGTGACTCATTCAATGTTCACATTGCCTAAGAAACGACAGAGCTGAGAATTCAATCCTGGTCCTCAGGGGTCCAAAGTCTCGGCCCCTGTGATCTCAGTTTGGACCCCATGGGGCTTTCCTGTCTCTTTGCCTAACACTCCTTCCCTAGTAATGGAACCTCAGCACGTTTCCAAATGTCCTGCCACCCAGTTCCCATCAGCAAGAGGCACAGCTACTAGTTCTTTCCCTACAGCCACTGTCATTCCATTTCAGAGCCGATTAAGCCCTCAGACTCTCATTAGAGCAAAGCTAACTACAGAGGTTGTTCTGGATGGGGAACTCCAGAAGTCGATTTTCTCAATGCCAGACCTCACCTGCTCCTCTTTTCCTGGGCACTAAAATCACCCATCACTTCTCCTGACCATGCTTTTTATTTTTTTTACAAACAAAAAAATTTTATTGAAGTATAGCTGAATTATAGTGTTGACCATGCTTCTTAGAGTTCCCTTTCCCCACAACACCAGAGGCCATGACTGCACCAAATTTCCCCTCATCTTGGTTGCCTGAACCCCCGAGGGTCCAAAGAGCATGGGGAGCAGATGTTACCAGCTGGTTCCCCTTGCTCGAGACTGAGTTGGGCTCCACGGAACCTTCACCTGGAGGCCTCCGAGAATGAGGCTGAAACAGCCAAATTTTATTGGGCATGTGGTAGAGAGAGCTGAGAGAAGCTAGGAAGTGGGGACACAGGAAGAGAGAAGCAAACAAGAGATCCCTTGCAGAGCCAGAGAGAGGGAGCGTGCATGTGAACAAAAACAAGAGAGAGAAACTCAGTCCCTGCCTTTCTGGTCCCCAAATCCTCCTGAGGTCTCCTACCCTTCCAATCCTTAGGCCTCATGAAATCTGCCAGTATCCTTCCAATAGATTCCTTTCTTGCAACCAAAGTTCCCTGCATCACCTGCTGAGCCCCACTGCAGCCTCAGGTGCTGAACCCCAGGGCAGGAGCAAAAAGGACCAGCTCATCAGTCCCAAAACCCTCTCACCCTCATCCGGATCTGGGATCTGGCAGGTGGTGGCACTTAAGTGAGTTTTCGGAGGGCCTGTCACCTATTCACCTCTGAGTCGCAAACACTCCAATAAATGATATGGAGTTGAGAGTATGGGAACAATCTATTAAATATAAAAGATAGTAATGCCATAAAGGCTGGACTAACTCTGAAAAAAAAGCTAGAGGCTAGGAGACCAGAAATTTCAGTACAAAGTGAAGATACTCCAAAATGAGACTAGGAAAAATTTGACAAAACATAGCATTTTCAAAGAAACACTTCTGGTGTTTAATTGCAGAACTGCTGCAAAGGGCAGAGAAAACCTTCAAAAGTTTATTCGAAGGGAAAAAAATAAAGAGGAACCAAATTGGGATAGGTGTTGGGACAGTAGAAATGAAAGGGGTAGGGGTGTGGAGTTTGAATCTTAATGCGGCAGACATAAAACTAGAATATAGAAGAGAACTTGCATATGATAAATACATTTGGGAACTATCAACTTCAAACCATGAAAATAGACGTACTCTACCTGAAAATAAGTATGGTGTGGTTTGTAATATTTTTTAAGTTACCAACATTTGGAGAACGTGATGAACAGTATAAATCTTCTTCCCAGGTAAACAAAAAATACTCATAACACAAAAATATACATAATTTTGCACATAATTTCAGGAGGTACTCAGACTCCAAATACAGCAAAGACAGTCGAGAATTTATAGCCAATGAGCAGAGTGAGGAGGTCAGTGGATAAAAAAATTACTAAGGATAATTTGATTGGATATCAAGGGTAGAAGTATTCTTGGTAGGCAAGCCAAAGTGATCAGATACCAAGGATAGGGGTATTCTCAATACAGTAACTTATTAGAGTTTCCCTGGTGGCGCAGTGGTTAAGAATCGCCTGCCAGTGCACGGGACATGGGTTTGAGCCCTGGTCTGGGAAGATCCCACATGGCGCGGAGCAACTAAGCCCGGGCGCCACAACTGCTGAGCCTGCACTCTAGAGCCCGCAAGCCACAACGACTGAAGCCTGTGCGCTTAGAGTCCGTGCTCCACAGCAAGAGAAGCCACCGCAATGAGAAGCCCGCGCACCGCAACAAAGAGTAGCCCCTGCTCGCCCCAACTAGAGAAAGCCCACATGCAGCAACGAAGACCCAATGCAGCCAAAAATAAATAAATAACTTTATTTTAAAAATAAATAAATACACTAACTTAGTAGATTCTTTGCTAAAACAGGGCCTTAACTGGGGTGCTCTACCTTATAGCCCCTCCAAGATGCCCCAAGTCTAGCCCCACTGTAGACCCCAGCCCACTTTGCTCTAGCCAAGCGCTGTCTGTTGAGTGCCTGAATCTGCTCCCTGAGGTCCTCCTTTCCATGTTCACTTTGCCACTTGCAGACTCTGGAGACTCAGCAGTGACACAGGGGGTTCAAGGTCTGCCCTGCCCCACCCACTGGATGGTACCTCTCAGTTCAGAAGCTTATCAATTTACCTGAGCTTGCTGGGCCCGCACAAGGGAATATCACACAACCAATAAAGTGATGATCGCCTGAGGATCTGGAAATATAGTCACAAATCTACGTCATGGAGAGCAGGTATGTAGATACTCTTGTAACTAGACATGTCTCCGCAGGAAACAGTCTAGTAAGCAACATGGCTGAATTTTCTTTCTGTCTCTTTTTTGGCTTAAACATTGTTCTGGTTTTCCTACTCACCAAAACTTGGATGAATTTCACAGAGACGATGATAAAGAAAGCAGACACCAAAGAGCAGATACTATATAACTCCATATACGTGAAATTAAAAACAAGGAAAACCAATCTATGATGATAGGAGTCAGAATAGTGGAATTTCTGTGTTGACTGGGAATAGAACAAGAGAGCCCTCTGGGATGCTGGAAATGTTCTCTCTTGATCTGGGGTGTGATCACGTGGGTTTATACATATGCAAAACTTTCCCAAGTAGTACCCTTAAGATTAGTGCACTTAATTGCATATAATTTATACCTCGATTAAAAAGCACAAGAACATTTATTATGGATTCTTCCCTTCCACAACAGTATTTCCTGACTGGGTATACGTTTCCCCTTGCTGATCTGTCTTCTGGAATTCCTGGGTTCTTTTTCTCTTCCCTGAGCCTGGAGATTTTCCTTTCTGGAAGCTCTGTCTGGAGCTGAGAGCTACCAAATGGAGTTAAAATACTCTCAATCAAGGGACTCCAGGTTCTCTGTTCCATGTGCCAGTCACCAGGTTATTGCCTTTCAGCTCCAAGACTGTTCCTCGGTGATAATGCACCTGGACCTTAAAATATTTCTCCTTTGCCAGCTGGCCAGGTGCTAAGCTTTCTCAGTAGTGGGCTCTGGAAAGAGACTGGGGGAGGAGGGGGCCAGCTTTCCAGGTTCCAGTGTGCAGTGTGCTCCCCTGGGCAGCCTCCCGCAGCATGAGGCTTCTGCAGCACCTGGTCCAGCTACATGCATGCTTTCTGTAGAACCTAGCAGCCAGCAGCACCGGCACTTCTCCCTGGGCAGCTCCCCTCAACCCCCAGGGAACTGTTCCTCAGTGACTCCAGCTAGCACAGCACTTCAGCAGACCTCACCATCCAGTGAGCCCTGGCTGCACCTTCTTCAGTGAGGTCTGGATCTCAGCCTGTGGAGGGAGACCCTCTTGCAGATTGCTCCTTTTTTATGTCTCTCTCAGCTCTAGGTGTAGCTACTGCTCCCTATATCCGCTACTACTGTATTCATCTGAGTTTTCTCCACCAATTACTAGCCAGCCTTTCTTTATCCCAATCCCCTGTTATAGTTAATGATTCTGTATATTAAACTTTCCCTGTTCAAGTCACTGTGTGGTTTCCATCTCCTGATTGGACCCTGACTGATACATTCCCTTTGTGGGGTATGGGGATGTGGGGTTTTTACAGATAGAAGTAGCAATTGTCAGAGTAGTGATGCACTGAGGTAAAACGCTCTGCTACCAAATTGCTGGGTATCTTAGTCCATTGGGCCGCTATAACAAAATACCATAGACTGGACAGCTTAAACAGCAGACATTTATATCTCACAGCTCTGGAGGCTATAAGTCCAAGATCAGTGCCAGCATGGTGGAATTCTTGGTGAAGGCCCCCTTTTGCAGATGGCCATCTCCTTGCTGTATCCTCACATGGCAGAGAAAGAGAACATCTCTCTTGTGTCTCTTCCTATAAGGGCATCAATCCCATTCATTAGGGCTCCACCCTCATGACTAATCACCTCCCAAAGATCTCACCTCAGAATAGCACACTGGGGGTTAGGATTTCAACACATGAGTTTTAGAAGGGGACACAAACATTCGGTCCCTAACACTGGGAAAGTCACTTTTCCTTTCTGGCCTCAGTTTCTCCTGGGATAAAATGAGGAATGTGTCTGTTCATCCTCCACTACCTTCACAGAGAGGCTGTGAGAATAAAGTGGAAGCACTGTGAGCTCCTCGGTGGAGAGGTGCTACTAAAATTCCTGGAGCTATTCCACCTACTAAAGTGGCTCGTAAAATTGACTGTTACGTAAAGATCTCTGCATTAATCAATTGCCACCCCTCCCACTGCAGGGAGGGAAACAGGGGTGGAGGAATACAAGGCCTAGAGACTTTTGGAGGTAAGCAGGGGTGGCAGGACCTCTGGGAGATTCAAGGCAAGGGCAGATGTTGACCTACACCCTGTCTCTACCCTCAGATTAAGCTGATAGCGGGGTTCGCTTAGCATCATATCTGTGACACTGTTCCCCAGCACACATTTGACACTGACCAGTGCTGAAATGTGATGCTCTTGTACAGGATCTCTGCACTGTGCAATTCCATGTGGTGCCATGCACGTCACAGTTTTGCAAATGGCCCTCCCTGGTGTTATGCAATGTACAGCCTGTGCAGCCATACGCAGTAGTCCTGCCCAGTTGAGGGAGGTTGAGGCCGTGGCCACACACTCCCTGTGGATCATCTTCTCTGTGATCCTGAAGAGAAGGCCCTTCAAGCAAACTGATGACACAAGGAACTTGCACCAGGCCTCCAGGAGCCACAGAACAATCATACTGATTTCCACCTGACTGTCCTTTACCACCCAAAGGGCAGCATCTTCCCTGGTTCCAATCCCTGCCTGTAGTTCTTCCACCAGTACCTCCAACTTAGGGCTTACAAAATTCCTTATCGATTAGCATGATGTATCACACGTCATTACTTCAGAACGAGGAACCCATCTTACGGCAAAGGAAGTGTGAAATGGACATAGCATCACAGGATCTATTGCTCTTACTGTGTTCTTAGCATCTGGAAACAAACATCAGAAGAGAATGTTGGAATGGCCTGTTAAAGTCTCATTTAAGGCACAGATTTCAGGACAACACCCTGGGGGGTTGAGGTGCATCCTCTAAGATGAGGTATAGGCACTGGTCAATGGATGATATACAGAGTTGTTTCCTCTGTAGCTGTTTAACATGCATCCAGGAACCAAGAGGGAGAAGTGGGATTGACCCCTCCCACCATCACTCCCAGTGGCCGACTTTCAGACTTTGTGATTCCAGTACCTACATCCTTATGCTCTATTGTATCAGAAGATCTGGCTCTCATAGTAGTGGAAGGAGGGGGAAACTTCAGACAGGCATACCATAGGGTCTGAAGCTACACCTACTACCTGGATCCTTGGGAATCCCATGCTGGTAGACCAATAAGGACAGGTTGCGGGCAGGCAGGGGTGATGATTGACTCTGAAAGCCATGAAGAGCTAGAGGAGCTATATGATGGGGGATGGAAGGACTACAACTGAAACACAGAGGTTCCATGCCCGGGGATAATGGTGAGCAGTCAATTACTGCAACCACTGCCCGACAAAGGCAGGGTAGCTAAGGCTCAGATCCTTTGGGATGAAGGACTAGGTCTCCCCACTAGGCAACGAACCCACACCAGTCAAAGTGCTGGCGACAAAGAGGGAAATCTATGGTGGTGATGGAGAAGGAGATGATAAATACCAATTTCAGTTTTGGGACCAGCTGCACCAGTGGGCACCATAGCTTGTTCTACTGACACCTTATATTATGTTCTTGCAGAGATTGTAGCTGACCACATTTGATGGGGTCTCTGAGGTGGATTGGATTTGCTGGAAGGCAGGAACAGATCTGAGTGATACAGGAGCCCTCTTGTGCTCCACTTCAAATCCTCTTGGCCACAACTCTTACTCCAGCCACTGCTTTGGCAACCAGTTTTGCACAGACTTCACCCAGTTCTTAGCCTGCACAACCTGACTGTGCCTTGCCTTGGGCCCTTGCTCCCTTACTCTGAAAATCCTTCCGCCCTGTGTCTCCTGGACCCTTCTCCTACATTTCTGCCCTCTCCTTCTCATTAGCTCTTTTGGTTCCTCGTGCCCTGTAAATATGGGTTCTCCCCAGAGTCCACTCTTTGGCTCCCTTCTTGGTGTACACATCTCTCCACACAAACTTGTCTATTCACATTGCTTCTACCTTTATTTTTATTAAGCTATTTCCCAGATCTCCAACTTTACTCCTGTATTTCAGACCCACACTTTCAACAGCTGGCTGGAGACCTGCATGAGGAAAACCAACCAACATTCCAACTCAGATAGTTCTTGCCAGAGAATGATTATTCTTTTACTTATATGAGAGTTGTGGATTCTACATATTTAAAGTATTCTATATTTTTAATAAAATGATAAGGAAAGCACACACACACACACACACACACACACACACACACACACACCACTCTTGGGATCCTGAGCCAGGGGAGCTGGCAAGCGTCCCTCCAGCACCCAGAATTCTCAGTACCTGATTTTGTTCTCCACCCTTCCTCCACCACGCATTTCATAATCATTCTGTAGATTTACATACACCAGTAATCAAAGCCAACAATCTCAGTCATGCATCCCAGTTTCTGCCTTCATCTCCTATATTTCTAGCTCACTCCCCCATTACCAAACTCCAGCAATGCTTTGCCCCACAATGACCTAAGATCCACTGATCCTACCACCTTTCCCACCGCCTCGATCCCTAGATGTCCCCTCTTCCCTCCTTGCCAAATTTAATTTCCTCACCCAATTCTTATAATTTCTCTCTTTATCACAATCTAATTCCTTTGCACCTCTTTCACTTTGTGATACTAACTTAGAAAAATGACAGACCAGGTTAAATCCAGCCCTCCACCTACTCCACACCTGCTCTCATGCACCTGAACCTGGCTGCAGAAAAAAAATGCAAACTGCTGACTGTTTTCTCTCTAAATCCATGACCATGAACCTCAAGCACATCTCAACTGTAGCCAGGCAATCATCCAATACATCCTAATCCTATAGCCCTGAATGATGATTTCTTCACCTGTCTTCCCCTCAGACCTCCAACACCTTCTTTAGCTTCACTCTTTACTTGTGATCTTGCTTCCCATTTTACTGAGGAAATGAAATTTGTCAAAAAAGAACTGTCCTGGACTCCCACCTACCACATCTGTGCCAGCATACTCTGTATTACCTCCTTGACTGTAGATAAACCATCTGTGTTCCTGACTAAAGCCAATCCCTCCCCTATTCAAGGACATCTCTACAGTAAATCTACCTTCTCTCTCACAGCATCAGATTTTCCCTCTCTACTCTTTCCCATAAACATACAATCATACTATTATTTCTCCCATTTTCTTTTTTTTTAACATCTTTATTGGAGTATAATTGCTTTACAATGGTGTGTTAGTTTCTGTTTTATAACAAAGTGAATCAGCTATACATATACATATACCCCCATATCTCCTCCCTCTTGCATCTCCCTCCCACCCTCCCTATCCCACTCCCCTAGGTGGTCACAAAGCACTGAGCTGATCTCCCTGTGCTATGCAACTGCTTCCCACTAGCTATCTATTTTACATTTCGTAGCGTATATATGTCAATGCTACTCTCTCACTTCGTCCCAGCTTACCTTTCCCTCAAGTCTATTCTCTACGTCTGCGTCTTTATTCCTGTCCTGCTCCTAGGTTCTTCAGAACCTTTTTTTCTTTTAGATTCCATATATATCAGTGATTTTTATTTATTTATTTATTTATTTGCGTTACACGGGCCTCTCACTGTTGTGGCCTCTCCCGTTGCGTAGCACAGGCTCCGGATGCGCAGGCTCAGCGGCCATGGCTCACGGGCCCAGCTGCTCCGCGGCATGTGAGATCTTCCCGGACTGGGGCACGAACCCGTGTCCCCTGCATCGGCAGGCGGACTCTCAACCACTGCGCCACCAGGGAAGCCCTAGATTCCATATATATGTGTTAGCATACGGTATTTGTTTTTCTCTTTCTGACTTACTTGACTCTGTAGGACAGACTTTCAGTCCATCCACCTCATTACAAATAACTTAATTTCATTTCTTTTTATGGCTGAGTAATATTCCATTGTATACATGTGCCACATCTTCTTTATCCATTCATCTGTCGATGGACACTTAGTTTGCTTCCAAGTCCTGGCTATTGTAAATAGAGCCTCAATGAACATTGTGATACATGACTCTTTTTGCATTATGATTTTCTCAGGGTATATGCCCAGTGGTAGGATTACTGTTTCGTATGGTAGTTCTATTTTTAGTTTTTTAAGGAACCTCCATACTGTTCTCCATAGTGGCTGTATCAATTCACATTCCCACCAACAGTGCAAGAGGGTTCCCTTTTCTCCACACCCTCTCCAGCATTTACTGTTTGTAGATTTTTTGATGATGGCCATTCTGATTGGTGTGAGGAGATATCTCATTGTAGTTTTGATTTGCATTTCTCTAATGATTAATGATGTTCAGCATTCTTTCATGTGTTTGTTGGCAATCTGTATATCTTCTTTGGAGAAATGTCTGTTTAGGTCTTCTGCCCATTTTTGGACTAGGTTTTTTGTTTTTTTGACATTGAGCTGCATGAGCTGCTTGTAAATTTTGGAGATTAATCCTTTGTCAGTTGCTTCATTTGCAAATGTTGTCTCCCATTCTAAGAGTTGTCTTTTTGTCTTGTTTATGGTTTCCTTTGCTGTGAAAAAGATTTTAAGTTTCATTAGGTCCCATTTCTTTGTTTTTATTTCCATTTCTCTAGGAGGTGGGTCAAAATGGATCTTGCTGTGATTTATGTCATAGAGTGTTCTGCCTATGTTTTCCTGTAAGAGTTTCAAAGTGTTAGTGTCTGGCCTTACATTTAGGTCTTTAATTGATTCTGAGTTTATTTTTGTGTTTGTTGTTAGGGAGTGTTCTAATTTCATTCTTTTGCATGTAGCTGTCCAGTTTTTCCAGCACCACTTATTGAAGAGGCTGTCTTTTCTCCATTATATATTCTTGCTTCCTTTATCAAAAATAAGGTGACCATAAGTGCATGGGTTTATCTCTGGGCTTTCTATCCTGTTCCATTGATCTATATTTCTGTTTTTGTGCCAGTGCCATACTGTCTTGCTTACCGTAGCTTTGTAGTATAGTCTGAAGTCAGGGATCCTCATTCCTCCAGCTCCATTTTTTTTTTCTCAAGATTGCTTTGGCTATTCAGGGTCTTTTGTGTTTCCATACAAATTGTGAAATTTTTGGTTCTAGTTCTGTGAAAAATGCCATTGGTAGTTTGATAGGGATTGCACTGAATCTGTAGATTGCTTTGGGTAGTAGAGTCATTTTCACAAAGTTGATTTTTCCAATCCAAGAACATGGTATATCTCTCCATCTGTTTGTATCATCTTTAATTTCTTTCATCAGTGTCTTATAGTTTTCTGCATAAATGTCTTTTGTCTCCTTAGGTAGGTTTATTCCTAGCTATTTTATTCTCTTTGTTGCAATGGTAAATGGGAGTGTTTCCTTAATTTCTCTTTCAGATTTCTCATCATTAGTGTATAGGAATGCCAGAGATTTCTGTGCATTAATTTTGTATCCTGCTACTTTACCAAATTCATTGATTGGCTCTAGTAGTTTTCTGGTAGCATCTTTAGGATACATGTATAGTATCATGTCATCAGCAAAGTGACAGCTTTACTTCTTCTTTTCTGATTTGGATTCCTTTTATTTCTTTTTCTTCTCTGATTGCTGTGGCTAAAACTTCCAAAACTATGTTAAATAATAGTGGTGAGAGTGGGAAACCTTGTCTTGTTCCTGATCTTAGTGGAAACGGTTTCAGTTTTTCACCATTCAGAACGATGTTGTCTGTGGGTTTGTCATATATGGCCTTTATTATGTTGAGGTAAGTTCCCCTTATGCCTACTTTCTGCAGGGTTTTTATCATAAATGGGTGTTGAATTTTGTTGAAAGCTTTTTCTGCATCTATTGAGATGATCATATGGTTTGTTGTTGTTGTTGTTGTTGTTGTTGTTGTTGTTGTTGTTTTTTGCAGTACACGGGCCTCTCACTGTTGTGGCCTCTCCCGCTGCGGAGCACAGGCTCCGGACATGCAGGCTCAGCGGCCATGGCTCACAGGCCCAGCCGCTCCACGGCATGTGGGATCTTCCCAGACCAGGACACGAACCTGTGTCCCCTGCATCAGCAGGCAGACTCCCAACAACTGAGCCACCAGGGAAGCCCGATCATACGGTTTTTATTCTTCAATTCGTTAATATGGTGTATCACATTGATTGATTTATGTATATTGAAGAATCCTTGCATTCCTGGGATAAACCCCACTTGATCATGGTGTATGATCCTTTTAATGTGCTGTTGGATTCTGTTTGCTAGTATTTTGTTGAGGATTTTTGCATCTATGTTCATCAGTGATGTTGGCCTGTAGTTTTCTTTCTTTGTGACATCTTTGTCTGGTTTTGGGATCAGGGTGATGGTGGCCTCATAGAATGAGTTTGGGAGTGTTCCTCTCTCTGCTATATTTTGGAAGAGTTTGAGAAGGATAGGTGTTAGGTCTTCTCTAAATGTTTGATAGAATTCGCCTGTGAATCCATCTGGTTCTGGACTTTTGTTTGTTGGAAGATTTTTAATAACAGTTTCAATTTCAGTGCTTGTGATTGCCCTGTTTATATTTTCTATTTCTTCCTGGTTCAGTCTTGGAAGGTTGTGCTTTCCTCAGAATTTGTCCATTTCTTCCAGGTTGTCCATTTTATTGGCATAAAGTTGCTTGTGGTAATCTCTCATGATCCTTTGCATTTCTGCAGTGTCATTTGTTACTTCTCCTTTTTCATTTCTCATTCTATTGATTTGAGTCTTCTCCCTTTTTTTCTTGATGAGTCTGGCTAATGGTTTATCAATTTTGTTTATTTTCTCAAAGAACCAGCTTTCAGTTTTATTGATCTTTGCTATCGTTTCCTTCATTTCTTTTTCATTTATTTCTGATCTGATCTTTATGATTTCTTTCCTTCTGCTAACTTTGGGGGTTTTTTTTGTTCTTCTTTGTCTCATTGCTTTAGGTGTAAGGTTAGGTTGTTTATTTGAGATGTTTCTTGTTTCTCGAGGTAGGATTGTATTGCTATAAACTTCCCTCTTAGAACTGCTTTTGCTGCCTCCCACAGGTTTTGGATAATTGTGTTTTTGCTATCATTTGTCTCTAGGTATTTTTTGATTTCCTCTTTGATTGATTTCTTCAGTGATCTCTTGGTTATTAAGTAGTGCATTGTTTAGCCTCCATGTGCTTGTATTTTTTACAGATTTTTTCCTGTAATTGATATCTAGTCTCATAGCATTGTGGTCAGAAAAGATACTTCATATGATTTCAATTTTCTTAAATTTATCAAGGCTTGATTTGTGACCCAAGATATGATCTATCCTGGAGAATGTTCCACGAGCACTTGAGAAGAAAGTGTATTCTTTTGTTTTTGGATGGACTGTCCTACAAAATACAATTAAGTCCATCTTGTTTAATGTATCATTTAAAGTTTGTGTTTCCTTATTTATTTTCATTTTGGATGATCTGTCCATTGATGAAAGTGGGGTGTTAAAGTCCCGTACTATGATTGTGTTACCGTCGATTTCCCCTTTTATGGCTGTTAGCATTTGCCTTTTGTATTGAGGTGCTCCTATGTTGGGTGCATAAATGTTTACAATTGTTATGTCTTCTTCTTGGATCAATCCCTTGATCATTATGCAGCGTCCTTCTTTGTCTCTTATAATAGTCTTTGTTTTAAAGTCTATTTTGTCTGATATGAGAATTGCTATTCCAGCTTTCTTTTGATTTCCATTTGCATGGAATATCTTTTTCCATCCCCTCACTTTCAGTATGTATGTGTCCTTAGGTATGAAGTGAGTCTCTTGTAGAGAGCATATATATGGGTCTTGTTTTTGTATCCATTCAGCCAGTCTATGTTTTTTGGTTGGAGCATTTAATCCATTTACATTTAAGGTAATTATCAATATGTATATTCCTATTACAATTTTCTTAATTGTTTTGGGTTTGTTATTGTAGGCCTTTTCCTTCTCTTGTGTTTCCTGCCTAGAGAAGTTCCTTTAGCATTTGTTGTAAAGCTGGTTTGGTGGTGCTGAATTCTCTTAGCCTTTGCTTGTCTGTGAAGGTTTTAATTTCTCCGTCAAATCTGAATGAGATCCTTGCTGGGTAGAGTAATCTTGGTTGTAGGTTTTTCCCTTTCATCACTTTAAATGTCTTGCCACTCCCTTCTGGCTTGCAGAGTTTCTGCTGAAAGATGAGCTGTTAACCTTATGGGGATTCCTTTGTATGTTATTTGTCGCTTTTCCCTTGCTGCTTTTAATATTTTTTTTTGTATTTAATTTTTGATAGTTTGATTAATATGTGTCTTGGAGTGTTTTTCCTTGGATTTATCCTGTATGGGACTCTCTGTGCTTCCTGGACTTGATTAACTATTTCCTTTCCCATGTTATGGGAGTTTTCAACTATAATCTCTTCAAATATTTTCTCAGTCCCTTTCTTTTTCTCTTCTCCTTCTGGGACCCCTATAATTCGAATGTTGGTGCATTTAATGTTGTCCCAGATGTCTCTGATACTGTCCTCTGCTCTTTTCATTCTTTTTCTTTATTCTGCTCTGCAGTAGTTATTTCCACTATTTTATCTTCCAGGTCAATTATCCATTCTTTTGCCTCAGTTATTGTGCTATTGATTCTTTCTAGATATTTTTTAATTTCATTTATTGCATTGTTCATCATTGTTTGTTTGCTCTTTAGTTCTTCTAGGTCCTTGTTAAACATTTCTTGTATTTTCTCCATTCTATTTCCAAGATTTTGGATCATCTTTACTATCATTACTCTTAATTCTTTTTCAGGTAGACTGCCTATTTCCTCTTCATTTGTTTGGTCTGGTGGGTTTTTACCTTGCTCCTTCATCTGCTGTGTGTTTCTCTGTCTTCTCATTTTGTTTAACTTACTGTGTATGGGGTCTCCTTTTCGCAGGCTGAAGGTTCATAGTTCCTGTTGTTTTTGGTGTCTGCCCCCAGTGGCTGAGGTTGGTTCAGTGGGTTGTGTAGGAAGGGACTAGTGCCTGTGTTCTGGTGGATGAGGCTGGATCTTGTCTTTCTGGTGGGCAGGTCTGCATCCGGTGGTTTGTTTTGGGGTGTCTGTGGTCTTATTATGATTTTAGGCAGCCTCTCTGCTAATGGGTGGGGTTGTGTTCCTATATTGCTAGTTGTCTGGCATAGGGTGTCCAGCACTGTAGCTTGCTGGTCGTAGAGTGGAGCTGGGTCTTAGCATGGAGATGGAGATCTCTGGGAGAGCTTTTGCCATTTGATATTACATGGAGCTGGGAGGTGTCTGGTGGACCAATGTCCTGAACTTGGCTCTCACACCTCAGAGGCACAGGCCTGACACCCGGCCGGAGCACCAAGACCCTGTTATCCACACGGCTCTAAAATCAGCAACAAGACAAGGATGCCCACTCTTGCACTTCTATTTAACATAGTATTGGAAGTCCTCACAGAATTTATTGGATACAGTGAAAGCAGTGCTCAGAGGGAAATTTGTGGTTGTAAACACCTTGGATGAGCTCAACCATAGACTGGTCACAGCTGAGGAAAGAGTCAGTGAGCTTAAATACACATCAGAATTTCCCAAAGTGTAGAGGACGGATGGTAACAACTCTTCTCCCATTTTCAAAGAAAAACTCTTGATCCTTCCTTCCCTTCCAACCACCATCCCATTTCTCTGCTCCCTTTCATAAAAAAGCCACTTGAAAGTATTACTTGTACTCGTTGTCTCCAATTCTCTATTGAATCCACTTCAGTCAGGCTTTTGCCTCTATCACACTATGAACGTCTCTGAACAAGGTCACCAGTGACTTCTGTGTTGCAAAATCCAATGATCGGTCCTCAGTCCTCATCTTACTTGACCTATCAACACACCTGGCATGGTTCATTGCCTCTTCCTCCTGGAAATACTCCCTAGCAAGACACCACACTCTCTGGGTTTTCCTCCTTCCCCACTGGCTGTTCTTTCTCAGCCAACTGGTTCTTCAATTTGTACTTCTTTACTTTGGAGTACTCCAGGGCACTCCTTCACTTCTTCCTCTATACTAACTCCTTTAGCAACTCATCTAATGTTATGATGTTAAATATCTTTTTTAAAAACATTCAACATTTTTAAAAATTGAAATATAGTTGATTTACAATATTGTGTTAGTTTCAGGTAACATATTAGTTTCATGTCCAACAGGCACATGAAAAGATGCTCAACGTTGCTAATAGTTAGTCTGATACAAATCAAAACCACAATGAGATAACACCTTACATTGGTCAGAATGGCCATCATCAAAAAGTCTACAGATAATAAATGCTGAAGAGGATGTGGAGAAAAGGGAACCCTCCTACACACTGTTGGTGGGAATGTATATTGGTGAAGCCACTATGGAAAACAGTATGGAGGTTCCTTAAAAAACTAAAAATAAAGCTACTGTATGGTCCAACAATCCCACTCCTGGACATATATCCAGAAAAGACGAAAACTCTAATTCAAAAAGATACATGCACCCCAATGATCATAGCAGCACTATTTACAATTGCTAAGATATGGAAACAACCTAAGTGTCCATTGACAAATGAACAGATAAAGAAGATGTGGTACTGTATGGCACACAAACATGTAAAGACAGGGAAATATGTTCAGTATAGCACATAACTACTTTTTTATTTTAGTTTATTTTTAATTTTTATTGGCGTATAGTTGATTTACAATGTTGTGTTAGTTTAAGGTGTAGAGCAAAGTGAATCAGTTATACATATACATGTATCCACTCTTTTTTAGATTATTTTCCTATATAGGCCATTACAGAGTATTGAGCAGAGTTTCCAGTGCTATACAGTAGGTCCTTATTAGTTATCTATTTTATATATAGTAGGGTGTAAATGTTAATCCCAATCTCCCAGTTTATCCCTCATCCCACCCTAATAACCATAAGTTTGTTTTCTACATCTGTGACTCTATTTCTGCACATAACTACATTTTTGTTAAAGTAAAGACATTTTCAACACTACATTATGTAGGATGTGGAGTTTCAGCTCCAGGGGTAGCTGCAGGGTCTTCAGTTCCAGCCTCCCCCATGAGTTCTGCTGTGAACTGCAGGTAGATGCTCCTTCAGTCCTCAGGCCCAACCACATCCGGCTGCCATCTGGGCCAGGAGCAATGGTTAGGAGCACATCTACCTCCTGGTGGTTCTTATAACCATAGAACAACCATCTTCTTTCCTTTCCTAATGGGGATGCTTTCCTTTTAAACATTTAAAACTCTAACAGAAGAGATTTCTAATTAAAAATAGCAGACTAAACATCTCTGTTTATTTCCATTCCCTCCCACATCCTCACTAAAATTAAAGTGAAGGACTAAAAAATGGATAAATCTACAACCACAAGAGAATGAAAGGAGGTCCATCAGCTGATAAGAGATTTTGACAAAATTCTAGAAGATGGGAAGCAAAAGAAGGAGTGACAAGTAAAGTAGCAGAATAAAGGAAACTGCAGATTAGAATACTGGCACAGAGAAAAAATACAGAAAAGAGCTGTTTAGCCCTACAGAATGTCAGAGAAGTTCAGTTCTCTAAGGAATCAAGTAGAGTAGAACAGCGGAGGGCAAGTAGGGTTGAAAACAAGGAGGCTAATTAAAATCTATATAAAATAGAAACAATCCCCCCATTCTCCCCTTCCTCCAGTTCCCCTGTGGTCAAACCAGACATCCATCCTTTAGGGAGGAGAATAGAGTTTCTTTCCCTACAGAAATGAGTGGCCCAGAGAATAGAACTGCACATTATGACATTAGAGGATCCCCCAGCATAATGGCCAGCTCCCGTACAATCACCCCAAAGCAAAGCCTACCCCCAACTCAACACACACACAAGGCTCCTGATGTCCTTTTTGTGTCACACTCTTAAATAGGAGCAGTCAGTCAAGAATCACTAGAAATTTGAGGAAGCCTTCCAAAATAAATAAAATCAAGATTTTAAAAAATGACTCAACTGAGTTCCCATGGGATACTGATAGTTTCTTACATCCACAACTCTTCACACAACCACCAAAACCCATACAAACTAACAAGGAGAGCAACTCAAATCACATATAATCTATATCTATACCATAACTACAAGACAGAGACCCCACAAACTTTAATTTACATGTAAGAGGCAAATTAAACATATGATATCAGCAAAGCTGGCTCCAAAGCTCACTCCAGAGCTCTAACTGGAAAGTCAGGTGAAGACTGCAGGGAAGAAGGATGGGTTCAGGGGAATCCTAGCAGTGGAAGCACATGAATAAAATTCACCACTTCAAAAAGAGAGGGTCTCATCTTGAGTAGAGGAATGCTAAGAATCCTTCTCCAGCTCCAGCCCCGGATGCAGCAGCCATCGTGATGTTGATGCCCAAGAAGGACCTGCTTGTCATTTATGAACTCCTTTTAAGGGAGGGGGTGATGGTGGCCAAAAAAGATGTTCACATGCCTAAACATCCTGAGCTGGCAGACAAGAATGTGCCCAGTCTTCACGTCATGAAGGCCATACTGTCTCACCTCACCAGGCTACAGGAAGGAACAGTTTGCCTGGAGACATTTCTACTGGTACCTTACCAGCAGGGGTATCCAGTATTTCTGTGATTGCCTCCATCTGCCCCCTGAGATGGGCCTGCCACCCTGCACTGCAGCCGTCCTGAGACTGGCCACAGCCCAAAGTTCTGGAGGGAGAACAACCTGCAAGACTCACACAAGGGGAAGCTGACAGAAACGCCTACAGACCAAGCATTGTGCCCTCTGGTGCCAAAAGGAGAGCTAAGACCAGGCTGGGTCAGCAACTGAATTCCAATTTAAAGGTGTGTTTGGCCGTGGATGTGGTCGGCCACCTCAGTAAATCTGGAAGAGATTGTTTAGTGTTGAATAAACGTGTAGGAAGGAAGGAAGGAAGGGAGTGAGGGCGGGAGGGAGACTGAGATTAGGTCTGCCACCTGGCAGGCCAGAGCACTGGCCACTGAGGAATCTAAGAGAGGCTCAAAAATGCACAGAAACAAAAATAACAGTCTTGGAAAGCCTCCACTCGTAGGGAGAGGAAGGCTGCTTAGAAGGGGGAAGCATTACTTGGAGACTGGAAAATGGTGGAAAGTAGAAGTCCTACAGAAACAAAAGAAAATTGCAGAATCAGAAGACACACTAATCTCTCCCTCAGAAAAGCACAATCTATTAAAGAAATTTCACTACACTTATCAGTAAAAGAAGGCATTCCTGAACTAAGAATCTTAGTAAACCACCCAAGCCCTTTACCTCTCCCCACAAAGAAACACCTGTTATTAGCAGGCCAGGAAAATTCAACACACTTTTAAATAAACAAATCACAGGCAGCAGCTATACCAAGCCACTTTGAGAAGAAAACAATAAGTGAGAGTCTAATATGTTCAGCTGATGAATTTATTCCCCTCCAAAACAACAAAGAAATGGATGAAAATCATGACACACTATCCAACACAAATTAAATATTATTAAATAGACATTTGAAGATATAAAACACCAAAATTCAAATTTTCTGGATAGAAATGGACAAAAACCAAGATGTGAAATGAGTTAAACTCAGGAAAGAGATAGAAGAAAAAGTCAAATAGAAATATAAACAGAGAAGCAAGAAGAAATACAATCCTGCAGCCTGTGGAACTAAAACCACATTCACAGGAAGATAGACAAGATGAAAAGGCACAGGGCTATGCACCAGATGAAGGAACAAGATAAAACCCCAGAAAAACAACTAAATGAAGTGGAGATAGGCAACCTTCCAGAAAAAGAATTCAGAATAATGATAGTGAAGATGATCCAGGACCTCGGAAAAAGAATGGAGGCAAAGATCAAGAAGATGCAAGAAATGTTTAACAAAGACCTAGAAGAATTAAAGAACAAACAAACAGAGATGAATAATAAATAACTGAAATGAAAAATACACTAGAAGGAATCAATAGCAGAATAAGTGAGGCAGAAGAATGGATAAGTGACCTGGAAGACAGAATGGTGGAATTCACTGCCGCAGAACAGAATAAAGAAAAAAGGATGAAAAGAAATAAAGACAGGGCTTCCCTGGGGCGCAGTGGTTGAGAGTCTGCCTGCCGATGCAGGGGACACGGGCTCGTGCCCCGGTCCATGAAGATCCCACGTGCCACGGAGTGGCTGGGCCTGTGAGACATGGCTGCTGAGCCTGCGTGTTCGGAGCCTGTGCTCTGCAATGGGAGAGGCCACAACAGTGAGAGGCCCGTGTACCACAAAAAAACAAAAAAAAAGAAATAAACACAGACTAAGACAACTCTGGGACAACACTAAACACAACAACATTTGCGTTATAGGGGTGCCAGAAGGAGAAGAGAGAGAAAGGACCCAAGAAAATATTTGAAGACATTATAGTTGAAAACTTCCCTAACATGGGAAAGGAAACAGCCACTCAAGTCCAGATAGCGCAGAGAGTCCCATACAGAATAAATCCAAGGAGAAAACACCGAGACACATAGTAATCAAATTTGCCAAAATTAAAGACAAAGAAAAATTATTGAAAGCAGCAAGGGAAAAACGACAAATAACATACAAGGGAACTCCCATAAGGTTAACAGCTGATTTCTCAGCAGAAACTCTACAAGCAAGAAGGGAGTGGCATAACATATTTAAAGTGATGAAAGGGAAGAACCTACAACCAAGATTACTCTACCTGGCAAGGATCTCATTCAGATTCAATGGAGAAATCAAAAGATTTACTGACAAGCAAAAGCTAAGAGAATTCAGCACAACCAAACCAGCTCTACAACAAATGCTAAAGGAACTTCTCTAAGTGGGAAACACAAGAGAAGAAAAAGACCTACAAAAACAAGCCCAAAACAATTAAGAAAATGATAATAAGAACATACATATTGATAATTACCTTAAACGTGAATGGATTAAATGCTCCATCCAAGAGACACAGGCTCGCTGAATGGATACAAAAACAAGACCCATATATATGCTGTCTACAAGAGACCCACCTCAGACCTAGGGACACATACAGACTGAAAGTGAGGGGATGGAAAAAGATATTCCATGCAAATGGAAATCAAAAGAAAGCTGGAGTAGCAATTCTCATATCAGATAAAATAGACTTTAAAATAAAGAATGTTACAAGAGACAAGGAAGGACACTACATAATGATGAAGGGATCAATCCAAGAAGAAGATATAACAATTATAAATATATATGCACCCAAAATAGGAGAACCTCAATACATAAGGCAACTGCTAACAGCTATAAAAGAGGAAATCGACAGTAACACAATAACAGTAGGAGACTTTAACACCTCACTGACACCAATGGACAGCTCATCCAAACAGAAAATTAATAAGGAAACACAAGCTTTAAATGACATAATAGACCAGACAGATTTAATTGATATCTATAGGACATTCCATCCAAAAACAACAGATTACACTTTCTTCTCAAGTGTGCATGGAACATTCTCCAGGAAAGATCACACCTTGGGTCACAAACCAAGCCTCAACAAATTTAAGAATATTGAAATCATATCAAGCATCTTTTCTGACCATAATGCTATGAGATTAGAAATCAATTACAGGGAAAAAAATGTAAAAAGTACAAACACATGGAGGTTAAAAATTACATTACTAAATAACCAAGAGATCACTGAAGAAATCAAAGAGGAAATCAAAAAATACCTAGAGACAAATGACAATGAAAACACAATGATCCAAAACCTATGAGATGCAGCAAAAGCAGTTCTAAGAGGGAAGTTTGTAGCAATACAATCCTACCTCAAGAAACAACAAACATCTCAAATGAACAATCTAATCTTACACCTAGAGGAACCAGAGAAAGAAGAACAAACAAAACCTAAAGCTATTAGAAGGAAAAAAATCATGAAGATCTGAGCAGAAATAAATGAAATAGAAACAAAGAAAACAATAACAAAGATCAATAAAACTAAAAGCTGTTTCTTTGAGAAGATAAACAAACTTGATAAACCATTACCCAGACTCATCAAGAAAAAGAGGGAGAGGACTCAAATCAATAAAATTAGAAGTGAAAAAGGAGAAGTTACAACAGACACCACAGAAATACAAAGCATCCTAAGAGACTACTACAAGCAACTCTATGCCAATAAAATGGACAACCTGGAAGAAATGGACAGATTCTTAGAAAGGTATAACCTCCCAAGACTGAACCAGGAAGAAATAGATAATATGAACACACCAATCACAAGTAATGAAATTGAAACTGTGATTAAAAATCTTCCAACAAACAAAAGTCCAGGACCAGATGGCTTCACAGGTGAATTCTATCAAACATTTAAAGAAGAGCTAACACCCATCCTTCTCAAACTCTTCCAAAAAAGGGCAGAGGAAGGAACACTGCCAAACTCATTCTATGAGGCCACCATCACCCTGATACCAAAAACAGACAAAGATAATCCAAAAAAAGAAAATTACAGACCAATATCACTGATGAATATAGATGCAAAAATCCTCAAGAAAATACTAGCAAACAGAATCCAACAACACATTAAAAGGATCATACACCATGATCAAGTGGGATTTACCCCAGGGATGCAAGGATTCTTCAATATGCGCAAATCAATCAATGTGATACACCATATTAACAAATTGAAGAAGAAAAACCATATGATCATCTCAATAGATGCAGAAAAAGCTTTTGACAAAATTCAACACCTATTTATGATAAAAACTCTCCAGAAAGTGGTCATATAGGGAAACTACCTCAACATAATAGAGGCCATATATGACAAACCCACAGCAAACATCATTCTCAATGGTGAAAAACTGAATGCATTTCCTCTAAGATCAGGAACAAGACAAGGATGTCCACTCTCACCACTAATATGCAACATAGTTTTGGAAGTCCTAGCCATGGGAATCAGAGAAGAAAAAGAAATAAAAGGAACACAAATTCGAAAAGAAGAAGTAAAGCTGTCACTGCTTGCAGATGACATGATACTATACATAGAGAATCCTAAAGATGCTACCAGAAAACTACAAGAGCCAATCAATGAATTTAGTAAAGTAGCAGGATACAAAATTAATGCACAGAAATCTCTGGCATTCCTATATACTAATGATGAAAAATCTGAAAGTGAAATCAAGGAAACACTCCCATTTACCATTGCAACAAAGAGAATAAAATATCTAGGAATAAACCTACTTAAGAACACAAAAGACCTGTATGCAGAAAATTATAAGACACTGATGAAAGAAATTAAAGATGATACAAATAGATGGAGAGATGTACCATGTTCTTGGATTGGAAGAATCAACATTGTGAAAATGACTCTACTACCCAAAGCAATCTACAGATTCAATGCAATCCCTATCAAACTACCACTGGCATTTTTCACAGAACTAGAACAAAAACTTTCACAATTTGTATGGAAACACAAAAGACCCCGAATAGCCAAAGCAATCTTGAGAATGAAAAATGGAGCTGGAGGAATCAGACTTCCTGACTTCAGACTATACTACAAAGCTACAGTAATCAAGACAGTATGGTAGTGACACAAAAACAGAAATATAGATCAATGGAACAGGATAGAAAGCCCAGAGGTAAACCCACGCACATATGGTCACCTTATCTTTGATAAAGGAGGCAGGAATGTACAGTGGAGAAAGGACAGTCTCTTCAATAAGTGGTGCTGGGAAAACTGGACAGGGACATGTAAAAGTATGAGATTAGATCACTCCCTAACACCATACACAAAAATAAGTTCAAAATGGATTACAGACCTAAATGTAAGGCCAGACACTATCAAACTCTTAGAGGAAAACATAGGCAAAACACTCTATGATATAAATCAAAGCAAGATCCTTTTGGACCCACGACCTAGAGAAATGGAAATAAAGACAAAAATAAACACATGGGACCTAATGAAACTTCAAAGCTTTAGCACAGCAAAGGAAACCATAAACTAGACCAAAAGACAACCCTCAGAATGGGAGAAAATATTTGCAAATGAAGCAACCGACAAAGGATTAATCTCCAAAATTTATAAGCAGCTCATGCAGCTCAATATCAAAAAAACAAACAACCCAATCCAAAAATGGGCAGAAGACCTAAATAGACATTTCTCCACAGAAGATATACAGACTGCCAACAAACACATGAAAGGATGCTCAACATCTTTACTCATTAGAGAAATGCAAATCAAAACTACAATGAGATATCATCTCACACCAGTCAGAATGGCCATCATCAAAAAATCTAGAAATAATAAATGCTGGAGAGGGTGTGGAAAAAAGGGAACACTCTTGCACTGCTGGTGGGAATGTGAATTGGTACAGCCACTATGGAGAACGGTATGGAGGTTCCTTAAAAAACTACAAATAGAACTACCATATGACCCAGCAATCCCACTACTGGGCATATACCCTGAGAAAACCATAATTCAAAAAGAGTCATGTACCAAAATGTTCATAGCAGCCCTATTTACAATAGCCCGGAGATGGAAACAACCTAAGTGTCCATCATCGGATGAATGGGCAAAGAAGATGTGGCACATATATACAATGGAATATTACTCAGCCATAAAAAGAAACGAAATTGAGCTATTTGTAATGAGGTGGATGGACCTAGAGTCTATCATACAGAGTGAAGTAAGTCAGAAAGAGAAAGACAAATACTGTATGCTGACACATATATATGGAATTTAAGAAAAAAAATGTCATGAAGAACATAGGGGTAAGACAGGAATAAAGACACAGACCTACTAGAGAATGGACTTGAGGATATGGGGAGGGGGAAGGGTAAGCTGTGACAAAGCGAAAGAGCAGCATGGACATATATACACTACCAAACGTAAGGTAGATAGCTAGTGGGAAGCAGCCACATAGCACAGGGAGATCAGCTCAGTGCTTTGTTACTGCCTGGAGGGGTGGGATAGGGAGGGTGGGAGGGAGATGCAAAAGGGAGGGGATATGGGAACATATGTATATGTATAACTGATTAAATTTGTTATAAAGCAGAAAAAATATATATACAACTTGTTAATCAACTATACTTCAATAAAAAATAAATTTGAAAAAAAAAAGATGACACAAACAGATGGAGAGATATACCATGTTCTTGGATTGGAAGAATCAATATTGTGAAAATGACTATACTACCCAAAGCAATGTACAGATTCAATGCAATCTCTATCAAATTACCAATGGCATTTTTTACAGAACTAGAACAAAAAATCTTAAAATTTGTATGGAGACACAAAACACCCTGAATAGCCAAAGCAGTCTTGAGGGAAAAAAACGGAGCTGGAGGAATCAGACTTCCTGACTTCAGACTATACTACAAAGCTACAGTAATCAAGACAGTATGGTACTGGCACAAAAACAGAAATATAGATCAATGGAACAGGATAGAAAGCTGTGAGATAAACCAACACACCTATGGAAACTAATCTATGACAAAGGAGGCAAGAACATACAATGGAGAAAAGACAGTCTCTTCAATAAGTGGTGCTGGGAAAACTGGACAGCTATATGTAAAAGAATGAAATTAGAACACTCCCTAACACCATAAACAAAAATAAACTCAAAATGGATTAGAGACCTAAATGTAAGACTGGACACTATAAAACTCTTAGAGGAAAACATAGGGAGAACACTCTTTGACATAAATCACAGCAAGATCTTTTTTGATCCACCTCCTAGAGTAATGGAAATAAAAACAAAAATAAAGAAATGGAACCTAATGAAACTTAAAAGCTTTTGCACAGCAAAGGAAACTATAAACAAGACAAAAAGACAGCCCTCAGAATGGAAGAAAACATTTGCAAACAAATCAACGGACAAAGGGTTAATCTCCAAAATATATAAACAGCTCATGCAGCTCAATATTAAAAAAGCAAACAACCCAATCAAAAAATGGGCAGAAGACCTAAGTAGACATTTCTCCAAAGAAAACATACAAATGGCCAAGAGGCACGTGAAAAGCTGCTCTACCTCACTAATTATTAGAGAAATGCAAATCAAAACTACAATGAGTTATCACCTCATACCAGTTAGAATGGGCATCATCAGAAAATCTACCAACAACAAATGCTGGAGAGGGTGTGGAGAAAAGTGAACTGTTGCACTGTTGGTGAGAATGTAAATTCATACAGCCGCTATGGAGAACATGTATGGAGGTTCCTTAAAACACTAAAAATAGAATTATCATAAAAATAGAATTATCTTTTTATGGCTGAGTAATATCATACCCAGAGAAAACCATAATTCAAAAAGACACATGCACCCCCAAGGTGCATTGCAGCACTATTTACAATTGCCAGGACATGGAAGCAATCTAAATGTCCATCGACAGATGAATGGATAAAGAAGATGTGGTACATATATACAGTGGAATATTACTCAGCCATAAAAAAGAATGAATTGGGTCATTTATAGCGACATGGATGGATCTAGAGACTGTTATAGAGAGTGAAGTAAGTCAGAAAGAGAAAAACAAATATCGTATATTAACACATGTATGTGGAACCTAGAAAAATGGTACAGATGAACCAGTTTGCAGGACAGAAATTGAGACACAGATGTAGCGAACAAACTTATGGACACCAAGGGCAGAAAATGGCAGGGGTGGGGGTGGTGGTGTGATGAATTGGGAGATTGGGATTGACATGTATACACTGATGTGTATAAAATGGATAACTAATGAGAACCCGCTGTAAAAAAAAATTTTTTTTAAGAAAAAGAAAAAGAAATATATACAAATATCAACTCAATATGTTGTACACCTGAAGGTAATATAATGTTATAAGTCAATTATATCTCAATAAAATCTTTAAATTTTTTTAATTAAAGGATTTCAGAAGTAAAGATTAAATCACAAGATGCCCAAAGTAGATGAAAATTCAACTGAAAATATAATAAGAGATATAGCCAAGAGAAAAATAAATAAATAAGGAGGTAAAATGATCAAAGAAAAGATGATAGCTATAGAGAATAGGCAAAAAAGATTTATATACATATAATTGGAGTTGCTGAAAAAGCAAAACAGAACAATGGAATGAAACTAATATTTAAAACTATAATCCAGTAGTGATGGTAGTAATGATTATACAACTATATATGACTTGTCAAATCTCATCAAATTACACACTTCAAATTGATGAATTTTATTTTATATAAATTATACCACCATAAAGTAGATTATAAATTAAATAAATATGAAGTGTTTAACCTCAAAGAAATATAATCCCAGAAAACTTTCTGAAAGTAAAAATGGCCTAAATCTACATGTTGAATGCACCTATGTACATAGTCAACTCTGAGATATATCAGAGTAAAACAATTTTAAAGGTAAAGAAAAAAATCCTCTTGGCAAATTTTCCAAATCAAATACAAAGTAAAGAAAATCAAGTTGTCATCCTATTGGATAATCATTAGTGCAAAACTAAAAAGATAGTGAAAGAAAGTATAACTGACAATTTGACCCAAAAAAAGGAAATTATAGAAAATATTTTATTAATTGAAAAGAACCAAAAAGGAAGAAAAAAGGGAACATGAAACAGATGGGTTCATCAAATTGACCAGTGCTGAAAGAAGAAATTAAAAGTTCAAGAAGTGTGGTGTTTTTTTAAAAACTGTATTTGGCATTTAAAATTTTCCAACAGTTCTGGTTATAACAGAGTAACTAGCACTGGACTAGCCCTCCTGCCATAAATAATTACAAAACTAGACAAAATGTATAAAGAAACTTTTTTTAGATATTGTGACAACAGGTAGTACAGAACCGTGATCCCTAAGAGAAGAAACGCCCATATGAGCTCCACCATAACCTGGCTTTCTTCTTGGGGACAGTTTCTAGACCACAGTACAAAGAGGTAGAGCCCAAGCAGAGAACAGTGGGCTCATTGAGCTGAAGAGGCAGAAATTAGATTTTAGGGCTGTTGAAACAGCTGAAATTTGTGAGGCAGCGTACTGAAAAGGAGAGAGCTGTAAGAGAAGGAGATTCAGAAATCTGCATAGGGGGTCCCCTCAAGTGGTTGACTGAATATTCAGCTGAGCAGAGAGAGATGAGAGTCTTCAAAGCCTGGCAGAGAACAGCTATTGAGAAGTTGGGAGCCACACAGAGATTCCAGCGGTCTCACAGCACTGGGAGACATAGCAGTTCCAACCAGCCAGAGTGGCTGAACAATGGTGCAGTTCAATTAAGGCCTCAGAAAGGCCACATCTTAGGAGTAGAACTAGTCTAGCCCTTAAGTAGGGAATACTCTAAACCAGTCCTAACAAGGCTTAAAACAAGCCTTGAAGAAACAAATCAAATTGATTCACCAGTAGATCGATTGCCTACTAAAATGAACCTCAACAAACGTTAAAGCCACATAATTCCCACAGCATAGAATGTACAATGTACACATGACAATCGAAAATCAATGGACAGGTGAAGTAGCAGTAAAATGTGATTCAAAATCAAGGAAAAAAAGTTAAGAGAAACAAACTCCACATGATAGGAGGTGCTGGAATTAACAGACACAGACTTTTAAAAGGCCATTATAAAAATGTTTAAGGGGGCTTCCCTGGTGGCGCAGTGGTTGAGAATCTGCCTGCCAATTCAGGGCACACAGGTTCAAGCCCTGGTCTGGGAAGATCCCACATGCCACGGAGCAACTAGGCCCGTGAGCCACAACGACTGAGCCTGCACGTCTGGAGCCTGTGCTCCGCAACAAGAGAGGTTGTGACAGTGAGAGGCCTGCGCACCGCGATGAAGAGCGGCCCCCACTCACTGCAATTAGAGAAAGCCCTCGCACAGAAATGAAGACCCAACACAGCCAAAAGTAAATAAATAAATAAATAAATAAAATACAACAAAAATTGTAAAAAAAAAAAAAAAGTTTAAGGATTTAAAGGGAGAAACCGAACATAGTGAGTGAACAACTGGGGAAATTCAGTAGGTAAAGGGAAACTATTAAAAAGCATCAAATGGAAATTCTGGAATTGAAGAATACAATATCAGAAATAAAAAATTTGCCAGATGGGTTGAAGGGCAGATTAGACACTGCAGGAAAAAAAAGATCAGTGAACTTGAAGGCAAGTCAATAGACCTATCCAAAGTGAATCACAGGGAGAAAAAAAATGCAAAACTTGACCAGAGCCTTAGTGACATGTAGGACAATATTAGGCAGTCTAACACATGTAATTGAAGTCCCAGGAGAGGTGAGATATTATAGCATGCAAAAATATATTTGAAAAAATAATGGCTGAAACATTTCAAACATCTCAGATATTATGAGAAAATATCACCCCACAGATCCAAGAAGCTCAAATGCTAAAAACCAAAGATAAATAGAAAAATCTTAAAGGCAGAGAAAAATGAAAAAAAAATTAAACAATGATAAAACATTGACTTAGAAATAACGCAAACCAGAAGACAATGGAACGACATCTTTAAAATATTGAAGGGGAAAAAACTGCTAACCTATAACTACAATTCATGCAGTGAAAATATCCTCCAACAGTAAAGGCAACCAATAAAAGGAACCAGAGCTCCTTGGAGAAATAGCTGATTCCAGGACTAGGACATGGAAAGTACAATATGAACCTGGGACATCTCATAGAGCCAGGAAATACTGATCAATGTGGAGGGAATGGTTAAGTCTGAAAATCTTCATTTTGCAATCATCATAGTAAAAAAATTGGCTCAGGAAAATAGGTGTTAAATCTATAGGGAAGTTGATAAGGAGCAGGATATTTACAAGGTCTTAAAATTTCTCCGCAAAGATGGCTTATTAATTGCAAGGAAAAAACAAGTTGATAAAGCAGACAACACCTTGACTGGGTAATCCAAATCAACATCACCAGCGATGGGCTGGTGAGCATGTGTGCCTTTAAATGTGATGTCCTGAAAAGAACACAATGTCACATGTATATTATTACTGCCCAGGATGTGTAAGCTAAATCTAATCACAATGAAACAAGGAGATGCAATCTTAAGTGCATAAAATTACCTAGGGAGTGTACTTGCTAAAAATGTTTAACATAATCAGAAAAATGCAGAGTGCAGAACATTCCACAAGATGGCTAGCCTAAGCTCTTCAAAGTCAGTACCACGAAACCTACCCAAAAAATTTGTAAGGGAGAACTGTTCTAAGTTAAAAGAGAATAAAGAAACATAATAACTAATTGTAATATATGACTCTTGACCCAATCCTGGATCTAAAAAGAAAAAATGCTATTAAAATAAGTTTGGGCACAAATGGTAGAATTTAAATATGAACTGGATATCAGAAGATATTATTCAATTAGTGTTAGATGTTTGGAGTGTGGTAATGACCTTGAGGTAAGTCTGAAAATGTCCTTATTCTTAAAAGAAATATATGCTGAAGTATTTAGGACTAAAATGTCATGATGTCTACAATTATTTTCAAATGATTCAGAAAAACAAAAAACTAGAAATAGAGAGAAAGCAAATGTGGCAAAATGTTAATGACTGATGGTTAGGAAAAGGATATATGAGCATTCAGTGCACTATTTTTTCAACTTATATGTAAGTTGAACATTTTTTAAATAAAAAGTTGAAAGAAAAATAAAACAGTAAAAATGACCTTGGAGAAAACAAGGCTAACTCTGGGAACAAGAGAAAATATGCATACAGGGACTTCCCTGGTGGCACAGTGGTTAAGAATCCATCTGCCAGTGCAGGCTACATGGGTTAGATCCCTGGTCTGGGAAGATCCCACATGCCGCGGAGCAACTAGGCCCGTGCGCCACAACTACTAAGCCCGCATGCTGCAACTACTGAAGCCCACAGGCCTAGAGCCCACGCTCCGTAACGAGAGAAGCCACCAAAATGAGAAGCCCATGCAGCGCAATGAAGAGTAGCCCCTACTTGCCACAAGTAGAGAAAGGCTGCACGCAGCAACGAAGACCAAACACAGCCAAAAAAAAGAGAAAATATATATACATACACACACTCACACACACACACACACATGCAGTATCCTCAGGGAAACTTGAGACGCTATTACAAGTGTAAAAAAGAACAGGATACTCTCAAACCAGAAAATTCCGTAAACAAGACAACACTCTTAGAAATTAAAAATTTGATCATTAAAAAAAATTCCAATAGAAGGACCAGTAGATCAGAAAATAGATGTAAAAAACAACAAAATAGGAAGTGTGAGAGAAAAGATAAGAGCTATTGAGGATCAGTCCAGGATTCCAACCTAGAAACTGGAAATAGAAACATGGGCGGGGGTAATATTTTCAAAAAATAAAACAAGAAAATTTCCTAGAGCTGAAGAACATTTGACTTCTATCCAAGATCCCAGAACAATGAATGAAAAATAACTCCATTGAGGTATACTTACATCATTTTTGTGGAAGTTCAAGATGCTGGGGGTACAGAGATGGTTAAAAGATTCCAAAGATATAAACAAACACACTGACATGTCACCTACAAAGAACCAAATGTCAAGCAAGGTTCTGAACATTTTGACCAGATAGCTTGATGCTCACAGCCACTGACAGAGTGCACCTCATACCAAGAGGTCTCCCTGGGGAAGGCCCCTATACTTTGCCCAACACCACTGTTACTGGCATATCTTTCTTTTTCATAAGAAACTGAATCACCAGAGAGCAGGAATACCAACTTATTCACCTTTATATCCCTGTCTCTTCTTTATTTCTAAAGTTCTGCAAAATATATACAAAGTTCTTTTTTTTCCCGATACGCGGGCCTCTCACTGTTGTGGCCTCTCCCATTGCGGGGCACAGGCTCCAGACGCGCAGGCTCAGCGGCCATGGCTCGCGGGCCCAGCCGCTCTGTGGTATGTGGGATCTTCCCTGACCGGGGCATGAACCCGTGTCCCCTGCATCGGCAGGCGGACTCTCAACCACTGTGCCACCAGGGAAGCCCACAAAGATCTTTTGAATAAGCTATAGTCAGTCTCTGTCTCTCTGTCCTTATCTCATCGTTTCCTTCCCTCCCATTTTCTGTCCCCTTCTTTCTCTGATCCCTTGTTCATCCTGGAAACACTGATCAAGACCTAGTGTGCTGAGTCAGGGGCTATCAAGTGAACAAAGACCATTAGTGGTTTCCAGGAGCTCACAGCTGTGAGGAGACAGACCCCATGCAGCACATGGCCCTCCTGGGAGCCTGGACATCTTCCTCCCCAAATTACAGCACAGAATCCAGATGTACCTACACAATAGTTTAAAGTTTCCTATTCTTAAACTTGAGTTAAACACAGATTGAATTTTCTATTTTTCTAATTTAAACATTTAGCTAAGTTTTAACTTATGGAATTTTGTAAAAGGTCAGGGGCTCCTTAGGGAAGAAAATGTTCCTCCTTCACATCATCCAGGGAGAATCCATACGTTCCTTCCATCTTTGTAGCCCCTCCCCCTGTGAGTTGTTCCTTGAAACAGGAGGCCACAGGATGCAGACGAGGCCTCATCAGAAGAACTGGGCCTGATGATGACAGTGTGAGTGGCCCAGGGACTCTGAGTGCCTTGGAAGGGGGACTGGGAGAGCGAGGCTCTTCGCAAACAGTTCCCAGAGGAGCATCTCCCCCTAGTGGCCACAAGTGGGAGCTGCAGTGCTCTCAGCCTAAGAAATGCCAACACAGTGTAGGGCTTTCCACACATATCCCCCAGCCCATTCCACCCCACCCCTACCCCGCAGACGCTGGACTCCCTTTTCAGAGTCTGGCCCGTGTAAAAGACACAGGCCACCTGGATCTCCATTTATACAATCTCCCTGGGTCCTGGGTGGATCTTACAGGTGTGCTGGACTTTCCTTGTCTGTGCCAGACAGAGCCCCTGCCCGCCCAGGCCTGTTCTGTGAGGGCAGCTGCTTCCCGTCGCACCCCTCTGGGCATCAGAACCTTGATAACGAAGCTTAGCAACAGCACTCTTCCCTTGCACAAGTTCCTTCTAAGGCCAGGGGAGAGGTCTTAGCAAAATGTTCATATGGGGCTTCCCTGGTGGCGCAGTGGTTGAGAATCCGCCTGCCGATGCAGGGGACACGGGTTCATGCCCCGGTCCAGGAAGATCCCACATACCGCGGAGCGGCTGGGCCCGTGAGCCATGGCCGCTGAGCCTGCGCGTCCGGACCCTGTGCTCCGCAACGGGAGAGGCCGCAGCAGTGAGAGGCCCGCGTACCGCAAAAAAAAAAAAAAAAAAAAAAAGTTCATATGGACACATGTTTAGGCAAAATCTACAAAAGTAAGATATTTTTGGTATTATTTTTCCAAAAGAGGGTCCCACAAACTTTTTAAGCTTTCAACCACACATAGTCTATACATATCTGACCCTAATGGTTGCACAGGGGCCACTTGGTGTAGAGCTCTCTGAATAGTTCTTCCACTCAAACGTCCAGTCCCCAATCCCACTTCACCCCCTGGAGGCTGCAGAGAACTTTGACAGGGCAGTCTGTGCGGGGGTCAGGAACATGGGTTTACAGGTCAGACAGATGTAGGTCTACCTCCCACTTCTGTCCCTAGGCATGCTACTTGATTGTGCCTCTCTTTCTTCATCTGAAAAACAGGGATAATAATTGTACAACCTCTTTGGGCTGCTGTGAGTACAGAATCAGAGAATGCACAGAAAGACTTCTGTTTGATGCCTGACCAGTAGGAGGCTCCAGGAATAGTGGTTACGGGAAGGTCCATAAATAGATACCTACTCTGGGAATAAATATATATACCCCTAACTTCAATTCAACTCTCTATGTTAAATTGGACCAAGTAAAACTGCCAGTATTTCACTGGTTTTTGACCTACAAAAATGGCAGTTTCACGTGATTTCCCCTAATAGAACATACGATGACAATAATTACATAGGGTGGCCGGGGTGTGGCTATTGGTAGGGACCCCCAGTCCCTCATGGTGTATCTGTGCTTTGCCTGGAGAGGCTGAAAGAGGCAGTTTGATTCCTTGCTCTCTTCTCCCTCCGGGAACCCCACTCTGTAGCCATAAAGACCTCTGATATAAAATAAGCCCTGGGATGTAATGTACAGCATGGTGACTATAGTTAATAACACTGTCTTGCATATTTGAAAGCTGCTGAGAGAGTAGATCTTCAAAGTTCTCATCACAAGAAAACAATTTTTGTAACTCTGTGTGGTGATGGATGTTACCTAGACTTATTCTGGCGATCATTCTGCAATATATACAGATATTGAATCATTATGTTGTACACCTGAAACTAATATAATTTTACATATCAATTATACCACAATAAAAAAACTTATTTAGAAAGTTCTCATCAGCCAGACCACAGAGGGTCCCCCTGCCCCCAGCACTCTATGAAATGCTGTCCCCTGCTGTCGGTCCCTCTGTGGCACCAGCTGCTCTCTGGACCACAGCTCCTGTTTGGGAGGTGCTGGGGCTCTCCTGGCCTCTTCCTATCCCAGTCCTTGGCACCTAATCCAGAACCTCTCTTTCCTCACCCGATGCTCAGGAGAGCAGGGGAAAGTCTGGTGGGGAGGGCACCAGGCCCAGATGGAGTCCACACTGCAGAGGCCCCACCTGGTGGCCAACCTCCTCTAGCCTAAAGCTGTCCCTGAGAATCACAATCTCACAAAAGTACCCTCTGGCTGCCTTATTTAACTAGTTCCACCCCAAGTGGCCCCCAGGTCACACACTCTCTGAGAACACACGCAGAATCCCAGAGCCCCTGCCACGGGCATGAAGCACAGTCCTGACAGACGACTGGGTGCTCAGCTGGTCCTTCAGTCAGACCACAATCCCAGGAGCCCTCAGAGATCAGAGGGGAGAATGCCACGCAGACTGTGCCATTGGAGTTCTCTGAGAAGCAGAGGCTGACTGAGCTGGGAGGAACCAAGGTCCACCAGGGTGAACGCAATGAAAGAAGGGGGAGGAAGAAGGACGGGATGGACAGCCATCGTGACGCAGGCATGTCAGTTTCCACCAGCCCCACGGGAGCTCTGGAACAAAGATGTCCGAGGTTTCCTGTTCAGAGTCCCTCACTGGGCAGAAATAGCCAGGTCCTATGCCATGGTCATGCTCACATTGGCTGGGCTCAGCTCAAAAGTTGAAACTGACCTTGAATGTGGACCCAGATGCTGAGGCTGTAAGCTCACCTCAATCCTCGAAGCTTCTTGAAGGAGAGAAGCAGGCAGTGCAGCTCTGTGCCTACCACAGTGCATGCCTTGTGCTGCGTGGACCTGCTTTTCCACATACATGGGGCAGACTCTGGGGGCCTGTCTTCTTTCAGGAAATTCTACAAGAGGGAAGTTAGGGGGATGAAATACAGACCCCATTAACTGCAGGTGGTCTTGGGACCACAGCTTGTACCCAGCGCCTCCCTCCTCTACCATGCATTCTAAATTCCTCTTGCCCTCAGCTACCACCTCTGCGGTCTCAGTGGTTTACCTGTGGTATGACCCAAGCCCTGGTTTTTGAGGAGTCTGAGCTCCTGGAAACAAGGAAATGCACCATCCACATCCTCCTTCAAGAAAAGACGTGCTAAAGAAAGGATAAAAAAAATAAATAAATAAATTAAAAAAAAAAAAAAAAAAAAAAAAAGACAAGACGTGCTGACCAGCTGGGAGGAGTGTGATTGCTGACCATCTCCAGCTGTTCATTTCATCAGCATGGGCCCCAGCCCATAACTGAGCAAGGTGGCGGCACAGGGCCTAGCTTTGTACCAGTCTTTGCTCTGGAGCTGCCCCACTGGGTGGCAGTTTATCATATTTGCATTTCCATCTGACGCCCCCCGCCCCCCGCTCAATACTGCCCTCTCTCCTGTCAAAGCTGTTACCCTCCAGTGAAACCCCTGCACCTAACTCTGTCTCAACAACTGCTTCCTGGAGAGCCCAACCTGTAACATTTGGTACCCGGATTGGTCCAAGAAAGCATCCACCATGGAAGAGGCACCATGCAAACAAAATGACCCAGGCAGCTTTTATCGGTGGCCACCCCATTGCCAGCACGATGGACACGTGAACAAAGTAACAATGATGGCAGAGACAGAGGCTATGCAAGGGCCCAACAGCATGGATTCACACTTAACAAGGACAATCTAGCTGCTGCTGCTTCTGAATGTCCAACTGGCCAGCAACACGGACCAGTGCTAAGCCCCGTGTGTGCTATTCCATGAGGAGACCAACCAGCCACATGGTAGCAGGTTGACTACATCGGGTCCCTTCTATCCTCAAAGGTCAACAGTTCATTTTCACAGGGATAGACATCTAGTCTAGGTGTAGGTTTGCCTTTCATGCCCATAAGGCCTCAGCCAGCACTAGTGGTTATGGAATGCCTGATTCACAGATGCTGAATCCCGTACAACACGCATCTGTTCTAAAACTGTACCCAAGATTTGTTTTCATTGTGTATGGTGAGACATGCAGATGTGAAAATGATTGTCATGAAGGAAGAAATTTATACTCACAGATTTCTAGAAACGGGGCTTCCATGCCGTGCCACACAGGACCACCTAGGGAAGGACCAGTGTTGTTCAGGGTGCAGAAGAGGGGCAGAGCATAGCTTGAGCCTTTAATAGGGTTCTTGTGAGAAGGAATGGGCAAGGCAGGGCGGTACTCTGAGTCCGTTTAGGATTGCATAGTTTGAATGGCTTCCTTGGGCTCTGGGCTATAGAGGTGGACCCTAGTTGATAATTAGTACCTCGCCCTGGGGTGATTTGGAACAAGGTATGTGAAAGTTTGATAAAGGAGCTAGTTGGAGATGAGCTCTGGATTGGTTGGTTCGTATATCAAAGGCATACTTGCAGGGAAGTTGTTTGCTATCTCTAGAAATTTGTGAGCCCTGGGAGGGGCAGTCTCTCCAACATCAAGGCCCCAAATGCCAGAGGATCAAGAATACAGGAAACGAGAAAATATAGTCAATACAACATCCAACCAGGGAATTCCCTTACAGCAAAGGAAGCAAGGCATAATCGCAGGATTCACTGGTGATATCACCTGCCACACCACTTAGAGGCAGAAGTTCAGGAATTCGGTGTCTTCCAGGGTATCCAACCAATGTGTCATGGTCCCACAGACCTGCCTTGGGTCAGGATTCAACCATCTTTGGAGCTATACTATACCACTCAGCCACTCTGTCTATTAAATCCTGACCTTCAACTCCAGCTCTTTTTTCTTCACCCACTGTATGAGATGAAGGATTCTTTGTAAGATGCCAAAGAAACCCTCAGGCTCTCACACTTGTTTTCAGTTGTTTGTTAATTGCCCTCAGCTTTTCATTATGTGTCTGTGGGTTATCGACCCAATTATTAATTCCCATCTATCCACGCATGTGTGTGAAGGCATGTGTGTACAATTACATACACACACATACCTTTCAAATGCCTCTGCCTACCTTTCAAAATGCCTGATCATCACAGAGGCTGGCTAGTTCGTTATTCTCTACCTGCACACTTTCCCAAGTCACCACCAGTGAAATGTTTAACAGTGGGAATACCAGCCCGAGCTGGGGGCTGTTCTGGGATGTGGTCCTCATTGCCAGCTGGGTGATGGAGTGATCAGTCCCCAAACTCCATCTTACTGACTAATCTCTTGGACAACTCCTGAAAACAGATGCTGAGATGGAGTTAGGAGTCCAAAAGTTTTATTGGCGAGTAGGACTTGGGAAAAGAAAAAGGCAAAAGCTGGAGTGGGTAGGGAGAATTCTCCAGCTATGATGCAGGCCTGCTGAGGTCTCCGCCTGCCCACCAGGGAGCTCCGGAGCACATGTCACCCATTAGAGAATCCAGCGCTGGGGGGAAATGGCCGGGCCCTTATGACACCACCTTGTCGGGTTGCAGGTTGGAGGCCACCCTGAAAGGATGTGCCCTCAGCTGGAAAACTGAGGTTGACCCTGAAGGAGACTACAACTGAAGTTGTTAGTTCACCAAATGCTTGGCGGCTGGGCAGCGAGTCCTTTCTGGAAGAGGTATCTGAGAGGAGCATCTCCCAGCACAGCAGAGATGATGACAAGACAGCCTGAGAACTGTTTTGGTGTGAGCCTGTGCAGAGTACAGTCAAAACATAGAGTTGCTTCTCTGGTTAATAAAGTGGTGTTGGGTAGAAGTTTACCACGAAGATAAGATGGGAGGGGATACTGCAGAGAGAGGGAACCAAATGATCAAAGACCAAGGCAATGCAAAGCATGGGCATGTTCTAGAAAAATACAGAGAATCCAGAGAAGCTGAAGCATAATATTGGCAGGTGGGGGAACGCAGGCATGAGTGATCAAAGGGGACAGGTCACACAGGACCTTGTTTGCCTGGCCACAGAACTCCAGCCTACAGCCGACACAAGACACCTGAAGAATGTTCATCGGGAAAATGACACGATCAGGTGTGAATATTTGTATTCTGGCAGCCGTATGGAAAAGAGAAACCAGGAGGTAGAGAGGACATGGGCCAGCAGAGAGCCGAGGCGGGGTGGTCAGAGGAAAAGGAAGGTCTACCTCTGCAGGAGGAGGAACTGGCTGGACGTGGTAAGGGACTGACTGTGGGGCTGGATGAAGGGAGGAGACCAGGACGATGCCTTGGTTTCTGGCTTGGGCATCCAGTTAGCTGTTCCCCTGCCCCCAAAAGAGACCGATCCACGTGCTTTCTCTTTCTCCCCCAATCTCCTCTTTCCCTTGACCTCTGGTCTCTTCTCCCCAGCCCAGGTCCCTCACACCACTGGACATCACTTATCCTCCTGTCTACCTGATGCACATGTACAGGAGACAATACAGGAAGACACTCCAGCAGAGGCTACCAAGCATTTCCCAGTGGGCAGCTCACCGCCCCTGCCCAGGTCACCTCTCAGTCCCAAGCTCTGGGACTCTTTGTCCCATAGAAATGGGTGGTCCAATAGTTAAGCCCCCCCAACCCCCCACCCACCCCTGGCTGCCCAGACCTGCCAGTCTATTCTCCCCTTCTGCCCCGCCCCCCATCTCCCTGCTTCAGCCCCTGAGCCTACACTTTCCTCTTGTATTTCCCACCCCAGGGCCCTCCACTTGCAATGTCTAAACCATCAAGACACGATTCAAATGCCACCTCCTCCTTCATTCCCCCATTTGCCCCAATCTCTACTGGCCTCGGCATTGTCCTCTCCACCCCTATTGTGAGGTTTTACACACTTGTAGTTCTCCTTTGCTACATGTCAAGAACCCAAAGACAGTGTTTGTTCCAGGCAGGGCCTTGCTCTGAGTAGGGGTAGGGGAGTGTCCAGGGAAGGAGCAAGAAGGCACAGCCAAGACCCGGTGACCAGGACAGAGGGCAGGGGATGGTGCAGAAAGACAGGTCGTGGCGTCTCAGGGCAGGAGGAGCTGAGTGTCCGTGGCTCTGTCACCACTGCTGTGCCCTGGCAGGGCAGCCCAGCCGGAGCTGTCAGGGCCTGCAGCTGCAGAATCAAGGCTCAGAAGCAGCGCCAGTGCAGGTGGTGCAACGGAAAGCAACATCCCGAACCTCAGCCACAGCTCTTCCCTTATAGCCACTGAAAGACCTGGGGAAGGGCAAGCACACGGGGGCGCGGGTAAGAGTGGAGAACGTGGCCATCAATGGTAGTGAGCCTGGGTTTGTATTCACTGGCTGGTGAAACCTGGGGTGCTCCACTTGGACTAATAATAAATGACAATAAGTGTCACCTATTGTACTACCAGGGCGCCAAGTACTTCATATGCGTTCTTCTAACAGTGGGACAAAGGCTCAGGGCTGAGGAACGGAGCAGAGTGGTGTGTGTTGTAACGATACCGCCCTGTTCTGGAGCCCTGCCAGTAGGGAGGAGCCCGGCCAGCTCTCAGCTACCTGAAAGTGACGCGGACCCACATGGGGCCTGTGCCCTCCCCCTGCGTGGGCAACAGAGGAGGGGCCCGAAGGGCCTCTTCTGACAGTTGAGAGGTGGGGAGAGTCCCTTACAAGCCCCAGCCCCCCACTCCCGAGCGGGCTGCTGGCCGAGGCATGGGCACTCTCTCGGGACACCTGGCTCTGGCGCTGTTCATCTATCACAGTGGGCTCTACTATACAGCGATGGTGTCCCCGGCCCTCTCGTGGAGCCAGGAGCTCCTCTTCCCCCCACTCCCCGCAAGGGACAAGCAAGGCCAGAGGTGGTGGCAGCGGGTACATGCAGATGGAATGGTGAAATGGGCGCCGGTGAGATGCTGATCTTGGGAGAGTTCTTCCCACCTGGAACCAACTGTTTTCCCCTGATAGACTGGGAGGATCCTCGGCGGCCTTTCCAGCATCACCATGAGTGGCAGCGTGCCACCGTCTTTGGGTTCTTCCTGCTCAGTGCCCTGGTGGAGCTCACGAGCCAGGCGTGGCTGGCTCAGCAGAGCATGAAGCTGGAGCGGGCGGCCACAGCCTTGGCCCTGGTTGTGAGGCTGCTAGAAATGGTGGCCCACATCGAGCACAAGAACGCCCTGGAGGTCCGAGTGCACACCATGCTGATGCTGCCTGCCTTCCTGCTAGCTCTGGTGCTCATGGTCGAGGTCTGGGTCCCTGACCAGCCCCCACTCTGGGTGCTCAAGGCCTGGCTGATGCTGGTGTCTGGCTCCTGGTTGCTGCAGGTGACCTGGATACTGTATGCCCCACTTTCTGGGCAGCCCTAGTGGGCAGACAGCCCCGTGGAACTCGCCTTTCTCACTACCTTGTTCTGCTGGCAGCTGGGCTTAGGGGCTGCTGTGCTGGCCACTGTCTATGGCCTCTGCAGCCTCTGGCACTGTCGCTACCCCTCCTGGGTGGGATTTCCAGGGGCCAGATACCAGCCGTGCCCCACAGGTGACAGAAACAGAGAGCTTGAGACGCTCAGGGCAGAGGCCGTGCTACAGGATGGAGACGTCTAATCTAAAGACTGTCCTTCTGTCCCCAGCTGTGCTTTGTCTTGTTCCTATAAAGAGCTCTGTGAGGGTGCCCACTAGGTGAGCGACACTGCAGTGTCCTGGGATCCACAGTGTAATTCCTATCTCAGGAGCCATGTTCCTTGTCCCCAAATAAACCTGCCAGCTATTACTGGGATGGTTTTTCTATGTTGTCAATCTATCAGCCTTCCTGTCTGTCTAGCCTACACTGTGAGTATGGTTTCTAGGCCTCTCTGAGGGGATTCCAGGGCTTCTCCTCTGGCTGCTTCTGGAATGCAGGAGGAGGTATGGGAAGGGGAAATGGGAGGAGATGAACATGAGTTGGATGGATAACCCAGTCTTCCCAGCTCCATTGCATTACTGATATCTGGTAGGAAAAATCTCCCTTTTTTAAAAAACAATTTATTTATGTATTTGGTTACACCGAGTCTTAGTTGCTGCTCACCAGTTCCTTAGTCGCGGCACGTGAGCTCCTTAGTTGTGGCATGCGAACTCTTAATTGCAGCATGCATGTGGGATCTAGTTCTCTGACCAGGAATCAAACCCAGGCCCCCTGCATTGGGAGCGCAGAGTCTTAACCACTGAGCCACCAGGGAAGTCCCGAGTCTCCCTTTCTTATTGTTCTTCTTAAAAAGTAGATTGTCGGGGCTTCCCTGGTGGTGCAGTGGTTGAGAGTCCACCTGCTGATTCAGGGGACGCGGGTTCGTGCCCCGATCCGGGAAGATCCCACATGCCGTGAAGCGGCTGGGCCCGTGAGCCATGGCCGCTGAGCCTGCGCATCCAGAGCCTGTGCTCGGCAACGGGAGAGGCCACAGCAGTGAGAGGCCCGCGTACCACAAAAATTTTTTTAAAATTAAAAAAAAAAGTAGATTGTCTATCCTTGACCTTTCCCAAAAGTTGGGATACAGCTACTTTTAAAAGTATGATAATAATAGGGACTTCCCTGGTGGTCCAGTGGTTAAGACTTTGCCTTCCAATGCAGGGGTTGTGGGCTCGGTACCATCTTAGTTGGGGAGCTAAGATCCCACATGCCTCAGGGCCAAAAAAAAAAAAAAAAAAAAAGACCAAAACATAAAAGAGAAGCAATACTGTAACAAATTCAGTAAAGACTTTAAAAAAAAATGGTCCACATCAAAAAAAAAAAAATCTTAAAATAAATAAATAAAAGTATGGTAATAATAAACACAAAATTCAAGAAGATGAACCCCACAGGGGTGGGGGAGTGAAGGGGGCAACAGAATAAAATATGGTGGGAACACAGAGGTAGATGTAGGTTACTGAAAATGTTTTAGTTCTTAAAACTAGTAGCAGGTTCATGGGCATATCAATAAGTAAATAAAATGAAAGACCAATCATGGACCAACAATGAGAGTTTGTCATGATCCAAGGTCATAATTAATCCAGCCTGCACACCCAAGATCCATTTAAAGCTGTGGATGGGAGTAGGAACAGAGTTGGGTCTCTTGCGGGAGGTGCGGGGGAAGGCTGTGTGCATTTGTGCCTAAGGCTAGAGAGTTGAATGTAAGAGAAAGAGAGAAAGAAAAGAGTCCATCATAGTGGATCTCCTCCACATTTGTATTCTGAGGATTTCAGATGCCTTCATTTTTCGGTTCTTTTTGTTTCTGTTTTCTATGTTGATTATAGGAGGATGGAGAACTTGTTTAAAAACAAAAGTGACTCTATTCCCTTCTGCCTTGAGGGGAAAGGGGGTAGGGCTGGCATAACTGGCAGCAGATTCTGGAGAGGGGAAGGGGGACCAAGGCACTTAGCGGAGGCCTGAGCTTAGAGAGAAAGGGATCTGTGAGGAGTTCCAGCAGCAAGGCCGCTAAAGAAACGTGGAAGATGGTGAGAACACAGAGGGAGAGGTAGGTTACTGAGACTGTTTCAGTTCTTAAAACTGGTGGTGGGCAGGGAAGAAGAACAAGAAGAAGGGGGCTTCCCTGGTGGCACAGTGGTTAAGAATCTGCCTGCCAATGCAGGGGACACGGGTTCGAGCCCTGATCCGGGAAGATCCCACATGCTGCGGAGCAACTAAGGCCAAAAGGCCGTGCGCCACAACTACTGAGCCTGCACGCCTAGAGCCCATGCTCCTCAACAAGGGAAGCCACCGCAGTGAGAAGCCCACGCACCACAACGAAGAGTAGCCCCTGCTCGCCACAACTAGAGAAAGCTTGCTCACAGTAACGAAGACCCAAGGCAGCCAAAAATAAGTAAATTAAGTAAATAGATTTTAAAAGAAGAAGAAGAAGCAGCCACGTTCCTGAGCATAGAAAACAGGTTCTGGGAGCTGTGTGGCAAATGGTTAAGTTAGAGAGAGAAGGGGAGCAAGGGAAGGAACGGGGAGAAGAAAGGGGCTGGCAGACCCATCCTGGAGGGGCAGGCTCCAGATGCTGGAGGACAAAAGGTGCCTCATTCTTCCCCAGAAGCTTCAACAGCTGGAACCAGACGAGCCCCACCTTATCCTCCCAGGGGAGCAGGGACCCCACTGAGGAGAGGGCAAGCGCCTAATTCAGGAGATCTAATTCAGGTGGACTAGATCTAATTTCAGGAACCCTGTTGGCAAACGTGTCTCTGCACCTACTGACCAAAGATCCAAAGGTGAGCAGATGGGGAAAGAGGGAAAGACACACAGAGCACAGGCTTCCAGCTAGCCTTGTGGGGAGCGAATTCGCACAGTTGGCCCTGTGTATCTTTGGTGGCCCTGCGGACAAGGAGCAGCTTTCTCTACACATCTGTGCTCTCACCCAGCTCAGCAGGGATCTGGCCAGGCAGACATATGACTCACACCAGCGGATTTCTCATGTGTTTTTGAGGCTTGAAAGAATGCCAGCTTCATTATAAAAGAAGCTCACTCCCAAATATCATAATTGAGATGTCACTCCATTGTGCTATTTCCATGGAGGAAAAAATAATATTGATTCATTTTTCTTCTGCTCACAAAAGTAATAAAAGTTCATCGGAAAACAGCTGAAATCTCAGGAATGTATGAAGAAGAAAATTAAAATCACTCACAGGCTGACCATTCGTTCAGTCAACAAACACGTACTGGGCTCAGACCTTTTTAATGCCAGGTCTGCTCTGGGCTGCGGAGATGAACAGAACTGACAGAGCCCTTGTTCTTGTGTCACGTCCATGCTAGCGGGGAAGGCAGAAAAGAGACAATTCAATAGGCATAAGATATATCAGGTCGTAATAAACAGCATGAAGAAGAGTAAACAGGGGAAGGGGAACAGGGAGACTGGGGGCGGGGGCGAGTGCAGACTTCATATTTGGAGAGTCAGGTGACATTCTACCCACAATGAAGCAAAGTGAACTTGGAGAGGTTTTTTCCTTCCCATCTTTTAAATATATGTTAACATTTTTATTATTGTTTACAAGTTTTCAGATGAACATTTTCTAAAATCAACATTTTTTCCTTAAAAAAGTAATATTTGTTCACTGTAGAAAACCTGGAACATATGGAAAAGTAGAGAGAAGACAAATCTCCCACAATAGTACTACCCAGGATAATCCTTCTGGGTGTGTCGGTGCATTTCTCTCCTTCTGTGTCGATTGCTAAACTCACAATAGTAGTCACATTATTGAATCCTGCTTTTCTTCTCTTAATTCTCTCTCGTAAACATTACCCCATGGTGGTCAGGGTCTTGAGAGGGAAAGTACCTCTGTGCAGGAAAAGGCCTTCATAGAAACCCAGGTTCCCGGCTCCCCTAGCTGGCTGCCAGGTGCCGCTCGGTCTCCGTCACCCTGGGCCCTCCATCCAACATGTCACTGAGAGAGCTGGACCCAAGTAATACGTCCCAGACGCCCAGAAGTCAAGTCTCAGGAAGATGGGCCACCTTGTGTCAGACTCAAGGGGAGCTGAGTTGCCAGCAGGGCTGAGGAAGTATTTGTTTCAGAGCTAGAGGTGAGGGAGGGTACAAATCCCCAGGGGGGTCAGGCAGGAGCCAGAGAGAGACAACAATGTGTGTCCCCAGAGCCAGAGTTGATAGTCCCTCTACCCCAGAGACTGGGCAGCCCCAGACTTCTCTCTAAGGCTCCTACGGGAGAGACGCCTTTGTCTTAGGAAGAAATGGGGATGTTATTGGCTATTGTGGTTCCCTCCCTCTCCGGCCTTCTCCACCCCTACCGCTTCCCTCTGGGTCTGAGCTTCCTCCTTCCTGCTTCTTTGCCTTAGGAGACCATCATTCTGGACCCCTCACACTCACCCCTCACCCTACCCAATCGGGTCATTAGAAGGTTTTATAAGCAACGTTGCTCTTCAAAAACCTTCGAGCATGTCTACTAAACCCTAAGAAGGGTTTGCTTATCTGTGAAGGGTGGAAGTGGCTGGTCAGAGGTGCTGGGACCTTCTCAGGATCTATGCTCATGTCCTGCCTATTTCACCACGGTCCAAATGGTCCAGTACTTTGAGCAGTCTTTGCTCATTCTCCTACAAAGTCTTGCTACTTTCTAGCTGTGTGTCAATAAGAAAATCACTTGCCCTTTCTGAGCCACTGGGGACTAGTAGGAATTGGTCCTAGCATTCCACAGTTTCACAGTTGCTTAAGGTCAGAGCCCAGGGTCATCAACAAAGAGCTTGGGAGCCCCAAAGAGGTGACACGGAAATCCTGCTTTGTGGAGAAGAGGCTGGGTGCAGGCAACAGGGATGGTTCCGTGTAGAAGGTGTTATGGGAGCTGAGCCTCAGAGTCCCTCTAGCATAGTTTTTAAGAGCATGAAGTTGAATCTTGGCTCTGCCACTTACTGTCTGGGTGCAACCTAACCACTTCTAGGCTTCAGTTTCATCTTACAGCTTCAGTAATGATGCCTATCTCATAGGCTTGTTGTGAGCATTTACAGGTTAAGGACAGAGAGGTCAGCATCAGATCTAGACTCAAGGTGAGGGCTCAAAAAAGTGGTTCTAAGGGACTTCCCTGGTGGTCCAGTGGTAAAGAATCTGCCTTCCAATGCAGGGGATGTGGGTTCGATCCCTGGTCGGGGAACTAAGGTCCCACATGCCGCTGGGCAACTAAGCCCGCGTGCCACAACTACTGAGCTCGCGAGCCTAGAGCCCGCCTGCTGCAAACTACAGAGCCCACGCACTCTGGAGCCTGTGTGACACAACTAGAGAGAGAAAACCCTCACACTGCAACTAGAGAGAAGACTGTGCGCCACAATGACCCAATGCAGCCCCCCACCCAAAAAAAAAAGTGGTTCTAATTATTTTTATATTATGAACCATGATTATTATTGACCAGGTGAAGAAAGGTGAGCAGTGAGGGCGTGTCAGGCAGAAAGAACACCATTAGCAAAGGCTTGACAAGACAAGGTGTGTTTAGAGACAGAAGACCCGTCTGCAGGGCTGGGAAAGTACGCTGGGTGGGATCGGGGACCTGGGAGTAGGACGGAGGATGAGGCTCCAGCAAGCTGCCCCGCCCTGCTCCTTAGCTCACGTTTCTGATCCCCATCACCCGACCAGAAACGCCAGCCACACCCCTTCTGCCCCACCAGCCTTCACCTGCCAGAGTGGGAAACGTCTCTCTAGCTCCCCCACTGCTGACAGAGCCTATGCCCTTGTCACCATCTGTGTGGACAGCGCAAGTCGCCTCAATGGTCCCCCTGGGCCACCACAGTGTTCCCACCCGCATGAGTCCAACACAGGCCCCGGAGCCAGCTTTGCAGAATGTCGGTGTGGTTCCACCTGCCCGCTGCCTGAGCAGAGAGTGCCTGTACAAAGCACTTCACGGGCTGCCTTTCCCCTCCATGTCACCCCCTCCTTCTCCAGAGTCTAGATGACAAAACCACCTGCCTCTACCCAAACATACCACAAACTTGTTTCTGGGCCTTTGCACGTGCTAGTCCCCCTGTCCAGGATGCCCTCCCCCAATTCTTCCCCTGAAAACATTTTTTGGATCATTTTGTACCCAGTCCACTCTCCCTTCTTAGGGCCGTGGGGCTCCAGAACAACCCTTGATGCTGGAACTATTGTACCATGTGCTTCAACGATGCCCCAGTGCCCCACTGCCAGGCTGCGAGCTATCAGCTCATCTTTACATCTTCAACACAGTGCCTAGCTCTTAACAGAGGCTCCAAAGAAATGTGTGATTTCTTTGGAGGAGTGATTGAGATTGGAAAAATAGGGCCAGAGCATGGAGAGAGGGTTAGGTTATGGGGAAACACCAAAGATTTGGAGGCCAAGAAATGGCATCCTGATGTGTTTTAGGGAGATGATCGTGGGCAAGGAGAGGGCAGACTGCATGTGCCCAGGACACTGGGACTTCCCCACCTCCAGAGAGAAGCAGGAGGAGAGCAGTGGACATCGGCTAGGAGAGTCAAATGGCCACGACGAGAGAGTAGGGTTGGTCCTCCACCACCCCTTTAGCAATGACCCACTTAGAGGGTTCTCTCCTGTACTGCAGAATGAGAGCCTCCCGGGCTTCCCTGGTGGCGCAGTGGTTGAGAGTTCGCCTGCCGATGCTGCCAATGCAGGGGACGAGGGTTCGTGCCCCGGTCTGGGAGGATCCCACATGCCGCGGAGCGGCTGGGCCCGTGAGCCATGGCCACTGAGCCTGCGCGTCCGGAGCCTGTGCTCTGCAGCGGGGGGGGCCACAGCAGTGAGAGGCCCGCGTACCACAAAAATAAATAAATAAATAAACAAATAAATAAGTAAGCTACAAGGATATATTGTACAACACAGGGAATATAGCCAATATTTCAAAAAAAAAAAAAATGAGAGCCTCCCTTGCAGAGTCATCCTGTCAAACCAGAAAAGGAGAAGCTGGAGTATCTCCATGCGCTGGGACATGGCTGCCTGGGAGGAGCAGCCGTGAGCCATCTCCAGCTGCTCTCGTTCCTCGGAAGGTCCTGTGGCTTCCTGTTCCAACAGAGAGCCTGCATCCTCAGGATGGAGGGGCTCCTCTGTGGGGTGAGGGGGCAGGACAGGGCTCTCTGGGGGAGGGGCAGGAGGGAGGCGTCCAACCTCCTCCTGACCTCCGGGCCCCACACCCACCGTGTCCTTCACTCCTGCAGCCACCGCTGGGACCTGAGGCCCTTCCCCATCAATGCCCTTCTTGCTTTCCAAAAATCTCCCCAGCCCTTCCCCTGGCTCTCTCAGAGGAAGGAAGCCCACTCTGCTCTGTGACACCCCTCGTACCCTTTAGGGTGATTTCAGCTGCTGGTTAGAAAGCTCAAACCACACTGCTTCAAAGGAAAGGATTTACTAGCTCCCATAACAAAAAGTCTAGGGCAGGGAGCACTTCCAAAGGGCTTTGATCCACAGGCCTCTACTCTGTTTTCTAGCATCTCCAGACAGCATGTGGCAGCCCCTGCCACTCATATTTTGAATAGAACAATTGAAAGGAAAAAAATCCCTCTCTGTATTCCTGCATTGCACACCTCTGTCCCATAGCATTTGCCAGAGTTGGACCTGTGCATCCCTCTTTTGTATGTATACCTATCCTTCCCCGCTCCTGATATTTTGGTCTGATTCTCAGAAGAATCCGTGACCCAAAAGAGATTACAAACCATTACCTAGCAGAAAAAAAAATTAGTCCATGATAATTAATTCTAAATGTTGAGCAAATGTTCAAGTTCTGTTTGTAATTTTAAGCACCTTATTGTGGCATAGGGTTCATTCTGACTCCCAAGGAGGCTGGAGAAATTCTCAGAGCATGGAAGAGGCAAGACAGAGGGCACTATAGCAGGAAAAAGACAGAAAAGCTAGAGCTGAACACATGACCAGGTAGATTTATCTCTCTTTGGCCTCATCTAGCTTCAAACGTGACTAAATGCTTAAAGAGGAAAGGTTGAAAGTAAATATCAAAGTTCATTTATTATTTGTGCTATATAATATACATAAGTCCATATATAAAACAGTATACCTAGTTATTTTTACCTGTTTGTTCTCAGGGCAGCTGTATGGACAGAACCATTCTCAATTCATCTTTCTTGTTATTTTTACGAAACCCTAAATTAAAAGAAGTCCACCCTGGACTTCCCTGGTGGTGCAGTGGTTGAGAATCCGCCTGCCAATGCAGGGGACACAGGTTCCGTCCCTGGTCTGGGAAGATCCCACATGCTGCGGAGCAACTAAGCCCGTGCACCACAACTACTGAGCCTGTGCTCTAGAGCCTGTGAGCTACAACTACTGAGCCCGTGTGCCACAACTACTTAAGCCCACGCTCCTAAAGCCCGTGCTCCACAACAAGAGAAGCCACCTCAATAAGAAGCCCACGCACCACAACGAAGAGTAGCCCCAGCTCGATGCAATTAGAGAAAGCCTACGTGCAGCAACGAAGACCCAACACAGCCAAAAATAAATAAATAAAATGAAATTAAAAAAAGAACTCCACCTGAGAAAAGGGGACCCTCCTACACCATTGGTGGGAATGTAAATTGGTGCAGCCACTATGGAGAACAGTATGGAGGTTCCTCAAAAAACTAAAAATAGAGTTGTCATATGATCCAGCAATCCCACTCCTGGGCATATATTCAGACAAAACTATAATTTGAAAAGATACATACACCCCTATGTTCATAGCAGCACTGTTTACAATAGATAAGACATGGAAACACCTAAACGTCCATCAACAGATGAATGGATAAAGATGTGGTACACATATACAATAGAATACTACTCAGCCATAGAAAAGAATGAAATAATGCCATTTGCAGCTACCTGGATGGGCCTAGAGATTATCGTGCTAAGCAAAGTAAGTCAGAAAGAGACAGACAAATACCATATGATATCGCTTATATGTGGAATCTACAATATGACACAAATGAACTTATCTACAAAACAGAAACAGACTCACAGACATAGAGAACAGACTTCTGATTGCCAAGGGAGAAGGTTGGATTGGGAGTTTGGGACTAGCAGATGCAAACTATTACATAGAGAATGGATAAACAACAAGGTCCTATTGTATAGCACAGGAACTATATTCAATATGCTATAATAAACCATAACAGAAAAGAAAATGAAAAAGAATAAAAATAAATAAGTAAAGAAAACAACTCCACCTAAAATTAAAATCATGAGGATCTAGGTATAAAATAAATAAGATACAAAGGTATGTTGTACAGCAGAGAGAATATAGCCAATATTTTTTTTTTTTTTTTTTTTTTTTTTTTTTTTTCTGCGGTATGCGGGCCTCTCACTGTTGTGGCCTCCCCCGTTGCGGAGCACAGGCTCCGGACGCGCAGGCTCCGGACGCGCAGGCTCAGCGGCCATGGCTCACGGGCCCAGCCGCTCCGCGGCATATGGGATCCTCCCAGACCGGGGCATGAACCCGTATCCCCTGCATCGGCAGGCGGACTCTCAACCACTTGCGCCACCAGGGAGGCCCTAGCCAATATTTTTAAATAATTATAAATAATTATAAATTATAAATAATTATTATAAATGGGGTATAATCTAAAAATTGTGAATCACTATGTTGTATACCTAAAAAATATATAATAAATAAAAAGAAACACAAGGAGACACCCCTATACACCTATTAGAATATCTAAAAGTAAAGAGATCGACTATACCAAGTGTTATTGAGGATGTGGAGCAACTGGAATGCTCTACAATGCTGGTGGGGAAGCAAAATGAAACAACCACTTTGGAAAACAGCTTGGTAGTTCTTCTAAAAGTTAAACATATACCTACTATATGATCCAGCCATTCCACTCCCAGGTAGCTACCCAACAGAAATGAAAGCACATGCTGTACAAAGACTTATACACAAATATTCATAACAGCTTTATTTGTGATAGCTAAAAACTGGAAATAAGTCAAATGCCTATCAACAGATGAAAGGATAAACAAATTGTGGTATGTCAATGCGATAGAATACTATTCTACAATGAAAAGAAAAGAACTATTGGTACGCATACAACAGCATGAATGAATCTCAAACCAATAATGTTGAGTGAAATGTCAGAAAAAGAGTATATACGTATGATTTCATGTATATAAAATCTTAGAAAATTCAAGCTTCTCTATAGTGACAGAAAGCACATCCATTATTGCCTAGGCAGGGGAGAGGAGGCAGAATTACAAGGAGACACAAGGACACTTTGGGGGGTAATGGATACATTCATCATCTTGATAGTAGTAACAGTATCGCAAGTATATACGTATGTCAAAGTTTATTGAATATCAACTACACATCAATAAAGCCACTTAGAAAAAAGAACCCCAAATGTTCACTACACCTTTCTCCTTTTCTTCCTGGAACCTTGTGCTTAGGGCCTTATTTTAAATTCCCCCCTTTCTTCCCTGTCTCTCCTTCAATTTCATAATCTGCCTAAATTAAGCAGGATTCTCCACTCTGGGCTGGGGAGTAATGTTATTATTTCATGACAGTGAGATTGATACTGGGAAAGCTTTATCCAAAGTCCAGGCTCTTATTCAACTCATCCAAAAGAATTTGGGCACAGAACACAAAACACAAAGGAATTAAAAAAAAAACACACACAAAGGAAGCAACACACACACACACACACACACAGAGGCTGAGGAGCAAAGAACAAAGAAGCAGTTTATTGAGGTAAAAGCAAAGGACACAGTCAGAAAAGAGTGCAGTGTCCTCGAGAGTGAGGGGTGCACCACAGGGTTTTTTTCTCCCCCATCTTATTTTCAGCCCTTTGAATGGGGGGGGGTGTCTTTTTGATTAGGGATGGAATATTCTTTGAGGGGAGGGTTGAGGTGTGGCCTGGATTGCACCAGGTTGCATCAGCTTCTGGTCCTGCGCATTTGTCTCCTGAAGCCACCGTTCATGCGCTCTAAGAGCTATTTTCCCTTAAATTTTCCCTTTCTAGTCGAGCACCACACGTGGGAGGTCATACTGGGTCATCAGCAACCTGTGCATATTTGCGCATGCTCCACTGTTTTCATGGTTAGAGTTTCTTGCTCAGATGCTACAAAGTTTCTGTTTTAGATGCCATTCCTCCATGTATCATGGCCTCATTAAGTGCAAAACAGGGAGGTGGTTTGCCTTCTGCCTAATGCCTATACATGAGGAGGCTGTCCTTGGACCTGGACCTGTCTTTCCTGCCTCAAGATGAAAGTGTCAGGGCTCAACTAATCAGAGTCCATTCACAGCATTAACCTACCCCGTATTTCCTCTCATGGTGCCAATCAATTACCAGATGTTAACCCCACTGATCTGGCCCTATGCCAGAGGTCCGAGTTCTTTGCTAGTCTAGGCAGCTGTGGATCTCAGAGCTGGGATGGCTCTCCTGGAAGCAGAGTAAACAGAGAGGAGTCTTTTCTGAAGGGCATGGCCAAGCTCTGAGCAACAGCCACTTACCTGTTCCAAGGGCAGAAACTGTTACTACACCTTTTATTACTTTCCCCAGGGTAAAAAGTGTGACACCTAATGCTCATATCTTGCATCAATGACAAAATGGAAACATGTTCATGAAAAGAAAGCCAAAAAGCAAACAAAGAAGGCTTCTAAACAGAGATGGATTTATAACAGGATATTACAAGTCTTTCTAAAATACCTCTTGCTGTGTACATTACACACAGAAATAATAATCAAAGCTGTTAATTCCATCTGCTTCCTACACCAAGGAAAACTTTCTTACGTGTGGGAGTCAGGAGGCCTCAGATCAATGGAGGGGATTTCCCGAGGGTCTCCCAGAACCCCCTCCTGGCTGGCTTTTTGCCTTCAAGATCCCCTCCACTTTCCCACTGCTGTCATAGAATGACACCCTCTCCCTCAGCTTTCTTCTCATCACCAGGCCCTTAACTCATTGCTGCTTGGCGTTGGCACCAGCCCTCCAGTGAGGCAGCTCTCGAAGGCCCCCAGCCTCCTCAGTGTTGCTCTCACGACCTCTTCTCGGGGCTGGTGCTGCCATCTCTCTGTAGTGCACACCCTTCCTCTCTCTCCTGCCCTTCCACAAGTCTCCTGCTACCTCTCCCACCACTCCTGCCCACTGTTCCTCGTTTTATCCCAACCTCTTAAGCATGGGTAATTTCCTAAATTCTATCCTAGGTTGGCTTTTTTCCTCTCTCTCTGCACAGGCTCTCTCTGAGTATCTCTTACCCTTCCATGCTTCAAGTTTTATTTTATTCAAATGACTCCCAAATCTACATGGCTAGCCCTAAGCTCTCTCTCCAAGCTTGAGATTAACAGATGGTGGCCTATAAATAAGATATATTCCTAACAAATGAAAGGAAAGATATTTTTTATTTTTTTTTTTTTATTTTTTTTTTTTTTGCGGTATGCGGGCCTCTCACTGCTGTGGCCTCCCCCGCTGCGGAGCACAGGCTCCGGACGCGCAGGCTCCGGACGCGCAGGCTCAGCGGCCATGGCTCACGGGCCCAGCCGCTCCGCGGCATATGGGATCCTCCCAGACCGGGGCACGAACCCGTATCCCCTGCATCGGCAGGCGGACTCTCAACCACTTGCGCCACCAGGGAGGCCCGAAAGATATTTTTTAAATCTGCAACTCAAAATTATGAAAGGGTCCCTTGGTGGATTAGAAACTGTGGAGATTTTCTAAAGATAAAATGCTGATGAAATGATGATGGGATTGGATTGAAGAAAGAAAACACAGTCCAAAATGTGGATGGGAGAGGGCTTCCTTGGTGGCGCAGTGGTTGGGAGTCCGTCTGCCAATGCAGCAGACGCGGGTTCGTGCCCCGGTCCGGGAGGATGCCGCATGCCACAGAGCAGCTGAGCCCATGAGCCATGGCCTCTGAGCCTGCCCATCCGGAGGCTGTGCTCCGTAACGGGAGAGGCCACAACAGTGAGAGGCCCGCGTGACACACACACAAAATGTGGATGGGAGAGCACCATGCCCAGAGGAAGGAGTGCCTGGGGGCTGGACAGGACCAGGGCAGCTCAAACAGAGAACCACCAAGAGGAGCAGTGTTTGGTCTCTATAAACCAAGCCCTGCCCACATTCACGCAAACACCAGCCAGTCAGAGGTGACTGGGACATCTCCCTCCTGGCAACACAGTGGATGTGGGCTGGAGTCAGAGAGAGAAGGCAGGGTCCCATGCACACCAGAGACTGGAGCACCCATGCCACAAGACCAGCCTAGGCCATCCCCTGTTCTCAGCTGCCCAACCCTCCTCCCCTTCCCCACTCACTCACATCCCACTCCTTCCCCAAGGAAGTAGCACAGACAGATACTAGAGAGCCCAACTCGGCTCCAACAAAGACAAGCCCAGTCAACAGTCAGCAATCTCTTGGGTAAGGCCAACACCATGAAAGAAGTGGAGTAGGCAACAAAAAGGAACTTACAGAGGCAAAGTGTATTCACAGCAAGACCTAAACATAATCCAAATCCTCAGAGGAATAAGTGAGGGTCTGGCATCCAAGAAACAAGAACAGGCAGGCTGTGCTGAAAAAGAACCAATGTGAACCCTTGAAAATAAAAAATACTATAAAAGAAATAAAAGAATAAGCAGATGAACTGATAACAAAATAATGACAGTTTATAAGAATTACTGAGCTGGAAAATTGACCTGAGGGCTTCTTTTAGAATGCAGCCCAAGAGGAGGAAAATATGAATTGATTTATTTAAGAGATGTGGAAAATAAATTCTGAAGTTCCAGTATCTCTCTAATAGGTGTTCCAGAAAAAGAAAGTAGAATAGAGAGGGATTTTTTAAAGAAATATTAGAACTAAAAAATAGAATAAAAAATAATATAATGTTGTGTTCCCACCAATCAGTACTGACAATTTATAATGTTTAACCGGGTGCGCGTCGAGTAATATTTTTAGAGAACAAAACAACAGATAAAGCTGATGGTCTTTCTGACCCCCAATCCCCCTTCCCCCCTTTTTCCTTCAGGCAGCAACCACCATCATGAATTGGTGGATATCTTTCCAGTCCATTATTTATATATATATATATATATATATATATATATATATATGATGTGTATTATATTATATATATATATATATGATGTGTATTATATAATATATATAATGCTGCATGTGGCTTTAAAGTTTACTTAAATAATAATATACTGTACATAGGGTGCTACAACCCAGGATTTTCACTCAGTAGTGTAAGTTTTAGCTTTCTCCTCATTTATGGAGAGACCAGTTAATTTCTCTGGACTGCTGTAGAATGTTTCATTGTATTCCTGACTATACCACATTTTTTATACAGTACTTTATTTAATAGATGGATTTATGCAATAGTTCCAAATTTTTACCACCATGAAACAATGAAACAATGTAATAATATGTGCCTTATGCACTTGGGTGAAGGTTTTTCCAAGTGTATATCTAGAAGTAGAATTGCAGGGTGATAGGATATGCACATTTCCAATTTTACTAGATTCTGGCAAACTGCTCTTCAATTTGTACTCCAACAAGTAGTGTATGTCTGTCCCCATTTTTCCTCAACCTCACCAATACTTAATATTTTCATACTTTTTAATTTTGCCAGTCTGATGGATGAGAAGTGATACCTCATTATAATTTTTATTTGCATGACCTTGATTTCTAGTCAGTTGGACCATTCTTTCATAGTCTACTGGCCATTTGGGATTCCTTTCCTATGAATTGTCTCTTTGCCTTTTTTTTCAATTGAGCTATAGTTGACATATAACATTATACTAGCTTCAGGTGTATAATATAATGATTCAATATATTGCAAAATGATCACCACAATAAGTCTAGTTAATATTCATCACCACACAGTTATATATTTTTTTCTTTTGTTGGGTACTTTCAAGATGTACTCTCTCAGCAACCTTCAAATATACAATACAGTATTACTAACCATAGTTACTATGCTGTACATTACATCCCCAGGAATTATTTATCTTACAACTGGAAGTTTATACTTTTTCACCCTTCACCCATTTCACCCACCCACCCCCTCCCTAAATCCTTTTTCAGTTGCATTTATAGTGTTTTTTCATACAAAAGTTTTAAATTTTTACATAGTCAAATGTATTCATCTGATGGGAGATACTTTTTTTTAAAGAATGGGTGTTTCTTGAACGTAAAAAAACTGAGTCCTCAGAATTGAGAGAACACACAGAGTACTGAGCAGAATAAACATAATAAATGCCCATTTAGACCCATAGTAGTGAAAGTTCAGCTGTTTGGGGTTGGGGGGGAATTGTTGTCTGTGCTACTGTTTGCAACGGGAGAAGAGAGAGGGGGAGCTCTGGGTACTGGGAGAAACAGGCAAAGAACTGAGGTCTTGCACATTCACTGGTTTCAGGCTGGTTTCGTAGCCACTTCACAAATCCCCAGTTCCTTGAGACATTAAACAGAATTCTGGAGACTCATTAGGGAGCATGGATGGAAGGATTTTGTTGTTACTGTTACTTTGTTTTGTTTTGTTTTGTTTAAACACAAAAACTAACAATTCAGAGTTCACAAAGCATTGTTTACACATTAGGCTGAACCATCTGAAATTGCCGTTTCTGTAGAGTGACAGAGCATTGAATGTTGGCAGTGTCCTAGAGTTCAGCCTAACACATGATTTCATTTCATACTGAACTCTGCGAGGTTTGCACTATTACTATCAATTTTTTTTTAAGAGATGAGCAGCCAGTGGGGCAGGGAGCTTAAGTCGGCCGACGGGGGCTTTTTGGCAGAGGTGAGCCTGCCTGGCTCCAAAGCTCTTTGGGCAGGGCTTCCTCTGTCTGAGAAATGGGAAACACACTTCATGTTCCTCTCTCCCGCAGGAAGATTGTGCCTGTCACGGATGTCACCTGTCTTCTGGGGAGATTAAGCTCAAGATAATCAGTGGCAAGAAATGGCCTTTGCCCGCAGCACTTGACCTCGACCTTCAGACAGACAACATGCTTCAGGCATGACATATGAGCTGGAGGAAAGTGTGTCAGGGCAAGAGTGGACTGCAAACCAGAGACAGTCAGGTGAGCAGGGGAAAAAGAATGATTGTTGTGCGCGTCCCAGCTGCTAAATGCTACGTTCAGAACCCTAAGTAACTGGTGTGCAGTTTCCTTGCACGAACAGTATTCCAGGATAAAAGCCTCCAGGGCCTGGAGGTCAGCAGGTCTGAGATTTTCTGCTCATTTTTAGAACAGGATCTGCAGTCACTTTGGGTTGCAAACACAGTCTCAATTCAGTAATTGGAATGCTAATGCAAGGTATTCATCAAAACTCTCAACTTATTTTTACCTTAAATCCTCTCTCTTCCCCCAGCCTGGGCCTGCCCAGCTGGACCCCGCAGTGGGGACAGTAGAGAGGAGTTGGCTTCTTCCATCGTTTTCCACTGTGCCTCCCCAGCCAGTTGCCATGGCTACAACTCTGCTGCTCCATGGGAGCAGGCGGGGAAGGGGCAGAAACAGCTGGCAGTTGACTTCAGGCTCCCTTGCCAGGCAGATGTTAAATTCTGCCTCTCTCTCATGGAGTGCTTTAATGCCCTCTCCACGAGGCTCCCCACTCAGCCTCTTTCTCCCGAAGTTCTCTCCAACCTGTGGACGTATCTCAAGTCCAATCTCATTTCTGGTGGTCACCTGGGGCCCCTTCCTCAGCACCAACCTTTAGCTAGTGGGGTCCCTCCACACAGGACCCAAGACATGGAGCCCTCACAGCCTCGCTGCTGTGAGGCCCACCTCTTTCTAGCAGCAATTCCCATGCTTCCTGCACCCCTCAAAAAACTCTGGGAGTGCAGCGGGCCCTAGGGTGGTGGCAACAGCCCAACCAGCACAGCTAGTGAGCCCTCCTCTCACTTTCCAGATTCCCCAGGTAGGACCAGAGCCCAGGCCACCACGCCCCAGCTCTAGGGGTCACATGTTAAGCTCTTGGAATAGCGTCCCCACAGACAATCATCCTCAGTAGGTTTGAGGTGAGGAAGCAGGCACTCACCCTGCCCCCAAGACGGGACTCACAGCCCAGCTTTCTTCAAGGAAATCCTCCTCACAAAATCCTTCTGCCTCCTCTGTTTCTACTTTTTCAGAGTCTCAGTGGAGCCAAGGGGTTTCAAAAGTCTTGGAACAGATGTTGGCATTTCCTTAGAAAATCTCGTAAGGTGACTTGGCATCACGCTTTGGATTTTCACATCTATGATACGTATTAGTACCTCGTGGAAAATTTAGTTTTAAGGCCCTGTTACATTTATATGCAGTGACTCTTTACGTTCATAGGTACAAATAACACTTTTTTCATTTTAAAGATGAGGAAAACTTGCAACTTGCCTGGCGGTCCAATGGTTGAGACTCCATGCGTCCACGGCAGGGGGCGCAGTTTCGATCCCTAGTCGGGGAAATAAGATCCCGCGTGCTGCGTGGCACAACTGGAAAAAAAAAAAAGGTAGGAAAAAAAAAAGGTGAGGAAAACTCATCTCCGCGGACTTAAAGAGGTAAGGCCAAGGTCACCCAACCAGTCAGTGATGGAGCTGGGATTCCAATCAGGTCTGTCTGGGGTCATCTGGGAGGTACATGCCCACTGGCCTTGAGCCCAAGGAAAGAATCTGAAGCCCCAGAGGGAAGTGCTTCTTTCATTTAAGACCCAGGCCCCAAGAGGCTCTGAGCTACTATAGAGCTGACATAGGGCAGCTCCTGTGGCTTGGTCCAGCCTACACTCTCACAGGACACATTCTGGGACCTAGTTGCAGAGAGAGGGATGGGAGGACTGGGTTGTGGGAAGGACCGATAATTCTACTGATCTGGCAACAACCCCATCTAAATGTGACTTTCGACTCAGAGGAGGGTGACAGGAGGGCGCCAGGAGGGCTGACTCACCTAGTCCATCATCCAAGCCAAACACTGTGAGGAAAGGGCTCAGCTCAGCCAAGACTGTAACTGCAGGAGGATGGGGAGTCTGTGCTGGGATCCCAGCCATGCCTTTGCCTCAGCGTTTTCTCGGTGTGTTTGGGCCTCCTTTTCTCCATGACTTCTGTGAGCTTGGGAACAAGGCATGCTGGGACTTCAACAGGTGGTCCAGAACCATCACAGGAAGGTGCTGAGAGGTGAGAGATGTGGGAACTGACTAAGCTGGTCCTTATAGGAGGGGGAAGATATGGCACTGGCCAGATCCCAAGATGGGCTTAGTTTGGTCTCCAGTGAGGTCCAGTCTGGTGGGCGTTTCCAACACAGCAGCTAAGAAACCATGTTGTATCCACAATGGAATGACTATTGAACACCATGGCACAGAACGCCTAATTATACGGAGAGATATTTACAATATATTATTAAGTGAAGACTATGTAGAGCAGGATCCTATCTTTATGAAAGCAGTGTTGTTGCTTGAACAAGTGTTTCTGGAGGACAAGCCTAAAAGGTGCAATCTGAGTTCTTGGCTCTGTTGATCACTGTGGGTCCCGAGATTACACCCCTTCAAATAAGTTTCTTATTTATCCTCAGGCTGACCCAAAGGCTTGAGGTCAGTACAGGGTCCAGCACCTTCCACTTCCTACGGTCAGAGCCACTCACCTCTCTCTCTCCTACAGCCCCTTTCAAGGATTGCTGGCCGGTCTTCTGTACCCTCCAAATATGAAGGGAGCTGTCATACCCCCATGTCATTTCCGCAGACAACTGGGCCACTCATTGGGCACCCATCTGTTGAATGATCCCTTCAGGGATTCCAGGAAACCCCTCTCAATCCTACCCCCAGTTTCTGATGGGGGCTGCATCCCTGAGGCCAGAATGTGTTTTGGGCACTTTCTCAATGAAGAACACACATGTGCGCGTGCACGCACACACACACGTTTAATCTAGGACAATCTACCTTGAAACAAAAACACAAACACACATATAAATGTTTTGTTTTTTATATGCAACAGGCTGATAATAGGTATATTGTCCTGCCTCTAGGATTGAGCTAAATTCATACATAGGTCTGAAACATTTCTCCAAGGAAACAGTCTGCAGAGATGCAAATCTGCTGTTCCACTACAAAGATGATCTTTCAATATGTTGTGCAAGACAGCCTGGCTTCTCCAGGTCACAGTGTCTCAAACCTCTGCGTGCCAGAAGAGGGTCTTTGAATGACTTGCACAACTAAAGACCTATAGGGAGATTGCTCAGGACAAGAGGGTGAGGTCACACAGCTATCTCCTTACACTGAGAACTGTTCTTCTTGCAGCTCCAAAATTAAAAGGTGTAGATTCTATTGGGTTGGTTTGTTCTTATTCTTTCAATCAGAAGGAAGGACTGGCTTCTTCTGTTATGTATTTATGCCTATATATGTATGCTTAGAGAAAATTCTAGAAGGAAATACAACAAAATATTAGAAGTGGTTATGGCAAGGGCTTGGAATTGTTCTTATTTTCTTTTATTGTTACCTGTGTTTTCCATAATAAATGTTCCTTCTCTACTTTGCCAAATAAGTCAAAGCCATTTTCTTTCTTTCTTTTTTTTTGCGGTACGCTGGCCTCTCACTGTTGTGGCCTCTCCCGTTGCGGAGCACAGGCTCCAGACGCGCAGCCTCAGCGGCCATGGCCCACGGGCCACGGGCCCAGCCGCTCCGCAGCATGTGGGATCTTCCCGGACCAGGGCACGAACCCGCATCCCCTGCATCAGCAGGCGGACTCAACCACTGAGCCACCTGGGAAGCCCAAAGCCATTTTCTTGAACTGCCTCAAAATTCTGTTGCCTTCTCTCTACCCCTCCCTTATGTCTATACCCACCTCTGTGTCCACATTCATCCTTCTCTCCTTCCCTCGAAAACTAGAGACCAAGGCAGACTTTCCTTCTGTGTCCTTACTGCTTCTCACTATGTTGTTACTATGCCTAATATGTAAGACTGATCTATTAATACATTACAGACGTGTTGTCAGTAGTCATACCCCTAATAAATAAGAACTCAATAAATAATAATGATGATCATTGTTTTGACTCTTGGTATCTCAGTTTACCTCATCTGTAAAATGGGGTACAGTACCTACCTCATAGATTTGTTTTAAGGATTAAATGAGTTAAATATATGTTAAGCACTTAGAAGAGCACCTGTACATAGTAGGTGCTCTGTAAGTGTTTGCTAGTCTTGGTGTTACTAGTACTAATTAGCATTGTTAGTATTAGTATTAGTATTAGTGCATTCATCCATTTCTGCCAAAACCTTGACTCAGTAGTTATCTCCCTCTCTCTCCCATATTTAAGCCTCTTTCTGTCTTCAAATTCCTTCCCTTAGTTTATTCAGAGTCAACTATGTCCCACCCCGCAAATTCATCCTGTGATATTACTGACCTATCTCTGTCCACCCTTCAAGTCCAGGCATCTGGGAAAAGAGGGTTTGGAGATTCACTCTTCCACTTGTGCTCACGTTCAGCTCACCATCGCTCATGACACAATGCAATCTGCTTCCCCCTCACCTCTCCAATGAAACTCCTCCAGCGAAGACCACAAGTAGCCTTCCTTTGCCAAACTCAAAGGACACTATTCAGTTTTTATCTTTCTGGACCTTTCTTCCTTGTCTGACCTCACCGAACTGCACTCTTTCCTGAAACTGTTTTTCTTGGCGCCCCTGTTCTCCTCCTTCTCTGGACTCGGCCTCCTTACCTGGGTTCTTTCTCTTCCCTCAGTCCTTAAATGCTGTTGCTCCCCAGGGTCCATCTGCAGCCACCCGCCTCCCCAGGGAAGCTCGTCACTGCCTCACTACTCATCTCCTTCTCCTGGAATAACCAACTCTGCACTTCTAGCTCTGGTGTCTCCCCTAAGCTGTAGACCCATATATCCTAGTACACACTGGATACTTACACCTGGAGGTCTCACATCACTGTCTGAAATTATACTCATCATCTCCTTAAACCTATGTGCCCTTCAGGGTTCCTATCTAAACAGATAAAATGTCAGGTGGTGACTCCACCACCACTATCCCCCAGTGAGAGGCTCAGGAAACCTGCTAGGCTTCCCTCTAATCATGCGTCCACCAGCACAGCTCATTTCTCTAGCTTTCTCAAGCCTGTCTACATCTCTCCACAGTCCATGTCAGAGAGCGGCAGTGAAAGCCTCAGTCTCTCTCTCCATCCTCCTCCTAACCTTCCTCTTTCCGCATTCCCCTCTTTCTCTATTTACTTATTCAGTCAGTCAGTCAGTCAGTCAACAAGCACGGGTTGGAATATCTACACTATGCCAGGCTCTAGGAATATGGAAAGGAAAAAGACCACACCCCTGAGGGAGCTCAGGATTTAGTGGGAGAGGCCACCATCAACCCCAGTGTCACGAAATATGGACACACAGGGAGCTTAGGAGTCCTTCTGTCTGAACTGACGGTTATACAGTTCTGGATTATGATGATTTTTACTACAATCTTTCAAAGAAGTAAAGACACTTAACATCTAAGTATCCAACACCCAGCTCTATGGGATTCTGATATTTGTCTTTCCCCTGTGTGTTTATACTGCATACTATATGTACGTAACTATATATAATATCCATGTTTTCAAATTTCATGCAAAATGTATCACACTCTATATGTCATTTCACAAAGTGATTTTTTTCTCAACATTATGTTTTTGAGATTTATCCATATTTATATATGTATATTTTCACTGCTTTGTAGTATTCCATATATTTATTCATTCTCTCATTGGTGGATATGTAGATGATTTCCAGTTTTTCCCTATTATGAGCAATGTTATAGTGGATTCTTATACATGTACTGTTTCCTAGTGCATATGTGAGGATTTCTCTAGAAGTCAGTTGCAGAACTGAAGGACATGCACGTCTGAAGTTTATCAGACGTTGCCAAATTGCTCTTTAAAGTGGTTGTATCAATTTATTTTCCCACTAGCTGCCTATGAGGGTTTCTGTTTATCTACTCTACATCCTTGTAAATACTTGGTAGTATCCCTTTTTAATTACTTCACCAGTCTGATGGGAGTGAAATGTTATCCCATGTAGTTTAAATTTTTATTTCCTTGATTATTAATGAAGTAGCCCATTCAGATTTCTTTTTCTCTTAATTGCCCTTTCATACTTTATGCATATTTTTCTATTCTATTTTTTATCTCTTTCCTATTTCATTTGTAGAAATTTTTTTACAAATTGTAGATACTAATCTTTTGTCAGTTCTCTGAGTAGCAAATACCTTCCCCTAGTCTGAGTCTTATCTTCAAGTTTCTTTAAGATGTCTTTTTTGAACAGAAGTAGTTCATTTAAAACAGGTAAGGGCTTCCCTGGTGGCGCAGTGGTTGAGAGTCCGCCTGCCGATGCAGGGGACGAGGGTTCGTGCCCCGGTCTGGGAAGATCCCACACACCGCAGAGCGGCTGGGCCCGTGAGCCATGGCCGCTGAGCCTGAGCATCCGGAGCCTGTGCTCCACAATGAGAGAGGCCACAACAGTGAGAGGCCCGCGTACCACAAAAAAAAAAAAAGTAAGACATCATTCATTCCTTTTGTGATCTATTTTTCTGTCCTGTTTAAGAAATCATTACCTGCCCAAAAGTCATCTCTCCTTATTTATTCTAAAAGCTTTAAAGATTCGTTTTTTAGTTCTTTATTTTGGAGTATGGAACTAGGAGCCTAATTTGATATTCTTCCATGTGGATAACCAATTTTCCAAGCATCATTTATTTTTAAAAGTAATTTCTTTCCCCTACTGATTTGAAATATCAGCTGTTGTATATCTTTTCCATATGTGTGTGGGTCTCTTCCTGGGCTCTCTGTTCTGCCTCACCACCCCACTCTCTAATTACTATTCCTTTACGATACCACTAAGTCTTCTTATCTAATAGGTTAAGTCTTCCTTCCATCCCACCTCCTCATGTTCTTTTCCAAAATTATCTAGCTCTTGCTCTTCCATGTGAATTTTAAGATCACTTAGTCAAATTCCATCAAAAAAACACTTCATTGGAATTTTGATTGAAATTTAATTAAATTTATAGATTGTTTGAGAGAAATTGGCATGAACATTGAGTCTTCTGATCCATGAACATATGTCTCTTCATTTATTTTCAGATCATTTTTGGCTTCTTCCCACAATATTTTGTCATTCTTTTCCATAAAAAACTTTCCTATCTTCTGTTAGATTAATCACTGAGCACTTCACAACTTCATCTTGTCATTATGAATGAGATCTTTGTTTTTTCTATTACATTTTCTAACTGGTCATGATTGATGAGTAGGAAGACTAGTAATATGGGGGGAATTCCCTGGCAGTCCAGTGGTTAGGACTTGGCGCCTTCAATTCCTGGTCGGGAAACTATGATTCCACAAGCCATGTGGCATGGCTGAGGGGGTGAAAAAGAAAGTCAAGACTAGTAATTTTTCTATGTTGACCTTGTGTCAAGCAATATAGCTGAATTAATTTAATACTTTAATAGTTTATCTGTAAATTCTTTTGAATCATCTATGTAGACAATTGTATTCTGCAAAAGAGAACACTTGCATTTCTTCCTTTCCAATTCTTCTACCTCTTCTTTTTTCCCTTGGGTGGTTGCATGGGCAAGGTTCTCCAATGTGAAAAAGAAGTGACGATAGTAAGCATCCTTGTCTTACTCCCGAGTTTAAAAGAAATGCTTCTGAAATTGTGCTATGTGAGTATGCTTGCTGCTGATTATTGATGGATAACTTTGCCATGTTCAAAAAGCTTCTTTCTAAGCCCAGTCTGGTAAGTTTTATGCTGAATAGATTTAAAATTTCATCAAACGCTTTCTGTGCATCTGTTAAGATGAACATATATTTTCTCCTTTAAGTTTTTGATATAGTGAGTCACATTAATAAATTTTCCTAAGTGAAATATTCTTGAATTCTGGGATAAACTTTAATTATACACCACTTAATTCATTTTGCTAGTATTTAATTTCTAACATTTGCATCTAGATGCTCAAGTGAGTGTATCAGTTCTCCATTGCAATAATAACAATTGTCCCAAACTCACCGATTAAAACAACAATAAACATTTATTACATCTCGGTTCCGTGTGTCAGGAATATGGGAGCAATGTAGCTGGGTGGTTCTGTCTTGTGGTCTCTCATGAGTTGCAGTTAAGACATTGGCCAATGCTACAGCCATCTGTAGGCTTGACTATGGCTGGAAGAAACATTTCTAAGATGACCCACTCACATGACTGGCAAACTGGTGCTGGCTGGCTATTGGCAGAAGGCTCAGTTCCTCATCACGTGGCTCTCCTCAGGGACGCTTGAGTGTGTCTATGACATGGCAGCTGGCTTCCTCTAGAGCGACCTATCCAAAGAGTAAGGCAGAGAAGCTCTAGTGACTTTTATGGATTAGCCTCCAAAGTCATATACTGTCACTCCTGCAGCACTCTAGTGGACACACAGACAAGCCACGATTCAATGTGGAAATTTACACAAGGATTCAGTGTGGGAATCTACACAAGGATGTGAATATCAGGAGATGAGGGTCCTTGGGGGCCATCTTAGAGGATGGCTACCAGTGAGATTGGTTTATAATTTTCTTTTCTTGAACTGACCTTGTTTGGTTTGTATCAAGAATATACCAGCCTCAAAAACTAATTTCCCTGGGCTTCCCTGGTGGCGCAGTGGTTGAGAGTCCCCCTGCCGATTCAGGGGACGTGGGCTCGTGCCCCGGTCCGGGAAGATCCCACATGCCACGGAGCAGCTGGGCCCGTGAGCCATGGCCGCTGAGCCTGCGCATCCAGAGCCTGTGCTCTGCAACGGGAGAGGCCACAACAGTGAGAGGCCTGCATACTGAAAAAAAAAAAAAAAAAAAATTAATTTCCCTCGTTCAATTCTCTGAAGCAGTTCTTTGAAGGTTCAATAAAACTCATGTCTTTTGAAGACAGAGATGTTTGATAAGTTGTACGATTATTATTGGTTAATTCAAACTTTCTATATATTCTTGCGTTAAGTCTGACTATTCATATTTTTTAGAAAAGTAGCCATTTTCTCTGTTTTCAATTTCATTGACTTGAGTTGTTCTATCATCCTCTTACTATTTTTTAAATTTTCTGGGACTTCCCTGGTGACACAGTGGTTAAGAATCCACCTGCCAATGCAGGGGACACAGGTTTGAGCCCTAGTCCGGGAAGATCCCACATGCCACAGAGCAACTAAGCCCGTGAGCCACAACTACTGAGCCTGCATGCCACAACTACTAAAGCCCAAGCGCCTAGAGCCCGTGCTCTGCAACAAGAGAAGCCACCACAATGAAGAGTAGTCCCGCTTGCTGCAACTAGAGAAAGCTCACGCGCAGCAGTGAAGACACAACTCAGCCTAAATAAATAAATAATTAATTAAAAATAAGTAATAAATAAAATGTCTACTTCATTTCTAGCTATGCCTATTTTTTGTTTCTAATATTGTTCATTTATGACTTTTTCCTTGATGAGTCTTGCTAAAAGTTTGTTTGTTTTGTTTTTTCACGGAACTGCTTTTGTGTTTTGTTTCTTTGTGTTCTACTTTGTTAACTTCCATTATTTTTACTATTCTCCTCCCCTACTTTCCTTGGGTACTCTGTTTTACTTTTCCTAGCTCCTTGTACTGAGTGCTTAATTTTAAATCTGTCTTGTTTGTAATAAATGCCTGAAAAATTAGAATTGTTTTGGCTTCATCCTACAAATTTTATTATGTAGTATTTTCGTTATCATTCAGTTCTAAATACTTGGTAATTTCCATTGTGATAACTTCTTTAACTTGCTTTAGAAGTGACTCCTTACAGTTCTAAACATGGGGGAGATTTAATGTTATTTCTATTGTTAATTTACAATTTACTTGTTTTGTAGTTGGAGAACACAATTTTCATGATGTTGACTGACATCATTTTTCACCTGGTATGCAGTTAATATTTCACAATTGCTCCATGTGTTTACATCCTTTTGTTCATTCTAAGTCTCAGAAATCCAATTCATGGGCCCATGAGAAAATGGTCCAGCCAGACAGTCCTACAGTGAAACCCACCTTGGACAAACCCCACCCGTGTACACAGAGCTGACAGTCAGCTTTTTATGCTTTATCCTAAATATTAACAAGCAAATATCATCAAACATTTGAACTTCCTGTGTGAAGAAACAAAAATAAACAAGTAAATAAAAAAGAATTTTGAGGAGACAAAGACAATTTGAGAACAGGAAAAAAGCTGCTTTAAAAATCTATAATTAATATCATCAGAGAGATAAGCAGAAACATGTGGATAATAAAAACACGAGAAAAGAAATGAAAATTTTAGAAGCAGGTTTAGAAATAAAGCTAAGGAATCTGAAGGTGAGAAAGTGAGAGAGCAAGAGAGATTAAAAATAGAAGAGAAAAAGTAAGACCTTTAAATGATCAATCCAGAAGGTCCAACACCCAAATAATAAAAAATCTACAAAAAGTAAATGGAGAGAGAAAAGATCAAAAAAATAATTTAAGAGGATCATTTGTAGAGATGTGGATGGACCCGAAGACTGTCATTCAGAGTGAAGCAAGTCAGAAAGAGAAAAACAAATATTGTATATTAACACATATATGTGGAATCTAGAAAAATGGTATAGATGATCTTATTTGCAAAACAGAAATAGAGACACAAACATAGAGAACAAAGGTATGGATACCACAGGGGAAAGGGGAACTGGGAGATTGGGATTGACATAAATACACTATTGATACTATGTATAAAATAGACAACTAATGAGAACCTACTGTATAGCACAGGGAACTCCACTCAGTGCTCTGTGGTGACCTAAATGGGAAGGAAATCCAAAAAAGTTATATGTACACATATAGCTGATTCACTTTGCTGTAAAGCAGAAACTAACACAACATTGTAAAGCAACTATACTCCAATAAAAATTAATTTTTAAAAAATAATAATTTAAGAAAAACTTCTAAGAAGAAAGGACATGAGTTTCTAGAGTAAGAGAGTCTCCACCTTCTCAGGACAATTAATTTTGAAAAGATCCCACCAAACATATAATCATTAAATAGCAGAACAATAAGGATAAAAGAAAGGGCCTAAAATTTTTCCAGGAGAAGAAAGAGTCCTTATATAGGATCTGGAATCAAAATATCAATGGACTTCTAAACAGTAACACCGGAAGCTAAAAGGTAATAGAGCAGTGTCTTCAAATTCTGAGAAAATTATTTCTGACCAAGAATTACATGTTCAGCCTAACCATCACTCAAATGTGATGGTGGAAGTGACATTTTCAGAGATGAAAGTGCTCAAAAAAATGTGCCTAAGTCTTACACACTCTTGTGTAGGAAGCCACTGAAGAATATACTCCATAAAAATGAGGGAATACATCAAGAAAGAGGAAGACACAAGACACAAGGTGTAGGCAAAGGGAATCCCCATGGTGACAGAGAAGGGACGTCCCAGGAAGACAGCTGGACAACAGGCCTAGGCACAGCCACCTGCAACAGAAACAGGAGGACAGACGGTTCTAGGAGGAAATGTCCCCAAGGAAAACATGAAATTAATAGATTACCTAAAATGTTAAAAAAAAAATAGATTGCCTAACATGTTCAGACATATTGAGAGATGAGTCACTCATAGGAATAGAAATCTAATCAAACAAAACAGATCATTATTATCACCAAGGGAAAAAAAGTGATAAAAGAAAGGAAATGTAATCATATCACAATACAAAGTTTAGCTGTGAATAGTACTGATATAGTAATACTAATATGAGCATTGAATAACTAGAAAATATGATGTAATTACTTTGAAAGGGAAGGGGTGGAGAATTTGGGAAGGAGAAAAATAATATCTTTCATAATAGAAAATCAATATATAATACCTAATGAAAAATAAGAAAAATATAAACAAGGTATATAGAAACATAGATGCAAAAACAACAAAACACTAGCTAAAGGGAGTTGAAAGTGTTTGCCTTTAGGGGTTGGGAACTGGGATGGGGTAAGAAGGGACAAGGGGCTGCAATTTTTCGTTAGAAGTTATCCACGTGTACCTTGGAGATATTGTGGGTTTGGTTCCAGGCTACCATAGTAATGCGAGTATTGCAATAAAGCAATAAATATTGCTTTAAATTTTGCAATAAAATATTGTAATAAATTTTGCAATAAATAAGTAAATATTGCAATAAATTTTTTGGTTTCCCAGTAAATATAAAAGTTATGCATGGGGGCTTCCCTGGTGGCGCAGTGGTTGAGGGTCCGCCTGCCGATGCAGGGGACGCGGGTTCGTGCCCCGGTCCGGGAAGATCCCACATGCCGCAGAGCAGCTGGGCCCGTGAGCCATGGCCACTGAGGCTGCGCGTCCGGAGCCTGTGCTCCGCAACGGGAGAGGCCACAACAGTGAGAGGTCCGCACACCAAAAAAAAAAAAAAATGTTGTGCTTACAGGGACTCCCCTGGCAGTCCAGTGGTAGAGACTTCTTCCAATGAAGGACGTGCGGGTTCGATCCCTGGTCAGGGAGCTAAGATCCCACATGCCTCGTGGCCAAAAAACCAGAACATAAAACAAGCAATATTGTAACAAATTCAGTAACGACTTTAAAAATGGTCCATATCAAAAAATCTTTTTAAAAAATTCTTCTTACACTATACTGTAGTCTATTAAATACACAGTAGCATTATGTCTAAAAAACCATGTGCATAACATAATTTAAAAATAATTTATTGCTAAAAAATGCTAATTATCATCTGAGCCTTCAACGAGTTGTAAATTTTTGAAACAGTAACATCAAGGATCACTGATCAGGGCTTCCCTGGTGGCGCAATGGTTGGGAATCCGCCTGCCGATGCAGGGGACACGGGTTTGTGCCGCGATCCGGGAGGATCCCACATGCCGCGGAGCAGCTGGGCCCGTGGGCCATGGCCACTGAGCCTGCGCTTCCGGAGCCTGTGCTCCGCAACGAGAGAGGCTGCGGAAGTGAGAGGCCCACGTACCGCAAAAAAAAAAAAAAAAAAAGATCACTGATCACAGATCACCATAATAACCATAATAATAATGAAAAAACTTAAAATACTGCTAGAATAAACAAAATGTGACACAGACATGAAATGAGCAAATACTGTTGGGAAAATGGTGCTGATAGACTTGCTCAATGCAGGATTGCCATAAATCTTCGATTTGTAAAAAACACAACATCTGCGAAGCACAATAAGGCAAAATGCAATAAAATGAGGTACGCCTGTATTAATTATCTATTGTTGTATAACAAATCACCCAAAACTAATCAACTTAAAATAACAATAAACATTTGTTATCTCATTTAGTATCTGTGTGTCAGAAATTCAGGAGTGTATCTAGGTGGTTCTGGCTGAGAACCTCTCATAAGATCACGGTCAAGATCCCAGCCAGGGCCATAATCATCTGAAAGCTTGACTGAGGCTGGATGACTCCTTTCCAAAGTGGTCCACTGACATTCCTGGCATTTAGTGCTGGTTGTTAGCATAAGGCCTCAGTTCCTTGCCACATAGACATTTCCTTGGGGCTGCTTGAGTGTCCTTCCCACATGGCAGTTTCCTTCCCCCAGAGCAAGTGAGCTTAGAGAAAACCAGGTGGAAGCTGCAATGTCTTTCATCACTTAAACCGAGATATCACACACCATTATGTTCTACAATATCCTTCTGGTTACACAAGTCAGCTCTATTCAGTGTGGGAGGGTAGAACACAAGGGCATGGCTAGGAGGCATGGATCATTGGGGACCATCCTTAGAATCTTTGAGAATTTTTAAATTTTTAAATATGTATATTTAAAAATAAGTATATGTATAACTTTAACAAAAATAAGAATTTTTAAAATTTTGTTTATAGTCAATGCTCATTTAGATTTATCAACATATCTTTATCACTTTCTGTGGTTAACACTGTTTCTTGTACCCTTCCCTTTCTTTCTAGGGAGCCATGGCCGCTGAGTCTGCGTGGTTCATTTTTTCTTCTTGAAGTACATCCTATAATAATTCTTTCAATGTGGGTATGTATGGAAATGTCCCTTTTTCCTTTAATTTTAACTATAAGTTAGCTGGGCATAAAAGTCCAGTTGGCACTTTGAAGCTAATACTCCAACATCTCTGGCCTTCGTTTTTGCTGAGGCCAGAAGTTCCTTTATAAGTAATCTTTTTTTCAGGTCTACAGTAAGGTCTTTTTCTCTTTGCATTTGTTTGTCTGCAATTTCCCCCAAAATATTCTCTGCTACTACTTCCTCATGTGTTACTTCACTGTGGTTCCATTCACTTTCTTCTTCCAAAACTCCTGTTGGACATACATTGTCCTTCATACAATCTATCCATCACGTCTCATAACTGCTCTTACATTTTTTAATCTTTGTCCGCGTGTACTGTATTGGTGTTAATTCCTAAGTAATGTCTTCTAACTCACTAACTCTCTCTTCATATCTAGTCTACATTTATTCTGTCTACTATGTTTTTTAATGATCAGTGTTTTCATTTCCAAGATCTCTAATTGATTCTTTTTGTATCTCCTCGTTCTCATTTCATTTCTATCTGCCTCCATTCATTTCTTGTTAATGTTAAGCTTTCATTTGCTTTTTTAGGCATCCTAAACACTAGTTTTAATTCTTTATAAGATTTTCTTTTTTTTTTTTTTTTTTTTTTTTTCTTTTTGCGGTATGCAGGCCTCTCACTGTTGTGGCCTCTCCCGTTGCGGAGCACAGGCTCCGGATGCGCAGGCCCAGCGGCCATGGCTCACGGGCCCAGCCGCTCCGCGGCATGTGGGATCCTCCCAGACCGGGGCACGAACCCGTATCCCCTGCATCGGCAGGCGGACTCTCAACCACTTGCGCCACCAGGGAGGCCCAAGATTTTCACAAAATTAAATTAATCTGGAATGAATTCAAATTCCAAATGTTGATTCTGTTGACTGTTTTTCTTACCATTAAGTTTTTTTCCTTGTATTTTGGTTTGAACCTCAGTGAGCTGGAGAATTTTTGAATTTTGTTTTTATATCTATATTTCACACTGTCTCTGTCCTGAGCTGGGACTCCAGGCCCAGCTGAAAACCAGGTCCTAGAATAGCACTTTAGGGCTCCCACTCTGCTGTGGTATGAGGACATCACACACCCAGGCATGTAGCCAGAGGGTGGCTTGGCTCAGTTCCTAGTCAAGAGTCTGTCTTCATCTTCCCACATTTCAAGCCCCAGGCTGTACATGGACAGCTGGCTTTTTTTTTTCCCTTGCCTCTTTTCATAAGCAGAGAGAGCCTCACCTCACCCCTGGCTTCAAGGAGCCTGGCTGTTGTCCCCTGTCTCACACAGAACTTGTAACCAGGAGCTAGACCTCTGGCAGCTACTGCTTCTTCTAGACCCCGAGGCTACCAGGCCCTCAGCCCCACTCATCACACTGCACTTCTGATCTGCTTCTCGTACACAAAGATATCTATCTTGGTTTAGGGCCCAACTATGTCCTTTTGTTTATCATTTTTTTCTATTTTATTTATTATTGCTCTCTATTTGGAACAGAGGCCGTAGGCCACAGAATGAACTCACTATGCCATCTTGGCTGGAAGTTGGGAACAGAATTGTGTGGTTGCCATACCTATAGAGAAGTCCTGTGTTTCCTTTTATTAAATGTAAAAGAGGAAAGATCATTTTATAAAAATTCAGTAGGCTTTTATACATGGGCTTTGCTATGAGTGCTATCTGTGGTTCTGACAGAACATGTTCCTTCCTCAGGATAAAGGAGGTAGAGTTCGCGTGTCCCCAAGTTACTCACAAGCCCACTTACCCCACACACACTCTGTGAGTTGTTCTTTGACAGGGGAGGCCCCAGGACACAGACGAGGCCTCAGCAGCATCCATTCCTCTCGCCTCAGAGCAGAACAGGGCCTGCCTGAGCATACCAGCAGGGAGTGGCCCTGGGACCCCAGTGGCCACAAGAAGAAGCTGCGGCACCCACAGCCAAGGAAATGCCCACCGGATTAAGATTTTCCATGCACGTCCAATCCCAGCTGACCTGGGGCCTGTGGAGATGGCACAGGCAGCCTGAAGGTCTCACTTACACAGGTCCCAAGGTGGAATTCTCTCTACTGTCTCTCCTGCTCTACCAGAACCTAGCCCACCCAACTTGGGCCAGTTCTGTGAAGGCAGCTACTTCCTGCCTGGCGCTTCTGAGCGTCAGAACCTTGATTCTAGGGACCACTTGGTCCAGAGAGCTATTTGAATGGGTTCCTTAACACACAAATGTCCAGAGGATCCCCACCCCCATCGAAGCCACCCAGAGGATTGTGGAAAGGCAGTCTGTGTACAGGTCCAACATGGGTTTGGGGATTAGATAGACCTGAGTCTGAATCCCACCTCTGTCACTCACTAGCTGTGTGTCTCTGGGCAAGTTACTTAACCTCTCTGTGCCTCTGCTTCTTCATCTATGAATAAGGGTAGTACTTTCTTATTTTAATGGGCTGCTGTGAGGATAGAAGCAGATAATCAGATAACTCCATCTCCCATATACGTGACCCCTATTTTGGATGTGCCTAGGCTCTTATAGCCCCTTCCTATCCTATTCCTGGGACCTATAAGCTTCAATCAGCCTCTTCTTGGCCTTGGGTAGCTGTGATGGGATTTTTTTGAGGAGGGACCCAGGCCCAGATGGAGTCCATACAGTAGAGGCCCCACATGAGGGCCAAAGTCCTCCAGACTAAGCTGTCCCTGAGAATCACAAATTCACAAACATACCCTCTGACTGCTGGTGCCTGGGTGGCTCCTGTTTAACTATTTCCCACCCAGTGGCCTGCAGACCATACTCTCAGAACACACGCCTGCCAGAGGTACGATTCAAGCGCAGCCAAGCTGGGCTTTCAGCTGGTCAGTCAGTGAATTATTAGGCACCTGCTCTTTGCTCACACCGGGGTTCTAAGGGAAAGGTGATCTCTGCCCTCAAGGCGTTCACAGCAGGGTGGGAAGGCTGACTGCAGACCCTCTCTGCAGGACTCTTTCAGGACTGCTGTAAAGAGAGGTGCAGTGCACAGGAGAGGTGCAGTGCACAGGAGAAGCACAGATCAGGGTCAGCCTGGGATTATCAAGGCCACTTCCCAGAGGAGAGGTTGATGGCTGGGCGCTTGAATGTGGAGTTAGAATGTACTGAGGACAAACTTCATCAATTCGTTGAACACTTTTTTTTCTAACATCTGCCGCCCTCTCCTCCAGCATCTGTCCTGCGCACTGGGGATTCCATAATGCTAAAGAGAACAGCAGTCGCGGCTGTCCAGGTCTTGGCCTGGCACTCACAGCTAGGCTGTGGTGCTCTCCTGTGGAATATAAACAATTCCACAGAACATCAACCTCAGACAAGGCCACTCTGTGACCGTGATGGATCTAGATAGAAACAAGCCCAAGCTCCATAAGTCCTTTCTGACACCCCACACTGAGACCTCGCGGCTCCCCATGGTATGCGTTCTCCTCCACTGCAACAAGCAATAAACCCAACTGGCTCCACTGCAGGTGAGTTCCTGGTGGTCTCTGGGTGGAGAGTGTTACAGTGATGACCAAGAGGTAGGATTTGAGTGGAGACAATTAAATTATGGGCAAGCCACTTTTGGAGACATGGGGGAGGAATGTTCCAGGCAGATAGAATAGCCAGTGCAAATGCTCTGAGGCGAGATGCCAGGCATGTTTGAAAAATAGCAAGTAGGCCAACCTAGCTGGAGTAGAAAAGTCAGAGTAGGTATTCCAGGCAGAGGGAATAAACTGTACAAAACTTCACGTAAAAGAAAGTAGGCCCTTGCCTGGCAAGCGTGGGTAGTTCTCTGTGGTTGAACAGGAAAATCAATGTGTCTTTGGTGGGCTGCACCCTCAGGCCTACAAGCCCAGTGCTTACCCAGCTTCAAGACCAAAGAAAGAGCCCAGAATCAGAGACAGAGACATCAGTGGTCTAATGGATGGGGGAGCTTACATGTCTGAAGCAAGGTCCTGGAGAGACACCCCACCGTGTGCAGCAGACAGCAGGCAGGACAGTTTTAGGTATTTTTTGGCTCAGTTTCTAAATAGCTAATTCAGTTTAAACAAATAACAGGAATAGACAATAATACATATCATTCACTCATATGCACATGCCTCACTTTCAGAGGAACATGAATCAGCATTCAAGTTAACCTTCGCCTCCGCTGTTAGCTCAGCCTCTGTGGCCTTTCTTAATATAAAAAACAATGGCCAGGGACTTCCCTGGTGGCGTAGTGGTTGAGAATCTGCCTTGCCAATGCAAGGGACACAGGTTTGATCCCTGGTCCGGGAAGATCCCACATGCCGCAGAGCAACTAAGCTCGTGCGCCACAACTACTGAGCCTGCTCTCTAGAGCCCGTGAACCACAACTACTGAGCCTGCATGGCTAGAGCCTGTGCTCCACAGCAAGAGAAGCCACCTCAATAAGAAGCCCGCACACTGCAACAAAGACCCAATGCAGCCAAAAAATAAATTTAAAAAAAAATCACAGAAAAAACAATGGCCAGGCACAGCTGGGGCCACCACCTTATTGTCTAACTTCTTTTTCCCACAGTAATGACAGCCAATATCTCCACAACAGCCTTAGGGATGTCTATGAGTTCTCCATACTCTCTAGGCGGCCTCCATTCATCAAGGACAGCCACCACAGGGATTACCACATACCAGTGGACAGCCACCCAAGGATTACCCCTGCAACTTTCAGGATCACCCCAGGAACTTTTGAAACCGAGTCTCCGTAAAACTAAGTTCCTCTGACGAGTTTATGATTAACCACTGTATCCAAAATGATATTCTCTGTCTTGTCCAACACCTGTTCTCATCAGGATTAAGGAGTATCAAAGTAAAGGGGGGATTGAAACCAAGCAGGACCCTGTGGGGCCCTCCTGGGCACGAAAGCCTTTCCAAGTCCCCTGTTTCTTATTTGCAGGGAGGGGGGATGGGAGACTTCAGCCTCCTAGACCTTCCTGAATACCAAAGAGCAGATTCAAACAGTTGCTAATCAGGGAAGTAAGGAATGCAGAAACAAAGGTGGAGCAATCAAGAAACTCTAGGACAGGACTTCCCTGGTGGTGCAGTGGTTAAGAATCCACCTGCCAATACAGGGGACATGGGTTCGAGCCCTGGTCCGGGAAGATCCCACATGCCACTAAGCAACTAAGCCCGTGCACCACAACTACTGAGCCTGCGTTCTAGAGCCTGCGAGCCACAACTACTGAGCCCGCATGCCACAACTACTGAAGCCCCTGTGCCTACAGCCCGTGCTCTGCAACAAGAGAAGTCACCCTAATGAGAAGCCCACGCACCACAATGAGGAGTAGCCCCTGCTCACCACAACTAGAGAAAGCCCACAGGCAGCAACAAAGACCCAGCGCAGCCAAAATAAATAAAATAAAATAAGTAAAAAAAAAAAAAAAAAACTCTAGGGCAGTGATTAATTCAGGGTCCTTGTTACTCCTCAAGGAATATACAGAACAATATCTTTGAATTCTTCTGCTGAAACTAAGGCCCCCACTCAGGTGGAGGATGGTAACTTCAGGCTGAGCACAAGATTCCTGGAACATGGCCCTGTTACCTCACCACCAGCCAATCAGAAGAAAGTCACACACCCTGCAGCCCTCACCCGAAATTTTGCCAATAAAAACTTCTCCTTGAGAACCATCGGAGAGTTTGGGGTTTTTGAGCATGAGCCACCCATTCTCCTTGCTTGGCCCTACAATAAACCTTTCTCTGCTGCAAACTCCAACGTTTCGATTTGTTTGGCCTCACTGTGCATGGGGCACATGAACTTGTGTTCTCTAACACTTTGGGGCTCCACATGTTAGTGGATGGCCACCTGAGGATTACCGCTGAAACAGCCGGGCCCCACATTAGTGGCCAGGCCTCCCCACAACTCTCCGTTCCCCGTCCCTATTTCCCAACATCTCGGTGCTCACAGAAGTGTTCTACGTCTCCTGGCTGCTCTGCCAATTGTTAGGCTGCACTCGGCAGGCCTATAAACCACATGTTTGCCCAGCTTCAACACCAAAGAAAGAGCCTGGAGTCAGTGACGGGGACACCAGTGATTTAATGGATGCGGGAGCTTACACATCTGAAGCAGGGTCTTGGAGTGACAGACACCCCACGGGTGCGGCAGACGGAAGGCAGGACATGGCGGCAGGCTACGCTCCCAGGGGCAGGGGGAGATTACCAGTTATGGGGGAATTGACTTCAGGTTGGCTCATCGGTTACCAGGAAAACTAGCAGAAGGGCACGCCCCTCACTGCCCCTTTGATAAGCTATCAGGTGGAGATGTTGTGATCTAAAGTTAGAACAACCATTAGCTGAGGTGAGGGTAAGAATGTAGGAAGGTCAGTCGTGGACAGCGTGTGGATGAAACAGGCACTGGCAGAGCAGGGATGTATAGAGAGCAAGAGAACAACCATCTCGCGTGGCCGGATCATACAGTCTTGTTTTGAGGAAGAGGGACAAGAGCCTTTATTGTCTTCTTAAAGAGATTTTTAGCAAAGTAACCATGGGTCCTAGCGCTCTGTCGGAGCCTCTCATGATGGCATTCTTCTTTGATATGGTAATAGAGTAAATAAATCAGTACTTTCTATCTTTGAGCACCATCTACCAAAGGCAGACACCCACCTTTTGGATGATCCTGCCAGCTCACCCTGTGGATGTATGTCTCTCTAGCCATCTGGGGAAAAGCCTGTCCCTTTGGTGTAGGTCTAATGGGATAACATAGGCCAAGCATTTGTGTGGTCCAATGTGATATAAGAGTGAGGTGGATTGAATAAATTTTATCACCAGCTGCAATTTATGCCCCGGAAAAAATACAAAAAAAGAGTCTGCCTTCTCGTTGCTGGCAACATAAACCGGAAATTCCCTGCACCAACTCAGGGCTGCAGGCCGCAGGTGTGAACACACACACCCACACCCACACACACACACACACACTATACCATCATTGAGCCCCAAGCGCAGCCAGCTCAGGACTCAGTACCACTCAGCAATTAACTTTTCCCAGAGAAAAAGTTATGCAGGTGACAGCCAAGTACTCTTTTAGCATTGGCATTTAACAGAGAGCAAAAGTGAACTTTTAACTCTTTCTTTCTCTAGGCATCCTAAAATTTCTGTTTCATTAAAATTAATGGAATCACGTACAGTCTGGTCCATGAAAAGAGTAAACTCTGACTTGAGGTAGAGCCTTAAAAACACCATGCACTAGGGACTTCCCTGGTGGTCCAGTGGTTAAGAGTTCGCCTTCCAATGCAGGGGGTGCGGGTTCAATCCCTGGTCGCGGGGCTGGGATCCCACATGCCTCACGGCCAAAAAACCAGAACATAAAACAGAAGCAATATTGTAACAAATTCAATGAAGAGTTTGAAAATGGTCCACATCAAAAAAAAAAAAAAAAAAAGCCTTTAAAAAAACAAAAAACACCATGTACCAGATTTCTATTTCTTATCCTGCTGCCAGTCAGGAACCATGGAAGTGTTTTAGAACAGAAGGGAGATATCATCACATTTAAACTTTTGAAAGATCACTCTGGTAGCTTAATGATGGTACACTGGTCCATGCCTTCATCTCCACTGCTTTCTGAAATCCTTTTTTTTTTAATGTTTTTAATATTAAAATCCATAAGGAAAGAGAGAACAGGAGAGATGTCAAAAGCAACATTTTGGAAGCTGGAAAGCAACTAGACAGACGGTAACCACTGTACCAGAACCAAGAAAGTTCAATCCTGAGCTGTGGGGCAGTAAAGAAAAAGATCCTATTTATACCCCAGAAATGCCAAATGGTTCAGGAATCGGTGGCACCAGGTACCTCTGAAAGTGGAAAGGGAGGAGAAATGCTGGTGAAGCTGGAGCCCAAAACAGGAGAACTGAGGACTGATCCCTGTCCCCACCCCACCCCATCGTTTCCCTCATTCCAACAGACACTGGAGGTGTTTTTTTCTGAAAGGGTAAAATTGAGGGTCTCTGGACTGGCATGCCAGGCAGAGTGAGGGCAGGGGCCCACACTGAAAGCGGGATCAAATGCGGGGTTACATGCTGAATACTGAGATGCGCTCCATCCATAGCCTCCTCACCCATCTGTTCCCCAAAACTGGCAGCCACATTCCTAACCCCCAGCCGCAACACTGGATGAGCCATCTGCAGGAATCTGAGCAGCCCAAGAAGAAAACCCCAAAGATCCTGATGGCCACACTCCCTGGGAAGCAGCTCCACCAGCCCAGCCCATCCTGCAGCACAGCTTGCAGCAAACTGGCTGGACCTGGTGACCACCCCCTACTAGGGGGTAAGGGATGGAGGAGTCCATATGATGCCTGGCTTCTGTTCACCTGGTTCCAAAAGAGACTGACCCACGTGCCTTCCCTCACCAATCTCCTCCTCCTGGCCTGTGACCTTTTCCTCCCCCACTCCAGGTCTCTTATGCCATCACACATCTCTTGTCCCCTGTGTCCACCCAGTAATAGGGCCAGGCAGGCACTCAGGCCCAGGATGCAGGCCTTTGGTCCCAAGGGAAGACAGTAACCATTCCCTCAAGACCAGGATAGATGCAGCTGCCCACAGGGGTGAGGGGTCAGGCCCTGCAGTCTCTCAAGTACTGCCCACGGCAGGCCCTCCCCTAGGGAATGCAGGCCCCAGGCAAAAGTTTTCTGTGGCACTGCCAACATAAACAATTTGATTTGATAATGTATTACCAAAATTCATGGGCTCACATGAGCCACGCTGATGGATCGAAGAGGTACTTAATTATTTGTTTATTGTCCAGTCAGAGCACTAAAGACTCTCTGTAATATACAGGCCCCATCTCTTCCTGTATAGTCCAGGAACCATCTTTTCATGTTGTTTATGGCCAAGGTTGTCATTCTCAGCAAACTTCATAAATCTCACCTCAAGGAAAAGGTAGCAAGGATGTTATTACTCACAATGCTGTGGCTCTTTGGAACCTGTTTATATTGAAATGACATAGACCTCCCTGCCTCTGTGGTTCTCTAATACTATTTATTTAATGTCCATCCCATCACTGCATCATCCTTTTCTTTTTTAATTAATTAATTAATTAATTTTGGCTGCGTTGGGTCTTCGTTGCTGTGTGCGGGCTTTCTCTAGTTGCGGCGAGCGGGGGTTACTCTTCGTTGCAGTGCACGGGACTCTCACTGTGGTGGCTTCTCTTGTTGCAGAGCACAGGCTCTAGGCGTGCGGGCTTCAGTAGTTGCGGCACGTGGGCTCAAGTAGTCGCGGCTCACAGGCTCTAGAGCACAGGCTCAGTAGCTGTGTCGCACAGGCTTAGTTGCTCCGCAGCATGTGGGATCTTCCCGGACCAGGGCTCGAACCCATGTCCCCTGCATTGACAGGCGGATTCTTAACCCCTGGGCCACCAGGGAAGTCCCACTGCATCATCCTTGGTGCGGCTTCAGTGATTCTCTCAAAGGTTGTAACAGTGCTTCCTTGATAATGATCACAAATGCAAGTCTTACCCAAAGTATGAAAAAAAAGAAAAAGCACTTATTTATTTTCAGATGATGTTAAATTTACCACTGGGGATTTTACAGTGTGAACATAGAAGAGCACATCTTCCAACCGTGACCCCTCAGGAACGCTTTAGGTCACAGTCATGGAATTTTTAGAATGTGACCTCTTTCCCTGTTGACCACACCCCCGCCCTCCCACACCATGGAAGGAAAGGCGAGGGAGACCATGGCCAGAGTGAAAGGAACAGTGTCGTTCACACTCCCCATCACCTCACAGCAAGTGCAGACACCCGTGGGAAAGGCCTCTTGCTGCCGAGCTGGTCTGAAAGTCCTTGGAAGAGATGGGAGTGCCCAGAGGACGGCCGGACAGGTGGTGTGGAGGCCCCCGGCAGGGTGGGGAGGGCACACAGGGACCGCTCGCTACCACCCCTGCCCTTCTAGGGTGCTGTGGCCCCAGGGCAGCGCTGTGGTTAGAGCACCGCCGGGCCAGAGCTGAAACGTGGACACACACATGCAGGCTCCAGAGCTGGCAGCAGCCCAGAGCCTTGAACTTGTCCTGAGTCCCGCGTGACTCAAACTCATGTGATCCCACACAAAAATACTGTGCCGGCCAGCAGGACCAATCCACTCACCAGGCTGCCCTCCGGGAAGTGGAGCCCAGGCACGAGTCCCAGGACGACACCACCGTTATGAGTTCCAGAACTCCTCAGGGCATGCGGCTCACCCCAGCAGAGAGTTGGAGACACCACAGAGGAGACTGACAGAACCCGGGGCCTATGTGAGTCCTGATCCTGGCTTGGGGGCTCTGCCAGGAGGGGAGCTCTGGCTGCTCTAGGTCATCCGGGTGGGACTTGGAAAATTTTGAGGAACAGGCTTCTGGAGACCATCACCCTCACAGGCCCAGTTCAGGCTCTGGGCACCCGGCCCAGCTGGTGCTGCCAGCCCAGCCCAGCCCAGACATCCAAGTGGGTTTAGAATATTCTAAGGAGGTCACTCAAAAGCACTGGGCCCTCTGAGGCCCAGCCCAGGGCAGAGACCTCTTTGCCCACATCTGAGGACTATACTGGCCCAGGGAGCCAGGTTACCTCCAAGCTATCGTCTCAGCCCTGAGCTTTGGGGGCCCTTGGTTCTTCTGGCAAAGATAGGACATCCAAGGCCCTCCCCAGGCTGTCCCAGCCTGTCTGTCCAACCTCATGCCCCCACCTCATATTCCTTCTCTCCCCCCACCGAACACACACTCTCCCCTTGAAATCTCCCACCCCAGGCCCCAGGGTCTTCCCTCCACAGGCAATGCCTACAGCTTAGGGATCCTCCATGGCTCGGCTCAAATGCCACCTCCTCTGTGAGGTCTGCTCTGTTGCCCCAGCTGGGAGTGTGTCTGTCCCCAGATCTCTGCTGGTCTCAGGCGTCATCCTCATCACTCCCTACTCAGTGTCACAGGACTTTATGCATGTCAGGTCTCTCATACCAGACAGTAAGAACCCAGAAAGCAAGGTCTCTACTGAGAGATTAATTAGTTGATTAATTAGAAAGAAGAGTGGGGAGGAGGACCCAGGAAAGGAACACAAGGGCCCAGAGGAGGATACGGGAGGGAGGGGCCCATAGTGAAAGGCAGGTCCTGGCATCTGCAGAACAAGAGAAACCAAGTTATTGGTAGCACCAGTACCACTGCAGTCCACACAAAAATGTACCCCCATCGCATAAGGATAATTTGGCCCCTAGGAAATGCCTCAGGGTACCTGCCTAGCTCACAATCGTTCTCTCTGTCTGTGAATTCTTCTGCCCTCCTACTTACCCACACCGCCACACAGGTGGGACCAGGCGACCACTGTTCTCCTGTGTGACTCCATTCTCTGGCCAAATTCCCTCTCCAGGGATTTGGGGATTGATCACAGCCAGGGAATCTCTGAACACAGCTGGGACTGAGTATCTATAACCCACCCCTCACCCCGCCACTGTGGGTAGACCACGCTATACTTGGAAAGGTAGCAAAGACCTGTGTCCAAAAGAGGGAACTACAGCGGATGAGCCACGATCAGGGGTATTGGTCAGGTCTCGTTCAGAAACAAGGGACAGAAGCCCAGATCAAGCCAATTTGAGCAGAAGGGACAGCTGTGATCAGCAGTGGCCAAGCACAAGGGTGCCGTGTCCATGTGGCAGAGCTTTGTCCTTCTCTCCACTTCTTGACTCTACTTGGATCTAGTTCTTTCCCATCGTAGGTATAAAGGCCTTTAAAAATGCCAGGAAAGAAATTAACACAACATTGTAAATCAACTATCCTTCAATCAAATAAATTTTTTAAAAAAAGGAAATGCCAGGGAAATGAGAATTTCTCCCCTCATGTTCACAGCTGTGCCCACTGGAGACTCTAACTGACCTTGGACCACGTGCTAGCTCTGAGGGAAGAGGAGGGCCAAAGAAGGTGATGGACGCCCTCCCCTGCATGTCTGCGTGAACCAGGGGTGGAGGGGTGAGAGAGGAGACCCCAAAGGCACTAGAAGATGGACAAGCACGGTGAGACGTCCAGAAGTCCATTGACCTCAGTGCCGTTCAGAGAAGAGAGAAGTGCCCGGCTCCAGCCTCAGAAGGCCGAGCACCCGTGTTTGGGTGGAATCCCCTCCATCTTCCAAACACATTTTTCCCTTTCTGGTTAATCTTACTGAGGATGATTTCTGTTATTTGTGAGCAGAAGAGCAAGACAACCCCAATCACGTGTGTCTATAACAACACAGGAAAAAGTCTAGGTGGTGTACCAAAGCCTTAACAGTAGTTATTTCTAGGTATTGAGGTGGTAGATTATTTTAGTTTTCTTCTTTACATGCTTTTAAAATTTTTTTGCAGATTACATTAATTTTACTTTTATTTTACAAGTACTAAATATCTGATGTAGCAAAAATTGTAAAGAAAAATAACAGTCATTTTTTTCAGCAAGAATCCTGATACTCAAGGATTGAGATTATTGACATTTTGGCTTCTTACCTTAGACACACACACACACTGTGGCCTATGGAGTTGAGTGACATCACCCTGTAGGTACCCGTGTGCCAATGAAGCTGTCACAAAATGTTTGGCAATGGGTTTCCCTGGTGGCGTAGTGGTTGAGAGACCTCCTGCCAATGCATGGGACACGGGTTCATGCCCCGGTCCGGGAAGATCCCACATGCTGCGGAGCAGCTGGGCCCATGAGCCATGGCTGCTGAGCCTGCGCGTCCGGAGCCTGTGCTCCGCAACGGGAGAGGCCACAACAGTGAGAGGCCCGTGTACCGCAAAAAAGAAAAAAAAAAAAGTTTGGCAACATTAAAGTAGTGTTTGGTACCCCATAGAAAAATAACTTGAACTCTAGTCACATTTGAGCTTCACAGATTTAAGCAGAGGTAATGCACAGTTGGGTGGATGGTGAAGAGATCAAATGGAAGCCCATAACACAAGCAGCACCTGGAACCCCAGGAAAGTAATCACCGTGAGGGAGGAAGTGGGCCAGACTCACAACCACGGTGTGAAGGTCAGGGGCAGTAGCGAGATCAAGGTGTCTGGGAGACAGCTCCTGAATATTCCAAACTCACCTCCTCCTGGAATGCAAGGATCTGAGGTTAAAGGGGTAGGGAGAGGTGTATCACGAGGAACTCACCCCGCTCCATTACTTTGGAAAATTTCTTCTATGTACCTTGTTTTCCTTATCTGCACAATGGAGATGGGATGATAATACCAAGGACCTCACTTGGTTGTTTGGAGGACCACATGTATGTTTAGCTCTTATCATAGTGCCCCTAGCTTCAAGGTAAATATTCAGTAAATGGTCATGATGGTGATGATGAAGGAGGCATGCCTCATTCCAGAGGGCTACAGAGTCAAACCAGTGCCAGGGCGGTGTGGGGAGGAACCACCATTAGGAACTCAAGCATGGGACACAGATATACATGTCCCCCCTCCCCGACTAAAAAGCTAAACTGAGGGCTTCCCTGGTGGCGCAGTGGTTGAGAGTCTGCCTGCTGATGCAGGGGACACGTGTTCGTGCCCCGGTCCGGGAAGATCCCACATGCCGCGGAGCGGCTGGGCCCGGGAGCCATAACCGCTGAGCCTGTGCGTCTGGAGCCTGTGCTCTGCAATGGGAAAGGCCACAACGGTGAGAGGCCCGCGTACCGCAAAAAAAAAAAAAAAAAAAAAAAAAAAAAAGCTAAACTGAAATAGGAGGACTGTGAGCTCCGGAGATCTGGGGACAGGTGGGAAGGCACGCTTAGGTGTAGGAGGAAGAGTGAGCGGTGCTCCATGACTCAAGGACAGAGGATGAGGGTGGCCATCATCTCCGTGCGGGCAACCGGCACCAAGGGGCAGGTGTACAAGTAGCCAGAGATCAGTGGTCCCAGCCAACAGCAGGGACAGAGGCCCTTGGCAGGGAGACGGGAGGCAAGGGACAATGGAGCAGAGACATGGTGAGAACAGCAGCTGAGAAGAGGGAGTCCAAGCTTCAGGAAGCTGCCCTCATTTAAGTGAGACTCCCCAGCCCCCATCTCTGTCTCCATTCCCATCCTTGATCCCAGGATACCTAGAGAAACACGATACCAGGAAAGGCATTGGCCCGACAATTTGGCAGGTGACAGCAACTGACCCAGCACACTGAGGGGGAAACCAGTGACTTTACCCAGAACCCACAAGTGTGGGGGGCTTAGGAGCCTCTGATGGGAGATCTCTGAGCCCTCTGGCACCAGCTTAGAACAGTCTTCTCAGGGGCACATATAACATTACAACCACGGCTCTTGACCACGGACGCATCCCGAAGTTGCTGCACCCTTCCATGGCTGGCTGCTCTGCAGGAGAGCTCTGTGCTGAGGAAGGGCCAGTCACACCTCCTGCCTGTGGCTCTGAGGCCTGCCTTTGTCCTCATCCCTCTCCTGCATCAAAATCTCCTGGGGCTTTTTAAATCTGTTGCTACCAGGACCCCAACCCCCGAAACTCTGGTTTAGGAGCTGGGCACGGGTGCTTGTAAAAGCCCCCAGGTCAGAAATACTGCTCTACATAATCTGTACCTTGCAGACCTCTTTTTTTTCACTTTTTTTGAATTTTATTTTATTTATTCTTTTATACAGCAGGTTCTTCTTAGTTATCCATTTTATACATATTAGTGTGTATATGTCAATCCCAATCTCCCAATTCATCCCACCACCACCACCACCCCGGCCACTTTCCCCCCTTGGTGTCCATACGTTTGTTCTCTACCTCTGTGTCTCTATTTCTGCCCTTGCAGACCTCTTAAAGACCTATGGTGAAACAGACACAACTTGCTAGAGAATGCTGTAAACCAGATGAGGCCCCGTGAAACCTTCCTCAAGGGCACCTGGATTCTGGGCACCGTGTCTGTGGACACTTGGACAGCCTGTCCCCTCACTTAAAACTGAAATGACCCATTGAATCCATGGTCCATGAGTCAAACCTGCATTTGAATCCTCGCTCAGCCACTTATACAGAGTTTGTCTTTGTATGCCTTGCCCAATCTCTCTAAGCCTCAGTTTACTCTTCTATAAAGTGGCGATAATTGTACCTACCCCAGGACATTGTGGATGAAATTAAGAGTGCATGGCACATGGCAGGCACCTAATAAATGACAGCCGTTATTACTCACCGTATCATTACCCCAGACCAGGAAGGACAGAATGAGCACGTTAACACACCTGCCATAATAAACCCCCAAGCACACCACCAACTCCACAAAGCACAGCGGCGGAGGGGCCAGGTAACACTGCCTGCAATGGAGCAGCATCAGGACCATATTAGACACCCTCCCTTTGTACCAGTGACTGGCCTCCCTAATGCGGGCTTGTCCTGGATTCATTCCTCAGCTTTGTCCACCTGCCTCTACTTACCTTTCTTTTCTCATTCCTCCTTCCCATCTTTACTTCTATTTTCTCCAGTCTCCTCATTTCCACCTGTTCTTACCCTATTTGTATCATCGAGTTTCATGAGTGGCAAACAACAGAAACTAACTCTTGCCATTGTAAGCAAAATAGGAATTGGTAGGTTAAGGAGGAGGAAGCAGGGAAATTCTCCAGAGCAGTAAGAAGCATGCCAAGGTCTCAGCACAGGACCACCTGTCCACGCACCACTGATATGGACACAACAGAATTCACCCGCCACCATCCTCAAACCTTTGAGGATGAATTCTATAGATTCACAATCCCAGGAGAGGGTATCTGATTGGTTGAGCTCAACTCACCTGCCCACTCACTGCTGTCTCAGAGAGAGAGACAAGTTGTCCCTCTGGTTTACACATGGACCATGAGTCAGCCTCTTTTCAAGACCCCTCAGAGTGGAGAACTCAGACGTAGTGGGTGATCTCTGAACTGGATAATCAATCACCAGCTAATTTAGGACCTAACAGGACTGGAAGATTTGATTGGCAGTCACAAAATGACAAGTGATCACGACACTGTTGTCTTTCCCCCAGTTTGTATTAAGGTACAATTTACATACAATGAAATTCACCCTTTTTAGTATTTAGTTCTGAGAGTTTTTGCCAAATGCATATAGTCATGTAAACACCACAACAACCAAGATACAGAATTGTTCCATCGCCCATAAAAACTTCCCTGTGCTCCTGTGTAGTCAACCTCTCCCCCAGCCCCAGTCTCTGAGAACCACTGATCTCTTTTCTGTCCATGCAGTGTTGCTTTTTCTAGAATATCATATGAGTGGAATTATATAGTATGTAGCCTTTGGGGACTGGCTTCTTTCACTGAGCATAATGAATTTGAGATTCATCTATGTTGTGGCGCGTATTCATAGTTCATGACTTTTTATTGTCGTGTAGTGTTGTTTCATCGATGATGTAGCTCAGTTTGTTCATCTTGTTCACCTGTTGAAAACATTTGGGTTGTTCTCAGTTGCTGACAAGTTTTTTTGTTTGTTTGTTTTTTGCGGTACGCGGGCCTCTCACTGCTGTGGCCTCTCCCGTTGCAGAACACAGGCTTTGGACACGCAGGCCCAGCGGCCATGGCTCACGGGCCCAGCCGCTCCGCGGCACGTGGGATCCTCCCAGACCGGGGCACAAACCTGTGTCCCCTGCATCGGCAGGCGGACTCTCAACCACTGCGCCACCAGGGAAGCCCTGCTGACAAGTTTTAATAAAGCTTCCATAAACATTCACCTACAAAGGTTTTGTGTGAACTTAGTTTTCATCTCACTAGGTAAATACCTAAGGGTGGAACTGCTCGAATGTATGATAAACACGTGTTTAACTTTACAAGAAACTACCAAACTGTTTTCCAAAGTGGCAGTACCATTTTGCATTCCCACCAGCAACGTATGAGAGTTCTAGTTGCTCCACATCCTCACCAGCATTTGTCTGAAATATCTTTTTCCTTCTTTCCTCACTTCATCCATAGACCATCATCACTATAGACAAATATTCCCTGGGCATCAGCTGACTACAAAGCCCAAAGATAGGCATGGGGCCCTCTCTTCTCACCCCTTACTTTCCCCGTTTTTCCATGGTGCAGATACCCCCCCTCCAGTCCCACCAGCTAAGCTACAAAAGCTTCATTTCAGAGTCCTGGGCCAGGCCAGGTCCTGAAGGATGCTTGGGTGGGAGAGGGGACACTCTTTCCAGGGAAGCTGAAGAAGGAGCACTGCAGCTGCTGACGGTTACATCCTAACCCCACTCCTTTCACATGAAATGCAGCTCCAAGAACTCTAATCCTCATAAGCCATGTACCTGGGTTGTTCCTTCTCAGAGTAGATTTATATTGAAGAAGTAGAATTTGTGCCTCCTGATATGATCCAATGGGAAACGTAAAGAACCCCTATGAAATGTTCCTGTGGAAAATGAACCAGAACCAGAATCTAATCAAGACTCTATATTTAACTTTCAGTTTGCAGGAAATATAGGGGATGGAGGAGCAAATTAAATGGCACCACCAGGAGACAATACATAAATCTAGAAGGTGGATCATTCTCTAGAGACAAATAATCCAGTTTCTCCAACAAATCAAAGAAATGAAATGAAAGAAAGAGGGGGAGGGACTCTAACCGAAAGAGAGGATTTGAGAAACATAGTAAGACCAAAAGATGCACAGCCAAAGGCACTTAAAGAGGTATTCCAAAGTTAAACATTAGATTCATCATATAACTACTAAATCCAGCAATTCCACTTCTAGACAGATGCCCAAAGAATTGAAAGCAGGGACTCAACCAGATGCTTGTACACCAATGTTGATAGCAGCATTATCCACGATAGCCAGAAAGTGGAAACAACCCAAATACCCATCATCAGGTAAATGAATAAACAAAATGTAAAATATACATACAATGAAATATTATTCAGTCTTAAAAAGGAATGAAATTCTGATTCATGCTACTACATGGATGAACCTTGAAAACATTATGCCAAGTGAAATAAGACTGACACAGAAGGCAAATATTGTATGATTCCACTTCTATAAGGTACCTAGAATAGAAAAATTCATAGAGACAGAAAGCAAAGTGAAGGTTACCAGGGGCTGGGGTGAATGGGGAGTTATTGTTCAATGGGTACAAAGTTTTTGTTTGGGATGATGAAAAAGTTTTGGAAATGGATAGTGGTGATGGTTGCACAACATTGTGAATGTACTTAATGCAGCTGAATTGTACACCTAAAAATGGTTAAAATGGTAAAATTTATGTTATATGTATTTTACCACAAAAAAAGGAATTCCATCTCTATTCATATCTTGAAAAAACATTAAGAGAAACCCATAATGTTTCCCACAGCCCACAGCAACATGTTAGAATCTCTTCGCTCTGGTGCCCTCTTCCCTCTCACCCCACGTACACGGCTGCACTCTCCTCCACATTCACCTTACCACCTGCCCCCGACTCTCTCACCACTTGATTAGGTAGATTGGCTTAGCCTCACTCTCAGCAAGAAAGAATGCTTCCTTTGGGCTGGGAAAGGAGAGGGAGAATGAGGCTGGCTATGAACAACTCTTTGACAGTGGAAGGCCTGTGGTCACGTCCACAGTAATCATTTTCTTTCGTCCCATCACACAATGGAGACCTGAGTACTCAGTTTCCTCTAACCCAGAATAACCTCACCTTTCCATGGTCACGCCTAGCACTTTCCACCCCCCTAATGATTCTCACACCCGTCAGATCCAAGTACAGTGAAGTCACTGAGTACCAGCTATATGCCAAGCACATTACAGACCTTTCCTATAGTCCTTATAACAATCATGCAGCTAAGCATTATTATCACCATTTTTCAGGAAACTGAGGCTCAGATATGTCAAATGACTTGCCCAAGGTCACATAACCAAAAAGTGTCAGGCCTTGGATTCAAACCACTATACTAAGTTGCTGCTAATTCAATACTGGCCATATTTCTGGGCAGTTTTCCAAAGCAAGGAAACTGAGGTGATGGAGGTCAAGCGACCAGAAGGGTTACTAGCAAAGCAGGCTTTTCTGGTTCCCCAGGTCCCTCCTCCTTCACTCACCCCGGTCAACTGTCTCCCTTCTCCTCACAAAATGTCATCTACTGAGCCCCAAACGCTCAGCTGAGTCTTCTTGGCAACTAAAGTGAATACACACGTTGCAAACTATTAAGGTGACCACAGCTATGCGGGGAGAGCTCAGTCCAGCTTTGGAGCCGCTTTTGACTGACCCCGGGGAAGCGGCCCCTCCCCACCAGTGGTGCATCCCTGCCTCCCTCTGACTGCCACTTCCCAGCGCCCTCATGGCTCCCACTGGCCCCGACTGTGTGCCACTGTAGGTGTCCAAACTCACTCTTTCTTCATCCAAGGCGCCAAGCAGCTGCCCTGCAGTTATCTCGCTGGACCCGGACCGAGGGCCGAGTTTATCCCACGGACGAGGCTCTCAGGTTGCGGGATTTTCAGCTCGTCCCTTGGTCTCCGTGTCTGGCTGCACCCAGATGTGGCAAAAACAGGCACTGCCTCTCTTCAAACTCCGACAACCCACGGCCAAAGCTCATGAGATGTGTGACAATAGAGCCAAGTGAAGAAAAGAGGGATCTAAAACTATAAACACAGGGTCAACTCGACAAAACCCACAGAGGGAAGAAAATACTTCAAAAAGTATTCTCTGCAAAGAATTCTTCCTGGGTTTTTTCTTTAACCAAATTTTCTACTTCAAGCAAACATTATTTTTATAATTAAAAAAGATGGTTCACTAGAAATATCATTAGAAATGGTCAAGGAAGTCACGGTCTATTCATGTGCAGAAGGAAAGATCAGGGAAAAAATCAGAGATAAACGAGGATTACTTCTGAGTTGGCATTTTAATTTTATTAAGTAATTAACATTGAATTTCCTTCATTTTATGCTGTTCTGTTTGCCAAAACAGAACATTACATTTATAAAGAATGTGGACTCATTCTTGAAGAGTCATTACATTTATGATCAGACAAAAATAAAACCCTACTTCTTTTATTCCTGTCAGGAAATCCTCTCATTCATCTCTCTCTGGAGGAGGGGAGGGAGAACTTAAAAGCGACTTCTGAAGGTCTTCCCTGGTGCCATTTCCAGTGGTACCTCGGTTGGAACCTATGAGAAAAAGTTCCTTCATAATGACGTCAACCTTGCTTTTTAAAAAAAGCCTCTAAAACTTATGAAAAACACAGTTGATGTGAATCATATGTCTGAGTGGCCGAGTTCCCGCTAAGCTGGGAGAGCACACAGATGTGCAGGACAGAAATTCCGCACAGCAACTATTCCTCCCCGAAGCTGTTGAAGGTAAATAGCCCGGCCCTTGTGGATGTCTCTGCCTGAAGTGTGGGCTGCAAAATCCCCGTTTCCCTCCATCCTCCCGCTTCAGTCTACCTTTTTTTTTTTGCGGTACGCGGGCCTCTCACTGTTGTGGCCTCTCCCATTGCGGAGCACAGGCTCCGGACGCGCAGGCTCAGCGGCCATGGCTCACGGGCCCAGCCGCTCCGCGGCATATGGGATCCTCCCAGACCGGGGCACGAACCCGTATCCCCTGCATCGGCAGGCGGACTCTCAACCACTGCGCCACCAGGGAGGCCCCAGTCTACCTTTTTTCTAACCCACCCCCTTGTCAAAAAAGAACAGGATCTGACGCTAATTATTTACATTTGTTGACTGGTAGTTCTACTTTAGCATGTGACCTAATATCTTAACCACTTGTTTTCATTTTAAAACTCCCATCTTCCAGTTGTGTTAGGAATTTCAGGCATCAGCCAGCAGGTGCAGTAATATTTGTGTTGGGGGATAGAGGGATGAGTCCTGGAAGTAACTGTGATTTAGACCTCCTGGGACCTGGTGGGCTGGTCAGAAGGAGAGGTGCTGGGCCTGTCACCGGGTAGGCTCCCCACTCCTCTGGAAGACAAGCTGAAGCTGGTCTGGTTCCAGCTGCTTGGGGAGAATGAGGCATCTTTTGTCCAGCAGCTGGAGCCCACCCTTCCAGGGTGAGTCCACCAGGTACCACCCCCACCACCTTCCCTCGGCTCCCCTTCTCCCACATTAACCCCTTTCCTCAGAGTTTCCCAGCATGGTGCTTCTTTAGGTGGCATTCAGTGAGATGTCAAACTACAGCCTGACTTGTCTGCCAACCTGAAAACCTCTTCATGTTTCATGTGGCATTTTGGCCTCTAACGTTTCCAACCACAAAATATGTGCTTAAATTGCAGCCTCTTCCTTGGTAGAGATTTTGCCATAAGGTTCCTTCCCCGTTGTGAATAGAACCTCTTCCCTTATTCCTTCTCCAGACTCAAACGTGCCTGGATGGGTTGTATCTTGTAAGCAAACACTTGCAGGCAAAACTGACACATTAAAGTATGTGACTTAATTGTACCCGCTGGTAGATAGTTCTTTTACCCTTACTCTAGTCATACTTCACCTTTATATAGTATATAATTCAAGTGTTAGAAGAGATTTCATACGATTGAATCAAGACCTCATCCTCTGTTCTTGTGGAGGTCCACTTCTCTCCCTAATATTCCAGGGGGCTCCTTTTCTCAGAATCTGCTCTCTGAGTTTAGATATCTACTGACATATTGATTTCACATGTACCTCACAATTATGGCAGGTCTCTTCCCTTCTCTCCTGATAAGGAAATTAGGCCCACTCACAATTCTTTTAAAAAATCATTGCATATCCCTATGGTTCATTCTCTCCCCTCGTTCCTAGTCTTTAATCAAATGTCTCCTCACCAGAGCATTCTGTGGTCATCCTTGTTAAAACTACACTCAGATCCTCCTCCCCCAGAGCTCCCAGTTCCCCTGTTCCTGCTTTATTTTTTCCATAGCTCCATCTGTTTCTGGCACACTATATACTTATTATATGTATTGTCTGTCTTCCCTCACTAGACTATAAACTCGACACGGATAGGACTTTTAGCCAGCTTAACTGACTACTGAGTCCCCATCACCAAGAACAGTGCCTGGCACCAGAAAAGATGCTCAATAAATATTAGCTGAGTGACTAAACTTACAGTAGCATGGCACACTGGCTGAAAATGTGGAGTGATTGCTACTCACAATGTGTTTCTGGACCAGCAGCATCGTATCACCTGGGAACTTGTCAGCAATGCAGAATCTCAGGCCCACCCTAGACCTTCTGAATCAGAGTCTGCATTGAAACAAGACTCCCAGCTAACGCATATGCACATCAAAGTTTGAAAAGCACTGATCTGTATCACAACAATGCAAACAACTTAAACTTGGATCTTGGACAACCCTGTTCTTAAGAGACATTCTTATACACAAGAAATAAGTAACAGGGAGTCTCTGGGGAGGGGACCTGGTTGGCCAATGGGATAGGGATGGAAGGAAGAAACTATTCCCTAGGAATCATTTTGTGCCTTTTGCATGCAATTAGTAGCTATTGATAAGTGATTAAATTGATTACTTGTGAGATAAATAGTACATAATAAAAGGCCCTCTGCTGTTTCTCCACGAGATGTTTCTCCCCGGCCTTCCTTCTCTGAGGCCGCGTGTCTTGCTGCTTACTATCATCTGCCACCCCAACTCTCCCTCCAGACCCGTATAAAGAATATGTCTCTGCTGCTACCCACTTAGAAGGCAGAAAGGACTACAGAAGGTCGGGTTTTAAAGAACAAGTTCATTGTTTTTTTTTTTTAGATTCATATAAGGGAGAATAAAACAGAAATGAAGGAAGCTGAAAACTTCACATTCTAACAAACATGGATAAAAATAACAGATATGGGGCTTCCCTGGTGGTGCAGTGGTTGAGAGTCCGCCTACCGATGCAGGGGACACGGGTTCGTGCCCCGGTCCGGGAAGATCCTACATGCCGTGGAGCAGCTGGGCCCGTGAGCCATGGCCGCTGAGCCTGCGCGTCCGGAGCCTGTGCTCCGCAACGGGAGAGGCCACAGCAGTGAGAGGCCCGCGTAACGCAAAGAAATAAAAATTTAAAAAAATAACAGATGCGGTGTGGATGCTCTGCCCTCTCTCACATAACACACTTCAGACGTGTGTGCGTGCGCGCATGTATACAAACACCAGTGCTCCCAAAAAGCACCCAAAAAAGACACAAACTTTCCTCTGCTTTCCTGTCATCTTCCCTCATCTCCCCTCAGAGTGGGGGCTGGTCAGGACCCCAGGACTCCATGGTAAGCACCAGGGCCACCAGGGCCACCAGGAAGAGTGGCAGCACCAACAGGCAGGTTCATGAGGTCCACCAGCTACTTGGCAGTTGTCGCCCCAGTACCCGGACAGCAGCCTCACCACCCCCTGCATGGAGAAGGACTCAGTGGGATCCCTGTTGCAACTCTCCTCCCGCTGGCACCTGCTACCTCCGCCTGTCCCCCATCTTGTCCCACTGCACAAATGGAGAATGAGGAGTCTCTGTCCCCACAGTAGGGCCAGGGACTCAGCCAGGCATGGGGGACTCCAAAAGAGGAGGAAAAGGCGTGGCGTCTCACAAGAAGGCTGTATCTCAGCCCAGGATCCAGCCCAGCCAAGGTGGACAAGAAGAGACGTGAATGACTCCTCCCAAGGGACAGCTGGGGCCCTGGCCCACCAGGAGACAGCCCCACCAGACGATGTCTACTGCCCCCAGACGATGGGACAACTCGCAGCCCTGCCCAACACCCATCAGCTGAGGAGCTCGGCCCCCACTGGTGGGCTCCGGTCAATTCGCTGAAAATCAAATCACTGAATATCAACTTGCCAAGTTCCCTGATTTGGTGAGGATTTTTTCAGACTTTCCGGGAGTTTGCCTCCCCTGCCACTTTAAATGCAAAGGATCAGATTTCCCTTAAATGCAATCTCCTGCTTTCCTTATCTGTGCAGATTTACATGTGTTCCGGCTCCTGAGTTGATCATACAAATACCCTCAACTGGGTCAAGGAAGGCATCACAGCCCCTTCACAAGCGGGAACAGAGGTGCTACAGGGGCAGGACCCACAGTGGGGCTCCAGCTGGGCAAAGGAAAACTCAGAGAAATACTCAGTGGTTTCTTAATAGTGGTTATCTAGGGGTTGGAATTCCTTCTTTCTAACAGGTGAGTTTTTCTCTTTCTCACACATTTGTGTATTACCGTAATTATTCACAGTGATTTACTTTTATGATGAGCAGAAATAATTCTGGCAGCTCCCTTTGTTCATGAGATCATATATCAAGGCCAAAACAATGTTATAAGGGCGACTCCATTCTCAGACCACCATGACCATTTCACGATCCCTAAGACTTTTTCCACTTTTATCATCTGCAACCGTGTCTCTCCAGTATTCCAGAATTTGCTCTATGTTTTTTCCTTCACTCATCCTCTTTGACTACCTAAAATCTGATGAGCTAAAATGTGCCCCTTCCAGCATGCCTGGTGAACACCCTCCTTGTCCCAATTGTGTTACTTTATGAAATTACCCCCTCCTGTCCCTTTTGTTCTGTCAGAGGCGTCACACTTTTGTTTCTCTATCTCCCATTATTTTCATAAAAGACTAAGGGTGAAATGCAATGAAACAGTTGTTCAGAAACTTTTTTGAAAGCAACAAACTCTTGTTTAGAATGCAAACTCTTGTTTAGGCTTTCCCACAAGTTGAGAAGCTGATGTGTGTTTTAGAGTGGCGGACCCTGGACTCCCCACCTGGGCTGCCTCTCTCCAGCCCCCATTTCTCCCTCAGCCCTGAGAAGGCATCTTCTGCAGTCTGTAGTCATAAATTACTCAAATACCCGCATGGACACTGACTTGGCTCAAAGTGAACTGGCAGCTGCCAACAGCGCCACCATGCGATGGCTCCGAGTGGCTGTTCATCGTGTGACATACCCAAAATCCGATGTGGCATATAAAAGATGGCCAAGGGAAGTCACTGGAGAATGCTGAAAGGTGACTCTCAAGTAAAAAGTGGCAAAGTGGAGGGCTGTACGTGAGGGAGTTTTCTCTTCAAAACCCAGGTGTATCAGAACCACCCCATTTCTCCTCTGACCAGAGCCCCTGTTTTCCCTTCTGTCTCTTTCTGCCGGAGAAGCTCAGAAACCCAGTCAAACTCTCTGCAAAGCAGAAGGCCTGACTGACCCCAGGGTAACAGATCAAATTTTAAATCCTACCAGCAACAGTTCTGAGACACTATAATACTCAGCAAAAATGCCAGCCCGGGCAGGTCACTGGAAACTAGTGTCCAAATCCTGCTTCAGGTTGCCTGAGTTCTTGAAGCTCTATTCCATCTCAAGGACGGTCCAAGCCCCTCTGCGGAATCCAGGCCTGCCAGTCCACTGCTGTGCCATCCTGTCCCCTTCCCCGGGTCTCTTGCCGCTCCCCAAGGGTCAGAGGGAAGCCCCAGGAGCCGGTGGCCCTCTCTCTCTCTGCCTACCCTCAGACCCTTCTCCACTGGGGCTCACTCAGGCCCCTGGTCACAAAGAAACAACCACTAGCCCAAAGACTGGAAAAAAACGTTTTAATAAATACAAAAATCTCCAATAATGACTCTGCTCAGCTCAGGGGCAGCAGGAGTGAAGTGGGGGGACCCTTGGTGCTGAGTGAGGATAAATTAAAAAATCCCAACAAGCCAGTGACATTATGTACAGAATGAAAGGGGTTGGGCTTCCAAGGCAGAGGCGAGAGGGTGACAAGGCCGAAGTTGGAGTGGACATGGCATTGGTCGGCCCTGGCTACCCCTTCCCCTTGTGGAGTTGTGGTTCCCAGAGGTAGTGGGGGAGGGAGAAGAGGCAGAAAAGAGGGGCCAAAGGCACTGGATTTCCCGCAGGAGAATGCGGGGTCCTCGGCGCCCCTCCTCCCCCAGCCCAGGCCCCATCCTCTTGGTCACGCGGCCTTCTGACTGCTCCCTAGGAGCCTTCAGCTTCTTTCTCCAGCTCTGCAACTGTCCTGGTGTCTGCAACTGCTGGAGACAGAGGGAGTGAACTTTAGAAGAGGAGTGAGGGAGTGGGGTGGCAGGGAGGGCACAGCAGAGCTCCTCTGTTCTGGTCCCAGAAAGATCAGAATTTTTTAAGCAAGTCAGCACACACCAGTTGCATGACTTTAGCCTAGTTGCCTGATTCCTCTGAGCGGCAGAAATCTCATTCCTAAAGAAAAGGTAATCAAGAACAAGTCCACAAGTTTGCTGTGACGGGGGGGACGGGGTGGCACTTGTGCAGCAGTGGGTGCTATTCCCGCCACATGGCAGGGGCTCCCTTCCCTCCCCAGGCGTCCCACAGGCAGCCCGGAGCTGCTGCCCCAGGCCCCTCACTTACACCGCCGCCGGGCTGTGCAGTGGGAACAGCAGCGGCTCTCCTTCCCTGGGCCGCAGGACAGTGGCAGTGAACAGTCATCCCGCTCACAGTGGGGCACCCCTGCCTGGTGCAGGACAGACCAGATCCTGAGGGTCCCTGAGGCGCTGGGGCACAGCGGCCTTCAGCCTCTTGGGGGGAAGCCTGCCCCCAGGAGTCTGCCCTCCCTGGGAAGTTCCCCTCCCCCAGGCCAGGCCCCCAGTGCCCGCCTCATACAAGCCCTCACTTACCCCACATCTGCAGGTGATACAGCTCATCTCCCCAAAGGGGGGCACCGAAGGGTGCCAGCTCTGGCTCTCCGGGAACCACTGCCCTGCAAAACGGCAGCCCCGGGGCCCATCAGCCTGCATGGGGTCCCCCAGTTGGGGGTGGGTCCCTGACCCCACTGTTGGCAGGGAGAGAAGGAGGGAAGGAGGAAGAGGTCAGTAGATGTGAGCTCTGTGAGGGCCATCCAGGTTTTATTTGTCACCCAGCAGTTTCTGGCACTTAGTAGGTGATAAATTTGGATGGATGGATGGATGGATGGATGGATGGGTAGATGGATGGGACAGGAACTGGATCCCATCACAGCCCACTAACACATGCACATTCTTTCCAGCGCATGTAGATCCCTGGCTCCAGGCTAGGCACAGAACAATGCTGGGTAAATACTGATTTAGCTGAGACATCCCTTCCATCCACCCTCACTAGGCATCCCCTCACCATGCATCACCCCCGCCCCGACCCAGGTCAAGGACAAAAAGCCTTATCTGCCCCAAGAAGCCTCAGTGCCCACCCCCCTCACCTGGACACTGTTTGCAGCAGTCAGTGGGGTTGGCACGGACAGGCTGGGCACAGGCCAGCCGGGGACACTGCACCTTCTCACAGTGCACCTCTCCAGTGCCCCCCTGTAGGGATCCATTGAGTGAGGGGTATCAGGAAAAAGGAGAAGCACATAAGCCTCCTGCTTCCTCCCTCTCCTTTCCCGTACCTCAAAAGTAATACATCCACGGCCTTTTACTCAGAGGCCCTGGGCTGGGGCTTTTTATGTACCTGAACTCAAATCCTCATTGTGGCCCTGCAAGGTAGGTGCTACCACATCTGCTTATGGGAGAGGAAAGTGAGACTCAGGGACGCACAGAAAGTGCCCAGGGTTACATGGAGCTAGTCAGCTGGCAGAGCCAGAGTTCACACCCAAATCAGCCCGCGCCCTTTTCCTTTATAGGAAGCCAGCTCTCGGAGCCCAGGGAACTCTTCTCATGTTATTTTGATCCTTGAGCCCTCCTCACCAAGACTGGGCTTTCCTCTCCTACCAGCCCCCTCCCCAGCTCTGCAGACCCGCTGGGTCCCAGCACCAGAGAAGACTGGGTGGCCCTACCTTGCAGGTGCAGACAGCACACTTAATTAAGCCAAATGGGGGCACGACAGGGTGCCACCGGGTGCCCGCTGCCCGCCAGCTCCGGTCGCCATCAAAATAGCAGCCTGGTGGGGGATAGTGCCCAGCCGCCATTAGCACTGAGTTCATTGGCTGGGCCCACAACCAAGGATTGAGCCTCAGGCCAACCCCACAGTAGTCTAACCGCAGGGCCCACTTGTGGGCCAGTGAATCTGATGAAGCCTGTCAGGTGTCACTTGTAACCTGTGCCCCTCAGCCTCCCTCCACCCCCATAAACACTCTCCCCCTCCCACCCCACCCACCCCCGGTCCCACCCAACAGCTCCTCTGGATTCCCTACCCCTCCACACCCACTTCTGCTCACCCTCTCCAGGGTCCCTGTTCTTCGGCAGCCCCGGCAGGTCTCCGACATCTTGCTTCTCTGTGGATCCAAAGAAGCAGTGAAAGCAGACGGTGGCCCCCTCCTTCCCTCCGCAGAGGCCTCATGCCCGCACGGTGGACCCTCCATTACCCTCTCCGCTCCTGCAGGGCACTCACCCGGGCACACAGGGCAGCACTGGTCCGGCGCCTGCACCGGGCTTGGGCAGCTGGGTGGCGGGCACACCATGGGGTCGCAGATCACCGTGCGTCTCTACAGGGAGAGGTTGGGGGTTGACTGCGATCCTGACCCAGAACCCAGGCCCCAGTGTGCCCTTCCAGGGCCTCCTACCTGGCAGGTGCAGAGCGAGCAGAGCGGGTCATAGTTAGGAGCCCAGCGAGCCCCATGGGGGCGCTGCTGCCCCTCGAAGAAGCAGGTGTTGGGGTCTCGGAGCCGCCCGGGGCCACCAGGTTTGGCTGGCGCTGGGGCATCTGGGCCTAGCACAGCGGGCAGCCCGGCCGCCTCGGCCACCACTGCATCCAGAGCCCCGGGCACCCGTACTTCTTCGGCCCCTGCTGCCGCCAGGCGCAGGCCGCCCGCCTCGCACTGGTTGGCGACGTGCACCTGAGAGGAGAGGCAGGTTGAGGCGGCGCCCGGGCTCCCCCTTGCGTCTCCGCCAGCAGCAGCCAGTCAGCCCAAGACACCCTGAGCGCCCCTGCGCCCCAGGAGGATGCTATTATCCACGGCAATCATCCCAGCTGCCAAGGACAGGTGGTCAGCTACCAGCCTCATTAAGTACCTCGTCTGGCTTCATCCTCCCGACCTGCCAGGAGGGAGTGTGTGTGATTCTACCAGCCCCGGGGTTCAGAGAAAGCAAGCGACAGACTAAGGCACACAGTGCTAGCCCAACCCTGGACCATCCCCACCGGCCCGCACTGCCTGCCTACCTGCCCTCGCAGCTCCCCTTGGGGGCTCCCCTTGGTGGTGATCAGCAAGGAGGCAGAGCCCTGTGCCAGGTGCCGCAGCAGCTCAGGCTCCAGATCCTTCACCACGCCCTGGGCCTGTGAGTAGACAGAATCAGGGACGGGAACAAGGCACTCTAGGGCTGAGCCTACCACTCCCAATTCGCGGGTAAGGACACTGAGGCCCAGGGAGATTAAGTAAGGCCTCCAGGATAGCAAAGCCCAGCCGCGATGGTGTAGAGCTCAGAAGCCAGGTCTCTCTAGCCCCGATTCCATGGCAACCCACCCCACGCCGGGGGGCTTGGTCCATCCCACATACCCCTCTGGAGGTTCAGGATATTACATACTATCCAAGGGATCCCACCAGAGTAGGATGCAGGAGAGAGGATGGATAATAAAAGGCTGAGTCAGATTCATACCCAGGTCTGTCTGACTCCTGAGGCTGCCTGCTCTCTGCTTCTCCTGCCAAAGGCCCACACAGCCTTTCATGTGAGAAAGTAGATCTTTTCCAAACTGCCTCCCACCATCACGTCCTCACCTCTGGGCCATAGAATCCCTTCAGCAGCCGCCGGGGCCCTGGCATCCCAGGAGGCCCGAGGAGGTGGGCAGTGATGGTGCCCTGTTCTGAGCCACCAAGCCCAGCCAGCAGCACTTCATAGTGCAGGTGACAGTGGGTATCCAGGGAGAGCCAGGCATGCCCTGCTGCCTGGCTCTGCACGGGGGGCAACACCAGGGCTCCTGCCAGGGGCACAGGTAGTGCTGGATCCAGACAGAGGAGAGGTGACAGATGAGAAGGTGGCCTAGAGCAGCGACTCAATCCCGGTATTCCCCGTCTCCCCCAACACGGACTCCACAAGCTGCCCGGCACTGTCCACAGGCCCAGGGCTGGGGCAGCAGCAAGTGAGAGCCCTGCACTGTGTGTGGTAACAGGGAGGGTCTCCCGGCAGGGCCACCCTATACATCCCCACCTTCTCCAGATGCCAACTGGAGCTCAGGCACAGAGAAAGACACCACGCCAGGCTCTGGCCCTCTGGCACCATCCCTCACATGCTTGAGTCACAGGTTAGATGACACCAAAGGGCGGGCAGACCCCTGGAGCACTCACTATCATGGCGTGCGCTGTGCCCACTGTAGGGCAGGGCAGCCACGTGCCCCCGCAGCTCTCCATCTGGGAAGTCCTTGGTGCCCACGTTCAGGAACAGCTCATTCTGCAGCAGCATATGAGCCCCCCGGGCTCCCAGCCCAGGGCAGACACCCACAGCCTGGGGGGCAGGGAAGGGTGAGCCCCAGCTGTAGCCTGCCAGGTCCCAGATGAACCCCTCCTCAGCTTTCACACAAGCCCAAGATTCTGAACCCTTTCCATGTTTTGTGCCCCCACTAAACCCATACACACTTCCACACACCAGTAACACTGGCTAAGAACCTGGCAGGCCCAGGTTCAAGTCCCTTCCCTGCCACTTCCTACCTATGCAACCATCTTGAGGAGTTATTTAATCTCTCTGATCCTTCACTTCGCCATCTATTAAATGAGTACTGTGAGGGCCAAAAATAACAGAAGCAAGACAACCAGTACAGTTTGTGACACGTAGAAAGGCTCAATAAATAGCAGCCACTGCGATCACGTTTACTATTACGTGATCTGCTGCACTGGTCTCCCTGTGTAACTCCTTCCACTTGACATGAGCTTTCTGAAGACAGGGGCCACATCTGATCTTCTTTGTACTGCAGTCTTTAGCCTGAGGCTCACTAAAAATGTGTCCAGTGAATCAATGCATCAGTGAGAGAGCCTGTGAGCGAGTGAATGATGCGGAACATCCCTGCTCATCCAGCATGGCTTCCCACAGCCCCCTGCACTGTCAGCTCTGGTGCCTGGGACCTGCAGCTCTGCTCTGCCTGAAGCACTCACCGTGTATCCTCCTGGCTGGAGTCCAGCCATGTGGCACAGGACAGTGTGCTGGTTCCTCCGCTGAGGCTTGGTCTCCAGCGTCATGGCCACCACCTCGCTGCCTGTACCTACCACCTGTACCTGGAGGGCAGGGTCAGGGAGGGCAAACTGGAGTAGCAGAGAAGGCCTGGGCCCTGAACCGTTGCAGGCTAAAGCCCCACCCTGCCCTGCTGCCCTCCCACCTCCTCCATCCCCCAACTCTTACTTGGTAGATCAGGGAGCCGTTTCCTAGCAGTGTAAGGCTGGCTGAGCCGGCTGCACCTGTCTGAACGGGGATCAGGGCATCGGCCCCACAAAGGACACTTTGCAGAACTGCAGAGGGGCAAGACAGGTGGAAGGAGGTTTGCTGCATGGCCATTCACAGCCCCAGCCCCCAGGATCCCTCCTATACCCACCCGGCCCCTCCTCTGGCACTTCTCTGTGCCTCTCACTTGTGTGTACCCAGGGTGCCAGGCTTCGCCCTGCCTCACCATCACAGCTCTGCCTGGCAGCAATGTGTCCACTGATGCGCAGCCCTGGCCCACTTGCCCTCTCCAGGGCCATCTGCAGCTCCCCCAGCACCAGCCAGTCCATCTCCTGGGCTGTCAGGTTGGGCAGCACTTCAGCAAAGCCTGGCTCCTGGGGGCAGAGCAGGGTATGGTGGGCACAGCAATAGGCCAGAGCCGGTGGCAGTAAGAGCCAGACCCGTGCTCACCTGGGCGGAGGCATTGGCCTGGAGCTCTCGCAGTAGCTTCCCCTGGTGTAGAATCTGGAGCCGCAAGGGAACCTGGGTTGGTCCTGCAACAGCCGCACATGTGGACACCTCTGAAACATAGGTGATCTCCCTACCCTCCTCACATGTGCTGCCCCCATCCCACTTACCCCCACTCCTGGCTTCCAGCAGCCCACGGAAGAGCAGCAAAAAATGCAAGGAGTCCTCTGTGTCACTGAGCGTGAGGAGGGCAATGCCCCCTATGCCCTGCTGTGGGGGGCCTTCCAGGGTCAGGATGGCACTGAAGGTCTCTGGGGGAGAAAGGACCATGAGAGCCCACCAGAAAGTCCCCTCCTCAGCCCACTCCATTCCTGGGGGTAGAGAAGACTCCAAACTTCACGTCCAGGAGCTGTTTGCTCCCCTCACCTGCGGCCAGGGCCCGATGCCGGATGAGAGGCCCCCAGACCTCCCCTGAAGGGTGACTGGGTGTCACGAGTGCTACATGCAGCTGTTCTGCCCTAAGGAGCCGCAGAGACAACCGAGGCACTGCTCGCCACACCCCACAGACCTGGAGCAGAGAGACGAGAAGACTCTACTCAGAATGCAGGACAGGCCTGCTGAGAGGCCCACGTCTGGTGGGGAAGGAATATGGGAAGCTGCCCCCAGGCCCTCCTAGGAAGTTTGAGAAGGGGCCCTGGAGCCAGATGCCAGGGTCCAAATCCTGGCTCCACCACTTACTAGCTGTGTGACCTTGAGCAAGTCACATTCTGCTACTGAGCCTCAGTTCCCTCATCTGTAAAATGGGCATCATAATGTCAGTGCCTTTCTCCCACTGGGCTGTTGTGAGGACCCAAGCAGGTAATGCAGAACATGCTCTCAGCACAGCGCCCAGACTGGATAAGCACTCATAAACGGCATCATCTCACCAGGCCATCTTGGGTAGGGGCTGCAGGGTGTTCAAACAGGATGCTGCCAGTGGAGTCTGAGAAGCGGATTCGGGTAGGGCGGTCCAGCCTGGTAATGAGAGTCCCCTGAGCACGGACTCCGAGCCTGGGCCAGAAGCAGCCCCTCCAGCCTCTCCCAATTCTCCCTCCCTGGCCCCCAGCTGACCCCTCCTCCCTCCTTCCCCTTTCTCACTGCCGGTAGGAGATGGAGAACCGCAGACTAGAGCGCAGCAGTGACACTCGGGCCCGTGCCACCGCTTGCGACCTTGGCCCTGTCAGCAGCGCCACGAAGTCTGTGAGGGAAGGAAGATATCCCTAGTACTGTCACCCGCTGCTGCAGCCCGGCCCCAGCCATGACCCCGGTCCTCTCTTGCGTAGCCCCTGCCTACCCGTGTGGCCGTCTCCACGCCCCCGATCCTCAGCTCCAGGCTCCCCGCGGTCGCTGTAGCTTCGGTGCTCTGGGTCCCGCGGATACTCGAAGGCCAGGCCCGTTGGCTGCTTTCCTGGACCGCTGCGCTCTGCACCGGGGGTGGGGGACGCGGGTTTCAGCTGGGCACGAGGAGGGCCAGTTGGCCGCTCCATTCGCTCCATCCGCGTGGCCCAGGACTAAGCATCGCGGCCCTGCTGCCCTCCTCTCACCGCGGAGCGGGCCTTACCCTGGGGGCAGGTCTGGCAGCAGTGTCCGGGCAGCTGGCGCGGCTGCCCGCAGGCCAGGGTTGGGCACTCGGGTTTGATGTTCTTGCAGCTGACCCTGCCCGCGCCCCTTGCGCGGCGACCCCACTGAGGCTGCTCGCAGAGAAGACGGGAAAACCGAGTGAGGGCAAGACGCTGTTGGTGAGACTCAAAGGCGAGCCGGGAGGAGGCACGGGACCAGGGCAAGGTCTTCCCACGGGGTGAGACTGCTCTGCTACATACAAGCTGCATAACTCTAGACAAGTTACTTAACCTCTCTGGGCCGTAGGATCCCTATCTGAAAAATGGGAGTAATGATAGTATCTATCTAGCATGGTTGTACTAGGAGTTAAGCGAGAGACAGATGAAATGGAGTTGGCAAAGAGCCTGACACACAGTGGGTGATCAATAATAGGCAACACCTGAGACTTGAAGGGGGCTCTTCCTCCCCGCTTCCTCCGTCAGAAAAATATCCCAAATATCTACAGACTGACTTCTCTTTCTTCAGCAACTCCGAGTCCCTCCGACGTCCCAAGACCCCAGCGGTCCCCGACCCGCGAGGGCCCCGGCCACGGCCATTGGGTCCACTCACCGCCTCGCAGGCACACAACACGCAGCGCATCACCCCGAAGGGCTCCCCCAGGTCTGGGTGCCACGTCTCGTCCAAGGCATAGACCTTCCCGCCGAAGGAGCAGCCTACGGGGACGGACTTGGCTGGCGGCAGCTGTCCCGCTCCTACCGTGTACCCGCCCCGGGCGCTGCCGGCCGGGCCCCGGGGCCCCGGGTCCCCGGGCGCGACGCGCCTCGCGGCCCCCGCCCACCCCTCCGGGCCGCCCGCCGCACCGAGCCACCTGCGCCCGGCGCCCCCTCCGGGCGGGGGCAGACTTGCCCGGAGCAGGACTCCCCGCCCGCGCCTCCCCAGGGGCGTCCACCTACCTGCTGCTCCCCGAATGGGCAGCGGCTCCTTCTCGGGCCGGATGGGCAGCGCTGGGTGCTCGGGGCCGGCGCCGCGGGCCGGCCGGGAGCAGAGCAGCAGCAGCCCGAGGAGCAGCAGCGGGGCCGGCGGGGCCGGGAGGCTCGGCATGACGCGAACGGGACAGCTGGGGAGGCGGGAGGGAGGAGGGAGCTGGAGAGGGAGGAGGGAGGTGGGAGGAGGGCCGGGCCGGGGGCGGTACGGCGGGAGGGGGCCGGGGCCAGGGCCCGAGCTGTGCGGCTAGGGGCTCGTCGGGCGGCCGCGGAGTCGGCGCCGGGCCGGGCGGGGCGGGAGGAGCGGCCGGGAGGAGCGCGGGCGGGCGGGCGGCCGCTGACCCGGGCCGTACGCGGCTCTAGTGCCCCGGACGACGGCTCTGGCCCGTTTTATGCCCCGCGCCCGGCGCCCCGGCCGGGGGCCTCCTCCTCAGCAAACGGGGCGGCGGCGGCGGCTCGGCGAGGGGCCGGGCTGAGCCCGGGGGGTCCGGCCCAGCAGCAGCGGCCCGGATCGCGAATGGGGGAGGGGAGGGAGGGGCTGGAACCGGGCAGGGGAGGAGGGAGGGGCTGTAGGGGAAGGGGGAGGGGAGGGGGAGGGGAGGGGGAGGGGAGGGAGGGGAGGGGAGGGACCAGGGGGCGCAAAGAGGGGAGGAGAGGCGGGTCTGGAGCGCCCCCCACCAAGCTGGACCAGGAGGTGCGTGTCCGGCCCAGGATGGGAGCCCCAGACCAGGGAGGGGCAGAGACTGCCCGAGGCCTGGGCCGGCCACTGAGCTAGGACTGGGTTCCTGCAGGAAGGATGAAGAGTTGTCTTTAAGGATGACTACGTGCAGAAAAGTCCCGTCAACTCATCTTCGCCTGACGCTGGGCCCACAGCACCTCTCAAAGCCCACACCACTCTCACTGCCTAGCCTGTGTCCTACCTCTTCTCTGAGCTCTCCTCATTCTACTGTTCCCCAGGATAGGAACTTAGCCAAAAACAGATAGTGACAGTGTTTCTCTCCCTACAGTTACCTGTGCTCAGGCCCATCCAACCATCATCATCCCCAACCTGACGCACTTTCCCACCCTCTCCCTTCACCCTGGGGACCCTCTGTCTCTCCACCCTACCCACAACCTCTTTTGTCTTGGTTTCCTGGTCATGACACCCTCCCTGCCCCCTCCCACCCCTACTCTCCCACCATCCTCCCAACCATCCCGGCACCCTCCTTCCTAATCTTGGGAGGCATCTCGTCTGGCTGAACTGGAGAATTCCGGGATCTAGGCCATACTCTTTAGCAGACAGCCCCATCCTGGGGAGGAGGAGCAGGAGACAGCCTGAGGAAGAACTAGGGGGGAGGGGGGGATGGGAACAAGGTCAGGCCAGGAGGCCCCTGAGGACGGACTGTGGGGAGAGTGGGACTGAGGGGAAAGCAAAGGAACTAGAGCCAGGGCCAAAGGAAGAGGGGGGCCAGCGGGAGGTATTTGCGGGGGAGGTTCAGCAGCTGTCTTTCCTAAGACAGGGACACATGGGCCTGGTTATTCCTCTTGTCACATGTGGAGTGGTAGGAGATGGAAGAGGGAGAAAGACCGGGCAGGCAAAGAGGGCACCGGCACAGAGATAAGTGAGCTTAGCCATCGGAGCCACTGGGCCCCAACAGAGTGGTACCTGAGCACTGCTTAATCCAGCACAGGCACCCCCTCAGCTTGAAGGCCTCTCAAACTGTCCAAACTGCTTCCTGGCAACACCGACCCCTGACAGGGTCTTCTGTAATACAGGCGACACCCACGTTCCCACTTGCAAAGGGGGCATAAGACATGACCCCCAGAGGGTGATTGGCGAGAAAAGCAGGAAAGCAAGAGTCCTAGTAGATTTTAGCAGCAGGTGTGGTGTCCAGGGAAAAGCAATTTGGACAGCCAAGAACTGAGAGACCCACCAGTCTAAAGCCAGACCTCCATGCCTCTTCCTCAGGGACAAAAGTGTCCTGCCAGAATCCTCCTGGAAAAAAACCCGTTTCTCTCCCATCTTCTCCCCCAACCAGGTCCCAGATTTCCCATCTCCTAGGGAAAGACAGATCCCCCTGTTCAAATCCTCTGTGTGGTGTGCGTGGGTGGAGGAGCTGGGGCTCCGCTAGTGAACCATGGTCCAGGCAGGGGCTCCAGGTCCTGCGCGGGTGGGAGGAGAAGGCGTCACTTCCGGGGGCCATTGCCAGTGTCTAGTGGCTCCCTGCTCTCTGATTGGGCAGAAGTGGCCCGGGCAGGCGTGTGACCCCACTGCCCTGGAGGGGCTATGCCCCAACGCCACCTGTTTTCCTACCCATCTGCTCCGCAGAGTGCCGCCTGCTCCGCACCTGGGTCCTGGAGCCCTTCTCCACCCGGTGAGTGGCAAGCAAGGTTTGGAGTTCAGTGAGGGTAGGAAGGACAGGAAAGAAGAACTGGGCTCTCTGCTGGGGGAGGGGCAGGCAAACTGGAACCTGCAGGCACTGACCTTTGTCGAGAAGAGTGTAGCCTTCCCAGAATGGGAGGAGCAGGACAGAGCAGGGGTAGGGGGTGGGGTGCTGGGTTCTGAGGGACTGATCACAGACTTGGTGGAATACAGCACAGTCGCGGCTGGCCCTAAGGAAAGGGGACATGGGCCAGGGGGGAAAATAAGGAGGTGTTTTTTTGGACTTAGGGAACATAGCACCAAGCTGGACACAGCCCCAGTCCCCATTCTTACCCAGTCATTCCTAGTTAGCTCACGAGGTTCTGAATCCTGGGGCTGGGGAAGCTGGGCCAGGCAAGCCAGGGCACAAGGAGAGGGCAATGGGAGGAGGGCTCATGCATGTTGACAGACCTACAGGAAATCCCAATATTGAATCAGGTGCAGGCCTCTTTGCACAACTTGTGAAAGAAGGAGGAAGCCATGTGTGGGGTCCTGCAAAGGAACCGGAAGGGGTCTGCAGAGGGGGCAGGGAGGAAGGTGCAGGCTAGGAGACAGATATGGTGGGTGTCTAAGGCGAGGTAAGCCCTGCAAGGTGGGCATCATCTCACCCAGCCTGTGCTCATTCCTGGGCAACTTGCTTCAGGAAGGAAGTTCCAGGACTGTTAGCCCATCTCTTCACCTTGGATAACCCAGTATTTCAGAACCTAGAGTACAAAGAAAAACTCCAAGAGGCTTTGTATGTTGGGGTAAATAGAAAAAGAATGAGAGGTTAATTTCTCCTACACCACCTTCTCAATCTTTTAATCACCGACCTTTAGTAGTTAAGTTTCATTTTTGCCCAATTTCCCTCCTCAACCCCACTCCCCAAGCTACCCCTGAGCACACTGTACATGTTTGCTAGCTCCTTGTCCTGGCCCTGTATCCCATTTCCAATCTCTTCTCCAGGCTTGTGCCACAATACTTCCCTTCTCTATCCCCATCCCAGATTTTCTCCAACCAAACAGGGTTGCTCAGACTTTGAGGCCAATTAGATGTGTGTGTACATCCTGTCCTGCAGCTCTCGGCAGGGGGCAGGGGCACCAGAGCCACCGCAGACGTCCTGAGGAACCCTGACAAAGAGGAGATGCCGTATGCTAACATCACAAGATGCTATGGGAGCGGTCCGAGCTTTAGCAGTCCTAGGCTGGTCAGCATCTCACACCCTCCCAGCATCTGTTCCACCAGCCAGGCAGAGTGTTTTCCTGGAAACTCGATAATGTTCATTATTCCTGTCACTTGCAGGATAGATTCTAGACCCTCCTCCTTGGCCCACCTGTGCCCCACCTGTGCCCCACCCCACTCTGCCCAGAAGTGCAAGAGCCCAAGCCGCCTCCATGGCCCCAGGACGGATTCAGGGGAGAGGCCCCATACAGGGAGCCACTCCAACCAGACAGCCTGGCCAGAATGGAGCTGACTGGTAAGAAAACCCTTGAGAGACCTAGGGCCAAATCAGAACTTGGTAGAGGGGAAAGAGAAAGGAGATGTGCTGTGGTGCGGGGGCAGGGGGACCTCAATCTCCCAGGAATAAGGCCTCTGAGAGGCAGATTCCCTGGATTTCAGGTCTGGGTCCTAAGTGGGAATTCCTGGACCACCACCCAACAACGATTTCTTCCTTATCCGCCCCTTTCAACCTCACCTCTCCTCATCTAAGAATTGCTCCTCGTGGTCATGCCTCTCCTAACTGCAAGACTAACTCTGTCCAGCCCGGCTCCTCCTGCCTGTGACCCCCGACTCCTAAATAAACTGCTTCGTGACTCCCATGTCCTTCACAGCAGACTGGTGAGAATCCCCAAGCACTCTCCCCACTATCCACCTAACTGGTGAGATACCCTGACTCCCATCACTTCCTCTCATTCCCTCCAATCACCACTCTTCTAATATTGTCTTCGGTAAGACCACCCCGCCCCCGCCCCCCCCCCGCCCCGATTACCACCCCTTTACAAGGATTATGGTTTACAATCAAACCCTCTCCTAAAAGCTCTAGTCTTGTTATATTTCATGGAAGCCTGTCCTGGTAATTGGGCCACCATAACCCCCTCTATTTCAGCGCCCTCTCCACCATCCCCCCACCAATCTTTTTCAACAGAGCCAGTGCCCAGACGTTAACCCTTTGTCCACACCCGTCCTGCTGCCCGCTGTGGACTTCAGCTTGGGAGAATGGAAAACCCAGACAGTAAGAAAGCCATCCTTTCCCTTGGTTTCCCGAATCCTGTCTTCATGTGTTTCCTACTGATTCCCATGGATTTTTCAAAATTCCTGAGCTCCCTAAAAAGATCTCACCTTCAGTTTGGCCACCCTAACCCAACGTACAATCTACTATGGGGATATCCTCTGGACAAGATGATGGCTTGTGGTCCAGTATGTAAAATAGAGTCAAAGTTGACCACCATGAAAAGCGGGATAGAAGTCTCTCATGGCCATGCTTTTGACCTATTTCTGTTCAGCCTTCTTAAGTTGGTGTGAAGAAGACTGATCTGTCATCCTCAGATGACACAAAACTGGGACGCACAGCTAAAATAACAAAAAACAGAATTAAGGTTCAAACTGCTAAAAGGCTAGGTCAAAAACAAGGTGAAATTTAACAGAGATGTATATAAAGTTCTAGATGTGAAAAGTAATTGAATAAAGTCCTATTCCAGCTTTCAGGCCACAGTGTCCCTACTTCCCTCATATAAACTTCTAGCCCTAGTACTTACTGTGTAAAGGACCGGGGAGGGGTGGATTGACCCCAAACTTAGCATTGTAACAACATTATTGTTGTACTTAAAAAGGTAGGGCTCATAGGTGGCTTTAGATGTTTTAACATCCACATGGTAGAAATCTTCCTAAAAAACTCTATTCTGAGTGGACTGCACTTAAACTACTGCACTGAGTACTAGCCATCCTCTTTTAGAAACATGCTAATTTACTCAGAGGGACCATATTAAACTAGCATGTTTCCAAAAGGAGGAAAGCAACCTGAACAGTGAGAGGTTAGAAAATATGTTATGCAAGGAATGGTTTAAAAAAATAATAAAGCTTGTGTGATTAGCTTGGAGAAGAGTGTCAGTCTTGTGGTAGTGCATGAAGTGCGTCAGTCTGAGACTCACTCAGGAAACCTACCAGGAGGGAGCACTGCTTAGAAGGTCAGCTCCTCTCCCCTCAAGATCCCTAGAACTCCCTTGCTTCCCTCAGGTCTTCTGGGGGACTGGGCCAGGGAGGAAGGGTAATTGCTAGTGATCCCATGTAGTTCTAGCTCTGCCATTTATCAGCAAGCCCCTTCCCTTCATCTTTATAATCTTTATGATGGTCTTATATCTACATTAATTTTTTTTAAAGCATATGATCCTGGTTTTGTAGCAGAAAGAGTAGATTTGCAGCACTAGAACCAAGAGGTAAAAGCTCTAATAGGGCAGATTTCAGCATAATGTAAGAAAAAAAAAAAAAGAGCTTTTCTCACTGAAATTACATGGGAGACCAGGCTGCGTTACTGGACACTGGCGTTATTCAAGCAGAGGCTGATGACCAATTGTCGGGAGACTGAAGGAATTCCTGTACTGGGTGGGACCTAGGTCCTGTCCAATTCTCAGCTCCTATGATTCATTCTGCTGGCTACTCTTACAGGCTCCCCACCCGCTATTAGCATACCCTTTGAAGCTGTCTGCTTCTCTCTTCCATCTCTTTCCCAGGAGCAGACCAAGGCACAGGACGTTCTGGGAGCCGCGACCCTTCTGCTGGAGGCAGTCATGGCAGCGCGGGGACAACTGGGACCCACTTGCCTCTCGTCCCTACTGGTGCAGCTTTCTGGACAGGTCCGCCTCCTCCTTGGGGCCCTGCAGGGCCTCCTAGGAACCCAGGTAAGTCCCCAGTCAAGGGAACTATAGAAGCTGTCTTTCTTTTCTGACTCGGTCCCCTCAGAAGACCTGAGGGAAGAAAGGGGAATTTTAGAAATCTTGAGGGTGGAAGAGCTGACCTGCGAAGGAGTGCTCCCTCCAGCCACAAAGCCTGGGTTCTGGTACCTTATCTTTCCCACATAGACAGGGAGGCATGATATCTGGCCCAGGTCTCTGGCCTCAGGCCCATCCTCTGCCCTCAGCTTTCTGCACAGGGAAGGACCACAGCTCACAAGGATCCAAGTGCCATCTTCCTGAGCTTCCAACGACTGCTCCGAGGAAAGGTGCGTTTCCTGCTGCTTGTAGTGGGACCCACCCTCTGTGCCAAGCGGGCCCCACCTACCACAGCTCTCCTGGGGAACACCTCTCCATTTCTCATACTGAACAAGCTCCCAAACAGGACTTCTGGATTGTTGGAGACAAACTCCAGTGTCTCAGCCAGAACTACTGGCTCTGGACTTCTGAACAGGCTGCAGGGATTCAGAGCCAAGATTCCTGGTCTGCTGAACCAAACCTCCAGGTCCCTAGACCAAATCCCTGGACACCTGAACAGGACACATGGACTCCTGAGTGGAATTCACGGACTCGTTCCTGGACCCACACCCAGGGCCCCAAGAGCCCCGGATATTCCTCCGGAAACTTCAGACATGGACTCCCTGCCACCCTACCTCCAGCCTGGAGAGTCTCCTTCCCCAGCCCATCCTCCTCCTGGACAGTACACACTCTTCTCTCCTTCACCCACCTTGCCCATCCCCACGGTCCAGCTCCAACCCCTGCTTCCTGACCCCTCTGCTATCACACCCAACTCTACCAGTCGTCTTCTAGTTGCAGCCCACTCTCACTTCCAGAATCTGTCTCAGGAAGAGTAAGGTACTCGGGCACTGCCGACATCAGCATCGCCTCCCAAGTACAATCCCCTTACTCGGAGGAGAGGCCCTGGGAGACAACTGCAGCTATACAGGCATACCTCATTTGATTGCGCTTCATTTTATTATGCTTTACAGATACTGCATTGTTTACAAATTGAAGGTTTGTGACAACCCTGTGTTGTCAGATGATGGTTAGCATTTTTTAGCAATAAAGTATTTTTGAATGAAGGTATGTACATTGCTTTTTTTTTTAGACATAATACTATTACAGTTAATAGACTAGAGTATCATGTAAACATAACTGGGAAACCAAAAAAAACCCAAAAAATTTGTGTGACTCGCTTTATTGTGATATTCACTTTATTGTGGTGGTCTGGAACTGAACCTGCAATATCTCCGAGGTATGCCTTTACCAGATTTCCTGCTTTCACCTGAAACCCAAAGCCCGGGTGAAGGGAGACATGCAGGACAGAAAAAGTATAATTTTTTACTACATGCCATAAAACTACAAAAGCTATTTTTTAACTATTAATAATGTTCACCAGAGCAGTTAGTTATCCCTGGTCTATTTTCTGAACAAATTTATAACTTACTATTACTCTATATACTCTTTTTTTTTTTTTTTTTTTTTTTGCGGTACGCGGGCCTCTCACTGTTGTGGCCTCTCCCATTGCGGAGCACAGGCTCCGGACGCGCAGGCTCAGTGGCCATGGCTCACGGGCCCAGCCGCTCCGCGGCATGTGGGATCTTCCCGGACCGGGGCACGAACCCGTGTCCCCTGCATCGGCAGGCGGACTCTCAACCACTGCGCCACCAGGGAAGCCCTCTATATACTCTTTTTCATATGATAATTCTGCAAAGGCCTGGCCTGGCCTAGCTTCTGAACGGAGGTAGGGCTTATAACAGAAAAAGGCTTTGGTTTTCTGCTCAGAACTAAGGTTAGTCTCTTTACCCCCTTTATTACCATTCTTAATGGGGCTCTGATCTCCTTTTCTTAGGAGATCCTTACCCTTGAGAAATGAATGAGAAGTCTCTCAGAAAAGCAGTTCCTACGCAATAGACAAAACTGAGACTGTATAAAGACAGAATAAACGAGAGGAACCAAAAGCTACCTGCAAAGCGAGGGGAAGATGTTCTTCTCGTGGGCAACAGATCCCCCCTCCCTGAGAAAAAGCTAACAGGAAGCTTTGGAGAGCCTTACACCCCAGGTAAGGCTGTGCAGACGGGTCAGTCAGACAAGATGAGACCCGGATGTGACAGCTGAGCAAACAGCCAGCACTTCAGCAGCTCAGCAGGAAGCTTCACCAGGCGTGGGTTCCTGCCTCCCTCCTGTGGAGGTCAGGGGGAAATGCAGGAAGTGGCTTGAGTCAGTCTCCTAGAGCTCACACAGCAGGAGGGACAAGCACAAGTCAAGTGCAAGTTGAAGGCTCATTTCCCAATTCCCAGAAGTGTACATTATCTAAAAAGCAACCCTGTGTGACACCATAAACTCTGCCAGGGGATCTCTAGAAAAGAAGTCAGGCTTATGGGGCTTTCTGAATAAATGCCACCATGGTGCTTGGGAAGCAGAGGTTTATATTGCCCCAAGCACTCCACTGCAAGGTCAACACTACCTCCAGAGTTGTCTGTAGGAAAACTAATGGAAGCTTTTTCCTCTCCCACCTCAACTCCCCAAAGGACAGGAAAAGTTAGCATGTAGGTAGAGGAGCCAGAAACCTAGGGTTCCAAACACTACCATAAAACCCCAGGGTCATTAAAGGCATTCCAAAACAGTAGAATGGAAGCCAGTATGTCAGGAAACTTATGCACATTATCTTTTTTAACACTCACACATCTCTATAAGGTAGGTATTATCATCTCTGCTTTACGGATGAGGAAACAGGCTCAGAGAAGCCCGGCAAGTTCCCAGTGGTTTCACAGCCTGTGAACAGGAGAAGAAGCACCCTAGGTTGACTTAGTCTGGAGCCCATACATTCCCCAGTGTGGTGCACTGTCCAGTATATCAGTCAGTGACTCTATTTATTGGAAAAAATTTCCAAGTCCTTAGGGAGTACACATCAACAGTTAAAGAGTTCTGAGTAGAAAACCAAAGCTCTTGGTGGAGTGACCAATTTAGGCATCTCCAGGTGTCTCCCCCCACCACCCCATGGACAGAACAGTTGCCATGGAGAAAAAGTCAACAAACGCACAAAGCTCAGAAGTGCCGTCCAAATCTCGGATGGTGTCAGTTTCTGCATGGTAGAAAATCAGTTCATCCACACTACAAATTCCAGCATGGAGTCAAGAGAATAGTAAGTGGAAATTTTAACTTACTGAAATATTAAAGTAGGTTAACTTTAATGAACAAATGAAACATTTTATGGCACATGAAAGCCAGCACCCAGTACAAGAGATGCCAAAGGGACCAGAGACAAAGGATTAAGGGCTTTTCAGACAGTCAGCTGAGAGACAAAGATGGCAAAACTGCAAGAAGTACGTAGCCAGAAAGTTCCAGGCATCCAGTACTGGCATTTGACTTACCCTAGGGCAAAGGTAAATAACCCATGGGCTTCTCCAGTGGCAACTAACTTGCCTCTACAGAGCATCTAACCAATTCCCAAATCATTCTATCTGGCTGATTCAGTCCCTTCTTCCCTTTACAGAAAAGACAAAAAACTGTTACAACGAGGAAGCTCTTCTCTCTATTCAACTGTACACCAGTTCTCATTCTTCTGCCACCCCAGGGCAGCTAGGACAGTCTGCTACACTACCCTGCAAACTATTAGCTATCCCGCAAACTGTTATCGGTAATTATGTTCTCCCTCTCCAACCTAAATCCATCCTTCTCCAACCCCTACAAAAAAATTTAACTGCACGGAAGAGGTTCTAGGATTCTATAAAAATTCACCCCAACTCCCACTTCACCTCCTACTTCCCTCTCCCCTCACCCCCACCCCACAGTAAAGCAAAAGAAACACCTTTTCCTCCCCCCTACAGAGGCCATTCATTTTCAACCCATTTCCCTAAATACTATTTCTAACACCTCCTGTGAAGACCTGAAAATGATGGGGAAGGAAATACCCCAGGCATCCCAGCAGGAGGACCAACTCTCACGGCAAAACCAGGAGATCAAAAGAGACAACTACTGGGCTTCCCTGGTGGCGCAGTGGTTGAGAGTCCGCCTGCCAATGCAGGGGACACGGGTTCGTGCCCCGGTCCGGGAGGATCCCACATGCCACGGAGCTGCTGGGCCCGTGAGCCATGGCCACTGAGCCTGCGCGTCCGGAGCCTGTGCTCCGCAACAGGAGAGGCCACAACAGTGAGAGGCCCGTGTACCGCAAAAAAAAAAAAAAAAGACAACTTAATACACACTTATGATCTTTCTGGATTGTTACCCTGAACTTCCCAGGGGAAATGAGAGTCTCATGTACTGAGACCTCAAATGCCAGGCTGAAGACCCAGCTCCAATGCTGGAGTCCTTGTAAGCATCACCATTTCCTCAACTTTGTTCTTCCCCCACTGATAAATTAGATTAGTGACTGCAGTCAGACTGCTGTATTGTCCCAAGCACTGAACTGCCAAACCTCATTGGTATTGCTGTCCTGTCTACTTCACTGGTCTGTGAGGCAGCTCCCTGTTGAGTGTCACTGGTAAAAACCACCACCACTTACCCTCCCTCCAGGTCACCACTAGAATGTAAAGCAGAGAGCTAACTCCTCCACCTGCTTCCACAACCACCGAATCGTTCTTCCTCTCCTCTTCAGAGTTGTGTCCCATGCGTGTGTCGAAAAGCCTCATCTCAAAGCTTCCATAAAAATGACGAACATTTCCAGGCTATGCAAGCAACTCATTCAAGTCAACGTGATCTGACTTCCTGAGAAACTGAAAGTGTTGGAAGAACACGAGCAGAGCTCCTTGCCTATTCAGGGTTCTATGCCAAATGGGTGGTGCCCTCAGGAGCCAAAAGCACAACACTCTCTCCCAGACAGAAAACCACACTGGAGGATAAATACTGGGGGTAGTCAGCCAGGAGACGGAGAGAACCCCGAACCCAGATACCAAAATGTTGGGATAGATCCTAACATTGACATGTGATCATCTGGCTGTGGACCAGAAACATAATATACCATAGGCAAACTGGAAAAAATGGTTTTAAAATAAATGGAAAACACTTTGCTAAAAAAGAGGGGAAAAGAGTCTGAAAAAGTAAAGTTTAATTTAAAAAATCATATACATAAAACAACTTCTGATTCATTTTAAGCTCTCCCACTGGGTCTTTTGCAGGCAAGTCAGTTTCCCATTGAGTCCAGACCTCCTAAAGATGCACCCACAGTGGACGGAGAGCCAGCCCCTCCTGAACAGGTGAACAACAGCAACTGCTACTCGGGCTTGAACAAACGTCCATGACCTGCGTGACTAAGCAGCAAGCCTGGCTCCCTAGGTGGTTCAGAAGGCCAGTTTCTTCATCAGCAGATAAACTCGGGAATCCACTTCAAATCCATGCAGATTGTTGGCATCACCCTGCAGCCTCATGAGCAGGCCCCCATAGGACACGTAGGCAGAGCTGAAACAGAAGACCCAGTCCCATGAGTCTGAGCTCCATAGCCACTGCTACTCAGCAGCTCTCCAACCCAACCTAAGAAAAAAAAGGCATCCTTCTAGAGTTTTGTCATCAGGAACCAAATTGTTCTTTATATCGGCAAAGGTGGAAAATACTCCATGCCCAGAATAAAGGAAATGGTCAAATCAATTAAGATATATCCGTTTACTAGAATGTTACATAGCTATTAAAATGTTTAGGAATAGCTTAAAATTGACATGGGGAAACATGTTTTACATAACATTAAGCAAAAAGAACAGAACAAAACATTGTAATAAACAACACGAGCTCAAAGAAAAAAGTACACAGAAAAAAAAACCCTAGAACATTCAAGAATGTTTATGTAAAAGATTCCCTCTGTTTATAGAACTATAGGTGACTTTTTTCCTTCTTCACATTACTTCTCTGCTTTTCAAATTTCTTACAAAGGGCACATGCTGTTTTAATAAGATTTTAAAGAAAAGAAAAAAATAATTGGGCAGAGAAACCAAAGAACTAGGGATTGGATTGCAGAGTGGCAAAACACACACACACACACACGCACACGCACGCGCACGCGCGCGCCTAGCAGTTTAATCACTTATGCTGCATTTAGTTCTTGGAGAAGTAACCTTCCTTGGCATTTCACACAGCTAGATTACCAGTTTCTCATTTGGACCACCAGGCCCTGAGGTCCTGACAGAGGGCAAAGTGAGCAATCTACATTTCAGACTGAAAATTGTTCCCAAAACAGTTTCTTCCCGGGTCCCACCTAGGCCTGAGGTGCTTGGGGAAAGAAACCCAGGAAGCCTGAGCATGGTCCAAATTTTCAGAGCATAGTCCAAATTCTCACAAAAGGGAGGGGGCGAGGGCTCTCACAAGACTGCGGAACTTACAGGCGTGTTGCTGCTTCAGTAGAAGTTTCATCTCCCTCAATCCTGTACACTTTCCCATACATTACATACTCAAATTGGTCAGCCCTGTGGAACAATAGTGGCAGTTATTCTTAAATGTAGTTAACAACAATAAGAGGCCCTTTAAAAATGGTAACTGGTAACTAAGTGCCAGCATCATAACAACAGGCACTTTCCAAACATAATGTCATTTAGTCCTCAGAGTAGCCCTGTGAGCTGGGTATGACCATCGATATTTTACTGATGAGAAAACTAAGGTTGAAAGAGGTTAAGGTTGGACTTTCCTGGTGGCACAGTGGTTAAGGATCCCCCACCAATGCAAGGGACACGGGTTCGATCCCTGGTCCAGGAAGATCCCACATGCTGCGGAGCAACAAAGCCCCATGCGCCACAACAACTGAGCCTGCGCTCTAGTGCCCACACGCTGCAACTACTAGGCCCCCGCTCCCTGCAACTAGAGAAAGCCCAGGTACAGCAACAAAGACCCAACGCAGCCAAAAAGAAAAAAAGAAAGAGGTTAAGGTTATTCAACAAATAAGTGGTAGAGCTGAGATGTGAACTGAGTGGGGCTCAAAAGCCTCTGCATCACACCAAACTCCCTCCCAAGACACAAGGCCCACAGAGCCTAGGTCATTCAGTGGTCATTTCCTCTGCCATCAAAAAGCTACAACTCACACTGTAATCACTGCTTTGGATAAACACCTGAATGTCTGAATTCTTAAGTGCAGCAATTTCCTTAAGGTTACATAGATTCTGCTGATAATCATTTATTTTATGAATTAAGTAAGGGTCTTTCTATACCACTTATCTACTTAGTCCTCAGGCATATTTCAAGTTCTCCCTGCTCCACTCCCTCACCTGGAAGGCCTGTCATCTGTAGGGTTGTATTCACCATCATCCAGAGTACCATCTTCATACAAAGTACTGGCTATGACCAACCGGAACTTGTCACCTGAAAAATAACAGCAGCATCAGAGGGTGAAGAATAGCTGAAATGGCAAAAAGCCTCCTGCTGTTGTTTATGTTCAATACTTACCCAAGTCTACAGGGTAAATCTGAATGTTTACATCTAATATGAGGTCCATCTTGAAAGATTCACTCTCACAATGCAGTCGAGACACTGGAGGGAAATAGGGAAAGAGTGGCAGAGGTCATTGCCTGGCCCAGGGCAGACCCTACAGCACAGGGCAGACTCCTACTTTGTGGGGGCTGGATGCAATAGAATACTCAATCTAACCCAACCTGTATCCACTGGCCTCTCATAGACGTGCAGGCTCAACCAGAACCACATATGCAGGGACTTCCCTGGTGGCGCAGTGGTTAAGAATCCACCTGCCAATGCAGGGACACGGGTTCGAGCCCTGGTCTGGGAAGATCCCACATGCCACAGAGCAACTAAGCCCGTGTGCCACAACTACCGAGCCTGTGCTCTAGAGCCCACGAGCTACAACTACTGAGCCCACATGCCACAACTACTGAGCCCTCGTGCCTAGAGCCCGTGCTCCGCAACAAGAGAAGCCACTGCAATGAGAAGCCCGCGTGCAGCAACAGAGACGCAAGGCAGCCAAAAATAAATATTTTTTTTTAAAAAAGAACCACATATGCAAGAAGGAAAGGGGACACAACCTATGGCAAGTGGATAGAATCCCCAGAAAAGAATCAAAGATCCTCTGGCAACAAATAGTATCCAGGTTCTAGGCCTACCTAGGTGGTTAAGAAACAACCTGATTTGGGGCAAGTTATTCATTCATCCAAAGGTTTTGTCTCTCTGTGCCAGGTGCTCTGCTAAGGGGATTATCAACTTGTGTAAGAACTGCGTTTTGTCCCAAAAAACATCCCAGTCTCTAGGCAAAAGAAGAGACACCAAGGACAATTATTGATCAATGACAGAATAAAGACTTGTACACCAAGCAGTCAACTCTGACTCCGAGAGGATTTCACAAAGAGCTAAAGACTCTGAGGGCAATGGGCTCTGAGGTCGGATTATTCGCTGTACAGCCTTGGGTGGGTTGCTTAGTCTCTCAGAGCAAAATGGGTAAGACATCACCTCCCTCATGGAGGCTCTTGAAAGGAATAAGTAAGATAAAGTGTGTGTAAGCGCCTAGCACTGAGTGGGTAGCGATTAGAAAGATGCCCGGAGAAAAGGCCATCCAGGCACCGGGCACAGCTTGTGCCAGGGAGAGCCAGGAGAGCCAGGAGAGCCAGGGAGAGCGCGAAGCCTCCGTTTCCTCTGTAAAATGTTTCCTGAGAAAGGTCCCTACACCAAGACCTGCCGGTAGGGGTCGGCTACGTCAAATGGGTGGACTAGAGGCCCAGGGGCGTGTTCCCGAGAGGATTAGCCCCTTCCCCCAACAGCCCCTCCAAATCTTACTTACCTCGGTCAAACTTTTTGCCCTCCGGATCAATGTCTTTTACATCAAAAATATCCTCAAACAGGATGCCCGCCATGGTGAGGGGGCCACGAAAATAGCGGAGGGGCTGAGAGCACGACCACGACGACTAGGGGTACGCGCACCCCCTCGCGTGGAGGTAAAGAGGAGAAAGGAAAAAGAAGCGCTTGAAGAGCGGCGGCTAAGAAATAGAATAACGCATGCGCACGGACAAGCAGGAACGCGGCCACTTCCGCCACCTAGCTCTCGGGGCTTCTTAACTTCCGCCCCGAACGGTTCCTTCCGAGAGGCTGCAGTATTAAGGGCGGGTCTCAGGTCCAAATAACTCCGCCCCGGGCGGCAACACGATAGGTCCCACCTCCGGCCGAGGCGGCGTCTTGTCCGGCTCTCTCCAGTGGCTCTACTGCGCCCTCTTCAGAAGCCAGGTCAGGAAGACTGGAATGCTTGGGGGCCTACCCCAGCCAGGGACATTGATCCTTGGCCCAGAGAAGCCCGGCCCGAGCCCTACCGTGCCGGTCTGCCTGCCCGCCGAGGGCACAGTCCGTGCGAAGGGAGAGCGGAGAAGAACCCCGCCCCCAGGGCGCTGGCCCGGCAGGGCTCAGGACCCAGCCCCTCCAGCTGGCACCCAGGCCGGCCCGGGCCGGCTCGGCCCATATGGCTGTCACCTGAGCCGGGTCCGTCCAGTTTGGGAATTTGCCATGATGTCACCATGGGAAAGAGGAAAGCCTGCACCGTCCCCACCCCTACTCTCTTCCCTCACACCGCCCCTTCAGCAGGCATTAACCCCCACGCACTGCCCTCCTTGAGCACTGCCCCTTAAGCTCGGTTCTGCCCTTTCCCCCCGCCACGACCCTCTCCTGGACAAGCTCTCCTATGTGTTCCTTCATCCTGACACTATCCTCTCCTACGGATACCACCTCTTCGTTTACATTGCCCCTTCCTCTAGGGTGCCGGCTCTCACACTGCCCCCTTCCTGGACACTGCTCCCTCCTCCTGGGAACCCCCGCTGCTCCCACGTGCCCCTACACCCTGGTGCTGCCTCCTCTGGCACACTGCCTGTTTCCTGGGCACACGCCTTTCCCCTGACACTATCTCTGACACTGCCCATCCACCTGTGCTCACCCCACCCTCTGCTCTATCCTTCTTCGGACCCTTACAGAGAACGCAGAGCGCAGAGCGCCAGCAGGCCGTTCCCCCTTGGCGGCTAGACGTCAGCAGCTACTCGGATTTCTCCTTGGGCCCTGCCAGGGAGAAGCGACCTCTGTCCCCCCACGCCCAACTCCCAGGCACCTAGACCTCCCTCCCCTCTGGCCTCACCCCTTCCCGTTCCCTCTCCACCTCCACCCCCGCACAAGCGGAAGGCCAAGTTGCTCCAAGTGCACCTCCCTCGGGGAGCCGAGAAGAAGGCAAGGAGAAAGGAAGGGGATGAGAGAGACCGAGGGTCCCAGTTCCAAGCACCCCCCTTCTGGGCCTAGCGTCCCCCTCCGAGTCCCCCCAGCTTTGTTTCTCACCCCCGACGGAGTGGAGGGGCCCTGCCAGGCCGGTCTGAGCCCTTGGCCCCAGCGGAAAAGCAAGAGAGGACGCCGCTCCTGAGGGATTGGGCCTGAAAGTCTGATTTAGACGGCTCGGCAGCCCCCGGCCCCAGGCCCTACAGAGCCCCGGCGAGTCCGGCCCCTCTCGGCCGGACGCGGAGAGCCACAGACCCCGTCCGGCCCCTCCACGTGCCAGTGGACCCGCCCCCGCCCTGGCCCGGGCGCCGCTCTCAGCCACCCGCCTCGGCAGAGACTGGGCCCGGGCTCGCGCGTTTCAAGCGCCCCCTGCCGCCTCTCCCGAGCCCGGGAGGCGGCCCCAACGCGGACCCCGGCCGCGCTGGGCCGGCTCCCTTAGATGGGCCGGCGGGCGGAGCACCACGGAGGGCACCGCCCTCGGCCCGCCCGCCGAGGAGGGGACGCGAGCGGGAGGCTGCGCCAGCGGCGCCCGCCCGGGGCCCGCCGCACTCTGCACTCGACCGCCCGGGCTGCGGGGACGGGACGGGTGTGGGCGCGGGCTCTGCGGGCCGGGAGGCGAGTCCGGGCCAGAGCCCGAGCCGCGGCGGGAGGCCAGAGGGCTGTGAGCGGAGATGGCGGCGGCGGCGGGGGCGGCGGCGGCGGAGGAAGGGATGGAGCCACGGGCGCTGCAGTACGAGCAGACCCTGGTAAGTGAAGCCAGCAGATCCCTGAGGAGTGTGCTCCCGGACCGCTGCTCCTGGTTACCCGTGGAAGCGCGAGGACGGGACGGGGGCGGGGGGTGGGGGGCTACCCTAACCCCGCCCCAGCCCTCTGAGCTGGGGAAACTGAGGCTCGAGGGCCTGAGAGCCTGGAGTGCTAAATGGTGGAACGCTGCATGCAGGTTTCTGGCTGAGGCTGGGGGCCTGCAGACGACAGGGACTTCAGGTGCCTGTTCCAGGTGTCCTTCCCTTTACTCCCCCCACCAACGTTTTCTTTGCTCCTCCCCACTGGCACTTGGGTCCAAGTCTCAGCACCCTACTACCCCTTCCCAGCACCACTCACATGCTTGAACTTTATCTCTCTGCACTGTATCTCCACCATCTGAGACATTCCTTCTGTCTCCACTATGTGCATGGCACTGCTAGGAAGATGATCAGACCCAAACCCAGCCCTGGCCCTTACCCCTGGGAGCTGGCAATCCAGCACTGGCAGGAACCCCTCAGTGGATTCTCTGGAAAAATGTGGCCTGCCACCCTGGGGCACAGGAGCCTTACGGGAGTATGGGTCAAGCAAGAGTTGGGACCTTTGCTCATCTGACTCTGGGTGTCCGGCCCCACCCCCACCCCCACCCCCACCCCAGGGCTGTCCCTCAGTGTCATTAGAAGCAGGGGTTCTGGGGATCTGCGCTGACTCACAGCCACCACTGCAACTTAGTGTTTGAGAAACCTTTTGCCTCTGCTTGTGTCACAGGGGTGGGGGACCCAAACTCTAGGGAAGGGAGTGGGCGTTGTAACTTTTTTATCAGCGTGGGCCGGAATTTGCCCAGGAAGGAGGCAAGGAAGGAACTTCTCCAGGAGAAGGGGGCCTGGGCTGTATCTGAGGCTAGGAGGTGCCCAGTTACAAGAAAGAGTGACTGGATGAAACATGATGACAGGGAGAGGTGGCAAAGGTGAGGGTGGAGCGAGGGTAGAGGGGTAAGCCTCTGCACAGAGTGGGATGTGTCTGTCAATCTGCGTGGGACACTGGTCTAGCAAGCCAGGCACCAGCTACCTCTCCATCTCCTTCGCCCGGTCTCTATCTCTGGAATGAGTTCTCAGGGTCAAGCTCTCTCCCTGGCACTCTGCTCCAGCCTCTCTCTCTTGTCCTTCCGATCCCTTTGTCTTTCTCTCACTCACTCACCTCCCCCTCCTGCGCTGTCTGCCTCTTTATACTCTACTCTCTCTCTTTTCCTCCTCCCTTCTTCCCCTCTGGTTTCCTTCTCTCTCTTCTCTGCCCTTTCCCCTGGACTCTCTTTTCCCCCTCTTTCTCCTCCCGCTGGTTCCCTCTCGTCCCTTTCCTGCGCTCGCACGCGCTCTCTCTCTCTCTCTCCCTCTCTCTCTCTCTTTCCCTCCCTCCACCCCCCCCCAGCCCCAACAGGAGCCCTTTGTGTCCCGAAGCTCTGCGGGTGGCAGCCGGAATCTACTCCTCCCTGCCCCCCAACACACACCCAGCTTGGCAGGTCTAGCCACTGCTCAGCCACTATCCGATCCCATCACCCCAGCATTCACGGTCACACTCCAGCCATCAGCTTCTGCTATCCCCCAACCCACCACTGGTCTCAGGGCAGCTCCAGAATGGGGCTGAGGCCACTAAGTACTCTCTCCCCATCCAGAGAGGCTTTCCACTCCCAGCTGGGCTGGCAGGCTGGTGAGGGGTGGGTGTGGAGAATGGGGACAAGGGGATTAGGGTGGGTGGGGGGGTGCAGCTGAGTTGGTTCCAGGCCAGAGGCCCAGCAGGAACGTGATAAGGATTGGGGCCCCGCCTGTTCCTAGGCCCAAGGCAGCTGCCCCCGGTTCCATGAGGCCCTTATTGTTACCCACATGCCCTTGACCATCCCCTATTCTCTGACCTTCCCTCCTCCCACTTGCAGACTGCCGTAGGACTTTCCATCTTTTCCTCCTCTGGGGCCTTCCCTCCCACTCCTCCTCAGTGCTCCGCGCCTCCCCAGGCGTGTGAGAAGGGGACCGATTATTCTGCCACCCCCAGAGCTGTGTCCCTGTACCATGGCTGTCCCCATCCCTCCAGCCAGGACAGCCCCCACGATCTGCAGTGTGCATTGTTCCCACACGCCAAGCCCAAGTGGGAAGCGTGGGTTCAAGAAGGGGTATATGATGTGGGGACTGGGAGAAGGGGAGTTGAGGCCCCAGGAACCCTCCCTGCATCCCCACTCGGCCCATGTCTGCTGACTCCCATCTTCCCTGTTGCTCAGATGTATGGCCGGTATACTCAGGACCTTGGGGCCTTTGCCAAAGAGGAAGCTGCTCGGATCCGTCTGGGAGGGCCTGAGCCCTGGAGGGGTCCACCTTCCCCTCGGGCTGCCCCAGAGCTTCTGGAATACGGACAGAGCCATTGCACCCGATGCCGTAGTGAGACCTGGGTTGGGGCAGGGGACTTGGCTGTGCTGTGCTGAGGGGGTCCGAGACCATTAGAGCTGCCTGGGGGTGGGGGGGGGGACAGGGGTAGGAGCACTTCGGTGCCAGCCTCCCCTTCTTCCCTTCCCTGCTCCCAGTCTGTACTGTACACTGCCATAAGTTCCTAGTGTCCAGGGTTGGTGAAGACTGGATCTTCCTGGTCCTGCTGGGGCTCCTCATGGCACTGGTCAGCTGGGCCATGGACTATGCCATCGCTGCCTGCCTGCAGGGTGAGGACAAGGGCTGGTGGGGAAGGGCTAGGGAGAACCAACCTGCCTCCTCTATGCCACACTTGTCCATTGACTACTTCCCCCGGCCAGCCTGACTGCCCCATCTTCAGGCATAATCACCGCCACTCCCATAGGCCACAACTTGTTGCCACGCCTGTCCAACTGACCCTCTTACCTATAGTGATCTTTGTCTCCATGCATGCCCTCTAGCCCCCGCCCTACCCCTTGTGCCTGTGCTCTATGTGATATTCCCCGGGACACCTTGTCACACCAGTATGTCCAGTGGCCAGGCGGGGACTGGGTGTGCGCTTCGGAGCTCCAATGGCACATCCTCTCCCCACAGCTCAACAGTGGATGTCCCGGGGCTTGAACACTAACCTCTTACTCCAGTATCTGGCCTGGGTCACCTACCCCGTCGTCCTCATCACTTTCTCTGCCGGATTCACACAGATCCTGGCTCCTCAGGCTGTCGGTACAATAGAAGAGAAAGAGAGGGCAGAGATGGGACATCCTGAAACCGGCACATCAAATGACTCTCCTGGGATTGTGCCTTTCCAGGGTCCGGCATCCCCGAGATGAAGACCATCTTGCGGGGAGTGGTGCTCAAGGAATACCTCACCCTCAAGACCTTCGTAGCTAAGGTTATCGGGCTGACCTGTGCCCTCGGCAGTGGGATGCCCCTTGGCAAAGAAGTAAGTGCAGGTTGGGGAATAAAGGAGACCATCAAGTGGAGGAAGAAGCCAGGCCAAGGTCAGGGTGTGCCCCTTCCCCACTCACCACCTGCCCCCACCTCCCAGGGCCCTTTTGTGCATATCGCAAGCATGTGTGCTGCTCTTCTCAGCAAGTTCCTCTCCCTGTTCGGGGGCATCTATGAGGTAAGGGGGACCTTGGGAGAAGGCCGGGGGGGGGGGGGGGGAGATGGGCTGCTGAGCCCACACTGACGTCAACTCCCCTTTTCACCGCTCTCGCCAGAACGAATCCCGGAACACAGAGATGCTGGCCGCCGCCTGTGCCGTGGGAGTGGGCTGCTGCTTTGCGGCACCCATTGGAGGTGGGCAGTCAGGTCAGCCCCAGCCCTGCCCTTGGGTCTGAGACGATAGGCCAGGCCCCGGCCTCAAGGGGCGCCCTCCTTGTCCACACCCCGCCCCCGCAGGTGTGCTCTTCAGCATCGAGGTCACCTCTACCTTCTTCGCTGTGCGGAACTACTGGCGGGGCTTCTTTGCCGCCACCTTCAGCGCCTTCATCTTCCGGGTCCTGGCAGTCTGGAACCGTGATGAAGGTGGGGGGACCTGGGGCCTGAGAGGAGCCCTGAAATGGCTGAGGTGGGGATCTCCGAGGCTACAGCCACCTCCCTCTGCTACTCTGCTTCCCTTCAGAGACCATTACGGCTCTCTTCAAAACCCGGTTCCGGCTTGACTTCCCCTTCGACCTCCAGGAGCTGCCGGCCTTTGCCGTCATTGGGTGAGGAGCTGAGGGAGCTGAGGTGGGTCAGAGAGGAGGAGGTGAGAGAAGGGAGACCTCCTTTCACCCAGGTGCTTGTTCCCTCTCCAGTATTGCAAGTGGCTTCGGGGGAGCGCTCTTTGTCTACCTGAACCGGAAGATTGTCCAGGTCATGAGGAAGCAGAAGACCATCAACCGTTTCCTCATGAAGAAGTGAGTTGATTCTGGGGCACTTTGGGTTGTGTGAGGGTCATGGCCTGGGGGCAGGGGGGTGACAGGTGAGATGGCAGATAGTGGCCGAGTCAAAAATAGGCACTCAGTGGTGTTTTCCAGACTGATTGAACATTTTGACTTTTATTTGAATTACCTGAAAATTGGCACTTTTGGATTTTTAGTCAGTGGCAGAGGGCATTTTAGATCAAAGGCTAAGGCTTCCTGTAGGCCCTTGGCCTGGCCCAGATAGCAGTGCTCCCTGGAGAATGTTTGAGTCTTAGCTCTTCCCTCATGGAACACAGCTCTCTCAGTTGTGACCCTGAGGACTGGGAGTGGGGAGGCCTGAGACATGACTTCTGTTGGGACTGACGTCCTTCAGGGAAGGGGCAACCAACTGAACCTGCTCCCTTTGGCACCTTCGGTCAACTTCATGAGTGACCCCGGCTTCCCCCAACACCGACCTTCACTCTTTTTTTTTTTTTAACCTCTTTATTGGAGTATATGCTGTGTGACCTTCCCTGTTAAGTCACCTCAGAGAAACAGAGGCAGAAGAAACTTGAGCGTAAGGGGAGGCGTCACGGCTTAGAGGTGTCCAAAGAGGGCTGGGGGAATGAATGTTCCACTGGTGCTACCCACTTAGGGAGTCAGGAGCCAACAGAAAGACATTTGGGTTCATTATAACCCTGGATGGCCATCACCCTCAGAGACACCGCATCATGAACGGCAAAGGGGGCCTTCTTTCAGAACTGTGTGCTTTTCTGTAAGAGCCAAGGCCCTGCTGTGACCTCAGCCCTGAGGTATGTGAGGGCACCCAAGCCTATCACCAGCCTGTAGTAAGTATTTGATGCTATGAAATCTACATCTCTAGACGCCTGCTCTTCCCGGCTCTGGTGACCCTGCTCATCTCTACTCTGACCTTCCCCCCTGGCTTTGGACAGTTCATGGCCGGACAGGTAACCCCAGGCAGAACAGGAACTTGTACTTTCTCTTGGGATGCATCCCTTCTAAAGCCAACAGTCCCTGCTCTCCTGTGGGCCCCTTCCCTTCATCCTGTTTGTCCCCCAGCCTGAGGCACCCTGTTCACCTACAGCTCTCACAGAAAGAGACACTGGTCACCCTGTTTGACAACCGGACGTGGGTCCGCCAGGGCCTGATGGAGGAGCTTGAGCCACCCGGAACCTCACAGGCCTGGAACCCACCACGTGCCAATGTCTTCCTCACCCTGGTCATCTTCATTCTCATGAAGGTGGGGCTCCTTACATATGTATAGCCAACGTAAACTTTCTAGGTGTGGGGCACTGTTCTAAGCGCTTTCCGAATGTTAACTCCTTTAAGCCTCACAACAATGCTGTGAGAAAGGTACTATTCGTACCCCTGTTTTAAAGATGGGAAGTCGAGGCACAAAGAGGTTAAGTAACTGGCCCAAAGTCACACAGCTAGATGGCAGGGTGAGGATTTGAACCCAAGCCACCTGGTTCCTGAGTCCTCCTTTCCTTCACCTCTGGGGGATTCCAAGATAGCTGGGAAGTTTGTGCCTGACTGATAAGCAAGGTAGGCTTCTGGGGTGGAGCTGGGAGCTGCCTGGGGCCTGGAGGCGCCTCTACCTGTTTGAACGACCTCCTGCCTGCAGTTCTGGATGTCTGCACTGGCCACCACCATCCCAGTGCCCTGCGGGGCCTTCATGCCTGTCTTTGTCATTGGTGAGTCCTCAGCTGCGGTTCTCCCAGCTTGCACCCTCTGGCCGCCCCCTGGCCGCCCCCTGTCTGCCTGGGAGTGGGTTTGGGTCCAGCCCCCGCCCCCGCCGCCACCCCCACAGGGCAGTCCCCTGCACTGAATGACCCACCAGCCCCCTCCCCTACCCTCTGACCCTCTCTCTTCCTAGTGTCCCTGCCCACCCCCTCCACTACCTGTTTCAATTCCCACCCCCCTCCCTGAAGGAGCAGCATTTGGGCGTCTGGTGGGCGAAAGCATGGCTGCCTGGTTCCCAGACGGGATTCACACAGACGGCAGCACTTACCGGATCGTGCCAGGAGGCTATGCAGTGGTGGGTGAGTGCAGCAGGTCCCCTTCTGTCTCCGAAAACCCCTGGCTGAGCCACAGGGCCAGAGGCTCTGGCGCCCCCTGCTGGCAGAAACCAGGCTTCTCTCGGCGGCAGAAGCCCACTCCCCAGGATTGTACTGGGCAGCCCAGAGGGTCCCTACAGGACTGGGGGGTGGGGTCGTCTGGGGCCTGGGCACCCTGAGGAGACTGAGGGTGGCTGTCCCCAGGGGCGGCTGCGCTGGCAGGAGCAGTGACACACACAGTGTCCACGGCCGTGATCGTGTTCGAGCTCACAGGCCAGATCGCCCACATCCTGCCTGTTATGATCGCCGTCATCCTGGCCAACGCGGTTGCCCAGAGCCTACAGCCCTCGCTCTACGACAGCATCATCCGAATCAAGAAACTGCCCTATCTGCCTGAGCTGGGCTGGGGCCGCCACCAGTATGGAGGGCTGGGTGACGAGGGGGGAGCGGTTGAGGGGCAGAAGCCACCCTAGGACTCCCTCCCACCCACCTTCAGCAAGGTCTTCAGCCAGTGAGGCTGGGAGACCAGCCACCCTGCTCCCTCCTGGCCAGAGCTGCCCTTGTCCACTCCCTGGGGGAGCTGTGGCTGACCCACCCCATCAGAACGAAGGCAGTAGGTACACCTCGGCCCTTAGCCCTTGTCCCCATAGCCTCTGGGGCCTTCCTCACGGCCCTGGGCTAGTAGTGCTCCGGGCTCCCCTCCCCATGCTGACGGCAAACCACGTGCCTCTCTCTGCCCTCAGGCAGTACCGGGTGCGAGTGGAGGACATCATGGTGCGGGATGTTCCCCACGTGGCCCTCAGCTGCACCTTCCGGGACCTGCGGTTGGCACTGCACAGGACCAAGGGCCGCGTGCTGGCCCTAGTAGAGTCCCCTGGTGAGACCAGGAGAGGGCCCAGGTGCTAGGGTCATCTGCCCGGGTCGCTGCTCAGGAAGGGGGCGGGGCAGGAGCTCAGGACTGGTCTCCTTGGTTCCGAAGGCAGTAGGCTAGCAAACCCAGCCAGGGTTTCCCTCGGGAGTGTGGTCTGTGTC